>NC_059132.1:43652195-44255945 GCF_020740605.2 Lemur catta
CCAGGAGATTCTTGTGTTTGCAAATTTCCCCAACCCTATTTGCTCATCTGTGAAATGTCATACAAGCACCGTCTTTACAGGGTCATCTTGAGAACTGCAAATAAACATGCAGGGCACTTAGCACATAGAAGTAGTTCAGTAACTTTAGTTTCCCTCTTCTCCTCTTTTTCTTTTCTACCAAACATGTGGGAAGAATGGAGACAAATATATCTTGCTATTTTAACTTCATAAGTTTTATTTTGTTCTTTGCTAAGAACAGATGAAGCCACTGTTCTCTTCTTAGAACTAAATAAATCTTAGCTCTACAACTCAAGCTTAAAATTTTTCATTAATCACATTTAATTGATATTATAGATCTAAACTTACCAGATGGCCCCATAATTTTGAAATACTGATAAGGCAGCAATCCCCCAAATATGTATGCTGGATATCAATTCATGGCATCTTGTCTCAACTCATCCTTCCTTGCCTACTCTGTGCAAATGGATATGGGTCCCTTAGTTTTTCTTGGCCAGATAGCATGCTGTTAAACTTTGTCAGTAGGGGGTGATGGAGAGACATGACAGAACGAATGGGTTTGGCTTCCTGGTGCTGGTGCACTTGCCAGGCCCCTGCAGGCTGCAGTCTGTCCAGCACCCAGCTCCTGTAGCATGGGGGCTTCCCAAGCGCCCAGCTCTGGCAGTGTGCGCAGAGTGTAGGGCACCAGGTTCCTGCAGTGCGCACAGCTTTTCCAGTGCCCAGCTCTTGCAGAGGCCAGAACCTTCCCCCAGCACTCCCATTAGGATGGGATGTAAACTTACACTTCTGGCCACAGTAGATTAATAGAAACAAAATGTACCCTTACATCTTAGACAGCTAAAAAGCTGGACAAAATATATGAAACAATAGTCTGCAGTCATTGGATAACTGGCATTACAGGAGAAGGACTCTGAGAGAAAGGAGACAAGTGGGGTTAATGGCCGGCTTCACACGTGGGGTAGGTTTGCAGGCTGCAGCGCAGGAGAAGGAAGTTCAAGCAGAGCCTGGTGGTCTGCTGACTTGAGAAACCAACATTAATATCTGGTGAGGCCAAAGCTGGGAAACTTCTCAGGGAAATGTACAAGAGAAAAGGAAGTTGAACAGAGAGAGAACTCAGGAAATCTTCAGAGAATTCCTTTTATGTGCTGAGCTAAGTTCTGGCATGTGCCTGCATGGGAAGGAACAATAAATGTCAGGGGTGGGGCCGGGAGGAGACACTGAAAGGGAGCAGGTGCATAATCCCCAGGGACAGAATCTGTTTGTATTCCCAGCAGCCAGAGAAGAAAGACCTCCAAATACACCGAACATAAAGTAGTCCCCAGAAGGGAATTACCTCAGTGGAGGGCAAGGCCATTCTGGCTGTCCTCAGTCTGCCTAGGCTGCAGTAACAACACACCATAGACGAGCAGAGGGGTGTCTTTAAACAACAGACATTTAGTTTTGACAGTCCTGGAGGCTGGGAAGTTCAGGATCAAGTTGCCAGCAGATTTGGTTCCTGGTGAGGGCCTTCTTTCTGGCTTGTAGGTAGCCACCTTCTTGCTGTTTTATCACATATTGGAGAGAGAGAGCTCTGGTCTCTCTCTCTTTCCTTATAAGAACACTAATCCCCTCATGGATGTCCCCATTCTCATGACCCCATCTAAACTTAATTATTTCCCAAATATACCCACCTATAAATACCATCACATATGAATTTTGCAGGGACACAAATATTCAGTCCATAACACTCTGCCCCTAGGCCCCCCAAATTTATGTCTCTATCACATGTAAAATACATTCATTTCAACCCAAAAGCCCCCAAAGTTTTTACTCATTACACCATTGAGTCTAAAGTCTAAGTCCAGAGTATCATCTAAATATTAACTAAATCAGATATGGGTGAGACCAAAGGTATGATTCATCGTAAGACAAATTGCTTTCCAGCTAAGAACCTGTAAAACCAGATAAGTTATGTGCTTCTAAAATGCAATGATGGGCAGGCATAGGATGGACATTCTCATTCCAAAAGAGAGAAATCAGAAATAATAAAGGGGTGATGAGTCCCTCGCAAGTCCAAAAGCCAGCAAAGCAAATACTATTAGATCTTAAGGCTCTAGAATAATCCTTTTTGGTTCACTGCTCTGCCTTCAGGACCTACTGGAGTGGTAGTCCCCCCACTGTGGTCCTGCCAGGCAGAGGTTATGCCCCCAAGGCTCTGCTAAATGAGGCTTTAGCCCCCATGGCTTCAGGAAGCCAGTCTTGCCTGTCGAAACTGAGGCTATGCCCCCCCCCCATTTGAAACCTAAGAGTCACCCCTGATGATCTCTGAGTCATACTCAGGGTCATTTTTTCCCCTTGTCTTGAAGAATAGTTCACCTTTGTAGCCAAATATCTCTGTGGTCCAGTCCTGTAGGATCTGAACAGTCTAAGAGCATTCTTTTATTTCATTCCAGCTGGATCCCCTTCGGTTCAAACTGTCATTGTTTCTGCTAGGTTGGCTGATTAGGGCCCTGGGTCACACCCATTCTAGCTTCCTTCTCAAATGGTGGCTTGGCCACACCCTTAGTGTTCTCTTCAGAACAAGCTTTCTTATTTTTTATAATATGGATAGTTTGAGAATTTTCTAAACTTAAAAAAGTTTTGCTTCTTGTTGTTTAACAATTTCTTCTTGAATTCAAATTTCTTTTCTTGCATTTTACTATAAGCAGTCAGGAGCAAGCAGTTCCTTCAGCACTTTGCTTAGAATCTCCTCAGCTAAATATCCAATTTCATCACTCACAAATTCTACCCTCCTCACAACTCTAGGACAAACCAAATTCTTTGTCACATTATGGCAAGGGTTGCCTTTCCTTCAGTTTCCAGCAACACGTTCCTCATTTCCACCTGAGACCTCACCAGAATGGCCTTTAAAGTGCATATTTCTATCAACAGTCTGTTCATGATTATTTATGTATTATCTAAATACATAAATCTAGAAGTTTATGGTCTCTTTATCTTGGTAAATTTTTCACATGTAATTGAAAAAATCTGCTGTTGTTAGATGAGTGTCTTATAAGTTACAGTGAGGTCAACTTTATGGTGTTAATCAAGCCTACTCTATTTTTGCTGGTTTCCTGTCTAATTTATCTACTAATTGAGAAAGAGAGATAGTGATATCTCTGACTATAACTATAAATTTATCTATTTTTCCTTGTAGTACTATTATTTATTTTGAAATTTTATTTTGGGGTACCTAAGTGTTTAAGGTTCTTATGTGCTTTGGATAAATTGGCTCCATTTTCTTTATGAAATATCCATCATCTCTAATAATATTCTTTGTTCTGAAATCTTCTTTGTCTGATATTGATATAGCCACTTCAACTTTCTTTTCATTAACATGACACATCTTTTTTCTATCCCTTTACTGTTAACCTATTTGTGTTTTTACATTTAAAATGTGTTTATTGCAAGCAACATATAGTTGGTTCTTGCTTTTTTATTCAATCTGACCATCTCTTCCTTTTAATCACAGTGTTTAAATCATTTACATTTAATGTGATTACTGATGGGGTTAAATTTAAGTCTATCATATTGCTATTTCTTTTCTATTTGTCATGTCTGTATTCTTATTCCTTTTTCCTTTTCATTTTTTTTTTTATGATTCCATTTTATCTCCTTGTTGCCTTATGAGCTATAACTGTTATTTCAGTGACAGGTTTAAGGGAATATGTATATTTTATACATTTCAAACTTACTATATACCATAATTATATGGTATATAAGAATTACATAATAATTATATTGTATATAATAGGTAACATATTGCCAAGACCTGTGAAGGATCTTATATTTTTCCCTACTTGTACACTAACAAGTTAGCCTGCTACAGTTTAAGAAATGCTGGTAAAAGATACAAGACTCCTGGATCAGAAATGAAAAACAGTTTATTACCCACAGCAACAGCAGTAGCCAAAGTGTCAGCATTTTTTGTCAGTTCCCAGAGACCCAATTCCCACAGTACCTCCACACCATACAAAGATCACCAGATGCCACTGGCACAGGCAGAGGGTTGAGTTTCAAGATATGAATGCTTTATTATGTGCAGTGAGCATGCTCTTTGCTCCAGAGGAAGACACTGTTCTTATCTTCCAAGGATGTTTGCTTTACAAATAAACATAGATAAAGATATGTTTGCTATACAAACATTCTTGAAAAGATAATTCAGAACAAAGGGCCTTGCTTGCAACTGCCTTGCCTGTCAGGTGTGCAGAACCACAAGAGAACCATGGAAAACTGTCTACTGGCAATATCCACCCTTTATTTCTACACTGTCCTGGCTTCTGGTTAATTTTCCCATGATACTCCACTTTTTCAATAATTATGATTAATATGACCCCCAATGAAGACCCAAATCCTTTTAATTTATCTTATACAACATTTAATTGAGGCTCGTACCAATATGACTCCAAGCGGCAGGAGGAGGCAAACCTGCAGTATTGATCTCAACCATGCCCAAGTGTTCCAGGCTTAACCAGCTGAACAAATCTCATAAACCACAAGGGTCTAATAAAGCCATATGGCTTTATTATTATGCTTCTGTATTAACCTTTCCCCTCAGTCCAAGGCATTAATCCAGGCACAGCAGGACGCATTAGTGATTGCACAGACTGCCTTGGCCTGCAAAGACAAAGCTTGGAGAATTATATCATCCATAACAACCCTGGTAACTGAGTTGAAATTGACCTGAATGTCTTCCAGGTTCCAAGTGGTGCTACTGATCACTTCAGCTAAAGTCATGAACAAAGTTCATATCACCTTTTCTAATTAGATGGGTTTCAGGTCAGGGATGATCACCCACATAATGCATGGAAATAATAAGTAAGTTGTCCCTCTGGAAAGCTCCCCTGCTGAGTAACCCAGGAGAGGCTCATTAGTAAAATTTTCACAGTCACCTGAGGCTAAATGATCTATTAGTAGCATCTTCTTAAACACTTGAGGTTCTCTTTCATGACCATCTTTAAAGTAAAGGTCAGTGTGTTCTGGGGAGGAAGGCAGATCAATGCCTGGCTTCCACATGAGTATGGTCCCAGGGGGTACATTGTACTCCTGGAAAGAATATGTTCTTACAGTCATTGATCCCCCAAAGTGTGACTCATATCAGTCAAAGACACAAGTTCATGGTGTGTCTTATATGGCCTTGTGGTTAGCTGTTTGGTCCTAGGGCTCCCAGGTCAGTTCAAATAACAGAGTCTAGTCCTTGTTTTTGGAAGGACTGCCTGAAGGGACATAGTATAACCTGTCCCATTTGTCCATGCCTCTCCCAGGTGGTATCCATCCACTCTACAGAATGACTTAGTTTCATAAATTGGGATTTACAGGTGTTTTGTATGTGAGAGACTCAGGAACAGGGTCCACCTCCTGTTGTTCCCAAAAGACTTCACAGTAAGGTTAAGGGAAATGGTTATCCAAGAGAGGCAAGAGCTCTCTGCTGGGGAATGCCAGACCCAGCAACCAGTCAAATTTAAGATATTTGCAATAATCTAGAAGTGCCACACCAGTGGGAAAGGATATAAGAGTGATTCTGAAAAACAAAGGTCACTAATATTCTTCCTCCTCTGTATATCCTAGAATTGAAGGTGTTCCCTCCTTGGGTGTCAAAGTTGTTCTCACTCCACCACCACAAACTTGGGAGTTTGCCATTCCAGTAGGTGTGACTTCACCTTTTATACAATCATTTCTTACTTGCACCAAGGGCTTTCATCCACAAGGGTCAGGTGAAAGAGGCACAGGGTCTTTCCATAAAGCTTACAGAGACCCCATTACGTCACCTGTGTGGGCCACTGTAGTGGGACTCAGTGAGCAGGTTACTCATCTTATCATCCTGATGATCTAGGACCATGGCAATCCCATGGGAGGATCCAGGTGGCTGAACCAGAAGTAACTCTGAATCCCCTAGGCCCCTATAGGCTGGGCTGCCACCCAGAAGGTGCACCAATACGTCCAGCTTGGAGTTGCTATTATGGAAAAGAAAGAAGCAGCATGCACAGGAATGGTGGGAATGGAATCCCAAATATTCACATAGGCCTAAATAACCTCCGCCATTTTCACCCTGATCATTACCTATGAAGCAGCTGTAGACAATCCTTTTCTGGGGGCCGCTGCATGGATTAAAAGGACTGCGTGAGTGACTCAGGCAACTTGACCAGCAGCTGTGATTGGTTTCCATACTTTATGGCCCCCAAAAGGGGTGTCTTTAACCAGTCGGTCTATCATTTCCCAGGAAGCAGGCCAGGCAACGGCCCAAGAGTCAATAAAATATCACAAAGTTCATTAAGGAACACATTGGCCAGGGCTATAAGAATAGCATGTTCAATTCAGAAATGCAGGGGAATTAACCCCCAAGGAGTGTCCCTTAGACAAGGAGGATATAGGAGCATGAAGGTAATTTTTCCCCTTTCTTCTCCTGGATGGGCTGTCCTGCAACAATTACGTGGCTTCCCAGAGGACAGTTACATGAGCTGGAATCACCAGCCACACACAGCTGGTCCAGCTGGTTAGTACGTCTTCTGTTGTCCCTTCCTTCTCTCCTGCCCACTCCCCCGTCCTTCACTTGTACTCCCTGAGAGTTTATTCCTCAGTAAGGCAGTAGCACAAAGGGGAAAGCCAGGCTAAGGCAATGGGAAAGGATTCCAACTGGGAGCTTTGTTTTCTTCATTATGTTACTCTAGAAAAATCACCACTTTATAGCACAATGACTAATAGTATTAGAGAAGGTTATCATGTTGGCAATTTTCATGATAAGCTACTTTTGGGGGGAATGGTAATTTAAAAGCAAAATCTAATTGAAAACACTCCAGTTTCCTCTTTGCTAACATTTGTATTGCTGGGCTGTAAGGCACAGCCGTCCACTTGTTGCCCACACAGCCTAATTGCAGGAAGGTAGGTAGGAGGGAATAAACAACCTCCTGAGCTCTGGCCTTGCAAAACCAAACCCATAAAGCAATGACAAATGTCACATTTTGTAACAGGGCAGGACAATAATTGGATTTAAAAAAAACAAAAGAGAACTGACTGAAAAGCATTTTAATTTGATTTCTTTAAACTTTGAACCAAACCTATAATTCATTAGCATACCATTTCCTACTTCTCTTCTGGAAACCAGAAATATTGGTGATATACATTATGTGGCAGAAGCCAACAAAATCATTTACAAACCATAAATTTAAATGCATGCACAAAATTTGTATTTTATTTGTGTTTTTGTATGGGAGGGGTGTTTTTCCTTTTTGGAGGAGTTATGATTTAGATCCATTTCTCCAGCACTGACTCTGAACTCAACACATTCTGGGGTGTTTCAGAATTTATGTTCCACTTCACATTTTTCAGCCTCACTCTTTCTTTGTAAGGTATCCCAATGGGAAGGAACCAAAAAAAAATTTCTTTTTTTCTTCCCCAAGAATCTTAAAAGTTGCATAAGAAAGATGAAATGACCAACAATCGCTCTCGAGGGGAATTTGGGAAACAGAGAAGATTCATGAGGGCTTCTTAATGCACAAGTTTCTCTCTCTGCATTCACAACCCACACAAATGTCAGGATCCACAGGGTGGAGGACGCAGGAGTCTGAGCTCTGCCTACACTTTTACGTGGCCCTGGCTAACAGGGCCAGACCTCCTCTTCTGCCCTGGTGGCATTGCCCACAGCTCAATGGGGCTCACTGCCCAGTGCTTCCTAGTTCAACCCCCCCCCCCCCCCACTTCTCATTGGAAAGAATTAATTACATGACGGTGGCCACACTGTACAAAAGGTTCTCCTCACACCAGCCATCTGACTTAGCATCAAAACATGATCCACATCAGTACTGGGTCCATGCCAGGGACACACAGAAAATGTTTCATCATTGCTTCCAGGAGTGACAGCCTAAATAAGAGTCTTGTCCTTGTAGGAAAAGTGATCAGCTCGAGCATACCAGGCAATTGAAGATACACTGGACATCGTGATCAATACATATGTACTCTGCCCTGCTAGAGTGTGTAGTAGGCAAAGCTGAAGGAACAGGAACACTTGGATCTTGGAGCACTAACAATTTAGATCAGCAAAATGCAGAGCAAATCCTAGTTCTACAAACTCCCTACTGAAGACCACGGGAGCAGAGAAGAGAGAGAAGCCAGGAAGGAAGTGCTGCGGCTGACAAGAGTCACACAAGCGGGTATTAATGGGATGGTAGAAATTAATCACATTAGTCCATGGCCTGGTAGTTGAGAAACATAGGATTAAAAAATTGACTTTTAAGGAAAAAAATGGTTTTTATACAGTTTAACCTTTTGTTTAGGCAGGACATATACATTTTAAAAGCCCATCTAAGATGTTGCCCACCATGAAAAGCTGCTGACGGAACAGACTGAGGAAGTGGGACAATGTCGGTCAGCCCCAGGGTTTGGGGCTGGGAACACGACATCGTGGACACTGGCACTAGCCTTTTGCATTTGGCAAGAATTTCCTGTTCTCTTTTCCCTCACTGGGTCTTGATCCCAAAGCTCTGCAAGCCTCTTGGGGGGAAAGTCAGCAACAAAAGCCATTTGATAGAAGGTCGGCTATTTTCAATGCTATCATCATGGTGACTCTGGCTTCCAAAAGGATTATTAAGAAAAAAGGCCACCTCTTTGAAATCTACATTAAGTTGCAGGCAACAAGACCAAGATTAAATCTAGAAACGTTTGCTCAGCCGCCCCTCCCTGTGCCATGTTACCTACCTCGTGTGTTCTCTTGGGTCGTGCCAGCTAACTGATGTCATCACTACGTCTCTGCCACCCCAACCTGAGGTTTTCAAACAGCAACAAAAGGAAAGTGTGGATTTGAAAGACGGCATGGGAGCAGGCATATATGTGGTTACATTCGTAAGTCTGTGGGTTTGTGTGCAATTCTGGAAACAGTTCATCACATTTTCCCCTAAGCTCTGTCAGGTTTAACCAAAGAGGCAGGAGAACCGGCAGCGGCCTCAGCAGCCAGTGACCGACTGCGGGTGGTGGGAGGCGGGTGTGAGGAAGGGAGTCTTGGGAGGAAGCCTGGCGGAAATGGGAATTCCAGAGGCAAGAGCGTGGGAGGTGGTGGGTAACGTGTTCGAACTTGCGAAGTATGCGGAAGAAAGGAGAAATTCAGATGTGGGGCTTTCGGAAGAGGTGAGGAGCAGAGGTCCCACCTACATCACACTCAGGCGAGAAGACGGGCCTCCTGACCACCAGATGGAGAGAGAGGACAGGGGACGAGTCGTGGGCCGGAGGACCTGATTCTACCCAGTGCATCTGTGGGGCTGGCGACTGCAGGACCCGAGCCTGCACGAAGGCAGACGCTTAACCAGGACAGCGTGTGGCCTCCTGAAAAGTTAATGAGCTCTGCTGACTCCCAGCAGTCAATGGGTGGGTTTTAGACACCTCTGGCTCCCTGGACGTCTGAGTCTGAGATGCCCTGGGGAAAGCCTCGTGGTGCGCGCACCTTGTGACCCAGTTTCCGCCTGGCCGACAGAAGCTCCTCCTGCCCCGGCTGACAGGTCTGAAGGCAGCTTAGCAGAGCGGCTGATGAGTTATATGAACACACTTCCACACTAATTGAATTCCCCTCAGCTGGGCTTCTGCAAAATGAACCTTTATTTTTTGAAGTGCTACATTTTATCTCACTAATAGGGGCTTAGCTGGGTGGAGGGAGGCTGCTGACTGGGGCGGGCATGTTCTGCAGCCTTTGCCTGGAAAGGGTGGGTTCACTGGAGGAGGCCGCGGGAGGGGGGGTCCAAGAGGCACCGTGCCTGATGTTAATGCCTCTGACGAGTCCCCCGCCTTACCTACGTCACTGGTTCCCAAAGGTGGGTGAGCCCCTTGGAGAGGATCCCTTAGTCCAACCAGACGAACTCAATGAGAATCTCAGGAACCAGAACCCGGGCATATGATTTTTAACAAGCTCACCAGATATTTCTTTTTAAAGACCCTTTTCCAAAAATCACTGCCTTATTCCATCCATTCTATGTAAGAAATATAAAGTGATTTTTAACAGAGGCACAAGAAAGGAATTTTCACAGCAAGGCCTATAAGAACAGGGGTGAAGTCTTGCTGATTAGAAAATAAAGCATTTTCTAAAATTATCGTTTGTTTTCACCAAGATATTTGCTTATAATAGCAAATCACAAAAAAGCTCCACATAAGACTGGTATCTTTAGCAGAAGAATTTTGGATCAAAAATGGCTGAGAAACTTCACAGACTGAGCTGATGCCACACTTTAGTTACGTAAGATTGATCTCCTCATTTTCCCAGGGTGTCCGTCTCTGTGAATCTGAGTCCCTTCCCGAGTGAGCTCGGGACAGGCACAATGTCTGGTGCCCTGAGTCCTCCCTGGAGGGCCGCTGGGATCCCGGCATTAATTAAGAACACGCAGCAGCTGGGTGGGAAGCTTAGACTGCCCCGTGACGCTGACAGACGAGAGCGCCTCCGTCTCCCTCACGCCCTCTCCGGGCCCCGGGAAGCCCGGGCCTGCCGTTCCTGGGGGATAGAAAACTGCATCGCGGGGAGACCAGCTCAGGAAGCAATTCCTTCTCTCACCTCCAGCAGTGAAACCAAACATCAAACCCCACAAAGCTGAGAGCCAACATTCAGGCGCACACCTCGATGGATCTCTCAGCTGTTCTAACTCACAGCCCTCTTCTCTTTTAAAAACCGTAGGAGACACAGAACGAATAATTTTGGCTGCAAGTGGGAAGATCTAGTTTTAGTTCTTCATCTCTTCTGAGTCTGTTTCCTTATCTCTAACTTGGAACTAATGGTAGTGCCCATTTTGTGGAGAGGGTCTGGAAGGTCAGAAGGGCAAGGGTCAAAACAAAGGGATAGGTCAAGTGCCGTGGGACTCGGGAGGCACTGGGCGGGAACAGGCCTTGCAAGCGTGAGCCCCAACTCCCCTCCCTGGCTCTGGTTGCTCCTTTTCTTAGCTTGCCAGGCGCAGGTAGAGCTGTTTGCAACGTCTTTTCCCCGGGGCCGTGAGAAACCTCATGAGCTTGGATCATCAACAAGAGAGGAAACTGCTCAAGCTCCCTCCTGGTCCAGCGTTTTGCCTTTTAGATGTGGGTTTGTGGCTGCAGCTTCAAACCTCCCAACCCCATGCTCGCCACCACTCAGGGGGTACAGCACCGCGTCAACCTTTGAGTGTCAGGTGCAAGAGGGTTGGGATTCCAGGCAGGGCATCTTCTCAGAGAGGCCCTGGCTGGGTCACCCCCGTCCAGGCCTGCACTATGCATTTCCTGGGTCCCCGCGTCCCTGACCCTGTCTGCTGCCCTGGTCTCTGAGGGCCGCGGGCTCTAGCCACTGGGTCCCCACATTGCAGGCAGACCTGCCTGTGCCCAGCCAAAAGCGCCTCCTTCTGTCACATGCCGTGGAAGGCGATGGAGGAGATGCTCCTCCGGGCAAGCGCCAAGCCTTTCAGTTGACTTTTCAGGACTTATTTTCTAAGAGGCTCCAATTCATGGCTTCCAAAAGTGACCCCTTTTGGGTGTGCAGTTTTGTCTACCTCATGCCAAGTTCCCACGTCACCTGCACCTGCCCGATGCCAAGGCCCAGAATGGCCGCTAAGCCCTGCGGTGCCTCCCTCAGCTCAGCACGGATTGCCAGCCCCTCTGTGGGACCCTCGGCTCAAGTAGACGCTCCACCTCATCCTTCATCTGCCTCTTCTTCCTCTGCGTGGCCCTCAAGTTCCTTTTTAAATGTAACAGACACTTATTGGAACAGGCTCTGTGCCAGGGGGTGGTGACTATATTCTGCTGGGCCACACCCTGCAGGCCTGGTGTTGAGCGTGCTCACCCCGCAAGCATGCACCGAGCGCTGACTGCGCGCACGCACTACGGCTGGAGCTCCTGCCTTGCCAGGAAGGAGACAGCAAAAATAGAAACCGCACCAGTGAATAAAACAATTGCAACTTTTAAAAGCGCTGTGACAGAAACACACGCAAGGGCTGAGGAGGAAAGTTACCAGGTGGGAGGGACTCCCAAACTAGACACGGTGGCTGGGCAGGCCTCTGTGACAAGCTGGCGTGGAAGCCGACACACTGATGAGGAGAAGGAGCCAGAGAGAGTGGGGTAAACGCCCTTCAGGCAAAGGAAACAGCACGTGCCAAGGCCCTGGGGTAGGAAAGACCTTGGCCTGTGGAACTAAAAGACCAATCCGGCTGGACCTTAACGAGAGGACGTGAGTGGCCCAAAGAGACATTTGAGAGACTGTGAGGAGACATATTGTGCAGAATCTTGTAGGTCACAGTAAAGACTTTGAGTTTATTTCGCTAATGAATTTATAGTTAGTCCCAAGGGGTCTAGAAGACTTCTTGGAAATGGACCTTTGGCAGTTCCTTCCGGCATAGCAGAGTTCCTGAGGCGGCGTATTCACCACACATTTCAGAATGCTACCCTGTGCAGGACACAGTAATCGTGTTGGGTTCCTACGTGACGCCTCCTGACATAGCCACATATATTGGCATATGTATGTGTTTTTTGCTTCATGTGCTTCTCTGAAATAGAATCAGACCGCACAACAGTTCACAACAAGAGTTTCGCACTGGGCAATATAGCGCACACTCCATCCCCCGTGTGCACACACATAGACACACACACACACACACACACACACACACACTGGCAAATGCGTGCTTCGGGCAGTGTTTTCTTCCTTCCCCATAAGCACACCTCACTTATACATTGCCACCGTTCCCCAAATATACACTGGGGAGAAACCTTAACATGAGATTGCAAGTGTGCCTTGAAAAAAGCATGGTGGAGACCTGTTCACCAAACAACTTTTCTCAGGTGGCACAAGCACGCACCACAGTAGCTCAGCTGTCCCTGGTGAAGTCACTCCCAGGTTTATGTGACACACTTTCACCAAAGTAATTTCTCCTTCAGGCTGTAAAACATGGTGGGTGTGGTGGGAGGTAGGGGGGTTCTGGGACATGTGAGGGATTTCCAGCCATACACGCGGTGAATCCTCCCAGGAGGCAGTCAAGCCTGGTAGAAAGAGCGCAGGTTTGGAGCCAGCCATAACTGGGTTCACATTCTAGCTACCTGCTAACGAGTCTGAGAGAGGTAATGGAACCTCACCATAGGTTTCCTCATCTACCAAAAGGGGACATTAACACAAAATGGAATATACTCAGCCTCGAAAAGGAGGAAATTCTGATACATGCTCAAACATGGACGAACCTGGAGGACATTATGCTAAGTGACATAAGACAGCCACAAAAAGACAAATGCTGTGGGATTCCCACAGTAGTCACATTCATGGACAGTAGAATGCTGGTTGCCAGGGCCTGGGGGAGGGGGAGATGGGGAGCTGCTATTCAGTGGGTATAGTTTCTGTTTTACAAAATAAAAAAGGTCAGGAGAGCTGTTGCACAACAATGTGAATATATTCAACACTATTGAACTGTACACTGAAAAATGGTGTGTGATTGTACGTGAGCATGTATGAGTACATGTGGTATGTGTGTGATTGTACGTGAGCATGTATGAGTACATGTGGTATGTGTGTGATTGTATGTGAGCATGTGTGAGTGCATGCTGTGTGTGTTAAGAAGGAATTTTTATGTTGAATGTTTTTTGCCACAATCTTAGAATGGACAAAGTGGGAGGGGGCAGGAGAGTAATACCTCCCTCACAGGGTCATCAATAGAAGAATAAAGTCATTTAAAACACTTAGCATAGTGCAGTTCTTTCCTGCCCCCACTGCATTCACACGCACACTCACATGCACACATACACTCACATATGCATACACAGCAGGTACTCCTACACACTCACATACAGTCATACACACAGCATGCACTCACACCGGCCCACATACAATCATACACACAGCATGCACTCACACAGGCTCACATACAGTCACACACACAGCATGCACTCACACAGGCTCACATACAGTCACACACAGCACGCACTCATATATGGTCACATACAGTCACACACATAGCATGCACTCACACATGCACACATACAATCACACACACAGCATGCACTCACACATGCTCACATACAGTCACACACATAGCATGCACTCACACATGCACACATACAATCACACACACAGCATGCACTCACACATGCTCACATACAATCACACACACAGCATGCACTCACACATGCTCACATACAGTCACACACAGCATGCACTCACACACGCACACATACAGTCACACACACAGCATGCACTCACACACGCTCACATACAGTCACACACAGCATGCACTCACACATGCTCACATACAGTCACACACAGCATGCACTCACACACGGTCACATACAGTCACACACACAGCATGCACTCACACAGGCTCACATACAGTCACACACACAGCATGCACTCACACAGGCTCACATACAGTCACACACAGCACGCACTCATATATGCTCACATACAGTCACACACACAGCATGCGCTCACACAGGCTCACATACAGTCACACACACAGCATGCGCTCACACAGGCTCACATACAGTCACACACACAGCATGCACTCACACAGGCTCACATACAGTCACACACACAGCATGCACTCACACATGCACACATACAGTCACACACACAGCATGCACTCACACACGCTCACATACAGTCACACACACAGTACGCACTCACACACGCTCACATACAGTCACACACACAGCACACACTCACACACGCTCACATACAGTCACACACACAGCACGCACTCACACACGGTCACATACAGTCACACACACAGCACACACTCACACACGCTCACATACAGTCACACACACAGCACGCACTCACACACGCTCACATACAGTCACACACACAGCATGCACTCACACACGCTCACATACAGTCACACACACAGCACGCACTCACACGTGGTCACATACAGTCACACACACAGCATGCACTCACACACGCTCACATACAGTCACACACACAGCACGCACTCACACATGGTCACATACAGTCACACACACAGCATGCACTCACACACGCTCACAACAATCACACACAGCACGCACTCACACATGCTCACATACAATCACACACAGCACGCACTCACACATGGTCACATACAATCACACACAGCATGCACTCACACATGGTCACATACATTCACACACAGCATGCACTCATACACACTCACAGTCACACACATAGCATGCACTCATATATGCTCACACACAATCACACACACAGCATGCAATCACACACACAGCATGCATTCATACATGCTCACATATAATCACACACATACCACATGTACTTATATATGCTCACATAAAATCACACACACAGCATGCACTCATACACACTCACAGACACACACATACACACACACACAAACACACACACACTCCCTCCTCCCGGCTCTTTCCTCGGCCCCTCTGGCCAAGTTTCCTTTCAGCACAGCACCAACAGTTGGAACAAGTTATGTCTGATGACTTCTGTCTGCAGGAGTCTCCTCAGTCTGCATTCTGGAAGATTCTCCCATCTCCTATATCTCCTTGCGTGAATTCTCCTTCCAAAGTATTTCAAGGCACTTTCAGAATGATAGTTCTAACTTGCAAAATCCTAAACTCTGAGTTTTGTATAATATTAATAAACATAACCATGCTTCATATGTCAATAACAAGTACTTTACATTTTATAAATTGTTTTCAATGGATTAACACATTTAATTCTTTAAATAAAGAGAAGAGGTATTATCCCTTCTTTAGAGAGGAAACGCAGCCTTAGAGAGTTTAAGTGAGCTGTGTTCAAAGTCACCTAACTAGCAGGGGTCGGAGATGAGTTTCTAAAACAGCCACTTGTTGGCTTTGAGACTTTCCCCCTCATCACTGGGCAAGAGAGGGTGGGTGACTGAGAGGCAGCTCGGGACCCAGGAGCCCCGGGGCACGGCACCCTGGGTCAGCACTGATCCAGGAAGGAGAACACGGTCTTCTCTGAAGCCATAGAGAACAGGACATGAACCTTTTCAGAAACCGAAATTGGAAGCAAAGACGTCATCTGGGTACCAACAACCAGAAAATGTGTCACTACCAAGGGCTTACCTCTGATGGAAGGCCAGAAGAACACACACAGAAGCCCTGTCTGTCCCCAAGTTCAAGGTTGGAGGAAGCATCCCAAAGCCCTCAGGGGAAGCAGCAAAGGCAGGGGTGCCTTGTTTCATGAAATTGGAGTTTACCTTCCTAGGCACATTCTAAGTAAAGAGGCTTGAAAAGCAGACAACTTCCACCACAGCAACAAACCACAGGAAGGTTACAGAGAGGAGAAACCCTATCCTGTTCCAACTCCCCTCCCAAAATAAAACGTAACTCTAGTCCTTCGGCATTCACAGAACTGTGCCCGGAAGAATCATGTCCTTTGGGGTGGCTGTCACCGTGACTGCCTCATGCGGCTGCTCCTGAAACACAGAGCATTTGGTCTGTGCCGTCTCAGCTCGCTCCTAGGAGCTGTGGCGACTGAGTACATGAGCACAGTCCACCTCTAAACCCTGCACACGCCCTGTCACCTGTCCTGAGCCACTGAGCACGTGCTGCCACTGTCACTGCTTCCCAGTGTTGGGGTGGAAGAGAAAAATGAGTTCCTCCCTCCCCCCCTCCTACAATTCTATGCCTTGCTGACTTGGGCTCACAGGGTAGAGTTCTTTATTCACATGGTTCTTGTAACACACACAGACACAAACACACACTCTCTCCCCCAGACCTGCCTGTCTCACACCCTCCACACCCCCAGATTTTCCAGAGCTGAGCTCCTTTCTCCTGGTACCTAGCCCTAACCACTTCTTGCCTCCGGATTAACCACACTGCTTGTAGGGAGAACTCCATATCGTGATAGGCTTCACCCTGCTTTGAAAGGCAGACAGACTCTACAGCAGAGAGAACTACCAGGTGGACTGGAAGAGTGGAGTATGGTTTTGGAGACAGAATAGTAAGAAGAAGTTGACTGGATCAAAGAAAGAGGGTGCCTTAAGAATAAAAATATCTGGCTTTTCTCCCCTGAACAGTTCAAGTAAGAGCCACACGGTGCATACGGTAGGTGACTGTCCCCTGGAATGAGTAAACAGAAGGTTAAACAAAGCCCTGCAGTTATCCCCAGGTGAGCTGCTTGTTGAGGGTATCCAAAGGTTTAGTTTACTTTTCTTTTTTTAAATTTCCAAGACTCGCACCTTCCTCACATTTGAATGTATTAACCTAAACCTCTCTGTCGTCCTCTCAGAACATGCTGCCCCATGAAACCACAGGGAATAGGAACTTCTTAGGTTGGGCTCCCCAGAAGCAGATCCTGAGAGGGGGATTCCTGTGCAATGACTTTGTGGACAGAACGTGCCTCCAGGGGAAGCCAGGGAGCGGAGGCGTGGGGAGCAAGACCGGAAGGCGAGGCCAGGCAAGAAGGCGGGGCAGCAAAGCCTTGCAGAGGGCAGCTTCCCCTGACTCCTCCAGGAGCTTCCAACCCCTGCAGCCATCAGCCACTGGATAAACCCGGCCCCAGGGGACATAAAATCCCCTGACATTTCCTGTTCCCGGTTGTGCTGGCCAAGAAGGCTCCAGCCGGGGGCTGTGGAAAGGAAAGCACCCAAAGCTAACGGGCCCACAAAAACTGGCACAAAGTAAAGGAGAGGTGACCTACGCAAAGCATAGACATCATCTGCTACGAAGAGCAAAGACTGAAATTAGAGAGACTAGGTTTCCTCGTATGCAAAATAAGGTTCACTGTCCGGCACTGCAGACCCGTTGTGTGTAAAATGAGGACTGTCATAGCACCTCCTTCCGGGAGGGGTTGTGAGGGTCGCATTAGACAGTTCAGCAAGAGCACACCGTAAGCACTCAGAAATGTCAGCTGCTGTAAATATTTCCAGCAAGCATAAGAGGAATTTCAGCTGGGCCTGCTGCTCTGGTGATTTTGCCAAAAACAAAAAAAAAATGCAGTGACCACACACACATACCCCAAAATCTCAGAGGTCTTCACCATTTCTCAGCAATTTGGAGAATGCATTCTGGGTTACATGGAAATGAAAGGTTTCTGTGAGGCAAGAGGAACTTGGGCAACATCTATGAGGAATTTAAAAAGCACTTTAGAAAGCATGACCCCACCAGTTTGGACTGTACGCGAAGCATTTCTTTAGATAAAATTCAATGTAGGGTCCGTGTGGTGGTTTCTGCCCTGCTGACTCCTCGGGCACAGTCATGATGAGAGGTTTTAACGCCGCCCACGACAGCTGACAAACGTCACTCAACGCTAGGGTCACCGCACTGAGCTAAGTTAGGGGCCAGGAGGGAGCTGCCGTCACAACACTCGACTAGCACAAATATGAGTTTTCTCTGCAGAAGACTTTTAAGAATTAGAGGGAATTAGTCATATTTTCCAATATGGGGATTTTTAACAGTTGTGAAATTATGAAGAAGACCTGACTCAACAATTTCAATATTGCAATATGTCACCTAGCTGTCTTGTTACTCAAAATGACATGATTTAGAAGACAGTGACTTTAAAAAGAACCCAACCGCGGTTGGAAAGAAAAGAGAGATATGCAGACAAAGCAAGGGAAAAATATAAAATCACTAAACATTTATAGAGCTAAGTTTAACAATTCTGGGCTCATTTAATACAGTTTTTATCTTAAATAGCACATTGAAAAGACATGTTTATCCTCTCAGTGAATTATATGTTAGAAATGCACTCATTAAACAGTGGGTTTTTTTAAGCCTACAATATGGAATCTGAACTGGATTTAATATGTTGCTAAATATTCAAATGGGTCACTCCTTTAGACTCGCTTTTGGTAGGCTAAAAAAGATGAATAGATTTCCAGGGCAAAGATGATTAAGCCAATTCAAGACCACCCTTGTGCTATATTTTTCCAGCCTCTTCATTAAGGCTACTCCTCATTAACTACCCTAAATGAGCTACAAATAATGAGCAGGTCCTGTCCTTTACATATGAAAATTAGTCCATTAGTAAGCATATGACTCAGGTATTTTCCAGGAGTAGGAAAGGGTTTGAACTCTTTCAAGCACACTCTCTAGGTTTCCCTTGTCCTCAAAAGCATATGTTCCCAGGATGGCTAGCCAGGGTGAGGAGGAGGCTAAAAGACTCCAAAAGAGATCATTCTAATGAGCTTGGTCTCATTAACATGGTGTAATAATTAGGGAACCTCGCCAGAACAAATGCAACACTGGGCAAATTTGAAGAGATATAAATAGCTCCATAAAATGTTAAATACAAAACTAGAAGTGGTATTATCCTGTGTAGAGCTAAATGAATCACTGAATAGGATAAGCACTCCACTCAGAATCAGAGACTTTATGGAAAAGAGGGTGGTGTTATGGTGAAGGAATCATTGCTACCTACAACTTACGCAACACTTATTCCAGACAGTTAGGAAAGAGTATTTAATTTGCCCCCAAGGAAGTTTATTCCAATATGCTGATTTCAAAAACTATTCACTCCTCATGCACTTTCAACAAAACAGTTCTTCCTAAATCAATCTGTAAATTAAATGTAGTTCAAATCAAAATTCTGGCAGGATTTTGTATGAACTTGACAAATTCATATGAAAAGCTATCTAGAAGAACAAGCAAGGAAACTTGCCTATCCAGACACTAAGATACTATGAAGATGAAATAATTAAAAGGAAAAAAAAGGTGGTCTTGGCATTGGACAAGACAAAAGGATCAATGGAACAGAATAAGAAACCCAGAAACATATCCAAGTAAATGTAGGAATTTGTTCTATGATAGAGATACCATTATCAATGAGTAAAAAAGGATGACATTTTTTAGTAGCTGATGTTAAGAAAACTTCACAATATAAAGAAAAATGTCTACCTCATGGCATATAAAAATAGAAATTTAAATTGATTAAAACACAGATATAAAAATTAAATCTATAAAGTATAAAAATATTTTTTAATATTGTGACATTAGGATGTATGAGTTTTTATTAATAGATAACACTCCAAAAACACAAGGTGAACAAAATGTTAACTACAACAAAATTAAAGATTTCTATTTAATACCACAAAGAAGGTTAACATGATAGGTGGCAGAATGTGAGAAGAGATAGGCAACATCTAAAATAAATTGGGGGCTAATATTAACATTATATAAGGAACTCCTGCAAATTACCAAGAAAAAAGTAGGAAACTCAATTTTAAAATGTCCAGTGGATAATAAGTCATTCAGACAAGGAAACCCAAATAGCTAATAAGCAAGCATATGAAGAAATACTCAGTTTCTTCCAACAATCAGCAGGCATATGTAACTTAAAGCAACTTTATGCCTATTTGGTTAGCAAAAATGTGACCATTGGTAAATATCAAGTGCTAGTGATGACACTGGCATACAGAAACCTCTTGCACTGCTGGCGTGAGAGAGTACTGGTTGTGATATATGAGATTATTGTTCAAATATATTCACTACTTCTTTGCTAACTTCCATAAGAGGAGTAGACTTCCTCTCCCTACTGGGCTTGGTCATGTGACTCAATGTGGTCTCATGGTAGACTTCCCTGTGCATGTCTCTGCCCCTTGGCTTTAAACCTGACCAGCCATGTGACTTGGTTTGGCCAATAGTCTGTTAACAGAAGTGACTTGAGCAGAGGCTTGAAATATGGTGGCTTGGTCAGGCTTGATTCCTTGTGCTTCTGCCTCTGCCATGAGGAGAAGATGCCCTGGCAGAGTCCACCAGTCCAAGGATGAGAGACAAGGGAGCAAACCCAACCCAGCTGAACTCTCAGATGACTCACAGATGGATCACTGAGAATACATTATTGTGCTTTAAGTCATTTAGTTCCAGGGCAGTTTGTTCCACAGCATTATTTGGCAATAACCGACTGATACACTGATATAGCATTCAGTCAGTACTCAGTGAATATAAATAGTAGATACATTATGTAACAGAAACTTACATAGAAATGCAGCCTTCTTTGATTTCCCTTGTTGGCAGAGGATGCCAAAAATTCCAGACACTTGATTTCACAGTCTCTGTTATAATATATATAAAATGCTAGTCAATGGGACCAAAGGGGACATCTGCTAAATGTGGATAAAAATTTTTCTGTATAATAAAAAAAGCTGCATGGGAAGCTATAACCCTCTCCTGCACCAAGTGTGATCATGTGATAGCCAGAGCTGCTACAACCGTCTTGTGACCAGTGGAGAAAAGAACACTGACTTATAGAGCATGCTAGAGCCAAAGATGGAACATGTCTGAGTCTTTGCTTATACCGCTGGGCTGCTAATGCTTCCTCTAGAACTCTTGCTGTAGGAGACAATTTAGGTTCTTACCATTTAAGCCAATTTCAGTAGGAATGCTGAAAGCATTCTTGATTATCCAATGATCCATGAATCTCAAGTAATTATCCTACTAACTTCAGCTCCTAGATATAAACAGGAACATCCACAAGAAGACAGATGTGATGATGCCCATCACAACGTTGTCTTGTGGTAGCAAGTGCTTGAAGGCTAAGTGTTCACCACTTGGAACACGGGTGAATAAAGTGCCTATGATGAATATTAGTTAATAATCAGAAGCACTGAACTATATTTACATAAGAAATTTGAATATATTTCAAAAACATGGAGTGAAGTAATAAAAATGAAAAATGCAAAGAAATATATAATATAATACCATTTATGTAAGTAAAGAACACAAATGCATAAAACAACATTATAAATTTTCTAATAATTTACATATATTCAAGAAAAATATTTAAAACATTACACTGATGCTTAAGTGGGAGAAAAGAAAATGAGTGGGATTGGGGAATGAGGAAGAAAAATATTAATAATTAATTAAAAACCTAAGTACTTGTATTATGATAGTTATTGCTGCATAAGAAATTACCTCCAAATGTAGTAGCTTTAAAACAGTAAGTATTTATTATCTCAGAGTATGCATGGGTTAGGAATCCAGGCACAGCTCAGCTGGGTGCATCTGACTTATGGTCTCCCACGGGACTCCAATCAACACTGGGGCTGTGGTCTCATCTGAAGGCTCATCCAGGGAAGGATCCAGTTTCAGGCTCACTCACAGGGTTATTAGTAGGATTTAGTTCCTTGAGGGCCGTTGGACCAAGGGCCTCAGTTTTTCACTGGCTAGTGGCTCTTTGCCATCTGGGTCCCTTTATAGGGCAGCCCAGGGCACCACAGCTTGATTCCTCAAGTGAGTGAGCGCCCGGGAAGGAGAGGGAGTGCAAGATGGAAGCCATGGCCTCACATTGGCCATATGCCATTTATTAGAAGCAAATTTCTAGGTCCAGCTCACACTCAAGGGGACAGTACTACAAAGGGGCATTAGAACCAGGAGGTGAGGATTGCTGGGGCCCATCTTAGAAGTTCCCCACCACAGCCCTTAGTGCCAGTGCCAGTGACGATTGCTTACCATGAACTGAGGAGCATGATCAACTTTGTGTACCTGAGGTCCAATCAGATGGCAGAAAGACCCAATGTGGCTTTGACTTTTATACAGTTGCAGACTGAGTGCTAGCTAATTGACACTAAATAATGCTTGATAGACTGAGCAGTTATCTGGGCCAAAATGCTGATTTTAGGTATGTAACTATTAAGAAACAAAAAAAAAATCAGAGTTTTGTTATTTAAGATCAAAGATCAAGAGACAGAAAGAAAAGCAATGAATAAATATTCATATTATTTCTATTGAAATGGCAGCTCAAATCCAGATTTACTGTAAAAAATATGATTATGTGCTAAATGTTATTTTAAAATATTAAAAATATTATTCTGTATTTTGATGTAATAGGAGAAAACTTTTAAGATTCTTTTGTTGAATAGGTGGAGAACCAGAGGCCAAATGACTGGTGACTTACCTTGGGTCATGGCAGGTACCTCTCCCTTGGGTTAAGCAACTTTTTTCCAGGCAGACTCACCTGCCAGAGTGGAAATATGATCTTTACAGCTTCCAAAGAGCTTCTGGTCTGGTTCTAAGTGAGCTAGACTTGGCATAATCTTCCTTCTTTCCTCGGAAATTCACACCAAAGAGTTAATTACGTTAAATTGCTCCACATTTAACTTATGTCTTCACTAACAACCAAAATTTCAACAACAGTCTCCATTTTCTGTCTAGAACCAGAGAAAAGCATCTTTTATTTTGTTTCAACACTATTTCTCTCATTCTTTTCGTGCTCCTCATCACAGGGTAAGTCCATGAAAAATTAACACCCTGTTCAGCAGGGAAGCTAGCTCCTTTTGAAAGAAGGTTCTGGCAAACCCAACACCAGGACATGCATCTCCAAGCAGATCTGCCATAGAAAGGTACAGTATGTTACAGAAACTTCTCCCTAGAGAGTGTTGGTCTCAAGGGCTGTGGCAATTAGACATATTTTATGTTTCCTCTACCAATCCTTATTTAGTTCTTTTATATGATAGCGCATTTCAGATCTACAAATTTGCAAAGTCAAGGTAAGCCACTGTAAAGATGTAGGAGCCATTATACTCTCTTGGACTCCATGGCCAATGAGGGAAAGCTGACGTCTCAAAGTCCAAATTCTATCAGCAAAATGACATTTGCAGTTGCTGAATAAAAGAACTGAGTTTTATAGGTAAGACATTTTGTGCATAACAAAGTTTAAAATATCAGTGTCAATTAGAAAAATATGCAGCGAAACGAAGGGAAAAACGTACTTGCAATGCAGAAGTTCATCAGTGTCACGAAAATTGTAGCCAAAAAACGTGGTTGGTGTAGCATTTAATGAAAAGTAAAATTGTGTCTTTCATAAAGTGAAAAATAAAATGTTTTTAGTTCATGTATCATTTCATTTTTATTTGCAGTTACAAATAACCATTTGGATTAAGATTTTTCACTGAAAAACTGGAGCTTTCAAATTATGTCATATTAGGAAAGAATGACCCTGAGTACAATATGTAAGAGTAACCCAACCAGAGTTCACTTGGTGAGTTCAATCCTATGGCAGAACAAGTTCATACCTTTCTACTACTGTGTCCATTCTCTTCCCTCCCCCGTTCTAGAGATTTTGTTTTAGCTCCCTCCAGATTCATACTTATTAGGCACCACCTCAAAAAATCACAAAACCACCAGGTGACTCAACTCAATTGGTTTTTTTTTTTTTTTAGACTAAAGTTCTCTCTGTGTTGCCCAGGCTGGAGTACAGTGGCAAGATCTGATCATAGCTCATCATAGCCTCAAACTCCTGAGCTCAAGCAATCCTCTATCCTCAGCCTGTGGACTAGGTAGGAGAGACAGGGTCTCTCACTGTTGCCTAGGCTGGTCTAGAGCTCCTGGCCTCAAGTGATCCTCCTGCCTCGGCCTCCCAAAGTGCTGGGATTACAGGAGTGAGCCACTGTACCCAGTCTACAACTTTAAGATAGAAGAGGACGTGATCATAGAGATGAACACTGGTTGACTGACAATAGGGAGCTCTGTCCACAAGAATTTGTTTTCCAGTGACTCTATGTCATCTCTCTCTTCCATACCAGACACCACTGTCTCTTCCATTTGTGCTCCATCTCTGCTTCCACAGGCTAGATGGCTCTGAAAATCTTAGTCCTGAGAAGCAGACTAGATGGCTAGTTCAATAAATATTACAGCTTTCACTCTGCTCACAACTCCCACCTTCCCACCAGCCCCCTCCAAGTCTGCTAGTCTATATATCCCATTTCCAGCTCCAGCAATAACCCTCAAATTTAATAGTTCTTGGTTCCAACAGACTAGCTCATTCTCTAAAGCCTCTTCAAAGGTCATAGTAGCCCCCCTACCTTAGAATGGATGGAACAAGATATATGCAATGCATGAGTCAGCTTCATACATACGCATGAAATGTTTACTCTCTCTCAAAATATTTCACCAGTCCACCACCTTCTTCCTTAAGTTTTACAGGTAATAAAGTGAGTGAGCACAGGACATTAATTTCCACAGGGTGTATGCATTTTGAAAGGCTTTCACACAATAGTGGTAATATCTGTCTGATAAAATGGGAGGGTGATCAGAGAAACATGGAAAGGTCCTCTCTCCCTTTCCAAGGTCATTCATTGGCTGAGCTAAATCTCTCAGAATCAGATCCAACCACCTCCACCCTTCGTGTATGTGCCTCAGTCATTGGACATAGAAAAAAATGCATTAACCATATGCATTTTAGGATACAGTATACAAAGTATAAAATGACTGCTAAAATAACTAATACAAGCCAGTGCTACACCAATGGTGGTGTAGAATCCAGAGCCCAAACAGTAAAAGTTCCACCGTGTGGTTTTAGAACAACATTAAACAGGTATCAGAGAAAAAGCCATTTAAAACACAATTTAAAAGCATAGTCCTTTAGTCAGAATCTACTCTGGTCTAAATCCACTCTAAATCACTGCAAGATTCAATAGAAACTCAAAGGGAACTGCACACTAATGGATTCTCAAAAGAAAAACACATTACAATTGAACTGTCTTATTCCTTGGCACACAGAACAGCTGGTCTGACCACACATGGATTATTATGGTGAATTCTGGTGCCATCTTTTAAGAGGGACAATGACAAAGTGGAACACATTCAGAATAGGGCAAGCTATTTTGGAAACTATTTCCTATGATAAATGGTTGAAAGAACTGGTGATGTATATTCACCAGTGAGGCAAACGAGAGAGCTGCCTGCAGTAACGAGAGTGGCCAGCAAGCCGGACTAGCACTACAGAAGAGGGGTTTGGAACATTAATCAAGTCAGGAGGCCTAATCAAATAAACGCAAATTAAAACAACCATGAAATACTATTTCCACATTCCTGCATCTCAGCAAATTGGGACATACACACACATATATATTTGTTTTTCAATGGAAATGCCTACTGTTTCACTGCTAGGAGGGGTGGGAAAGGCTTTTTTGGTAGTCAATTGGGAAATAAAAATCAAAAAATTAAATGAAAGAGGAATATGATGAATTCACTGGTATTAGTTAGCAAAATCTACTTCAACCCCCTTTTTAAGAAAGCTAAGACCACATTTGCCCTTCTTCAGTCTTCTGCCACCTCTCCTGTTCTCCAGCTTTCCAAACCTCACCCTATCCCTCTCAGCTCCTCAGGATGGAATCCTCCCAGACCGGAGAGTCACCCTCTTGAGCAGCTAAGAACTGGCTGAGAGTCTCTGGCCGATTTTTACTCTTCTCTTTCAGCTGCTATTATTCCACAGATCAATGGTTGGAAGTTACTAGGAAGCATATTCTTATTTTTACATTCCTCAGAAAAAACTATTTTCAGGCAAATTAAAAAATAAAAAGTTAATCATGTTTTTTCTCCTTTTTCTTTTAGAATAATTAGGAAAAAATTAGATGATAGATGTAATTACTAAGAGGAACTTTCAAAACTTAGGTTAATCTCCAGCACCTTTTCAAAGTTTTTGTCTCTTTCCTTCATGCTGGATAGTTCATTGTCATCCTATAGAGACAAACAAGCAAACAAAACAACTCCTTGGATAACAAAAAACATAAAAACAATTGTTCTTCTGAATTGGAAAATATCTTGTTTTAACTTTTGACTTACTTGTGAATGCAAGTGAGTGTTTTAAACTCATGTTCTGTTTCTCCACAAATTCCTATTAAAAGCTAGATAAAAATATAAATGACCAGAAGAAGAGGATTTTTAAATCTCTTTATAGAAATACCAATCAAAAGTAGAAAAATGCATAGGTGGGATTGCCTCGAATAATGCAAAGGAGTTTGTCATAGCAATGCAAGTATTACATGGGGACCTGGTGGAACACTCAGAATTGCTCCAAAATCAACAAGTTTAATGTACAGAGAGCCAGTGAGAGCTGGTGAGAGGTGGGGCTCAGTCAGCTCCTTTGGCTTGAAGGTCAGTACCAAGATTCGCAGACAGTCTGGTGCCCTACCAACCAACTAGGCAACTTCTCACATGCTCAGGGTTAGCCCTACTGCCAGCTCCTATTGCTACTGAATTAGATGTAAACATGGATCATGTCATTGTGCTCTGCAGGCTGTTTCTGTTCTGTACCAAATCAATCCAGATATGGAAACAGGCTTTCCCTCATTTTCACAAAAACAAATAAACTTCAGAAAACAAGCAAATAAGGAAAACCTATGTTCACACCAATACTCCTCGTGGCCCACTTCATTGGAGGTTGGGGAAGATCAAAGAAATTTACATCAGAGCAAAGCACACTGAACACAGTATAACCTGGTTCCACAGCCACTTTTGAGAGTCTCCCGCCGTGGACTACTCACTGGTTACACCAACCCCCGTGAAGGTTCTGCACCTCAGCGTCTACTACCTTCCCTCTCCTCTTTCCCGCCTCTCAATTCCTAAATCCTGTTGGTTTCAAGTGCAGAACATTTAGCTCTTTCTTTCCTTTTCTCCTGCTAACCCCATGTGGGTTATGATATTTTTACAAACAAAGCCAGTTCCTTGTAACAGAAATGCTAATGCTGCTATCAAGAAGATTTTTTTCATTGTATCATATTAGAATCACAGAATTCATTTAAAAGGAGATAGCATGTAAGTGACTTACTCTGAGGTCTCAGGTCTCATAGTCGTGGCAGAGCTATGAAAACTCTGCTCTTCTGACTCTGTCTCATGTTTTCTATAATTAAATGCAAATACTAAAACAGCTTAATATTTATTAATAATAACCATTGGACAAAGCATTAATTTTATTTATTTGTTTATTACATTGTATGGAAGTAACAAATCTATTTAATAGACAACTAATCCCAGGAACTTTTGATCATTAAATATTATTGAGCACACAATTACTCCAGGTTGATGAAATGCCTTTGTCTGACACGTAGATCCTTTGTATCATGACCCCAAACTACCTTTCCTAACTTACAGCTATAAATACCATCTATACAGTGATGGCTCTAAATTTTTGTGTCTCCACTCCCGACCTCGGCTCCATACTTGTGCATCCAAATGGCGTTTTTACCAAGCCAACAGGCTGACGAATAGGCAAGACAGAACTCTCAAATCCCTTCTCAGCTGCTCCTTAAATAGTTTCTTCCTCAGATTCTCCATTTCAGTAAATAGTATCACAGCTGCCCAGTTGCTCGGGCCAAAAATGCTCAGAATTATCTTTGATTTAGCTCATTCAATTATAATTTATGCCTACTCTATCAGCTCCTCTTCCAAAATATATTCTGAATTCATCCCCTTCCATCTCCACCCCAACCACCACCCTTGTCCAAGCTCCACGAGCGCATGACTAGACTGCTATAATCGTCTCCTTTCTAAGCTATTATAGCTTCCCTCCTCCATTTCTGCCTCCTACAGTCTATTATCCTCAAAGCAGTCAAAGTGATTTTTAAAAATGTAAAAATACATAATACTCTCTTACTCAAAACCCTCCAATGTCTTTCGAAGACACACAAGCATGACCACTAAGCTGCTACCTGGAGCCTACAGGGCTCTGTATGATCTGGCCCTGTCTATTTCTCTGTGATTAAATATATCATCCTCTTCCTTTATGCTTTTTATTTTGTGTCTTATTTAAGAAATCTTTTCTATTGCAATAACATAAGGACACTCTCCTAATTTTTTTTTCTAAAGGTCTGTAATCCATCTGGATTTGATTTTGGTGTATAATGCTATAAAGGGATCCAATTTCATTTTTTCCTCATAAATAATTGATTACCTCCACATCATTTATTGGATAGTACATTCTTTATTCACTGGGAAAATCACATTTCTATGAATGGGGTCCATTTCTGGATCTCAATTCTATTCGTGGGTCTGTCTTTGTGTAGATATGAGACAATACTGCATCACAATGATCATTAGAGAGTTGTACTAAACCTCAATGTCTGACACAGCAAGCTCTCTACCTACACCTTTTGCTTCTGCAGAAACGTCTCAGTTATTGTTGGATCTTTGCTCTTCCACATACATTTTAGAATTAGCATTGATCATAAATTAGCATTTATTCAAATCATAGTATTGCAATGAATTTATGAATTATATTGGTAGTAGTGTTCAACTCTGTGAATACAGGTTCAACTCTATCAAATGCTTTGCATCTGTTGTGATAATCAATGTTTTTCTCCTCTAATCTGGTAACTGACAAATTATAATAAAATAATTTTCTATTGTGAAGCTTATTTTGCATCCCAGTATAACCTAACATGATCAAGTTTTGCATACATTACTGGATTTAATTTACCAATATCTGCTTTAGGATATTGCACCAATGTTTTTAAGTGAGCTGATACTTTGTCTGGTTTTGAATACTAGCCTCATAAAACAAACCCCTCTTTTACTACTTTCAGGAAGAATTTCTATAATATTGCAAGTATCTTTTTCTTGAAAGATTAGTAAAACTCACCTATAAAGCCATCTGGGTCTGGTTTTCTTTATGGGAAGATTTTTAGTTACTATTAAATAATTTTATCTTTTATTAATCATTATTGGATTATTTATGCTATCTAGTTTTTCCTTTTAGTTTTAATTAGGTATTTTAGTTTTAATTAGGTATTATTTTATCAAAATAATCTGATTACTGGCATATAACTTTTTATAGAATTTTCTTTCATTATGCCTTCTGTAACAATGATCATACCCCCTTTTTATTCCTGTTTATTTCTGCCATCTTTCATTTTTATAGAATAAGTTCACTAAAGTTTTGTCTATATTAGTGTTTTTCAAAGAACCAACTTTTGACCTTGTTAGATCTTTCTGGTTTATTTTTGTATGTTATTTTATTCACATCACCCCTTTTCTTTGTTTTTATTTTTTCATTCCTGATACTTTCTTGGGCTTATTCTGTTTTCTTTTTTTTCCCCCTCATTTAATTTGGCTCTGTAATTCACTAATTCTTAATCTTTGTTCTTTTCTCATATAATTACTTAGATTTTCCTCAAATTACTTCTTTAGCTTCATCTCATGTTTTGGTAATTAGTATTTTTGTTATAATTTTATGTTATATCTCTCTGACAGTAATTGTTTGAAGTTTTTCTAGACTTGCTTTAAGAACTACTGCATGTCAGTTTTTGCAAATGCTACATGCGCTCTTGAGAAAGTGACTTGTTCTCCAGTTATTAGAGTTATTAGGGATAGGGATCAATATATACCCATTAAGTCAAATTGTTAACTATGTAGTCAATCTTCTCTATCCTTCTTTATGTCTCCTTAACCAGTGAAACACGAGTCAGGCAGTTTAATGGAAGACTTGTCCATTTCTTCTTGACCTTTTGTGGAATTTTGCTGTCTATATTTTGTATCCATTCTATTAGGTATATATAAGTTTAGAATTGCTATGTACTACTGGTGAATTGACTCTTTTATATTTCATAGTTACCCACTATATCTTTAATAGGAGATCATTTTGTCTTCAGTTTGATATCAATACAGTCACCTTGAAAAAAAAATACAGACATCTTGGGTTTGTTTGGGGCTTTATTTGTTTTGTTTGCCTGGTTTATCCTTTTACTTTTAACCTTTCATGTCCTTAATTTGTAGGTTTGCTGATTCTGAAGAACAAATAGCTAGATTTTGTTCTTTTATCCAATCTGATTAAGTTCTGCCTTTCAATTGACAAGTTTAGTCCTTTTATATTCATTGTGATTACTGAATTATTTGAATTTATTCCAACAATTTCATCACAAAGTAATATCTTTGTGTTTTCTAGTTATCCCATATTTTCCATGCTGCTTTTTTTCCTCCTTTCATGCTTTTGGATTGAGCTTTTTTAATCTTAATTTTCCCCTTCTGCTAATTTGAAAATTGTGAATTTTATTTTTATTTTCTCAGTGACCACTCTTGAAATTTTACATGCAAACTTAGCATCAAGTATTAATCAAATCTTTACCCTCCTCTTTAGAAATACAAAAACTTTAACTTCAATCACCTCCCTCCCAACTTACATGCTATTATCCAGTATTTTAGTTTCATCTAGTTTTTAAGACCCATGAGTAAGATATTACTAATATTGTTGCTTTAAACAGCTAATGGTAATTAACTACCAACAGTTATTGGTAGTCTTCTGGTATCATTTTCCTTCTTTCTAAAGTAGATCCTTCAGAAGTTTATTTAGGGCACAACTCTTGAAGGTAAACTGTTTCTATTCTTGTTTGGCTGAAAAATGACATTATCTTGCCCATTTTCATAGTTTTATTATAAATAGAATTTTTTTAGATAGTTATTTACTTATGTTATTTTGAAGATTTTTATTTCTTTTCTGTCCCCTGGCTTCCATTTTTGTGGGTGAGAATTCCAGCATTAATCATTTTCTTTCTTTTGTAGATGCGCTCTTTTCCTTCTGTATTCTCTTAAGATATTCTCTTTGTCTCTTATACTACAATGTATCAGTGAAATACTACAATGGAATATATTTTACTTACTCTGTTTGTTTTTCTTACATCTACGGAAGAATAGCTTTTATCATTCTGGAAAATTTTTAGACCCTGTCTCTCCAAATATTTCCTCCCCGCCCGATTCTATTTTCTCACTTGAACTCTGATCACGTTAGACCTTTTTATTTTCTATGATTATATACCTGTCTTCCATGTTTTTCTCTCTTTGCCCCTTGTAATATCTTCAGAAAGTTTCTTCTAGTTCATGAATTCTCTTTCAATTTGTATTTACCATACTGTTTAAAATATACATTGAGCTTTAATTTTAACTACATTTTTTATTTCTAGAAGTTCTATTTGCTAATTTTCAAATCTCTCTAGTCATTGTTGATAGTCTGTTGTTTTTAACTCATTTTGGTGATTCCATTTTTTATTTCTTTAAAAATTTTTCATTTTACATTGAGTATCTTAGAAGTCTAACATTACTGATGATCTAAATCAGTTTACTTCTGCTAAGTCTCACTAGCTATGACTTACTTTCTTCAGTGCTTATAATTTTCACTTTAAGTTCATATGGGGTTGAATTTAAACCATGGGGATTCACAGGGGCTTGCAGAGAAAGGCTTTCTCCAGGGATGATTTATGTTTGTTTTTGCAAGGTGCCTGGAGGCTCCTAGATGAACACTTGTCATGACATTTCAGCTCATTCTCAGGTCCTACTGTCACTTCAAGCTGCAAACACAGTCAGTTCAGAAACAAATATATCTAGTCCCTGACAATAGTCAAAGCCCTTTGATTTAATACCAAATCTACTCTCCTCCAGCCACCTGCAGAGAGAAATATAGGTATTTCCCCTCTTCTCTCTACCCTCCTCCCCCCAGCATTCCCTTCCCCCCACTACCCACCCGCAGCCAACTGGCATCCTGGACCGCTGTAGGATCAGGACCAGAGAAGAAGGGACTAAGGACACGGAGTCACACAGCAGCAGGACCATCTCTGTGCTATTAGTGTGGTTGGCTGTTGCTGTCTTTCACAGACACTCCGTGAGTACTTCAGAGATTCTGCTGCTGGGTTTTTCCAACTGCAACTCATGAGACACAAGTGATGCTTTTAAAAAAATAAATAAATAAAGCCTTTTTTTTAAAGAGTAGTTTTAGGTTCACAGCAAAACTGAGAAGGCACAGACGTAACTTTTAGTTCAGGTAGCCAAGGGGGTGGCCCATACGTGCACAGCCCCTCCACCACATTCCCGCCAGAGTGGCGTGTTTGTTGCAGTCGATGAGCCTACATCGACACATCATCACCCAACGTCCGTAGTATGCATCAGGGTTTGCTCTTGGTATTATATATTCCATGGATTTTAATAAATGTGTGATGACATTATCCACCATTATAGTGTCACACAGAGTAGTTTCACTGCCCTCAACACCCTCTGTGCTCCACCTACTCATCCTTCCTTCACCCTAACCCCTGGCACCACTCATCATTTCACTGTCTCCACAGTTTCGTCTTTTCCAAAATACTGCATAGTTAGAAGCAAACAGTGTGCCTAAAGAAGCCTTTTCAGATTGGCTTCTTTCACTCAGTAATATGCCTCTAAGTTTCCTCCATGTCTTTTCATGGCCTGATGGCTCATTTGTTTTTAGCCGAATAATATTCCACTGTCTGGATGTGCCCCAGCCTATCATGTGCCTCCAGGAGGACACTTTGTTGCTTTCAAATTTCACAGTTATGAGTAAAACTGCTATAAACATCCATGTGCTATTTTTTGTGTGCACATAAGGTCTCACCTTGTTTGGGCAAATACCAAGGGATGTGATTCCTGGATCTTATGGTAAGAGCATGTTTGGTTTTGTAAGCAACTGCCTAACTGTCTTCCAAAGTGGGTAATGGCCTTCTTTTCCCCAGCTGAACTGGCTGCTGCCCTCAGGCTCTGGTCCACCAGCAGCTCCCCTGGCAGACGCCTGTGGTGGGAGACCATTACCTCCTCCGTGCAGGCCTCCTGGGCAAAGCCTTAAATGGCTTCAGTCCAGCTCCCCCTCCTGCACGGGCCACATCCAGCCCACTGAGGAGCATCCTAGGACCGCCCCATCCAGGCAACAGCAGCAGCCTCCCTTTGCTGTACCTTGCCAGCCAGTGCCTCCCACCCTTCCGATTCTTGCCCGGGAAGTCCATATAGATTGGACACTAAACCTGGGTGGCAGAGGACTATCTTAACACTTCCAGAAAGGCCTTCATGGCTTGTGGCAGAAGTTGGAGAACATGCGGTGGTCTGTGTGCACCCAGGGGGAACCGAGCCCGCGTGAGCCTGTGCTGCCTGTGAGCGTGCTCTCCTGCTTGCCCTACTGCGGCTTGGTCTTCTGGGGCTCAGCTGACAATCCAAGGTGCCTACAGGACTCCTCCTCCTCCTTGGTGGCCTGAACTGAGCGTTGTGTCTGCCCAGCGTCGTAGTAAGCACGCCAGCATCTTGGCTTAGCCTCTCGGCCTCTTAGCAGCTGCTTTTGCTCGGTTTCTCGGCATCTCATTGTGCACATGCACAGCTTGGAAATCAGGAAATGGCTGGAAGAGAAACCGCATGTCCGCGCAGTTCTCTGTGGTTCCCTTTTCTCCTCGGGGCCCATCAAGTCCTGGCAACTTTGTATCCTGAACTCCAATTTTTTGACTGTGGCAAGCTACAGGGCTGCCACTTTCTGTTTGGGTTTCACACCCCATGACGGGACCTGAATCAGCAAATACTCCCAGGGGACAAGAACAGCTGTAAAGAAAGGACTCGCCTCAGTGCCGTTTCTCTCCTTTGTAGCTTCTTGGCCTTTCGGGCCCAGCAACCTGGATTGCTCTTTGATGCCCGGAGACCATTTTGCATTTCACTGTGTTCTGCCTCTCAGAACACTCCTCACAGCCTGACGTGGAAATCCCCTTTAAGTTGCTTTTATTTCTTTCCAAAAAGTGTACCAGGGGGAATAGCTTCTTATTTAATGAAAATGCCTTCTTTCTGTTGGCTTCAAATGTGAAAAATGATAAGACATAAACCAAAAATTTTTGGTTCACCAACATCTTTTCCTCAAAATTCTGTACATATTGCGCCCTATTCTTTTCGCACTTGACGTTCAGAGGAAACTCTCCTTTCCTTTGCCTTCCGTCCATTCTCGCGCTCGCCGCTGCCCTCCTCTGAGCCCCTATGTCTCCTGCAGTGGGTCCCACCAACCTGGCCTTGGTGCACATCTTCGCACGTTGTCAGCCAACTGTTTCACCTTCACTTTGCTAGCCCTGTCACCTGGAAGCGGCCAGCTCTTCGAGGACAATGATGTGACCACCCCCGAGCTCCTTCTCTAGGCTGGGCTCAGGCAGGCTTTCCTCAAACGCCTTTCCTGGCCCTATTCCTTGGAAGTCCCAGCCCCCAGTTTGCTTGGGGAATCAAACAAGGCCAAAGAAAGACAAAGAAGAGCACTGGGGAGAGAAACCCCAGTCCCCCTCCCAGCTCAGTAATTAGCGCGTCCGGGAAGGGGCTGCCCAGGCACAGTCGGGTCCTTAACGGCTCCTGCCCCCAAAGCTGCCTTCGGATGGACAGCCGAGTGACTCGCAATGAAAAATTCATCAGTCTCGACTTGGCGGCGCAGATGTGCGCAGAGCAAATGACCTCGGCGGGAGCAAGCCTGCATTAAAGCCGCCCCCGCCGCCCAGGGGAGGCCGGGCACAGCGCCCGCGGGGAGAGCCGCCCGGGCCGGGCGCACGGGGGTGGGGGCCGCCGGAGCCGGATCGAGGCCACAAGGCCCGGGGGCACCAGCAGTCGGGCTCAGCCTTTCAGCGCCCTCCTGGGAGCCAGCAGGCCGGCGCCCCCAATCTTGAAGCGCGCCCCTGCCCAGGAGCGCACGCAGCGCCCCAGACGCGCGGCCTTGGCCGGGCTGAAAGCTACCTGGCTGGCAGATACCAATTGGAACCACACAGTGGGCTCCCAGGGCCCCTCGAGTACATAAAATAGGCCGGCCCTGAGCGACTAGGCCTCCCCACCAGGATCTGCTCCTTTGCCACCAGTTTCCGCAGCCACTGCCCAGCCAGGGCGCACCTCCCCTGGGGACTCTTGGGTGGCCAAAGCCCGCAAGTGCGGCAGCCGGGGGCGGGGTGGTGAGGGAGGGTGGCAGGGCCAGAGCTGAGAGATGCAACAGAGCTGCGGGTTTCTGGCGGCCTCTGCAGCCCCCGCCATCTGAGCACTGCGCGGACAGACGCTGCGTGGGCCCCCGGCGCTCACCGCCCCCGCGGACACTGCCGCCAGGCCGCGGGGCTGCGGGAAGCTGCGGGAAGCTCCACGCCCGGGCTGCGGGGAGGAGCGCCTCGCCTGCGCTGGCTCCCAGTTCTCTGCATTCTGAAGTCACTTTTTTGAAATGCAACTTTAAATGACCACCGATGACTTGCCTACGAGCCACGCAGATGCTATGCGCTGACCTCCTTGGGATGCGCAGCATTTTTCTACTGTTTTGCTTTTAAATCAAATTAGGGAGTTTGGGCAAGTTTCAGATTCAGGTCAGGCCTTGCCAGGACCGCCAGGCTGGGAATGTGCTAGATCTTGGCCAACAGCGCCATCTGGTGGTTGGGGTCCGCATGCGCACTCCAGTGCGGGCAGACCGCATAGAGTGACGTAATGGTCCTCACTTGTTCCCCGGGGTGGGATCTGCAGCTAGGCCGGTGTTGCCAGGTGTTTTGTTCCCCAGCTTTTCGTGTAAGTGAGTCATCGGGCAAGGGGTTTCTTCATAGGACCAATGCTAGATGTTGTGACAAAAATTACCCTCTTTGCAACCTATTCTAGAGCTATTATTTTGAAGCTAATGGGACATAGGAGATCAAAATCCAACCTCTGATTCACAGCCATAAAACGCCCTGGTTGCCTGACCTTCCCCATCCCAGTAAAGCGGGACGTGAATCCATGTCCCCTGCTTCCGGCTGGGGAAGTGTTTTGCACTCCTATGCTCTGTTGGCCCAGCCAGCTCATGCTTTCCCTGAGGACTGGAGAACAGATTCCACACTGCATGAAAAACTTTGGGGACACCGATTCTCCCCAGGTTCGCCCTCAGTCCCTCGGTCCCCAGAGGATTTCCTTTTATTCCCTTCCCACCAAGCCTGCATTGGCCCTCCCCCCAGGGCTCTCTGGTATCCTCAGCTCTCTCTACTCTCTGTCCCTTACCTTGACCCGGACCAGCTTCCTGTGGTTGCTTTTTCATCTTGCTCCCCATCCAGCCAAGACTAACCAGACAAGGTCACCAAACTCTGCCGAGGCGGCCAGCTGCAAATTTAGGCTGTTGGACCTCAGGTGAGCCCTCACTGCAGCTCAGTGTTCTCAGCATTTGTTGATCCCTGCATTGCAGATATTCCAAATGTTTCCTTCGGATTTTTAGCTCCTGCCCTTCCAATAGCTCACAATTTGGGAAACAACTTCTCCTGCTTTCCGAAAATGAAGTTTGCCTCATGTGAGCTTCCTCAGTGTTGCCTCTTTGCCCTTAAAATGTTCCTATTGTCTCCTAGTTTTTCATTCTCTCTTACTTCCTTTGTCTTTTCCAAACCCAATGCATCTACTTTTACCTCTACCATAAAATATTGAGCCAAAAAAAATCAGGAAAAAAAAAAACCAGAAGAGAAAATACAAGAAGCAAAAGGGAACTTCAAGAAACTATCATTAATATTCTCAGACAAATTAATAAAAATATTGCGTAAATGAACAAAAAAGATACCACAAGAAAAGGAATATTCAGAGGATGGAAAAGGCCTCTTGGAGATTAAAAAATATAGATAGCAACAATGAAAGATTCAAAAGGAGAGTTAGAATAAAAATTTAGGAAAGACTCCCAGAAAGTAGAACAAAAAGGCAAAACAATTTTTAAATAAAGTATTAAAGAAAGACCTATAAGATCACTCCAAGAGGCAAAATCAGCTATGTAATTTGAGGAATTCAGTGCAAAATGAGTGTGGGGTCCTCCGTTTAAAAGTCTTGAAGAGCTAGGGCTGTGGCTCACACCTGTAATCCCAGCACTTACGGAAGCTGAGGCAGGAGGATCGTTTGGGACCAGGAGTTCAAGTGCAGCCTGGTCAACATAGCAATAAAAAATTCCTAGAAACACCACAAAAAAATTAAAAATTACGTGGGTGTAGTGGTGCACACTTGTAGTTCTAGCAACTTAGAAGGCTGAGGCGGAAGGATCGCTTGAGCCCAGGAGTTCAAGACTGATGGGACTGTGCCACTGCACTCCAGCCTGGGCAACAGAGCAAGATCCTGTTTCAAAAAAGAAAAGTCTGAAGAATTCCAAGGCAGTGACAGTAGAACATCAAACCAAACAGAGGCTGGAGCAGTGGACACAGCCCTTTGGTCCGTCCCTCAGTCCTCAAGGTCCAGGGGTCTCGGCAAGCCGTGTCATGAGGAATCCTTCTCATCAGAGCTTAGAACCACAGATCACTGCCTGGTAGATTGTTTTAAAGTGTGTGGCATCCAATAAAGGACTGATAACTAGAATCTATTTAGAACTCAGGAAAATCAGTAAGAAAAAATCAAACAACCCTATCAAAAAGTGGGCAAAAGATATGAATAGAAATTTCTCAAAAGAAGACAGAAGAATGGCCAATAAACATGCAAAAATGCTCAACATCTCTAATCATCAGGGAAATACAAATCAAAACCAAAATGAGATATCACTTAACTCCAGTGAGAATGGCCTTTATCAAAAAGCCCCAACACAATAAACGTTGGTGTGGATATGGAGAGACAGGAACACTCATACACTGCAGGTGGGACTGCAAACTAGTGCAACCTCTGTGGAAAGCAATATGGAGATACCTTAAACAGATACAAGTAGACCTACCATTTGATCCAGCAATCCCATTATTGGGCATCTACCCAAAAGAACAAAAGACATTCTATAACAAAGACATCTGCACCCGAATGTTTATAGCAGCACAACTCACAATTGCAAAGATGTGGAAACAACTCAAGTGCCCGTCAATACCTGAGTGGATTAATAAAATGTGGTATATGTATACCATGGAGTATTACTCAGCTATAAGCAATAATGGTGATATAGCACCTCTTGTATTTTCCTGGATAGAGCTGGAACCCATTCTACTAAGTGAAGTATCCCAAGAATGGAAAAACAAGCACCACATGTACTTACCTGCTTACCGTCAAATTGGTCTCACTGATCGTCACCTAAGAGCACATTTAGGAGTAACATCAATCGGGAGTTGGGCAGATGTGGGTGGGGGAGGGGATGGGTGTATACATACATAATGAGTGCGATGAGCACTGTCTAGGGGATGGACACGCTTGAAGCTTTGATTCTGGGGCAGGGGGCAAGGGCAATATATGTAACCGAAACTTTTGCACCCCCATAAAATGCTGAAATAAAAATAAAGTGTGTGGAAGGCAAGGGCGCCATATCAGCCCTAAGGGTTTAACGCTGTGCTGTCCACACATGGCTCCTGACATTCAGATGTGGCTAGTTTGACGGAGATGTGCTGTCTCAGTGTGAAATACACATCAGATTTCATACAAAGAAAGAATGTCAAGTAAGTCGTTAATCATTGTGTTGTATTGATTACATGTTGATAATGTTTGGGATTTATTGGGTTAAATTAATTTTTACCTGTTTCTTTTTACTTTTTAAAAATGCAACCACTAAAACCTTTTTTTAAATGTGGTTCCTGTTATATTTCTATTGGACAGTGCTGGTCTGAAGAGATTTATTACTGAGCCAGTCACTAACCTAGTTATTTCTGTGTTTTATTTTTTGTTCTCTTATTGCAAGGTTTCAGGGCAGCAGGCCTGGCCCTGGCTCTATCTGTGTGTTTCCAAAGAAGAAAACAGACACCACTCTAGGTACTTCAAAGTAAAGGAGATTTAACATAGGGAACTGGATTACCAAATTGTTATAAAGACTGGAAAAGCAAAAAGGGGGAGGTAGTATTTCAAGAAATCCTGAGCTGAAGAAAGCTGCTAGCACCCCTGCAGGAGCTGGTGCTTATGCGAGCCCCCCCACCCTAACTCTGTGCTGTCGTCCAGCAGCTCCCAGATTCATAGTCAGGCGCTGCCTACACCTGGGCAGGAGCCTGTAGCTGCTGTTGTTAGTCTGTTGTCAGCGCTATCGCAGGAGCCAACAGTCACCTTCTTCTATCACTGAACTGGAGTCACTGACACTTGCTAGGAGAAGGCCTGCCAAAAACTTAATGGCTTCTATCTTTTCACACTTTCTAATTGCTGTGAATGCTTCCAACTGGCAGACCTAAGCAGAACTCAGTTGGACGGAGTCCACAAAATGCATTACGGTTTGCAATCTTCCAGCCCTGATGGTGAAAAGAAGAGTATAGTAGGGTGAGGCACAAAATCCTTCTCTATAGACTCTCCTAGAAAATGAAATGGGTTGTTGAACATAGTTGAATGTACTAGGAGGAAAATGTCTGGCGGAATGGGAATGAGTTATTGTTAGAGGCACAGAAAACTAGGAGAGCGACAAAAAAATAAAAAGTAAGTCGATTATAAACTCCAGGAAAAACAAAAAGTTGTACAGTAAAAGAAATATAACCACTGTGTACTACTTGGTTCAGCTGTGAACAGTGTTTCTGTGTTCATAATAATATTAATTCACCAAAAATTATATATAATTTTATTGGGATGAGGAAGCAAGTAGGAAAGTGCATGTGATCGACATAGCTGAATTTGAGATCTAACTCTTCATTTCCCATTGTAGGAATTTAATATATAAATTGAAACCTGGATAGGGAGGAAATCAAGAAATAGAAGTATAGGTGGTCATTTATATGCTTGAAGGTGTATCCTCAAGAAAATAGATAAATAGTTAAAATAGGGAGTGGGAATCTGGAAGGGGGTGGGACACAGGGCACTGCAGTTTGGGGATATAAACCCTAGGGAGTTATAGAATTTGTTTTAATGATGTACATATATTCCTGTACATCATATTCAATATGTATAAATTTATATACAATACAACTTTTATATACCAATTCCTGTATACAAAATTTAATAAGGAATTTTTAACTTCATAAATAAGGAAACCCCTTGTCCCCCAAAACCCTTTACTTCTCATAGAGCATTTATTATATACACAAATTTATGGTAATGATGAAGAGAAATTGTCATTGCTGTCAGAGTAAAGCAATGCTTGACAGCTCTGAGTGGTATGATTTATTTATGGAGAGAAAAGTTGATTGAGTAAGAAATACTTATGGCTATTGTTAGCCATATTTTTTACCATAAATTCATATATGTCCAGTTACTCTGTGGATGAGCAAATGTGGTTACAAACACTGTTCTGAAAGGATATATGGAATGTTGTTTCAGTCCATCAGCCAAGCTGAGATTGTTAGTTAGGTAACTGAAATCTATCTTAACTCTTTGAAGCTAAATTGTATCTGGACAGAGGCATCTCCTACTCACCAAATATCTGCCATCTCATGGTTAAGTAGGGCCATGGGACTTATCTAGGCAACAGGCTGTGAGTGGAAGTGATTTGTAGCCCTTCTGACCCAAAGCATCTAAGAGCCACTGCCCAACTTCCCATCCACCTCTCTCCACCATGGGGAGTGCTGAGAAGGTAGTCGCAAGACCACGGAAGCATCTGGAATGGCTGAGCTGACATGTGGAGGAAGGCTACCCAACCAGTCGCCCATCATTCAGTGGACTTTGAGTTGAGAAACAAACTTTTATTGCTTTAAACCCCTGAGATTTGGCATGTATGCGTTACTGAAACATATCCTGGCACAACATTCCTTTGTGTTGTTTTACTTCCTAAAGAATTTTAGCATGTGCTGTTTATGGAAAACACTGCACTAATCCACCATTATAAATCCATCACCTGGTGTGTTTAAGCCATGATCCTAGTAAAGCAATGGCTTTGTGCCGAGTCTCTCACACTCTGCTCCACCAGGCTGCTAAGATGAATCACTTTAAGGTGATTGTTAAGGGAGTCTTAGTTCAGGCTACTGCAACAAACTACCATAGAATAGGTGCCGTCAACAACAGAAATTCATTTCTCACAGTCCTGGAGTCTGGAAATCTCAGATCTGGGTGCCAACATGGTCAGGTTCTGGGGAGGACTGTCTTCTGGGCTGCTGACTACTGACTTCTCCTGGTGTCCTCACATGGTGGAGAGAAGGTGATAGAGCTCTCTGGGGTCCCTTTTATAAGGGCACTAATCCCATTCATGAGGCTCCACCTATGACCTAATCACCTCCCCAAAGCCCCTCCTAAGACCGTCACTCTCGAGGTGAGGATCTCAACATATGAATGGGGTGGGGTTGGGGGCAGGATGCAGCTTTCACTCCATCACAGAGAGGGAGGTACAGCGTGTGGTCATGTGACAGATCTTTTCTTTGCATGAAGTTAACTCACCTTTGAGGGAATTGAACTTAACAACCGAGTAGCCATTGTGTTCTCGCTGAGATAACTCACCACGGAAATAGAATGAAAGGGGTGAGACTGTTTAGACTGAATCGAACATTGCAATCAATCAATCAATCAATAACACGAACCCGCAGCCTGCCGAGTTCAGTGCTTTGGGCCGCGCACGGCTTGAGACTGAACGTGAGCAGGAGACACATTTAACTTCCGCAGTGCAGGGGAGAAGAGCAGCCCTGGGGAAGCAAAGCTACAGGTTTCTGTAAAATCACATCTCAACAAATACGCAAGAATATTCTTCAAATTTCATACTTGTGCTGAGGCCCAGGGGTACAGGACCCTGCAGCCGCCGCTCAGGTGGGGTCACGGAGCGGCTCGGGAGGAGCCAAAGTGCGAGCATCAGCAGAGGGGTGGAGAGTGCATACAGCAGGTACAAGTATCGCAGGCGCGAAAGTGGAGGAAGGAGCAAGGAACAGGCAAGCGACAGGATGGGCGCGGAGGGCGTGGGCGTCTCCGGAGGGGATAGAAAAGGCAGTGGGGTAAAGGAGAAATCAGTGAGGGGCCCTGAAGTCCAGATGGGAGCCATTTAAGGAGAATTGTTTAGAGTTTTAGATAAAATGATCGGCGAAAGAGAAAGATTGTAGAAGTAGACAAACAAGTCCAAGGAGAATTTAACGCAATAATTCAACTATGAGATGATGAATTGGGGGGGTGGTTTGAGGTCTGGCAGGGAATGAGGGAGTCCAGAATAAACACGCAAGAGGATTTGAAGATGGATTAGATGGGAGGGTTGAAGCAGAGAGAGGCCATGTGACTGACCCACGTTTTCAAACCCAGGGAAAATCGAAAGGCATCTGCTTTGGGGTAACTGAGGAGCATTCAAATTCAACACTAGCAGTTCCCTGAAATCCCAAGGGAAGAACAAATTAGGTCTGAAGAAAAGAGAAAGAAGAGCAGGTGGAGAGGAAAATGACCTTAATCCGTTAGCTTTTTGAGGCTAACAGATTAGCCTTCATGCGCCTAGTACAGGGACTAGAACCTAGAACCAACTAAGAGTAGTTACTGGTGAGATAAAGAGTTAGTTCACAATTACTTAGCTTTCCTGTACGCCAGAGATGCCCATGTGAACTGAAACTTCTCACTACACACTGCAGAGACTGAGTCTGCGTTCCAGATTGACCCAAGGATTTCTCAGGAGAAAGCTAACCCTAAGTGGAGATGGAGCCCGGCTGAGCAGCACTGAGCACATAATAAAACCACGGGCATCAGAGGGAAGCTGTGACTCAGGGGAGATGGTTAAACTGTCTCCCACAGAGTGGGCTTGGCACAGGCCTGGGGCCTGCCGCGGGGCTGTGAGTAGAATGAACGGGAGCTGCATCCTCACTCCCACAGCGGAGCGTGAGTGTGGACTGGGACACCCATGCCACTCTGGCAGCTCACGTCTTGGGCTGCCACCGTGGAGGCAGGAGAAGTTCATGTACCCAGCAGAGCAGGGGTGGGTGGCAACGTGCTGGCCCCTTGGAAGCACAGCGTGGAGGCTGCAGCCTTGTCATGGCAGTGTAGAGATTGTGGAAAGAGATTTATTCATAAGTGCACTTGAAAATGCTCCCACCACCTCCCAGAAATGCCAAAGAAGTAGGAAGTGTAGCAGGGAGCTGAGGTCCAGGCATCAGCAAGCTGAGGCCATGCTGGACTCAGTCAGGACATAGTCAGAGCCTTTGCCTGAAAAGTTCATGAGGCTGTGCAGGGCAGGACCAAAGCTGGTGCAAATTGCAAATATTTGGAGGTGCATTCCAGCCCAGACCAGCCACTGCTGACTGGGGAAAGGGGAGAGGGTGCCGCAGTAGCCATCCAAAGCTTCTGATCAATAAAATGTACCCTGTATGTTATGTACAAGTTTTTGCCATGATAAAAGGAAATTTTCAAGAAATTGGTAACTACACAGAACGTATTGTACAGGCTTCTGCCCAATTGCCCCAACTTGACCTGCCCTCGCCTACCTGTGCAACTCACCATCCAGCCCCTGCACCTTCTTCACCTACAGAGCCTCTATTTTGTTCTGGGTGGGAGTGTGCACATCCAGTCCTTCTGGCTAGTGCGGGTGAGGGAAGGCCACACAACAGATTTCTGGGAGGATGCAGGAGCCTCCGGGTGATGCTTCTCTCTAGGGAGGCTTTTGGAAAGGGGGCAGGCTCCACTGGAATGTGCCTTTGCCTTTGTGGGCTCCCATGCTAAGCTGGAGTGACTGGTCCCCTTGTGGACACAAGACTATATGCCTTTAGGATGAAAGCCAAGTACCCAGGAAGGACAAGCAGAGAGACAGAAGGAGTTTAGGGCCCCAGTGGTATTGTGGAACCACTATACCAATCCTGGGTTGCCTACCTCAAGATGCCGGGTTGTGAGAGAAAAATAATACTCCAATTCGGTTAAAGCCACCACGCTGGGTTTCTGTCTCTTGTAGCCAATGCAGTTGCTGCCTGTCCATCTGAATGGCTCTGTTCTCTCCTCTCACCTTCATAACTCCTTTGTATCCCACTGCAACCCACACCTCCCTCCCAGCCATCCTGTGCAGCGGTGGTCCCTTCATCTAACTCTGCAGAGTCAAATGGGCGTGACATGTAAGTAGCCTTCCTACCTCCCTGACTCTCCAGTGAGCTCTTCCTCCATGCAAGATGCCTGCTCTCAACTACATTGCAAGAGTCTGGTGACAAAGACCACAACGGAGGCTCACACTTCTTTTTTTTTTTTTTTTCTTAATTCCACAAAATCCTTGTTCTTGGCAGAACATAGTTCCCACTGAGTGTTTCCCTTTAAAACTGTAATTCCAGAACACTTTTGCATTAAAGTTCATGAACTTTTTTGGTCTTGGGTTCAAACTTACAGTACAGTAACTATGATTCATTCAGCATAATAACGCCAGACTCCAGCCCACACACCCAGCACCCGCTGCAGCTGGCTACTCCCAGTGCTGTTAGAAAACACCAGCTCTGGGGGCTTCCTTTATTTGAGCACCCCTGACTGTTCCTGAGAAAACTATGGGTGGCTCACAGTCCCCTTTCTGACACCACCACCTCTCTGTGCTTTGCCAAGTCCATCTGGCGTCCTACAGCCAAAGTAGCACCCTGGGATGACTGTCCCAGAATGTACCAAAGTAGGTAGACAGAGAATGGTGAAGCCTCTGTAGAGATACTTGGATGATTTTCTGAAATAGAAAATAATAAGCATTCTTTTCTGGATGGGAATCCTTTATTTGCCCTTTGTGCTAAAGCAGGTCCCCTCTCCACCCCCTTTTCCCCTGCCAGGGCTTCCCAGTGCATTACTTCCAGCAGCAGTAAACTCTGCCCTATGGCCCCAGTGAACGTATTGCTCAAGATCTTCAAGGTATTTCATTAGATGTTCCTGTCCAAAGTTAGATGGATTGTCACAGCACAGCTGGGTGACATAGACATCTCGATCGTGTGTGCAGCAGCAGTTGCATTGATTCTAATTTCCACAATGTTGCCTAACTCTGGAAGATTATCCGAGTACCCCCGGCTCTGTGTGTGTCCAGCCAGACAAGTGCTGCACAACTCACACAAAACTCAGGTGCCGTGGACAAACCAAGCCAGCAAAATCTGCACCCTGGCTCCCCCTGGTTGCCCCAGCCTGCTACATCTAAATTCCGACTCCAGCAGGACCTGCCCTGAAAAGGTCTCCAAGTTATCCCTTACCTGGCTCTCTGACAGGTGGCTCAAATGGCAGGAGCCTTGCAGGAAGGACGCTGCAGGCCAGCCAGGGCGCCACTAGGGGGCTCCCTACCAACATCTGTCAGAGCCAGAGGGCTCAGTCCCTCAAATTTTCTGGTAAATTACACACAATTTATCAAACTTTATAAGGATTCGGAGAGCAATAATAATGTAGCACATGTCAAATGAGGAGAAACTTTGTTTTTTTCCCCAATTAGCTTTTGGAAGGAAATGGAATTTAACATCAGCCAGCAGTATCCAACTAAGACAGGGCTGAGCCAGAGCAGGAGGAGCCCCTCTCAAAACTCCTCAAGAAAGCCCCCAGAATGGCCCCCTAATCCAACGCATGCAGGGCGCAGGGCATTCTCTGTCCCTGAAGAAGCAAGAATCTCGTTAGAGCTAGTGAAATAGAATATTCCAGTAGGGAAGGCTAGGTGTTCTTTTTTTTTTAATTAAAATTTTTATTGATACAATTGTAAATTCCCATGCAGTTATAAGAAACGATCAACAGATATTATTGTTACTAATCAATAATTACGCTTTATTGATTATTGACCAATAACCAAGAGATCCCATGGATACTTTTCCCGGTTTCCTCCCATGTAACATTTTGTAAAACCATAGTATAAATATAACAACCAGGATACAATCCGCTGATCTTATTTAGATTTCCCCAGTTTTACTTGTGCTTGTGTGTGTGTGTGTGTGTGTGTGTGTGTGTGTGCTTAGTTCTATACAATTTTATCACCTGTAGATTCATGCATCCACCACCACAGCCAAGATACTAAACACTTCCAACACCACAAGGAGCCCTCATTTTATAACTACCCCACCTCCCTCCCACACACCCTGAAAGCCACCAATCTCCCCTCAACTTCTAAAATTTGGTCACTCCAAAAATACTACATAAATGGCAAAATATAGTTTATTACTTTTCAGGATTAGATTTTTTACTCAGCACAATTCCCTAAAGAGTCATCCAGGTCAAGGCAAGTTGACATATGTATCAACAGTTCATTGCTTTGTGTTTGTATGCAACTCAGTGTGTACAAACCTTAGTATGTTTAACCATTCACCTGTTAAAGTGTATCTTGGCTGATTCAAGATTTGACTATTAAACAAAACTGCTGTGAAAATTGCTGTAACGGTTTTAGCACTCTTGGCTAATGATGTTGAACATTTTAACGAGCTTCTTTTCCAGCTGTGTGTTTTCCTCAGTGAAATATCTCTTCACGTCTTGTGCCCATTTTCTAATTGGCTTGTTGTTTTGTGACTGTTGGGTTTTGAGAGTTCTTTATATAGTTTGTATACTAATCCTTTGTCAGAGATGTGGTTTGCAAATATTTTCTCCCAGTCTACAGCTTGTCTTTTCAACCTCTTCAGGTAGACTTTCATAGAGCAAAAGTTTTAATCTTGATCAGGTCCAATTTATTTATTTATTTTTTGAGACAGAGTCTCGCTCTTTTTGCCCTGGCTAGAGTGCTGTGGCGTCAGCCTAGCTCACAGCAACCTCAAACTCCTGGGCTCAAGCGATCCTCCTGCCTCAGCCTCCCGAGTAGCTGGGACTACAGGCATGCACCACCAGGCCCGGCTAATTTTTTCCATATATATTTTTAGTTGTCCAGGTAATTTCTTTCTATTTTTAGTAGAGACGGGGTCTCGCTCTTGCTCAGGCTGGTCTCGAACCCCTGAACTCAAACAATCCACCCGCCTCGACCTCCCAAGTGCTAGGATTACAGGCGTGAGCCACCGCACCTGGCTGGGTCCAATTTATTGATTTTCCTTTCATGGATTCTGCTTGTGGTAGTAAGCCTAGCAATTTTTTGTCTAGTCCTAGTCCCAAAGATTTTATCTAATTTTTTTCTGATAGTTTTATAATTTTATATTTACTTTTAAGTCCATGACCCATTTTGAGTTCATTTTTATATTAGGTGTGAGGTTTAGGTTGAAGTTTGGTTTTTTTTGCCTATTGATGTCCAATTGCTCCAACACCATTTATTGAAAAGCTATCCTTTCTCAATTAAATTGTTCTTGTGTATTCATAAGAAGCCACTTGGGCAGATTTGTGTGGATCTATTTGCACGTTCTCTATTCTGTTCCATTCATCCATATATCTCTTCCTCCACCAATACCATGATCTTGATTACCGTAGCTGTATAGTAAGACTTACTCTCAGATAGACTGATTCCTTTCTTGAGTCCTCATTGTCAATATTGTTTTACCTACTTTAGGGCCTGTGTCTTTCCATATAAATTTTGGAATAAACCTGTTTGTTTCTATAAAAAGTGACCTTGCTGATTTTGATAGGGATTCTATTAAAACTATAGATAATTTGGGTAGTATTAATATCCTTACTATGTTTAGTCTTTCAATCCATGAACTTCTTTGTTTTCTTTCATCAGTGTTTTCTAATTTTCAGCCTACAGATCTCACTTAACATTTCATTTTCTTCAGAGAAATTGTAAGTGATATTGTGCTTTTAAGTTCAGTTTACATGTGTTCATTGCTAGTATTCAGAAATGTGATTTAGCTTTGTACGTTGATCTTCCATCCTGTGGCCTTGTTGAAACCACTTATTCATTGTAGGAATTTGGATTTTGTAGATTCCCTTGGGATCTTCTACATAGACTGCTATGTCAGCTGCAAACAGAGACAGTTTTTCAGTTTTTTCTTTTCCATTTGTACTCCTTTTCCTTCTTTTTCTTGTCTTATTCCAGTGGCTAGAACTCCCAGTGCTATGTTGGATATGAGAAATAAAGGCAGACATCTTTGCTTTTTTCTGATCTTAAAGGGAAAACATCCAGTCTTTACTATCAAGTATAATGTTAGCTATAGGCATTTTGTAGAAGCTATTATTAAGTTGAAATAATTCAATTCTATCCCTAACTTGCTAAGAGTTTTTATCATAAAAAAGGGTTGGATTTTGTCAAATGGTTTTTCTACATTTACTGATACGATCATATGATCTTTGATTATGATATGATAGATTACACTGATTTTCAAATATTGAACCAGACTTGCATAGCTGGAATAAATTCTACTTAGTCATGGTATATAATTCCTTTTATACATTGTGGGATTCAGTTTGCTAATATTTTGTTGAGGATTTGCACATCTAAGTTCATAAGAAATATCAGCCTATAGTTTTCTTTCTTTCTACTGTCTGGTTTTGGTATCAGGTAATACTGGCCTAAAAAAATGAGCAGGGAAGTGCTACTCTCCCTTCTGTTTCCTGCAAGAGATTGCATGAAACAGGTGTGAATTCTTCTTTAGCTGTTTTGTAAAATTCTTCAGTGTGCAGAAAAGAGTTAATGTAACAGATCTGAGACTGCTATCCTTACAAAGGCCTGTTTGCAAGGTTGGCCCTTGAGAACAAGTATCTGGGAACTTGTTTGATAAATAGTTCCTTGTAGTGATATAACACTTTCTCTGAACAATAGGTGTGATTCAGTGTGCCTAGACTGCTAGTACAACGTGGTTTGCACTGAACCCATCTTTCTTTCTGAGTGTCTGGAATTGCAGTGACTATGGTCAGTCACACAGGTGCTATGTGCCTGCACGACCAATCCTTATAAAAATCCTCAACCCGTAGGCTCAGGTGACCTTCCCTGGTAGACACCACTTCTTGCATGTTGTTGCAGCTCATTGCTGGGGAAATTAAGAGCATCCTGTTTGACTCCCCTGGGAGATGACTCTTGAACACTTGCACCTGTTTCCCCCAGATGTTGCCCAACGTTCCCTTCCCTTTGCTGCCTTTGCTTTGTATCCTCTCACTGCACTCAGTCTTAGCCATGAGTGAAACAACATGCTGAGCCCTGTGAGTCTTCCTAGCAAATCACTGGACCTGGAAGGGGGTCTTGAGGGGACCCCAGCACATGCAGTAAAACCCTCTGGGCCAAGAGATTTATTTTTTAGGATGGTTTTAAGTATAAATTTAATTTGAAATTGTTAATGGGTACAGGGATTTTCAGATTATTTATAGTAGTTCCCTCTTATCCAGAGGGGATACATTCTAAGACCCCCAGTGGATGCCTGAAACCAAGGATAGTACCAAACCTAATGTATGTATGTATGTGTGAGTATGTGTATATGTGTATACTATGCACAAATTTATTTTTCCTTTTTCACAATTTCTTGGATATAAGACTTGTTCTTACCATAGATATTAGCAACCTCAGCATACAGTTTTTTCTCCTTTATCAAATCAAGAACTTGCACCTTTTCACTTAAAGGAAGCAATTTATGGTTTCTCTTTGGCACACACAAATTGTCAGCATCACTACTCTTGCACTGTGGGGCCATTAGGAAGTAAAATAAGGGTGACTTGAACACAAGCACTACCATATCGCAACAATTGATCTGATAACTGAGAGGCTACCAAGTGACTGATGGCCGGAGTGTAGACAGAGTTGATACACTGGACGAAGGGATGATTGATTTCCCAGACAAGACAGAGAAGGATGGTGTGAGATTTCATCACACTACTCAGAACTGCATGCGGTTTCAAACATATGAATTGTTAATTTCTGGATTTTTATACTTAATATTTTTGGACCATGGTTAGCCACAGGTAACTGAAACCACAGAAAGCAAAATCATGGATAAAGGGAGACTACTGTATTTTATCTTGTTTGAGTTTTGGTAATTTGTCATTTTCAAGGGCTTCCAGCTTCTTCCAAGTTTTCAAATTTATGGTTAAATTGATAGTGTTCTCTTCTTACCTTTTCAGTGGCTGCAGGGTCCATAGATCCCACTTCATTGCCAGTATTGGAGGTTGGCTTATTCATTCTTTTTGTATTTGCCAATCTTGATAGAGATTTTTCAACTTCGCTGATTTTTTTTTTTTTTGCAAAGAACCAGCTCTATGTTTCACAAATTTTTTTCCTTATTTTCCTGTTTTCTATTTCATTGATTACTGCTGTTATCTTTATTATTTCCTTTGTTATGCTTGCTTTGGGTTTATTTTGCTCTTATTTTCGGTGTCTTGAAGTAAGAATATAAGTTACTGATTTGAGACCTTTCCTCATTTATAATGTAAACATTTGGAACTATTATATAATTTCCCTCTCACCACTGCTTTAGCTACATCTCATTTTTTTAACATCTTGTGTTTTCATTTACATTCAGTTCTGTGGGTTTTTTTGTTAATTTCTTGTGAGACATCCTCTTTGACCTTTGGATTATTTATTTATTATTTTTATTTATTTTTTTCATTTCAGAATATTACAGGGATACAAACAGTTTGCTTACATAAATTGCCCTTGCACTGCCAGAGTCGCAGCTACAAGCATGCCCATCTCCCAGACAGTGCACACTGCACCAGTTAGGTGTGAATTTACCCATCCCCTCCTCCCCCCTCCCACCTGCCCGATACCCAATGAATGTTATTTCCGTATGTGCCTATGTGTTGATTGATTAGCACCAATTTAATGGTGAGTGCCTGTGGTGTTTGTTTCTCCATTCTTGTGATACTTCACTTAGAAGAATGAGTTCCAACTCCCTCCACTATAATATAAGAGGTACTAGTACACCATTTTGTTTTTTGTGGCTGAGTAGTACTCCATGGTATACACATACCACATTTTGTTAATCCACTCATGTATTGATGGGCACTTAGGTTGTTTCCACATCTTTGCAATTGTGAATTGTGCTGCTATAAACATTAGAGTGCAAATGTCTTTATTATAGCATGTCTTTTTCTCCTTTGGGTAAATATCCAGTAGTGGGATTACTGGATCAAATGGTATCTCTACTTTTAGTTCTTTCAGGTATCTCCATAAAGGTTGTACTAGTTTGTCTCATCAGCAGTGTAAAAGTGTTTCTATTTCTCTGCATCCATGTCAGCATTTATTGTTTTGGGACTTTTTGATAAAAGCCATTGTCACTGGAGTTAAGTGATATCTCATTACAGTTTTGATTGGCATGTCCCTGATGATTAGAGAGATGTTGAGCATTTTCTTATGTTTCTTGGCCATTAGTCCATCTTCTTTTTAAGAGTTTCTGTTCATGTCCTTTGTCCACTTTTTAATGGGATTGTTTGATTTTTTTCTTGCTGATTTTCCTGAGTTCTATATAGATCCTAGTTATCAGCTCTTTATCAGATATATAGCATGCAAATATTTTCTCCCATTCTATAGATTGTCTATTAGCTCTAATGATAGTTTCCTTGGCTGTGCAGAAGGTTTTTAATTTGATCAGGTCCCATTTATTTATTTTTATGGTTGCTGCGATTGCCTTTGGGGTCTTCTTCATAAATTCTTTGCCTAGGTCAATATCTATAAGAGCGTTTCCAACATTTCTTTCTAGAATTCTTATAGTTTCATGCCTTAGATTTAAGTCTGTCATCCATTGTGAACTGATTTTTGTGAAGGGTGAGAGTTGTAGATCCTGTGTCAGTCTTTTACATTTGGTTATTCAATTTTCCTAGCACCATTTACTGAATAGGGGTTCTTTTCCCCAGTGTATGTTTTTGTGTTCTATGTCAAAAATCAGATGGCAGTATGAGAATGACTTTATATCTGAATTATCAGTTCTGTTCCATTGGTCTATGTGTCTGTTTTTGTACCAGTACCATGCTGTTTTGGTTATCATGGCCTTGTAGTATAGCTTGAAGTCTCATAAATTGATGCCTCCCAATTTGTTCTTTTTACTTAAGGTTGTTTTGCTATATAAGGCTTCTGTGGTTCCATACGAAGCATAGAATTATTTTTTCTAGATCTGTGAAAAATGATTTCGACAAACCCACAGCCAACATCACACTGAACAGGAACAAATTGAAAGCATTCCCGCTTAGAACTGGAACCAGACAAGGTTGCCCACTATCACTGCTTCTATTCAACATAGTGCTGGAAGTCCCAGCCAGAGCAATTAGACGAGAGAAGGAAATCAAGGGCATCCAAATGGGGGCAGAAGAGATCAAATTATCTCTCTTTGCTGATGATATGATCTTATATCTAGAAAACCCCAAAGATTCTGCCATGAGACTATTGGAATTGATAAACAAATTTTACAAAAAGGTTACAAAATCAACATACATAAATCAGTAGCATTCCTACATGCCAACAACAGTGAAGCTGAGAACCAAATCAAAGACTCAGTACCCTTCACAATAGCAACAAAGAAAATAAAGTACCTAGGAATATATTTAACTAAGGAGGTGAAAGACCTCTACAAGCAGAACTACGAAACACTGAGGAAGGAAATAGCAGAGGATGTAAATAAGTGGAAAACCATACCATGCTCATGGGTTGGCAGAATCAACATTGTTAAAATGTCTATACTACCAATTATTAAAATGTCTATACTATCATTTTACTATAGAATCTGCAGATTCAATGCAATCCGTATTAAAATACCTTTGGATTATTTAAAAGTGTATTGTTTAATTTCCATGTGTTTAGAGATTTTCCTGTTGTCATTCTGTTACTGCTTTCTACTTTGATTCCATTATGGTCAGAGAACACACTCTGTATAATTTCAGTTCTTTTAAATTTGCTAAGGTTTGTTCCAGGATATGCTCTATCTTGGTGACTGTTCTGCAGAAGTTTTTTAAAAAGTATATTCTGAAGCTGTTGGGTGGAGCGTTTTCTATTATATCAATTATGTTCTGTTGGTCGATAACGTTGTTCACATGTTCTATATCCTGCTGATTTTCTGTCTAGCAGTTCTGTCAATTGCTGAGAAGGGGATCCATGAAGTCCCGTGATAATAGAAATGTTCACTATCTACACTGTCCAATATGATACCCAGTAGCCACATGGGGCTATTGAGCACTAGAAATGTATAAACTGCAGAGTTATAAACTTCGATAAGTATTACTATACTACTTCACCCTTTATTAATGGGGAAACTGAGGCTCAGGGAGGTCAGTTACAACCTTTAAAAGGCAGAGCTGGGCTTGAAACCAGGCCTGCCTGTTCCTAGAATCCACACCTCTTCCACTACAGTTTCCCACCTCCTGAGAATAGATCTAGACTCCTGTCTCTGAGGTCACAGGGGCACACTTTCTAGAAATGGAGCTAAACTGGCCTCAGGTCTCACTTTCAGGATTCTCCTCCTTGTTCAGATTTGGGCAGCAGTGACGCAGCTGGGCTGAAACCAAAGCAGGTGTTGACCAAGGACTCCAAGTCTGAGCAAACTCTGAACTGTCCACCCAGAGCAGGGGTGAGGAGACCCAGCTGAACAGTATTGACCAGGGGTCTCCCTCTGATCCTACCTGTCACCACCTCCTCTCTCTGGAGTCACATCCTGGGCACAGACTGAGATTCTCCTCCCTGCTCCCAGCCAGACTTCCTCACCTGCAGTGAGGATTCCCCCAACTTTGTTGTAAACAAATACAGGTAAATAAAGATGGCTGGAATTGGAAGAAAGTGGGATGGGATGAGGTTGTCATGAAGAAACGGTGTGACTGGTGTGAGTACATCCTGGGCGGGCGCAGGGGGTGGAGGAGAAGCCTGAGCCTGTTCCTGATTATTAGACACTGGAAAAGGCTGGAATGCATGGAGACAATTCTCCTCCAATCTCATCGCCACTAAGCCCAAACTGGGTCATTTATTAAAACCAAATTTTAAAATTCCTTTAAATCATTTTCATCCTGGAGGGAAAAAATCATGCATACCTGGTGCCCCCTATAATAATGGCTATAATTAATATGTGAAGGTCTGTGCAATTTGAAATATAATAGACTGGAGACGTGGCTGTCCTTGGCTATTCAGCCTTTGGCTTCAGAACAAAGACTGCAGGTTTGAGAGGTGATGAGACCACACCAAACCCAAGGGCTATCTTTTGTCAGCTCCTCTGTTATATCTTTGTCTTCAATGTCCTGTGGGTGCCAACTTCTGGGGAAACTGTTACATTTTAAAAATCAACTCTCCCAAGTCTGGCTATAAATCTCTTACGGAAACCATAGATGAGAAACACATTTCTTTTTCACTGATCTCATTTGTCTAATAAATGCCTTAGGGACTCACAGCTCAATCAATGCTTCCAATCTCCTGAAATTAAATTAATTTTTTTTTGTGAGTTACATAAAAATGATTTAAGTAGGTGGAATAAATTTGGCTCTTATCGTAGTGTTATTGAGTAAAGGGCATTATCATCAGTATTGTCTCCATCTATGTTATTTATTTCAAGAACAACCTGGGCCTTCTGGGAAAAAAAGAAAGAGATTATTTCACTAAAGATACATTTCCAAAATAGTCATACTCAGTAACTACAGGTTGATCCCATTTCCCCTTTGGAGTGAAAATATAAACTTGAGGCCAGAGGACTTCACCAGATGCCAGTGGTTTGAGTCTCCCACCAAATCACAGCATGCATAGTAAATAATAAATTTAGGGCATTCTTACATAATACGATATAAGTGAATAAATTAGAACTACAGAAGAAACTTAGAAAAATTTCTCCATCCTTTGATAAAAATAGTTTATCTTAATATATTATATTTATGTTTATTGTACACACCTGTACTTAATAACTATACTATATTAGACTCAAGGCCAGACTCTATGTATATAAAGATGAATAACTCAGAGGCCTGAACTCACACAGTGTATAGGGGGAGAGCTATGCATATAAATAAATAATTTATGTCAATAACATGTGATAAATGCTATAGTTGAGACATATTACTTGCCCTAAATGGGAAGAAGCCTGGGATGCAGGTAAACCTGCGTGACACATGTTCTAGCAGCACTGTCCAATAGAAGTTCCTGTGATGACAGAAATGTTCGATATCTACTCTGTCCAATGTGATAGCCACTAGCCACGTGGGGCTATTGAGCACTAGAAATTTTTCATTTTATTTCATTTTCATTAACTTTCATTTTATATCTTTTTTATTAACTTTCATTTTCATAGCCTCATATGGCCAGTGGCTACCATACTGGATAGCATAATTCTAAAGCAATGGTACTCAAAGCTTCAGTATGCACCAAAACCACCCAAAGACCTTCTCAGTTCTGATTCAGTAGGTCTGAGGTGGGGCCCAAGAACTTGCATTCTTACAAACCACAGGTGACCGGTGCTGCTGGCCCGTGGATCTCACTCGGAGCAGCACCATTCCACAGAACTCCAGTCCTGGGTGATTGGCACAGAGCTACATCTGTCCTTTGCCACAGGTGGACTCACTGGGAAGGGGATGAAGTCAGCCACCCGGCCTCACTGCCACTGCTCCCTCTCAGCCCTGTCTGGTGGTAAGGGGTGGTGGAGGCATCTCGGGGCTGGTGCTGAGGGGACATTGGACTGGGCCCCCATTCTGTTGGTCAGGTGGGGCATATTTTTGTGGTTCCCAGTCACTCTGCATATAGAGTCACTGCCAGTGGTAGTGGTGGAAGAATTGCTTCCAGAATGCTCCTATACCCACTGTGTTGACTGTCAACACTAACTAAAGGTTCAAGCCCGGAGGTCATTGTCTTACAGACTCTCCATAGCACCAAACCTCAAAGGTGTGCATGTCACGGGGGAGAAACAAGGCTTGGGTGGGCTGTGTGGGAAATGTTTCCAATCAGCGGATTTCCATCCTTGGAAGTAGAGGATTCAGTCCTCACAGGCTCCTCTGCAAAAGGAAAGTGCTCTCGGATTATAAATACACTTGATGATTCTGCTAACACAATTACAAACAAACCATCTCTTTTTCCCTCTTTTTGGTAAAGAGAGTAGAGTTTTTGATAAAGCTTGAAAACACCATTTTACCTGCAATTTGGAAAGAGGTTTTGAAGTGTATTGATAAAGTGAAATATTACCGAGTCCCAACCTGAGTGTAGAAAGCGGCATCTCTTGTGATCCTCCTTAAGTCTATTTCTCACAAAGCTACGAGAAAATTCCAGCTAGGAATTAATGGAATAAAAAACAGAAGCCATAAGGCTGAGCAATCCAACCAGGATTGGGAACTTCTCAACTGATATGGAAAAGTAATTGTAGCAAAATTTTTTTTCTTTATAGTAAACCAAAAGTAGTCATGCTTAAGAGGAAGTGATACATTTGAGCCAAAGTAAAGCGTAGGCTCTCTGGGTTGTTTGATATTTCAGTTAACGAAGAAAGAGTCCAGTAAGCAAAACAAGAAAAGACTAAACTCCTAGTGAATTGGCACAAACCACCGATGTCAACAACGACAGCCTACAAACTCCTAAGAAACTGCTCAAAAAGCCTTGATAAAAAAAAATGGTTTGTGAGTGTTGCCAACCCAGATTGTTTTGGAGATTAATTAATATATTAAAAAAGTGGAAAAGTCCTTAAATATTACAGCTATTGTATAAAAGAAATTCAATAGTTGTTTGCCCAGATTTAACAATAATTCACCAATAACTAGGAAACTAAAAAATACATTTTTATAAACTATTGATAATAATAATGATGAATTCAATCAACAATGCTAGAGGAAAGACTAAATTATCTTCCTACATCTCTTTATAGGAAAATACTACAAAACCATCATCTGAAGAGAGGAAAGCTAAAAAAAAACCCTAGGAGAAACAGGTGCTTATAAAGGAAAAACAGACAGTTAACTAATTAAAATGTTATTTTTATGTATTTTTTCAATGTTTGCGGCATTTGTCAGTGTTTTAAATTTAATGATTTAAATTTAATAATGTTTTATTTATTTTATCATTTTAAATGTTGGATTTAAACATTCATTTGTATTTGGAATTTTGCGGTTTTTTTCCTCAAGAGGGCTCATCCATTGTAAAAGCTCTGTGCTCCCCAAACCCTGGACCCACCCCTGCCCTTCTCGAAGTCATTTTGAAGGGAATTGAAATAAAGCTTCTAGAAGCAAAATGAACTTAGGAAATGCTTTCTTTCATCATTGCACCCTTAGTGTGTGCCACAGTGCCAAATACATAGTAGATGCTTAATAAAAACTTGTTAAAGAATAAATGAACAGTAAAGCCCACATTCAGATAGTAGTGAGGGATCCTGCCAGACAGAGCCACAGAGTCAGGGGGGCTGCTGGAGCCGGTCAGGGGGAGCTTCTTTTTAAACACTTCAGTTTGCTTCACATTAGCCCAGATTTATTGATCCTCTGAAGCACTCTGTTGGATTCTTAAGGTCTAAAGTTGTATATGACAGTCCCTCCAGGAATTCTGAATGGAGACGAGAGGACAGACCAGTTGAGTGGAAACAGAGGGAGGTGTGCCAGAGAGCTGGCTGGGAAGACAGAAGAGGAATGGCCTTTTTGAAAGGGAATCTTTTGGAGGCAACAATTCCTATTTGAACAGCTGGAGTACTGCTTCCCTCTCCTGTTCTCCCAGCCTGACAAGTATTTTGAGCCCTGGGACTTTGAGAGAATCACTCCCCAGCTGTCCCTGACATTTTAAAATCTGTTCCCAGTTTGAATTAAGTGGAGCCTTTAGTCTTGGACATGAAGGTGATTACAAAAAGGTTCTAGACAGCAGTTTATTTCCAATTTTTCTTTTTGTTGCAACTTACCTTTTAGACAAAAATACTCAGTACAAACAGTCTTCCCCTGTCTGAGAGTTTGATGGCCTCATCTCTAAACTCTCAGATAGGGTTTGGTTCTGCTCTTCTCCCCAAAGCACTAAGCCATGGGCATATCTGAGGTTAAGCTAATAAAATGCCAGGAATTCCTTCAGGATGTCCCTCCATTTTCTCCAACTGTCTGAAGCTTTGTCCTTGGAGAAAATTCAAACTCTGGGGTGTGTTCAGGAGAGATGTTCTTCTTCTGTTCAATAAAGGAAGAAATATTTATGTATTTCCACAATTTACATTCTAAGGAAGACATGTTGGTTTGTTCAAATATCTCCTGACAGATCCGTTTTAACGTTGTATGTTAATCTGTCAAAGACCACTCACCACAGGTGAAAAACAGCCCCGTCTTGCAAAAGTCAAGAAAGCTGATCACTTTAAAATTTCCTCTTGTCACGGACAATGTGAAAATGAAAGAAAAAACAACGGTGATACTACAACAGGAAACTGGCTTTGAAGATCCTCCAAACCTTCTTTAAGGTTTGATACCTGAAAGTGAAAGTAACAATCTCTATTTGCACCAACTAGTTGAACGCTATTTTTAAATTTTCTTTTTAAATTGCACAAATGCTATATAGTTACTGTGAAAGATACGAATGTTACAGAAGTATAGTACCAGAGTATCCGTTCCTTTGCTGCATATCTCAGAATGTCAGACTGTTGTAAAAATTACATATAAAATTTTTGGAATAAATTTAAAATATATATTGCAGGGATAATGTAAAGAACTTAGACTGTATTATATAGGATCTCTTAGGGCTCTGTGCCACTATAAAATGGCCCTAGAGTCCTTGATTCAGCTAAAAATATCTTTTTTTTTTTTTTTTTTTTGAGGCAGGGTCTTACTTTGTTGCCTGGGCTAGAGTGCAGTGGCACCATCTTAGCTCACTGGAACCTCAAACTCCTGGGCTCAAGCAGTCCTCCTTCCTCAGCCTCCTGAGTAGCTGGGCATGCACCACCATGCCTGTCTAATTTTTTTAAATTTTTTGTAGTGACAGGGGTCTTACTATGTTGCCCAAGCTGGTCTCAAACTCCTGGCATCAAGGGATCCTCTTGCCTTGGCCTCCCAAAGTGCTGGTATTACAGGTGTGAGCCACCGCACCTGGCCTCCCAAATACCTTTTGAGGTGATGATCTCTCTTTCCAAAATGCTTGCCCACAGATACATAAAACATTTTTACCAGGCCCAAGCAAAATAAGAAAAATAAGAATCATTTAAATGTCATTGTGGGGTTACCAGCTGTCTTGATTGTGAAGAACTCTTCTTTAATCTGAGAACGCATTTTTCTTTCCCCTTTTTTGGTGTTGAATTATCCTTTCTGTAAAAAGAAATTACAGAAAATAGTAGATGATAGTTTGGAATTTGTTTTTTAATGTCATTTATTACAAAATAAAAAGTTGACAATCCTAGTTTAGCCCAATTTTTTAAAAATCATTTTAATCATTTTTAAGCATACAATTCAATGGCATTAACTACATTCACAGTGTTGGGCAACCATCAAGACCACTTCCAGAATTTTTTTAATCACCCCAAACAGAATCTCTGTAACCATTAAACAACTTTCCATTTTCCCTCCCCCAAGCCCTTGGAAACCTCTATTCTATTAAAATTTGCCTATTTTAGGCACCTCGTATGAGTGAATCATACAACATTTGTCCTTTTATGCCTGGCTTATATAACTGAACATAATGTTTTCAAAGTTCATCCATATTGTAGAATATCATAATTTTTACTCCTTTTTAAAGCTGAATAATATTCAATTGTCTGCATGTACTGCATTCTGTTTATCCATTCATACATTGATGGACATGTGGGTTCTTTCTGCCTTTTGGCTATTGTGAATAATGCTGTAAATGCTGTGCACAAGCAGCAGTGTGAGTATCTACTTTCAATTCATTGGGATACATAACTGGCATTGGAATGGCCGGATAACATGGTAATCTTATGTTTAATTCTTTGGGGAACCACAACACTGTTCTCCACAGGGGCTGCACAATTTTACAGTCCTACCAGCATGCTCAAGAGTTCTGTATCCCTGCCAACACTCGTTCCATTGTTCTTTTATTATCCATCCTGAAGGATACAAAGGGGTATTTCATTGTGGTTTGAATCTACATTTCTCTAATGACTAGTGATGTTGAGCATCTTTTTCTGTTGTAGATTTTCTTTGGAGAGATGCCTATTCAAGTCCTTTGCCCGTTTTTGAGTTGGATTCTTTGTTTTGTTGTTGAGTTGTAGGACTGCTTTTTATATTTTGAATGTGAATCCCTTACCAGATATATGATTTGTAAATATTTTCTCCCATTCTGTGGGTTGCCTTGTCACTCTGTTGATAGGGCCCTTTGATGTCCAAAAGTTTTAAATTTTTATGAAGTCTAATTTGTTGATTTTTTTTCTTTTCTTGCTTGTGCTTTTGGTGTCATATCCAAGAAATTATTGCCAAATGCAGTATCATAAAGATTTCCTCCTACATTTTTTTCTAAGAGTTTTTATAGCTTTATATCTTAAGTTTGGGTCTTTGACCCATTTTGAGTTAATTTTTGTATGTGGTATGAGATAAAGGTCCAATTTTATTATTTTGCATGTGTGTATCCAGCTTTCCCAGCACCGTTTGCTGAAAAAAAACTGTCCTTTCCCATTGAAGGGTCTTGGCACCTCTGTTGAAATTTACCATATATGTGCTCTCTGTCCTGTTCCGCGGGTCTATATACAGTACCTGTCTTTATGCCAGTACCACCTGTTTTGATTACTGTACCTTTGAAGTCAGGAAATGTTCTTGTTTTTCTTTTTCAAAATTGTTTTGACTCTTCAGGTTCTGTTGAAATTCCATATAAATTTTAGCATGAGTTTTCTGTATCTCATACATTGGGTTTAGCTGACAAGGACTTTAGAATAACTATTATAATTACGATTAAGGACTTTGAGGAAAAGATGGAATGTAATGGATGAACAGATGGGTGGTCTCAGCAGAGAAAAAGAAATTGTAACAGGGAGCCACATGAAAATTTTAAAAGTAAAACACATATTATTAAAAATAAAAAACTACTAATATGTTTTGAATTTGAAATAGAAACTTTCCAAACTAAATACAAAGATAAATAAGATGAAAAAAAATAGACAGAGCCTCGGTGATCTGTGTGACAATATCACACTATCTAACACACAGGTAATCAGATCCCAGACAGAGAGGAGATAAGTAATGTAGCAGAAAAATATTTAAAGAAATAACAGTCTAAATTTTTCCAAAATTTTAAGTAATTCAATTCACAGCTCCAAGAAGCTCAAAGAATTCTAAGTAGGATAAGCACAGATAAAACTACACAAGCCATATTAAAGCCTCTGAAAACCAAAGATAAACAGGAAATTTTGAAAGCAGTTAAAGAAAAAAAGAAACATTAGATACAAGGGAACAATAATAAAAACAATCCCTAACTTCTCCTCATATCCAACATAAACCAGAAGACAATGTAACAACATCTTTAAACTGCTGGAAGAATAACTGTTACCCAGAATTCTACATACAGTTAAAGTATCCTTCAAAAATAAAAGAGAAATAAAGACATTTTCGGGTAAACAAAACCTGACCGAGTTCATTACCACCAGATCTGTACTTCAGAAAAATTAAAAGTTCTTCAGGTTGAAGGGAAATGATAATAGATGGAAACTAAGATTCTTATAAAAGAATACAGAACACGCAAAGGGGTAAATATGTGGATGAATATGAAAATCATTTTTCCTCATATATCAATTTCTTTAAAAGGCAACCGACTGTTGTTGAGAGAGGCAGTCTGCCATGGGCCAGGAGCATCTGTGCAAGTTCTTGCAGCATGCGTCAGACTGCAAGACTGATCTGTCTGCTGATAAGGAGCAGATTCTATAGCTAATCGCAGGGTGACTCAGTAGCAAGGCAGTGACAGTGTGAGCAGTGGGGGAACTGCTCCCTGACCAGTGGTGGGAAAACTGGCTTGTTGGCTGCTTTCTACAATGTTTACTCCTTGCTCAAAAAGTGCCAGGTCCTCAACCCCAGGTTCCTTAGCTGCATCACAAACCCTCTGCATGTGAAGCATCCACCTGGGCCCAGTGCATCGCCCGTGTGGGACTTGGAGGCGATGGGAGTCAATGCAAACATGGTCATGCTCGTGCTGCTCATTGTTCTGTGAATGATAAGGTCCTTTGTCTCTGACCCAGAAGTCTCATGTCAACGGTCAACATCCACGAAATAATAATAGGTTACCTACAAGCTTGCAAGAAGGGTGAAGTCTCTGAACCTTCACGGTTCTTAGCAACTAGTTAAGAAAAAAATAATGAAAATGTATTGTGAGGTTTATAATGTATGTAGAAGTTAAATATGTGCAATAGAACAAAGAATGGAAATAGTTAAATGGAAATGTATTATTGCAAGTTTCTTATGGATGCATATCATAATCCCTAGAGCAGACACATGATATAAACCATAAATTTAAAATTTTCTAGCAGCCATATTAAAAACATAAAAGAAATTAATTTTATTATAATATTTAGCTTAGTATCCTCAAAATACTATAATTTCAACATGTAATCAACGTAAAAAATTTATTAGTGGGATATTTATATTATACTCTTTTCATACTAATTCTTCAAAAGCCAGTGTGTATTTTATTTTATTTTATTTTTTTGAGACAGAGTCTCACTTTGTTTCCTGGGCTAGAGTGAGTGCCGTGGCATCAGCCTAACTCACAGCGACCTCAAACTCCTGGGCTTAAGCGATCCTACTGGCTCCCGAGAAGCTGGGACTACAGGCATGCACCACCATGCCCAGCTAATTTTTTCTATATATATTTTTAGTTGGCCAGATAATTTCTTTCTATTTTTAGTAGAGACAGGGTCTCGCTCTTGCTCAGGCTGGTCTCGAACTCCTGACCTCGAGCAATCCTCCCACCTCCGCCTCCCAGAGTGCTAGGATTACAGGCGTGAGCCACCACACCTGGCCCAGTGTGTATTTTATTTTATTTATTTATTTATTTTTTTGAGACAGAGTCTTGCTCTGTTGCCCTGGCTAGAGTGAGTGCCGTGGCGTCAGCCCAGCTCACAGCAACCTCAAACTCCTGGGCTGAAGCAATCCTACTGCCTCAGCCTCCCGAGTAGCTGGGACTACAGGCATGCGCCACCATGCCCGGCTAATTTTTTCTATATATATTTTTAGCTGTCCATATAATTTCTTTCTATTTTTTAGTAGAGACGGGGTCTCGCTCTTGCTCAGGCTGGTTTCGAACTCCTGAGCTCAAACAATCCACCCGCCTCGGCCTCCCAGAGTGCTAGGATTACAGGCGTGAGCCACCGCGCCCGGCCAACCCAGTGTGTATTTTAAACCAACACATGCCAATTTATTTTAGCCACACTTTATGTGTTAATGTAGCAAATGGCTAGCCTATTGGATAGCACAGTCTTAAGGCAACCACTAACAACATAAAACAAGGAGCTATAGCTAAAAAGCCAATAGAGGAGATAAAATAGAACACTAAAGGGATACTATGTCAATCCAGAAGAAGACAGGAATGAAAAAAAAAGCAAAAATTAGAACAAATAACATTTCTAGGCATGAAAGATTAATCTCTTTTCATCTCCAGCTGGGATAGGGTACAAGAAAGGTGGGCAAGAAGGATGGAGGAATATAAACAGAGTTTTAGTTCTAAACCGGCCAGTAGTATGCTTTGTGAATGCGGACAAGAAACCTAATCTTTCTCATTCTGCATTTATTCCTTTATCATATAGCTTGTTTATCTGCTAATTCATTCACTTGGATCAACAGAGCGTGTAGTTAGGTAAATGGATTTGGATACTATCCCTAGGTTTGAATCTTGGCTCTTCCATTATGAGAACTTGAAAAAATTACTTAATAGCTTTAAACTTCAGTTTCCTCATTTGCATAATGGGAATTACATAATACCTACCTCAAATCCTCTAAAACACAGTGTCTGGCATCTTGGAAGCTCTCAAAAAGATAAGTTAGTTGTTTATTGTTATTATTGTTCAGTCAACTAATTCTTAGGATCATGAACTGTGGTCTAGACATCGTGCAAGGCAGCAAGGATTCAAGGGTGAATAACAAAATCCTTTTCCTTGACAGAGAAGCCAGACACATTAATATCTGACTGCCTACTTAAATGGCTGTTATGGGGCTGAAATGAGAAAGTAGACAGAAGCACTGGGGTAAAAATATAAATGTTGCTATGTAAGTGTCTGTATTATGATGTGTAATCTTTTTCCTTGGCAAACACAGCAACCGAGCAGCCAGGAAAAATTATGAATATAGTTCTGATCCAGCCATTCTCTCCAAAAATTAGTATGTTTTATTCTACCAATGAGTGGGAAGTAAATTATTCTCATTTGACTTTAAAGAGTCATTTTCCACTTGTTCACTAAGAAGCTCAAATCTTCTGAATCATACCCAATACTGTTAGAAACTAGTATTTTGTTAATATTTTCTTCACTAGCATTCTTTGTGAAAAGTATTGTGTTTATTCACATACATGACCCAGCCCCTAATTTAATTTAGAGTGAAAGTTGATTTCTAATGAGGGTGACCAAGAGTGTGTGTGTGTGTGTGTGTGTGTGTGTGTACATACACATAAATGTAAAACAAGCACTTTCCACACATGCTCAATTTTGTTTTGTTTTCAAACCTGAAACATAGGTTTAATAAGCTGCATTTTACATGTAAGAGTCTGTGACTTGCTGGGGTCACACAGTGGTCATTGATGGGACCAGAGGGCAGACTGGGGTCTGTTTGCCTGATTACACCCATCTCATGCAACCTCTGCATTATGAAGCCTCCTCTGCTAGTGAGTGCTTGGGAGAGAGCAATTGTTGAGCACAATATTTCCTATTTGTTCAAAATGTAAGGAACTGGTCACACATCGTCAGTTGCCTTTACCCAGCATTCAGAGGCTCTGCAAGGAGGCCATAGTCCCCAAGTTGCAGTTGCAACAGCAGCAGCAGCAGCGGTTCAGAATTGTGTGTTCACCATCCAGAACAGCACCTGGGCAATGTACCTGAATTCACCTTTTCCCACTTGACTTCTAAGTTAATCATCTACAAATAGAGAGAAATTACTCAAGCAAATGCAATATCTTAGGTCAGGAATTTTATTCTGTTTATGCATACATTATTAGCACAGTATATTTTATTAATAGTTGGCATCATCCTCAGAGTAAACTTAAGTCACAAATAAATCTCACTGTAGGATTTTCTTTACCCACACCAGATCATAACAGTGTTTACCCAAAGATGCAGGGCACTGTGCAAAAAGAAGGTAATGATAAATGTTTGCTGAATTAAATTTTAATAAAGGTCTAAATTCAGTAGTCTCTTACCTTCTGTTTCTTTCATTTAAATTTTATATCATAATAAACAAAAAGGCAATAGCCATACATAGGAATTTACCAAAGTAGAAATACGAATGTCCAGTGATAGTAATGTGAAAAAATGTTCCGCTGTATTTGTGCTGGAGGAAATACAAATAAACATAAGGAGAAACCAGTGTTTATCTACTGAATTAACAAAGATATTTTAAAATAATAATGCCTAGCTGTTGATGAGATTGTCAAAGTGTCCAGCGTATCTGGAAAGCGATATGACAGCAAGTATCAACAACCTTAAAACTCTGGTAATTCTTTCACCAAGCATTTCACTTTTAGGAATTTGGCCCACAGAAAACTAATCATGGCTGCATAAAAATATAACAATAAGGAAACTCACTATAGCATCATCTTCTATTATTTTGCTATTAATCTCCTATTATGTTGCTATTAAGTATCTAAAGTATAAACTGTTTAAATAAATCATGGTCAACCCATACCGTAGAATACTACAAAGTCGTTAAAAGACAAGTAATGGAAGAGTTCTAAATGCCTGATGTGAGTAGTGTGGGGTGTTACAATGTGTGTGGTTGGTACAGTACGGTTGTGTGTGTGGGGTGTGTACTAGAAGTATTTAGCAAGACGTCAACAGAGGTGACATCTGTGTCTTGAGATGATGGTGATTGTTTTTTCTCTCTCTCCAGTTCCCGCCGCCCACAGGGGAGGGTTGGCCTGTGTATCTTCCAAACCCTTCAATTAGAATATATTACTTTAAGAATGAGAAGCCAAAAGAGAGGAAAAAGCGACTGTGGCCTACTGTGTTGACTTCCTGGGGGTCACAGCCTCTCTGGCGAGGGCAGCCCTTGCACTGCCTTCCCTGTGCTGCCACCACGCCCATAAGTCCAGCTGCCCAGGACAGAAAGACAAGTTTGTTGGGCCATCCCCATGCTGTCTTTCATCCATTTAACCTAAAATATTTTGCTGAGCATGTGCTAGGCCACCAGGCATACAACAGTGAGGGAAGAAAAGAGAGGAAGAAGAGGAAGAAGGAAGGTTGGGAAGGAGAGGGGAAGAAGGGAGCTCTCTGGTGTATTATGTGGGAGGCCGGCCATCATGGAGTGATTGGCCTGGAGCAGTGCTGGGCAGAGGCAGTGTTCACCTGGCTACAGGAGCCAACTCTAGGGGCATTGCTCAGTCTGCAGAGCAGCTTCCTCCAGGAGGCAAGCACTGAGCTGCGTTGCTAAGGAAGTGTAGGCATCCAGCCAAGGACGGGGGTCAGAGCATTCCAGGGCATGTGCGGCAAGTGCCAGGGCAGGGGAGGCAGGCGAGCGACGCTGGAGCACGGAGAGGGAGCAGGGAGGTGGGGAGGGGAGAGACCACAGCAGGCCAGGCCTTGGGCTCATTCAGGGGACACCACTGACGGGCTTTAGCCGGGGGGCCCTTAACAGACGCACTTTCCAGCAGGATAACTGTGGGTGTAGAATGGAGACTGGGTTTGAGAGGGGCTGGTGGATCCCAGGAGACCACAAGGAGGTCCACCAGGGATGGACACAAGCAGTGGAGTGACAGCCCCTCACTCAATCCCACGGAAAGTGGACAGACTAAATTTCAGTGACTTCATCTCCGAGCCCTTGATGGGGCGTCTCCGATCTTGCACTTCAAAAGCCATAACAAAGGAAAGACCAACTGTGGGGGCAAGAAGTGAGAACTCAGGGCCAGGGACTTTATAACACAATTAAATTCAGGTGAGAGAGGCCACAGCCGTGGAAAGCACCATTTTGCCTGAAAAGTACGAAGTGCTGTTTTCCTGCTTCGTTCGTCAGTAGCCTTCCTGCTGGAGCTGACGTGCCCAAGCTTAGAGGAGAAGCAAGGAGCTCATTTGTGACTGTGAAGCAGCCGGCCCTGTGTTCACCCGCGTCCAGTGGGGACAGGAAAGGTGCCACTCGTCAGACTCCTTCAAGGGTGCTCAGCTTCACGGCCTCTGTCGTCCAAACTTTCAAAGTCCTGTTTTCTGCCGCCATGTTCCATTGCTAATGAGAAGATACTCACGCATCACTTAGGCTCATCCAGGTAGACCCTCGCCATGGGGGCTGCGAGCCGGCTTGCGCAGGGAGCCTGAGAACTACATCACTGGGAGGCCGTGAGCCTTGAGGCACCTCCAGGTCTCTGGTTTCCCCTAAAAATATTAATACAACAGTTGCCATTTATTGATTTTTATTGACCTTTTTATGGGTAAATATCCTTACATTCAGGGAGCATAATGTAGGTGACTTGCCGACCGCCCCAGCCCGGGCCTAGCTGAACGCGAGGTCTGTGCCCCTTGCACTTCTCTATGGCCCCTCCCCCCTCCGACAGACAGCGACACCTGGCATGCCTGCTCCTTGGAGCCACGTGGGCCAGGCCAGTCAGTTCCAGGTGGTGGGATCAGCTGCTCTGACACCACTAGAAGGGAAGACGAGCAAACCTCTGGGCACAGTAGTGACGGGGCCGTTTTCTCAGGGAGCAGGAACTTGGGTTCTGAAGTCCATCTGGCCTTCATGGGCCCGACCACGGTGTGAGACTGTGGATGCATCCCCAGCTATGCCTCAGTTTCCTCCCTTGAAGAATGAGGGTCATTATGCAACAGGTCCAGAATCCCCTAACTGAGATCCTTGGGATTTCTTGATTTTGGAAAGGTAACACAGTTTACGTTTTATAACACCCCCTGGAGCTCCAGGGGTGCAATCCGTTAGCTAGCACAGCACTTAGATAGCACCCCCAGTGGGGTCTGAGAGAGGACCCAGTAGCCTCTAACCAATCATGTTAATATTTTTGCAGTGAAACAAAGTAATCTTTATCTAGGTGGGGTAAAACTGTAAATAGTCTCATCGGTTCGGATGAAATTTTTCCACCACCAAAAAAACCCAAAACTTTCCTCTTTCAAGGATCTTGGATTTCAGAGTTGCAGAGCTGGGGTAGGGAGGCAGGGGGCAAAGAGTGGAGTGTGGCGCTGTGTTTACCGTGCACGGCTGTGAGCATTGCGTGCAGGGGGCGGGGGATATGCAGCCAAAGCGCTGAGAAGAATGCCCAGCACATTGTAGATATTCTCATTCATTCCAAAAGCGGGAAAACACAGGCTACTTCAAAGATTGTTATGTACATGTCGAAATTGCTGCTGGGGAAGTTTACTACTTCAGGGACTAGAAAGACCTCATCAGACTTCTGAAGAATTCTGGATGGACCCAGCAGCTGCTTCCAGGAGAGAGACGTCAAGAATGTTCCCAGGGGTCTGATCCAAAGAATAAGTTAGTTATTTTATTCCAAATACTACCTGCCAGTCCAGCGAAAGTGCTCTCGAATGATTTGGCTTAAATGTGACAAGTGCAAACCCCATCATGACAGCTGGAGGTTCTGAAACCAACTGGAGTTGGAGGCACTGAAGCCAGAGCCAGGGCTCCACCTACGACAGCAAATTAGGGCCCCTTCTTCACACCACGTACAAGGCCCCTTTCCATTCCGTACCCCATTTCTGGTTTCCTGCCTCATGTTTTCCCTTCAGCTTACTGAAATCACTTCCCTCTTATCAAGAGCATTCTCAGTTTGAGGAGCAGAGTCTTAGCCACAAGTTGCTAATTTATCGCATTTTAGAGAATTTCGATGCAATGAACATCAGAGCTCTTGTGCTGGGGAGCTCCCCTCGCTGAACCCCAGGGCAATTTCTTCCGCCTTCCTCAGATGCTGCAATTTGTTGCCTTTTCCATCATCGGAAAATCGATCAGATGGATCTGTACTGTCCACTTCTACCCTGGCCCAGGATACGTGTTAACAAACTAAAGCATTTCTGTTTGTAGCTTGTTGTAGAATTTGTAGGCCCACTCAGAAACCAAGTACTTTCCATATTATGTCCCCAGATCAAAGGAGCATTAACAATGATAACAAGTGGGGGAACAATAGGAAATGAGGGGAGGGTGGTACTTCGGACACGCCTGCTACAGTTTGTCCGCTGGAGCAAACAGGCATTGAAAAACCCTGCTGAGCTACCAACCTGGGACAAATTAAACAAAAAAATGGTTATTGTGTACATGCAACAGCCAGACGAAAATATTACAGAAAGCCTAGTCCAATTTTCTATGTGAAACCCAAGTCATTTTTCAAGAAGCAAAGTCTATTCTCTCTTATTAAACAATATGCCAGGCGTGTTGGCTCATGGCTGTAGTCCCAGAGACTCAGGAGGCTGAGGCAGGAGGATCACTGGAGCCCAGGAGTTAGAGGCTGCAGTGAGCTGAGATCATGGGCCTGCACTCCAGCCTGGGTGACAGAGCAAGACACCATCTCTTAAAAAAAAAAAAAAAGTACTAAAAAATATATTGTCTCTGCCCACTAGAAGGTAAGCTGTATGAGAACAAGCACTCTGTGTCCCTGTGCTCCTGGTCCTGGGAACTGTAGCTGGCATGTCAGAGGTGCTTGATGAATATTTCTTAATGACTACAGGAGTGAGTGCGTCTGAAGCAGGCAGACAGATGATTTTTCCCCAGTTGTGTAGAAAGTAGACAGCTGGTTTCTGCACGTTTTAACCTAAGACATACACATCACATGTGATGTCAAGAGCCCAGGGGGCTTTGTGAGCGTCTCACATGTTCTGTGTGGTGAGTCTTCCAGAAGTCTGAGAGACTGCGGGTGAGATTCTACTGACAAACTCAGTAGGCTGGCACCAGTTCTATGAGATAGATACTCATGTAGCCCACATGACAGAGGGTGTTAAAGTAGCTGAAAAGTGAACCTCAGCAGTCAGCCCGGGGCTGCCACATGGTGACACGCAGGAAGTAGCGCAGCCCCCTGACTCCCGCCGCGCGACGGCAGCGTTCAGTTGCACTCAGGCTGGAAGGCAGAAGCCAGGTGAGCTCAGACCTGTCTCCTCCCCCTGCAGGCCCCAGAGAAAAGGAGCAAAGTGGCAGTGCTACATGAAGGAAAAATTTTGCCTAACATACTAAATCTCCAAGGGGAATGAGAAGAGAGCAGCCACAGTTGAATACAGATGATGAGGAGGGCACATTTGCCGTTGTAATGCTTAGCGTTAGAGACTAGTCAGGGCTGTCTGCCACCTGCTGGCATGTGAAATGTAGATAACATTGGTCTGAACCCCATTCCATGTTCTGGGGACATGTGATGCCCACCCCAAGGTTGAATCACTGTCCCCAGGGGGCTGCCTTCCCATGGCCCCACCTCTGTTGCACACCACACTGGTGCAAACATGAAGCTCTTCCCTTCTCACACACACACACACACACACACACACACACACACACGCATGTGCACACACACGGCATTTCTAGCTGTACAAGTCTCCACTGCACTTCTGTGGGTCACAGTGGAGGGGGCTGTCACGTTGCAACTGCACAGCGAGCAATACAGAATCTGTTCTTAAGGGACCTTTGGGTTGTCCCACTGCAGACAAGTTGCCCCCTCTACTACACACCAGCTTCCTCCCTTCCTTCCTTCCCTCCTCTCCTTTCTCTCCTCTCCCCACACTCTCTCTGGAACATCGTGTTTTCTTGTGTAGAGCAGCTTCTCCCTCACTTCCTTATGTAACTGGACTCCTGCCCTCAGAGACTCACTTTGATTCTCAAAATCTCTGCTTAAACACAGAAGTTTTCTTCTTAAGAAGAGTTTGAGGGACAGCCATCGTGATAAGACATTTGTGCCCTGCAAAAAAAGAAAGGCACCATCCCCATGTAGAGCTCCATGAAAAGAGAGCAGTGTGAGACACAGAGGAAGGGGGGTGTACGAAACAGAAGAGCCATCTGGGCGAGCCCAGAAGCACGGCTTCTTCAGCCACGACTCGCTGATGGAGCGGAGCAGAAGTCAGTACCAAAGCCCGGCAGGATGCTTGGTTACCATTACATATACATAATCATATTTTAAATAACTATCATAAACTGATTTTCAATTTTATTCTATAGTTACGGAACAGGACATTCTTAAAGAAAGCTTTGGTTGTCCTTATAAAGCTTCTAGTTAAAGAACTCCTCAAAACGTCATTATGGATGAATTTCTGAACTAGATGGGCCATAACTAATATTTCAGTAAAAGCCTGTTCTTGGGCAGGACAGGCCAGCATAACTCATGAGAGAAAGTGGCTTACTATTTTGTCCTATATGGGTGTGCTGTGTTACATAAAGTATTGTCTGTCATATAACAAAATAACATTTCGTTCATAAAATTTAAAAAAAAATTGTACATTCTGCAACAGACCAAATTCTATGACCTAAAGCAGAGGTTCTCAAAGTGTGCCCCAGATCAGCGGCATGTTAGAAATACAAGTTCTCGAGTCCCTCCCTCCAAACTCTGGGGTGGGACTCAGGGCTGTGAGCCCACAAGCCCTGCAGCTGATGCTGCTGTCCACTCGAGGCTGAGAACCACTGTTCTAGGGTCACAGGTCTCTGAATGGTCCAATATTGACTATTTCCAAAGGCCAATGCAGTCCTGAATGAAGATTCTTTTCATTGCCTTTGATTCACAAAAATCTGTAGCTCTGTACTCAAACGACATGATTTCTAGAATGTACTGAATGTTTATGTTCCCCTCAAATTCATAGGTTGAAATCCTAACCCTCAAGGTGATGGCATTAGGAGATGGGGACTTCGGGATATGATTAGGTCATGAAGGTGGGGCCCTCACGAATGGGATTAGTGTCCTTATAAAGGAGGCTTAAGAGAGACCCTTTGCCCCTCCCACCATGTGAGCACACAGCAAGAAGGCGCCATCTGTGAACCAGAGAGCTCTCATTGAATCTGCTGCAGCCTTGATCTTGGACTTCCCAGTCTCCAGAACCATGATAAATAAATGTTTGTCATTTAAGCCACCCAGACTAAGGTATTTCTGTCATGGCACCAGAGTAGCTGTAGCTGCCCACAGCTGTCTTCCAGGATGTCTGTTCCCTGGGTTTGTCTGGGGTGTTGGTCACACTATGCTCTGTAGGGAAGGAAGGTCTTACCCGCAATTGCTGTCCTTGCTCACACGTTCAGAGCTCTCTCAACAACTCCTGGAACACTGAGCTGTCCCAAGGGAAAGCCTCCATTTCTTCCTGGACCTTCCAGTGATTACACCACTTCCACCAGGGCCAGGGCTCTCGCCATGAGCGTCGGACCCGCCCTCCTGAGCTCTTGCTCCCAGCATGGCTGCCTCCCGCTCCCGGGGCCAAGTGGAGCTGCCTTGTCTCCTCTTAGAGCAACTACCTGCCTCTCCCTTGGGGCTCAGCTTCCACTGTGTGTTCTGTAAAAGCCAGCGGTTCTTAAACTTGAGGCTCATCTGGAGGGCTTATTGAAACTCGGAATGCCGGGCCCCGGCCCCAGCCTTTCTCATTCCGTAGGTCTTGTGTGCAGCCCAGGATTTGCGTTTCGGACAAGCTCCCAGTGGAAGCTGCCGCTGTCGTCTCCCCAGACCACACCGTGAGAACCACTGTCGAAAGCCAGTGTCACTGAACTTATTTGCAGATGGGTACCTAAAAAATCAATCCAGACATGTCCTCTCTCCAAATGAGCACTCCCTGATGTCTCTCAAGAATCTAAATTATCCACCAATTAATTCAATGTATTTGTTTATCTTCATTGGTAATTACTTTGAGGGGACTCTAATTCTTATTTGGCCACTGGCAGAAATAGTCAGTTTGCCTAGTGCACTCAGAGAAATGCTTTTCCTCCCAGGGGAAGTAGTGTTCTCTGTGGCTCCCGAAATCTGCTGGTCTCGGCCCCGACTCTGGTTCTCTTAGACTGAGGTGGAGTGGCGGCAGGGTGGGGAGTGGGGTTGAGAGACCTTGCTGTTCTGAAGCCAGACAACAAAGATACATGGAAAAAGGACAAATCTTGGTTTTGAAAAGAAAGTGGGATGTGACATCGATGACCACCACCAACAAAACCATTAGACCAGCCTTACAGGGAGGCCCTGCCTTCTCCCCCTCCCTGCTCCTTCCACCAAGCCAAACTCGGAAGCAGAACAGGGCTCACTGCCCAGGGCTACTCCCTCCATCTCATCTTCAGAGACCACATCTGCTGCTCCCCAAACAAGGTCCTGCTCTCAGCGGGACACTTCACTGCTGCACCCCAGCCCTAAGAGTGGAGCCAAAACCAGAGGAGAGAAAAAGGACAACTGTTCAAAAGCCTCATTCCAGATTCCAAATGTCATTCTGCCATCCTCAAAAAGCCAAACAGGGCCGGGTGCGGTGGCTCACGCCTGTAATCCTAGCACTCTGGGAGGCCGAGGCGGGTGGATTGCTCGAGGTCAGGAGTTCGAGACCAGCCTCAGCAAGAGCAAGACCCCGTCTCTACTAAAAAAAAATTAGAAAGAAATTACCTGGCCAACTAAAAAATATATATAGAAAAAAAAATTAGCCGGGCATGGTGGCGCATGCCTGTAGTCTCAGCTACTGGGGAGGCTGAGGCAGTAGGATCGCTTAAGCCCAGGAGTTTGAGGTTGCTGTGAGCTAGGCTGACGCCACGGCACTCACTCTAGCCCGGGCAAGAGAGTGAGACTTTGTCTCAAAAAAAAAAAAAAAAATGCCAAACGCTGTCTGCCAGCCCCAGCTGGGTCTCTGGTCCTCAGCCCGCGTCAGAAGCTTGCAGAGACAGAGGGGCTGCTGATAGAAAACACGTGGTGGCCTGTGGTTTGTCTTTGTGAGTTTACGGCTTCACCCAGGGGTGGGGGCTCAAAGCAGGGCTGTTCTTGGGGCCCAGGCGTAAGTTCATGTACCACTTGCTGGTGCTCTCCCTGCGAAAGCAGAAAGTCAACATGCAAACCAGACTCCGTCGATTCAAGGTCCTGGGGGAACAGTAAATGCCTTTGCTCACTGCATTTTGCTTCTGACAGTGGTTCCCCGGGAGCCTAAAATTTGGGAAGTGAAACTGAACATGCCACCCCCTTCATGAGAGGGGAGGAAGAGACTTTGAGATCTTTTTATTGGGCCGCTTGCTTTTCTGTTGGTCCCACGCAGGCCTCGCCATGAAGGGTTTCACAGCTGTCCTCCTCATCTGGACTCTGACTTCTCCCGGCAGCAGCGGCAGCAGCAACAGCGGTTACGGTGACGGCCGCAGGGAAGCCTGGCCCACACACCTGGCCTGCAGGGAGGGGGGCTTGGAAGTGCTCTACCAGAGTTGCGGTAAGGGCTTTTGAAACATCCATATGTGTGTGGGAAAACTAAGGCCCACAGATGTGGGCTGTTTGAGTGCTTAGTTGGGGTGGGGGTGGGGAGAGGGGACCAGCAGCCCAGCACTTTCGCCACCTGCAGCGGGTCTGGGAGGGCCATGGGAGCTCTTGGGGGGAGGCGTGGGGGTAGAGGATGGGCCTGGACGTGGACAGGAGGGATCCTCATGCGAGTGACAAAGAGGACAGCAATTTGCTAATACCACAGAGCCCAAAAAGAACAAAATGATCGATGAATCTACCAAATCGTGAAGCCTCACCAGTTGAAAATTAGGAAAATATGCCTCCAATAAGGGCCTTCCCCCCAGACTGTAGGCCTGGGCTTCCCGTCCAGTGGACGTAGTTTGCCAGTGGAGTGAAAAGATCGCTTCTGCCAAAGAGAAGCTTCCTGTCCTCTTTCGGACACTTCCAGAGCTGCTGTGTCAGTGTCACTCAGGGCTTCTGCAGACACTGCAGGTGCGGCTGTCACCGTCAGGGTTTTCTCTAGCACGGGAGATGACAAAAGTGCGTGAGACGTGGCTGTGACCCCAGTGGGCACACTGATGTGCCAACAGGAAAGCTGCAATTCAGCGGAGAGAATGCAGCAAACTGCAGAGAGCAGGTCAGAACCACCCCCGTGAGGCGGGTGCCGGTGTGCCTGGGCCACCACGACAAAGTACCGCAGCGCAGGTGGCTTCAGCAGTGCAGGTTTATTTTCACACGGTTCTGAAGGTTGGAAATCCACAATCAAGGCGTTGGCAGGGTTGGTTTTCCTGTGGCCTCTCGTCTTGGCCCACAGAGAGCCGTCTTCTCCCACGTCCTCACACGGTCGTCCCTCTGCCTGCGTCTGTGTCCGCACCTCCCTTCTTATAGGGACAGCCGTCCGACCAGATTAGGGCCCCTATCACGGCCTCATTTTAACTTAATCATCTCTTTAAAGCCGCCATCTCCAAATACAGTTGCCCTCTGACTTCAACATATAAATTGGTGTGCGCGGGACACGACCCAGCCCCTGACAGGCTGGGAAGAGAGGAATCCAGGCTCGGTCACATCTTGAGTGGAGGCCAGAGGGACTGGCTGTGAAATCTGCCACTTGGAGGGAAATGGAGAGAGGCTGTTTGAACTGTCCGAGGGGGAAGGAGCTGCAGATGACGCATCTGAGTGGCCGGGGCGTAGTGAAGACGTGGCACTTGAGCAAACAGCGGATCCCGCAACTGCCACCCAAGGAGCTGGTCACCAGGGCCGTTTGCCCGACGTGGCTTCACTCCTTTAAAAAGAAGGAACATTGAGGTGTACAAAAAAAAGTAAAAAATAACTAAAGAGGATGAATGGCCAGTGCTGGAAGTGCCACTCTCATTACTCACCCTTTCCCGCTGGCGTCCCATTCATTTTAGGTGCAGGGTGGGAAGCAAGACTTGTGATGAATGCTCAGGGTTTGTGTTTCCAATTCATCCTTGCATAAAAGGTTGCCGGGGCTGGTTTGCCTCCAGACTCATCCTCAGCCTGCAGCCAAGCCTGGCACATCTTCTCGAGTCACGGCCCACGACCAGCAGAGGCATAAGGACTGGGCACATCCGGGAAAGAGCAGAGACATTGCCCACCCATCTGGGACCAGCTCTTGGCTCCGAGGGGAGCTGCTCCACGGAGTCAGCCGAAGTCCCAGGCAAGCCTGCTCCGGGCACTGGGAATAAGGGAATGCAGAGTTGCTGTTCTTGTCCAAGAGTAGTGGGTGGGTCAGACAGTGACACACCAGGGCAAGAGCCTGTGAGAAGGGCTGTAGCAGAGGCAGGCGCTGTGCACCGGGGGACACGGTGAGCACAAGAGGCTGAGGTTGGCATCAGAGTCTGTCGGAGAAGGAGTCGCCCAGCCTAAGATGAAGCTTAAAGACTAACAAAAATAGTAATGATAACATCTTCTGTTGGTGGCAGGCACCACGCTTCAGTGCTTTTATAAACATCATTCTTACATGGTAGATGTGTAAAACTGAAGGTTAGAGACATTAGGTGACTTTTCCAAGGCCACACAGCTAATAGTGGCAGAATTGCATCCCTGGGGGCACAGAGAAGGCAAAGCATTAAGTATTGTGTTTATGGAATTGAAACAAATTGATCCCCAGCCTGCCTGACTCCAGAGCCCACGCTGCAAATCTCCCTGCTCTAGAGCTTTGTAAGCAGGCAAGGATGAGTAAGGAGGGGCGAGGGGAAGAGAGCTTGGGTGGAGAACGTGGAATGCAGGAAAGCAGGGAGATGTGACCAGGCATAGAGTTTGGGGACCTGTGGAAGGGCTGGAAACACAGGGGTGAGAGATGGGGGGGAAGTACGGGCAAAGCCCCAGACAGGGTGGGCTGCCCCAGACAGGGCGGGCTGCCTGCCTTTGGCAAGGAGTGTGGCTGCATTTTGGAAAGATCCCTCAGGTCATGCATAGAGCCTGGGTATTGGATCAGGAGCTATTTGAGGCTGGAAACAAGGTTTATAACCATGAGGAGCAATAACTCAGGAAAGAAACAACGACAGTCTGAGCTGGCATCATTTTGACAGCCTTAATATCCTTGGGAGAAAGAAGGAAGCTCATAAGCAGTACTGGGCTCTGAATACCAACCAGGAAGTGAGCATAATTTTCTGCAAAAGCAGAAGTCCTGCCCCAGCCAACTGTTCGTGCTTCAGGAAAGAAGAGAACTGCAGTCTTTACCAAAGCAAAATAGGGAACACATGCGGTCAGGGGCTTTGCCTTCACCAAGCCACAAGACAATTCCCGGGGACCCCATGCACATGGCACAAATGCCCACCCATGTGTTGACTGTGTGCTGCTTCTTGTACACACAGATGTGAGGTTGATTGCAGACACACCCAGGACTGGAAGAGGAAACAGGCAGTAGCAGGAGACGCGGGGTGAAGGGAAGGGTAAGGGAAAGTGTATGGACTGAATGTTTGTGTCCCCTCAAAATTTCTGTTAAACCCTGATGCCCATGTGATAGTATTAGGAGGTGAGGCCGTTAGGAGGTGATTAGGTCATGAGGGCGGAGCCTTCATAAATGGGATTAGTGCCCCTATGAGGAGAGGCCAGAGGTCTCCCTGTCCTTCCACCAGGAGAGGACACAATAAGAAGGCGGCCGTTGTAAGCTAGGAAGTGAGCCCTCCCCAAGACCCCACCCCTGCTGGCACCCTGGCCTCAGTTTCCCAGCTTCCAGGACTGGGAGAAATCGTGTGGATTGTTTAACATCCCCCAGCTCTGGTCTGTGACAATTTGATGCACTCGTCCTAACTGACTAGGGGAATCATAAGGCAGCAGAGGTCGGGACCCACGTAACAGATGAGGCAGTGTGAAGCATAAGGACTTCGGATCTGCAGTCAGCAAACCTCATTCAAACCCTGGGGCAATACTCTCTAGGTCTCACATTCTTGTTTGTAAAGTGGGTGTGTTAGTTTCCTTTTGCTGTTGTAACAACTTTCTATTTGGTGGTTTAAAATAACACACATTTATTCTCTAGGAGTTCTGGGGGTTAGGAGTCCGAAATTAGTCTCATGGGGTCAAGGTGTTGGCAGGGCCTGGCTCCCTCAGAAGCTCTAGGGGAGATTCTGTTTCCTCGTGTTCTCCAGCATATACAGCTGCATTCCCGGCTCAACGCCTCTTCCTCTGTCACCAAGGCCAGCAGCACGGCACCCTCGTCACCCGGCTCTCTTGCTCTGTGTCAAACCTCCCTCTGCTTCCTTTCCACCAGGACACTTGTGGTTAGCGTCATCTCCCCAGCGCAGGATCCTTAATCGCATCCGCAAAGTCCCTTTGCCATGCACGGCAACATTCACAGGTTCTGGGGACTAAGATGTGGGCATCTCTGGGGGTCGCTGTTCAGCCAAATGTCGCAAGGAGAATGCTTCACCTACGTCACAGAGCTGTGTGTGGATCACACGAACAGTGCTCAGCACATACTACATGCTCAGTAAATCTTCGCTGCTGCTGACTTTGTGAGGTACTTTACAATTGCTAGAGGTATATTTGACTGTGAGCGTCCTTGAAGCCAAATCGAACAAGGAAATGACACTGTTTCTAAAATACAACCAGTTTTTAAGATGTCCAGCTTTTCCTGGTGCTGGGCTGAGCCAGGAGGGGGATTTCTCCCTGGAGTAGATGACATCCCGGACGGAGTCTCTGCAGGAGATGCCGCAGCGACTCACACCCGCGGTTTCTCACGGTGCTCCTTGGGGCAGACCAAGAGCCCAGAATCAGGGTAGGTTCTGTAGAACCTGCCATGAATGCAGCACTCACAGTTCTGGCTTATTTGAGGGAGAACGTTAGACTGTGTATAAGAATGGACGAGCTGCGTGTCCTTCAGGCAATGCTCCGCACGTATTATTGTCGTCGCTGTCGTTGAGGGGTTTGTTACTGGGTTTCTGATAAGGGTTGGATAGCAGAGATCTGAGTTAAATTCCCTGGCGAGAGCCTTGAGGGTAGACCCCAGCGTCGTCATTTCACATGCTTTGCCGCCAGCAGGGCAGAGGAGGACCTGTGGCACGTGCCTACGTGCCTTTATGTCCCCTTTCGGTTTCTCTGCTACTCGCAGTGTACCTGGCCATAGGAGTGGCTCCCGGGAACAGTGCAGGGCAGGTGCCTGCAAACTATAGCCCTCGGGCAAAAAAACTGCCTGTTTGTGAATGGTCCATGAGCTAGGAAGAGTTTTTACACTTTTAAATAATTAAAAAATTCAAAAGAAGAGTAATATTTATGACACATGGAAATGATATGAAATTCAAATTTCTCTGTCCATAAATAAAGGGTTTTGTTAACACAAATATGTCTGGAAACATAGATGAAGTTTTGTCAGAGCACGGCTGTGCTCGTTCTGTGTTGGTGACGGCGGCTCTGGTGCTGCAGGGCAGAGCCGCCCAGCGTGACTGTGCCCTCGTGCCCACAGAGCCTGACCTGTTAGCCATCTGGAACCTCGTGGAAAAGGTTTGATGATCCCCAGTCAAGGGGAGGAAGGAATCTTTCAAGGTCTTCACAAGATCACAGCCTCAAGTTCCGGGTCTTCCAGACGATTCTAGCCAAAAAGGGGCAGCACGGACAAGTGAACCTGATGGCAAAGCCGCCAGGACTGCAGGGAATGCGGAGGATCCCTTCAGAGAACCGTCATCGCCAGAATAATCTCTCCCTTCCGCTTGCCATTTTACAAGGGAAGGATAAGGTCCTTCCATGGGTACGGCCTCATTTAATCCCTACGAACAGCCCTGTGGGGTGGGTAGGTAGGGTGTTCATCTCCATTTTTCGGATATAGAAACTGAAACATACGGACACATTCAGTATTTGGATAAAGTAACATCCCTGAGCTGTGCTATAAACCTAAGCATCCTGACTTCTCGCCCAGTGACCTAAAGCTGTAGCGTGGGGTTCCAACAGGGATCCGACCGTCTGATCCCAGGGACAGAGGGGAGGCCAGGGAGAAGACGTGGCTAAGAACATAAGTCTTTGGGTAAAAAGGGGAAACCCAAAGCAGCATGTGGACTAGCAAAAGAAGGAGTAGGAGGAGGAGGGAAGGAGGAGGAGGAAGAGGGGAAAGAAGAGGAGAAAGGGGGAGAAGGAGGTGGAAGAAGAGGAGGGAAAATGTAGGAGAAGGAGGGGGAAGGGAGAGGAGGTGGTAGAAGAGGAAGAGGAGGGGAGGAGGGGAGAAGGAGGCAAGAGGTGAGGAAGAAGAAGAGGAAAGGAGGAGAAGAGGAGGAAGACAAGGAGGGGAGGAGGAGGAGGGGAGAGATTCATCTTCTGGTGAAAGTTGTGCCCCTTCTGTCCCCAGCCTCCCTCTCCTATGCACATTCAGAGCCAGGCCAGTTTGTCTCTTCCCAAGTCTCCATCGTAAATCTGCAGCAGCCGCAAAGGAAAAGGAGCCACAGCTACATTTTCCAGCCGTGTGTACAAAGTTTTTTGTTGCAAGGTGGTGTCTAGAAATGACATCTCCCAAATTAAAAGAGGCAAATGCAGGGCCATTCTCTTACCATTAAGAACAGCCTATTTTATGGTCAGAGCCCTGTGCAGGTGGCTCACTTATTTCCTGGGGTAGCCCTATTTCCCACACCCAACAACAGTGCCCTCTGCGGAGCAGTTGGTGAGCAGGAGGGGGCGGGGAGCCCCATCCTAGCAGTGTGCTGAGGGCTGTGGGTGGTCCCTAAGGGTCCCCGGCAAGCCCCTGGGAGCTTCCGGGGTCAGGTTACCATGGCATCTGGTCACCATGCTTCCAACACGCAATCAGCACCTGCTCTCCTCTCCTTGAAGACAGTCGGCCTCGTCCACATCTGCCTGAATAGGCTTCACATGTTTCTGAAGTTTGCTACAGGGTGGGCACTTTATCTGACCTCCAAAAATTCTCTTAATTACAAAGTCTAAATCGGGTCATGCGCATCTGAATAATCCATCAAGGTAGTCAAACAGGACAATTAATCAGACTTTGAGAATGCAAAACGATGCCGGCAACGTCTTGACCAAAATACAGGGCGAGCTGCAAATGCCCTAGCCGTGTGGCAGAGCAAACAAGCAAGGCATATTGATAAAGTGTTCATAGACAAATTTTTTAAAGCTGCCCTGGGAGAAAAGAGATGGGGAAAAAACTACTTTCCTCAAAATCTAATAACTCTAAGGTAAATGGAGCATAAAACAAATACAAAAGAAACAACAACATCAAAAAGGAAAGAAGAACGTCACAGGCCATATAGTCATTTAACAATACTTTCACATACTGCACACAGACAGTGATTTCTCCCTTCACTTGTTTCCCAGATTAACAGGGAGATCAAAGTACAATTAGGGAAGCAGAAACAGCTACAGAGACAAAGAAGGAATTTCAAAGGGACAGCGCTGGGTGTGCGGGATTGGACAGCTCACTGGTCGAGCAGGGTGGGGCCTCGTGGCCCAAATTGAAAACAGGAAGTTGATAAAGAAACAAAAAATGTCAAAGTTGCAGTGCAGATTTTTAACATGCGAAATGAAAGCGAATGGAGCTGGAAGGGAAGTGACCCACGTGGACGTGTTTCTGAGACCACAGCACCGGGGTCCTCTGGGTTTCCATTAGGGGGAACATTTCACAGCCCAATCTCCAAACCCCCAAACACTTTTGAAAGGTGATGCTAAGGGACTCAGTGAATAGGGATGTAGAGAGGGAAAAAAGCCAAGAGTCTGTGGTTCCAAGAGATGCCTTCTGCAGGCAGGAAATGCCTCCCAGGGCTGTTTGCTGCTCTCCCCACCCTCATGGGTTAGCCAGACGGCAGCTCCCCTCGTTCTGGGAGGAGAATCTTCAGAGGGGGCTGCTGTCCTCCAGCCCCACAGCTATTATTTTGTAGAAACTACAGCATAGGTGACACATTCCCAAAGCAATGGTGACTGAGATCCTGGGCATGGCTTCAGACCCAGGCCTGCATGAGGGACAGTGTGGACCAGAGCAGCTTCCTTTTCCCCAGGAGCCGAGGAAAGTGAAGGTGAAAGAGCCATTCGCAGCTCGGGCTGTGCGGCTGGCGCACCCGGGAGAGCCCGACAGCAGCAGGCTCCCCGAAACACAGGGCCTGGCTGGGGCTGGCAGAGGCCATCCATGCAGTGCGCCCAGTGTGGGAAGGCACAGAGCAGGGCAGGGCTGGGAGCGGAGTGCGGGCAGGCGGTGCTCCCTCTAGAACCCCAACAACAGGGCAGGGCTTTTCACTGGAAGAAAAGGGTGACCTGCTCAGGACATGTGTGCCATCGAGGTTGGTGTTCGTTCCCTTTCTGCGATGCCTTGTAAGGTACTGTCCCAGGCCTTTGACCCCGTAGCTTTGTTCTGGAAGTGGAAGACGTATGCTGGTGCCTGCCAGGAAGCAAGGGTTTGCACGTCCTGCTGTGTGAGGCTGACGGGTGATTCGTGAGTGGTGGGCAGCGTGCAAGTTGGCACCTGCCAGCCGTCGTGTGGGATCCAAGAAGGCACCGTTGTGAGTCCCTTCTTGAAATTCCGAGGCAGTTTCCCTCCAGTGCCCTCTGCCTTCAGGACAGAAGCGAGTTGTCACCAACCCAATGGCCAGGAGGAAAAGGCAAAGAGTTCTTGGCCCAGAAATCCCCACTGGCCTTTCCAAGCACAATTTGCAGTCTGAGACTCACACAGGCTGCCTGCTCAGCCACGGCCTTCAAAGGGCTCCTTATTTGAAACCTGGTGCCTCCCTTCTGGCCCGATGGAAATTATACCAGCCCCGGTGAGAAACCCAAAGCAGGATCATCTGCATTCCCTGTGCCGGCTTCCCCACGGCTGGGTCTTTCTCAGTGAAAGGGCTTCGCTGTATGTTTTCAAGCTCAATTCGATCTTCTTATACTGGATTTTTAAACAATTACACGCTACTTACACAACTAATAAATCAAAACTTTGTAAATGTAACAAATCAATTTTTTTGCAGACATGTATACATTGGCCACAAATTTATTAATGGAATTGTCTTAAGCATTTAATCAAATACAACACATTTTTCTTAATTGCTTTAAAAACCTTCAAAAGCAGATGGAGCACACGCAGATTACCGAGGTCATTTCCCTCATTATTCTTTTTCTTAACCTGGTTTCAAAAAGTTGATACCATGAATTTTAACTTATTTCTTTATTATCTTTGTAGTAATACATTCTGACCTATACCCTTATACCTTCCTGAGGTTATATTAAATAGTAATACTTATTTTGGTACTTTCCTAGTTGTCTGGTACATTCCAGACTAATGTTAAAAACTATCACTCACATCAGCTGGGGTTTGAGTTACCAACTAATTGATTCTGGGCTTGGTGGCCGGTCAGCAAGGTGAGCTCTCTTTACTTAAACTTCACCTGTCACATATATAAGAGCATTTCAGTCTTTTCTTTTCATAAGGATCCCACTACCCTGCTGCTTTTTCCTTGAATGATGTGCCCGTTAAGTTTGCTGGGTCCCTGTCTTGTAACTCATTGTCCTCCCATCATCACGTATTGACCTGGTCTGCAACGTCATCGGAAACTTACACCCGTGGTCGTCACCTCAACATATAATTAGAAGGGTCGTTTAGAGGAGGTGATGGATTCTGCCTGCATAGTTAAGGCTCGTCTTTCCATTTAGCTAATTTGTCGTCTTATCACATGGCACTGCCCTGCCTTTGTGCTCGTATTTTCTGTGTGATCACTCATGCTGACATGACTTCCTTCTGGCTTATATGGACCACCTGAGCTGATCCGTCCTTCTGTCCCGTTTTTCCCGAGACTATCTGGCTCATTCACAACTCTTTGTCCTTACTCCTACTTACTTACAAAGATAGAGGAAACTGCATAGTTGTCTCTGCTCTATCCATGTGGATGGACACATTCAGTCTCCAGATAACTAAGAATCAGGCCCCGTGCTCATCTAGTCCTCAGGACGTGACCCAATTTCCTTCCCATCTTTGTTATCACCCGACGTGCCTGCTCAGTCGTTCTCAAGGACAGGTCATGAGAGATGGGCGCTGTCTTCCTATCCCCGGCACCTGCCTGCTGCTGTTAGTACCACGCACCCTGCCCAGGGGAGGAGAGAAGGCCTGTACCCCCACCCGCCCCCTGTCTGCCAGAGATGAGCATAACAGGCCACACTGGGACCGACTGTTTACAATTCTGTGACCAGTGTAGTCGTAGAGGACTTGGGTTTTGGGCCAATTCCCAGTGGCTGTGGAGAGGAGGGAGGCCCGGCGTGAGGGAGGTGCCTCGAGCAGCTCTCAAGTGTCAATCAATTCGATGTCCTGTAAGGCTGAGCGACTGGTTTTTGACCGTCTGCCCTTGTGGCTGCTGATGAAACATCCAAGTGTGGGGCAGCTGTCGCAGGACGCCCCCTCCCCAAGCCTGCGTAGGGCGCGTCAGTATTCTGTCAGTCCCCAGCTATGGGCAGACTGGGGGTCTCCTACGGAATTGGGACATGTCCAGGCCAGACTGAGCCTCAGGGCTCCAAGCCGAGCACCCCCTTGTTCAGAAGAGGAACCTCTGAATCAGAAAGGCTGTGTGTCCCAACCATGGCCACAAAACCAGTCAGCAGCAGAAGCCAACAGGACCCTCCCAGGCAAGCTCTGCTTCCTCTTCAAGCATGAAAACCATCATGTGAAGTGGACTCACCTGATTTCAGGTCAGAGATACGACAAAACCAAAACCAGATCCTCTCCTGCACACCCACACACCCAAGGGCAAAGGACCCTCTTTCTAGGAAGTCCTCCTCTTAGAGGCTTTGCCCACATCCCTTCTTGCCCAAGACCCTTTGCATATAAAAAAGATTCTTGGAGCCTCCTCTATAATATTGAGAGGATCAACAATTCTATAAATTTATTATTAGTGCAAACTTGACATAGAAATGATGTATTTTCATAGAGCAGTGAAAGCAAGAACTTGTGTGGAGTGAGCTTACACAGGGCTGCCTTCCTCTGTGATAGGATCCTCATTAAGGACTCCAGTAGCCTTTAGTAAACCAGTGGCCATGACAGAGGACACCTGGCAAAAATGAGACAGGTGAGTTGGGCCCCTAAAGCCTGGAAACTTGATGCCAGAGCCTGCTTCTTCTGATCTTTTCTCTGTTTATAAAAAAGCTTGCTACATACAACCGACTTTGGCCATCAGATAAATGCCAAAACCCTTCCAGCCCTCTCCATTGGGATCATCTGCCTCACGTCTGGGTCACTGGATAGAGGATGTTCCAGAGGGGAAGTACCAGGAGCCTCAAGTCTCCAGAGAATAAATTCTAGCGTGACCTACACTGAGCTGTCTGGAAGCAAAGCAGGGTGCAGAGCAGACAGGAAGATCATTTGTCCAGAGTGAGCAATAGCTTTTCTGCCTCACACTTGGCTTTGGTTGTGACTATATTAAAGGGCAATTTGTGCGTTAATAAGTGGCACATGTTAAAAAAATACCTGAGAAAATTGCCACCGGCTATTGGTTTATTTGAACCAGCCGTTGAACCAAACACAGGCTTGCTAGCAAGTATCAAGTGTCCTAACAAAAATGCGCCTGAGGTTTTAGAGCCAGTGACCAACATCACGAGCGGGAGGCTCCTAGGCAAACACTGCCTGATCTCAGGATCTCAGCAGAGCTTCCTTCCGGAGGAAGTAGATCTTCAGAATTCTGGAAAGCAGCTTCGTAGATGGCACCTTCTGGCTCCGTCCTCGTGTGTGGAAAGGGCAAAGAACTCCCTCAGATCTCTCTTATAAGGACACTAATCCCACTCATGAGGGTGCTGCCCTCGTGACCTACTCGTGTCCTAAAGTCCTCACCTTTTAATACGACTGCATTGGGGATTAGGTTTCAACAGATGAATTTGGGGAGGACACAAACATTCAGACCATAGCACCCTGCTACAGCGTCCTTGTGAATTTGGATCTGGAACATACATGAAAGCACTCATAAACAGCACACTGGGGAAAGCGAGACCAAGACAGCCCACACAATATTACCTGCACACCTAGGGAAACCAGGTGCAGTGGGCAGTCTTCCGGTCTGCATATCAAGAAAAACTGCCTTGCGATAAAATATCTGAAAATAATGGACACAATGTATGTCTGAACTTGTAAGAAATGATGGGAAGCTTCCAGGAGCCAAAGCAAAGCAAAAGCCAAAGAAGCAGAGTGGAAAACCGACACTGAAGCTGTGCGTCTGCCCTCAGAACACCTGTCAGCCTCCACCAACCAGAACGTGGGCTTTAATGGCTGTTCATGAGTTTGGCAACAGTGCCCTGCACTGTGCTAGATGAAAAGTCAATCCTTCCGTGAAGCTACAACCTTCTAAGAATTATAGCCATGGTTAAAAAAAAGGTGGATAAGGAATAAAAAATCAATTTTATGCAAAACAGAAAACAAGAAAATTTATCTCACTCTGCCTGATCCCTAGGGAACATAAATATAAGTCTTCCAAGGGGACATATTATCTAGGCATAATATCATCTAGGTTTGGGGCCCAGATGTATGTAACTACCTTTATGGTTCAGAAAATCCCAAACCTAGAAATCAATTAAGGTGGTTCTTGATTGGGTACATCTGAGGCATATTAGCAGAAGAAAATATTTGTCTCCGGAGGGACACACACCCTCAATCCACATTTCACTGGATCTCTAAAGATTGAACCATGAGCTCGAAATCCAAAATTTAAAATCACAAGGAAATAATCCACCATGAAGAAGAGTTAGCAGAAAACTCAAACAGTAGAATTACATCTCTAAATATAATAGGTTTTGGAAATGTAAGGTATAGAATACAAAATAAGAAAGTGTGACTTGTTTAAAGAAATAAAATAGGGAATCCAAAACATGAGTGAGGAAAACTATAATATCAAAAAAAGATCAGGGAGTTTCAAAAAAGAATAAATTAAAGCTCTTTCAGATGAAATGTTTAATTATTAAAATAAAAAGTGGTTAAGTTAAAACACCAATTTTAATATAGCTGAAGAGAGATGATGAAATAGACAAAATGTCTGGAGATATTACTCAAAATATATCATCACAGAGAAATAAATAAATGAAAACTATGGGCTACAGAAGAAAATAGAACAAATGGAGGGAAATGCAATTTCTGAAGAAAAATCCCAGAAATTTTCCAGAGCTTTGAAAGACATGAATCTCAGGTTCAGTAAACACAGCAATTCTCATGCAGATTCATAAAAGGAATTCCTACAACTAAACCAATGAGGATAAAACCGCAAGTCACCAAAGGAAAAAAGTTGCTAAAAGTAGCAAGAGAAGTTACCTAACAAGAAGTCACAGACTGACAGCAGATTTATAAATAGCAACAGTAATACCCTCAGAGAAAAGAGAAAATAACAAGCAACCTAGAATTCTATATACAGTACAGCTAAATGTCATTCAACAGTAACAGTGCATTAAAGACTCTTTGGACAAACAAAATCTAGAGTGTTTGCCCTGAAAAGAACTTTAAATAATACTTCAGAAAGAAATAGAATGATCCCGTAAGTACATTCTGAGATGCAGCATGGAACGGCAAGCAAAAAATTGGCAAATTTTAACAATCAGTGAATGTGGTGATGATACTGTTTAATTTGGAATAGGCATGTATTCGATTTCTATTGTTACATAACAGATTACCCTAAAACTTAGCATCATGAGACAACAGCCATCATCATCTCAGTTTTTCTTCTCTGGAGCAGGAATCTGGGTGTGGCTTAGTTGGGTGTCTGACACAGCGTGATCGAGGTGGGCTCTGGTCATCCCCAGGCTTGGCTTAGGGAGGATCTGCTTCCAAACTCACGTGATTATGGGGCAAAGGGAAGGCAGCGAAAGATCCCCTTCCACGCTAGCTCACGTGGCTGTTAGCGGGATTCAGGTCCTCAGTGGCTATTGGCCACAGAGACCAGTTCCTTGCCATGTGGGCCTCCCCGCAACACGGTAATGCGTTTCCCCCAGAGAGAGGGCCCTGAAAAAGAGAGGGTAAAAGGGGGCGAGAAAGACAGACATCACAGTATTTTTGTAGCCTAATCTCAGAAACAGCATCCCACACTTTTGCTGTGTTCTGTTGCGTAGAGGCAAGTCGCTGGACCACTGGGGGAGGGGGGTATTACACAAAGGTGCACACACAGGAGGGTCACTGGGGCCGTAGCAGATGGTGCCCGACACGAGGGAGTAATGCAGCTAAAACCATGCACGTGTAGGAAGGGGCTGCAGACCGAACATAAGGCATTCCGATGTCCTTGTCCTTGTGTTTTTCAGGGATGAGTGTAAAGATAATGGTTAATGATGCACAATGAAAAAGTTCTAGAAATCTGTTGCACAACAAAGTGAATATACTTAATGCAGCTGAACTGTAATTTGAAAATGATTAAGATGTAAATTCAATGTCACGTGTTTTTCACCACAATAAAAATATACATATATACATACATACATACCAAAGCAAAAAAGATAAAAAAAAAACTACTACAAAACTAAAAATATAATATATAATTGCCAAACTACTAAAAGAAAAAAATCTAAAAGAAAAACAGCATAAAGAAAGAAAACCCAAAATCATATGACAAATAATTGTAAAAATATCAGAGGTTCTAATACATACAAATTGACTAAGCCTCATAAAGAAAACAGAGTGCCAGATTGCATTTTAAAAGTCATCTATCTGCTCTTTAAAGAAATACACCTGAAATATAGATCTATTATGAACATTATATTTAATGGCAAAACATTGGAAGCAGTCCCTTCAAAATCAAGACACAAAAATGCCATCATCACCGTTTGTGTTCCACATGGCATTGAAGGCCCTCACCAGCACAGCAAGATAAGAAAAAGAAAATGTTTTAAGAATTTGAAAGGAGGAAACAGTAAATGTTATCAAGTGCATACAGTGTGACTGTCTACCACAGAAAAACCGAATCTACGCATTACTAGAATTATAGGAGTTGAATTAACAATTTATTTCAGGGCCAATTTATCGTTACACATTATCCCAGGAGAGAGCTAGCTTGTGTCGCTTTAGTGAACCCATTTCCACAGAGGTAAAGTACATCCTTATATGTTCAACTACAACTGCGTCCGTTCTCCCGGTGATAAATGTTTAGGCTGCCTTCCATTTTTTGCAATTACAAACTGTTGTGAACATCTGTTATTTATGTCTTCTGTGTCAGAGAATGGGTCCCAGCCCAGGACTTTGCTTTTCCCACCTCTCTGAAGCTTAAGCCCAGGCAAAGGTATTTAGGATACTTGCTCCAGTTTCATCAGTTTTGTCTAGTAATCTTCTCATACACAGTAACAGTTTTTGAGTGGTACGTTCTGAACAGACTGAACAGATGGCAAGCAGAGGCTGAACGACATCCAAGTGGTTGCAACAATGGTGTGAAAGAGAAGGGCACGTATTGAGCCAGACCTTCTGGATGCTTTTGCCGTGACGCAGGAGATAAACTCACACATTGTGTTTAGCTTGTGCGTGGGGTCGTGGAGGGCAGGAGGGCTGTGGTTATTCGACAGGTGCAATCTTCTCATTTAGTCCAGTTTCCCATCTTATTTTTCATAGCAGCTTGTTGACTTTCAATATAATTCTTTTCATATTTTTAACAAAAGTGGTTTTTTGATCCTCTAATCAGGAGAAATACTAGGATGTGTTGATACAGGAGGCAGAGAAATGATTCCTTCTTTTAGGAGTTTATTTTGCTGGTAGAGGGGCCAAGGCCATGGCAGCTGCCACTTTTCCCGTCTGGCATCGACCTGTCAGAGCTTGCAGTCGTGTATCATTCATGCGCACGGGATCCTATTCCCGGAAGGTCTATGTTGCAGGAGTGACAAGTGGGGAGTTTCCCATAGAAACCTCTCCCTCCTCCCTGCCAGGGAGATCGCTGCTTCAGAGCCAGGGCCTCCGGCAAGCCCATTCTTATCCCATCCCACTGCTGTGAGAAACAGGGAGAAATGGCAAGTTGGCTTTGGGAATGAGGAATTCAACATCCCTGATTTCAGCAAGGCATCCCGGTCGGCAGTCCCGTACACTGTGCTGTCTCTGAGAAGCCCCTGGTATCTTTAGGAAGCCTAGGACCCCACGCCCTGGAGACGTGGGGTCTCATTCTGTAGGAAGACCAAGCGGGCGCTCTTCCTTGCACGCCTCCTCTTCCTCTGAGTGCCTCTCGGTGGGGACACTCCTCTGCTTTTCACCTGGGGGTGGCCACATGCAGAAGCAGTGTCACTCTGTCCCCTCGGCACCACGCTAACATGGAAAAGGAGGGTCTGTATGAGCCAGCTCTGTCAACAGGATGATTGCTTCCTAGGAAGAATGCAAATTGATTTTTTCCTCTTGCGGGTCTGCAGGGGGATTGGAGACAGCCGTGGACAATTCATTATCATGTCTGCAGAGAGCAAGAAAAAAAACAACTTACACTGATCTCATACTAGAAAGCATTTAGGAAACAAACCCATAAATATGTACAATGATTATGTGTCAATTAAAAGTTAAAATTTAAAAAAAAAGAAGAATTAACACTTGTCCTACAGGCCAAGATTGCTTCTAGGGCCCTGAATGCAGCATTGGCAAAGGACACTGGGCAACCAAGACACCAGCTGCCGCGGGTATCCATGCTGCCCTCCCCTAGACAGGTGTTAACAGTCAGCCGTGGCACCTGCGATTTCAGTCATTCCTGGGGACATCCTTCTCATTTCACGGAGGAGTCCTGCCAGATCCCCGCAGGCTGAGTGGGTACGGAAGTTGCTGACCTCATATTGGACGACCTGTCACCTCCTAATTTCTCCCCACGGAACAAGCTTCTCTAGCAGGTCTCTCTTTTGAAGGGACCCTGCCCACTGGATCTTTCCTACGTTGCTGGTAGGAATTACAAAACACACAGCTACCCTGGAAAACCAGGGGGCAGTTTCCTATAAAGTTAAACATGTACTCACCAAAGGGCCCAGCAATCCCACTCCTGGGCATTTATTCCAGATAAATGAAAACTGTGTCCCTACAAAAACCTACACGTGAATGCTCATAACGGCTTCCTTTGTAATAGCCAAAAACTGGCCAAATGTCCTTCAACTTCACGTTTGCCAGCAAAAACCCTTTGTGAAATCAAGACAGTTGTGTTTTTGTGATGTTTACCTCAAATCACATAAATTATTAAAGGGCAGCACAGAGGAGATCCTTTATAGTGACAAAACTTATCTGTATCTTGATTGTGATGGTGTCTACATGCAATAAAATTGCATGTGAAAACTGGTAAAATCTGAATAGGATCTATAGATTCCACCAATGACAATGTCTTGGTTCTGATACTCAGTTTGTAAGATGTTACTATGAGAGGAAATGGAAGAAGGATACATAGGACATCTCTGTACTCTTTGTGCAACTTCCTGTGTCTGTCATTATTTCAAATTAAAAAGTTAAGGAAGAAAGGCCCAGCCTCTGGCTCTTGAGCCTAAGGCTCTGCATCCCACCTGCCTGTTCTGTGCCCATGCAGGCCCCAGACCCCAGAGTCTAGACTGCATTGCCCTGGTCCCTAGGGCATCTGAGAAGCCTGGCACAAAAAGAAAGCAGGAAGCCTAAAATAATGCCCAGTTCTCCTTTTACAGGTGAGGAAATGGAAGCTCAGTGAGGAAAGGTGATTGTTAGCTGACACCTGATGTAATTGCTGAGTCAGGTGGAAGTTCCTCCACCTAGGAACACACCAAGACAGAGTGCCCTGTACTGGTTAGCCTCGAAGGCCAAAGTGAGAGACGGCTGGGGTTCTGTTTTTGTGTGTATGTGTGTGGGGTGTATGTGCTTGTGTCTGTGTGTGTATTAAATGATTGTAAAGAATAAACTGGTTTTGATATCAAACTGCGGGCATCAATGGTATAGAAATTCAATTCCATGTGGTGGGCAGATGTTTAGCAAAGTCAATAAAAGGGTGATAATGTCTGAGCTTATCAGCAAGGTGAGAGCCAGTGATGATGGGGGAAACTTTTCCTAACCCCAACAGCCATGGAAACTGGTGTTTTACCAAGGCTGGTACCCTGTTTGTAAGTGTACAGGAAAAACGCAGGAATCTACCTTTCTGGTACCATTTTAAGCGATAGAGGAAAGGAAATTTTCTGGCTTTTCCAAGATGCTTCCAGAGGTGATTCTAGGGCCTCTAAGGTCTGTGCATGTCCAAGCAAACACCACCCACCTCTGACCTCTAGTCTTTCAAAGGAAGAACCTGAACCAATTGCATTTATATGATTTAAGATAAACACCACAAAAGCGCAACTGGCTTGATTTCACAAAGAGCTTTTGTTGGCAAATATGAAGTTCCCAGAAAGTACACAGTCTTTGGGACTTTAGAGTTTTTGTACATGTTGTTCTCTCTGCCCTGAGGTTGGTAGGGAAGAGCCTGCAAAGCCACACTCTGGAGACAGACGGTGCGGGCTCATACTCCAGCCCCTCACTAGATTTGTGACCTGCACAATCTCCTTAAATGCTCTTTGCCTCAGTTTCCTCCATTCTAATAATCGCATCAGTTCTGAAGGCTTTTGTGGGATTTGAGCTGATATATGTATATAGTGCTTAGAACAGCACCTGCTTGTGACAAGAGCTATAAATGCAACCACTACTGTCACACCCACCTGGGTCCCCACGGCTTCCCAGGTGGAGCGTGGCATCCTCCCCACAGCGAGGCTCTGTCCTATTCGTCTCTGGACCCCCCATCTCAAACCTCCTCGTGCCCAGGATGGTGTTTGGCAGAGAGCTGATGGTCAGGAAACGAAATAGAAAAACTCACTCTTAGCTGTTGCAGGAATCCTGCCTAGGCACAGCCCTGCCTTTCTAGAAGGAATTCTTGGCAGCACTCAGGCAGCCGCTGAGGCCCCATGGGGCAGGGGGCAGGGGGTCCAACTCCTCAGCACAGAGATGAGGGGAGCATTTTGTTGTTTTGGTGGAGACAGGAGTTAGAGAGATGAAAAGAGAGGGCGGGAAGGGGCCAGGAAAGTGACCGCTGGCCATCAAACGCTTGGGGGAAGAGGGCTGTCTCCCTAAAACCCCTAAGTCCTCATCAGTTCTGTAAAACCTGTGAAACTGTTTGTAAGGGAATTTCTTAGGAAATGGCTGAAGGGGTTGAACTTTGGGCCTGCAGTGATGCCAGGTTGGCCCAGGAGCCCCCCTGTAGGATCATACACCCAGAGAATTAGCAAGAACTTGCTGTGGCTTTCAACAGGGGACCTCAAACAAGGCAGGGGGTCGACTCATCTGCGGAGCATTGGGAACCCTCCCTGCCCAAGTGGCACCACACGCCTTCCTTCAGGCTGTCGGGGTGGGACTCAGGCACTGGCACTTTCCCTGCACTCTCCCAGTGACCCCAACGCGCAGCCTCGTTTGGGGACGGGTGGCAAAGAGCGTCCCAGTCACGGGGTTATGCTCAGTCCTGTTTACACCACACAGGCTGGGAGGCCCTGGCTGACATCCAGGTTCTGTCTCAGAAATGTCTACTGAGCTTAACTGACTCATTTTAAATCTAGGGTGCTGTCACATAATTTCTTACAAGAAAATTTTAAAAGGAAATTGGTTTCATTTTCTACAACTACAATGAGAATAGCTAATATTGCCCTTTTAACAGAATCCACCACTTTTTTGCCCAATTACTGAGTGCCTAGCACTGGCCAAGATACTTTATAGACATTATTTTTCTTAATTCCCACACAGAACTCCTAGTGCTTTTTCCTCTGTACCATCCCAGCATCGTCTGGGTTGAGAAAAGCTGCGGCTCCGCAGAGCCAGCGACCCCTGCAATCCCAGCTCAGGATCTGGGCAAACCGGGACCTCGGCTGGTCTCGTCCCTTCCTGTACACAACCTGAGGCCCAAGAGAAGCGGGGCCCGGCACACCTGCTTGGACTCCTGCTTCCTCCACCTAAACCTCTGCTTCTTTCTTTGCGCCAGTCTGATGTGAGGTGACAGCCACAACAACCAGACCAGCTCAGAGCCCTGGAGGCTGAGTGTGGAAACACGAGGAAGTCACTTCGCTGCCTTAGATCTGAGCCTCTTCCTTACCATGCGCAGGATGTCAGCACCTTATGCGCTGCCCACCTGAAGGATTGCTGGGAGAATCCGCCATTCAAACACATCAAGGACCTCCTGGTACACGTGTTTCAAACCCAGCTCTACCCATGAGCAAACACTGGCTGTCAGGTGTTGCCTCCCAGCCGGTTGGACAATCCCTACTCACTCCTCCGTCATGTTCCACAACAGCAAATGCCAGGGACCCCTTAGCTTTTTCTTCTAACCATTCTCAGCTCATGGCTTCAGAAGCCAATGAGAATTCCTTGTCAGCATTTTCGGCATGGAAAGAAAAGTCCCAGAGATCATCATACACACTTGTCAAGTAAACCACCCTGTACATCATGGTCCTGTTCTCATCCCCTGCCAAGAGACGGATTTGTAGGGAATGCAGAAATGAAATGTGACAGGTGTATCCTACTTGTGTCGTGGTGTCACCAAACAGTGCCACAGCTCCCGCTGCTCCTAAGCCAAGCACCCTCCCCTGGAAGAGGTCTTCTGACGTGAATGCAATCAGCAGTGGAGGAACATGCTCTGGGGGCTGACCTTCCATTGTGAGAACAGAATTGGCTTTCGTCCAGTTTCATATCCCACAGGGACTGGCTCCAGCCTGGTAGCAGAAAGCTAAACAATTACCAACACCAAGCCCAGGAGGCAAGTTCCCCTGATGCTTCTAGACTTAGGGGCGCCCTGGTAATTTGGTCGCTACTTAACCGATGCAGGGCTCTGGGTGAACCGGCCTGGTTGAAATCCTGCTCTCCACTGTGGCCCCACAGCACCCAGCCCAGCGTCTGTGGCATAGTAGACAGTTGATAAGTATTGTTGTGAGGAGAAATACTGTCATCGTCATGGTCACTAAGATTGTGTTGAAAATGAAGAGGGCCTAGGCCAGGTAGGTGAGTCCCTAGGAGATGTGCTTTGCACACAGGAGACTGTTGACTTGCGTTGACTACACATGAGAGGTTTAGAGTACACATGTGTCCTTGTTGAGCACTTTCATAGTTAGATGATGGGCATAGTATAACTCAGATAAGAGCAGAAGCAGTTTCTGATTTGTCTTTGTATCCCCAAGGCCTCATCCTCCCAAGCACAGGTTGTACGCAAATGAGTGAGAAGCTAAGCTGCTCGTCCCACTCCCAAGCCCCTGGGATGCGCTCTCTCCCGTAACACAGGTTCTGGTTTCCTCCCACCCTCATGGGAGGTCCTGTGCTAGGGGGCATCATGGCACCCTCTCGGCAATGCGCAATGAAACTGCACCCTCAGTCCTCATTGTCCATCTACTCGTAAGATGCAAAAGATCAGGCATAACAGCCTCAGATGGGTCATCATTTCCTCGAGACATTTGGCAAGGCATTTTGAGCAGATGCTCACCTTCATTGCCATTTATCTCTTATTGTCTCTAAATTGCTCATGTCACGATACAAAGGCCTTCTGCTCCTGTGCTGATGGAAGCCAAACCCAGGCCACTCTGGGAGAGTGGCATCCAGGGGCCAAAGGGCCGTGCAGGGGTCATATCCCTTTTCCCTCGATAAAAAGGCTGTTATTAATGAATTCTATTTCTTTTGCAGCTAGAAGCAGACAGGTGGGGGATACAGAATTTCCAGGTGGGCAGCCCAAGCTCACCTTCCCACTCAAAAGCGCGTTCTCCAAGGTTACCAGGCCATCCGCAGGGTGTCGGAGTTCTCACTCTCTCATTTTACAAACGTACACATTCCATTGTGACCATGTTCATTCCATTTTTGTTGTGTTTGATATCAAGAACTACATTTAAGCCTTTTGAATACACCATCTACACAGCTGAGATGAAGAAACCAGAAGGCAGATCACACACAGGTGGCAAATGTGGGAGTCAATTCCCGATGAAAGGCTGCCATAGGGACTTGAACGGGAGTGGAACTACCATTGTTTGAAATAAGTACCCATCAGGGAGCCTTGCTGTGCTCTCTGCAGCAGTAAGACTGGACAGGTGGAAATAAGAAAAGATCAGGAAATAATAGAAAAACATAGCTAGAATGCATCTGCTGCATTGTAAGTTATTCCTTTGTTTACAAAGGCAGGGAAGGGGTGTGCAAGGTGGGAGGGACACATTAACAAAAGTTAATTTTGTGCTGAGGTGGTCAGGAATTTCCAGCAGTGGCATTTTACTAGAGCCTTATGCATCATCCTCTTTTAGGGATCTACCGTGACCCTGGAATGTTATTCTAGCAACTCATCCAAGCAAATTAAAACACTCCAGTCAAAATACAGCCATGCAAGACGGTAAACTTTTAGATCCATGCCCAAGTAGACCTGTACGATAAACAGAGTACAAGCTTGCAGAATTCTAAATCAGCCAACCTAAAGGAAGAAGTCAAAAGCAAGGTGTGTTTGTCATTTTTGTTTCATTTGGAAAAGAATTCTGAAAGATGCTACGCCCTGGACTACATCAACCACACTCAGACACTCCATCCCAAGTGCCAAGTGATTCTGTTTCTCTAGAGAACCCTAATGTACCTCCCCTTTATTAAATAACCACCCAGTACTATTCCAGGAAACAACCAGAAGCAGACCAGTTTGACTCACATTCTGTTTGCCCAAGGTTTTCTTCCCTCCATAAACTATCTGTTAGAGTCCAGTCTTGCGGGTGCCTCTAAGCCGCACGCTGATGGAAAGGGCTCCACGGGCCCTTTGTTGCCTGTTGGAAGCAAGCTTTGTAATAGCTGGTATTCTTCTGGCATCAGCCTGTTTCTGCCAACGGCACACGCAGGAAGCAACACCAGCTCTTAAAGTAATGTGGGTTACAGGGAATGAGCCAGGAAGGTCAATGTATGTTGCAAGAAAGCTCAGTGCCCTGGGTCTCAGGACGCAGTCAGATCTAAGTACTGCAGAGAGGGGAGGGGGCAAGAAAGAGGGAGAGAGAAGGAGGGAGGGAGGGAGAGAAGGAAAGGGAGAGGAGGGGAGGGGAGGAGAGGAGAAGAGAAAGGGAAGGAGGGAGAGACCACCTTCACATAGCAGGAAGGACATGACAAGCTTGGGGCTGCATGTGGGCATGGGCATGGCAAGGCTGGTTGGAGGGGGTCAGCTCCCTGCCACAGTGACTCTGCTGTAAGAATTGTACCCTCCTGTGGGAGAAGGAAGGCCAATTTCTGACAGTTTTTAACCCAAGCAGTAGAACTGTAAGCACAGACACGTGCACGTGCACACACACATACTCACATGTGCGCCTATGAAACTGGTGAAAGCTAAATTAGCTCTGTGGATTGTACCGATGGCAACGGCTCAGCTTTGATACTGTCCTGTATGTAAGATCTCACCGTGGGGGAAGGCGGGGAAGGGCACCTGAAACCTCTGCAACTTTCTGTGAAAATATAATTATTTCAAAATATAAAGTTTGGAAGGGCACGTGAAATCTCTCTGTATCTTTTTGCTACTTCCTCTGAAAATATTATTGCAAAATATAAAGTTTAAAAAAAAAAAAACCTTAAGCAAAGCTACAGACTGTGGAAAATGGGACCAGTTACATGAGAGTTGCCCCCAACGCACCTCAAACCGCCCCCACCCCCAGCAACACAGAGGCCACAGGACACGGAGCTGCGTCCCAGACGTCAGGACTCAGGGACACACATCCAAGCATTCAGGCTGCCTGAGGCCAAACCAAGCAGCGGCACAACGGAGCACACCCTGGGGCCCCCACCAGCCTCTGCTGAGGAGCTGCATTCCAGAGGCTGTGCCAGAGGTTTTGTTTTCTTCCCACCCATTCTGGTCGAATGCCCGCTGCTAGTGAGAGGCCACCAAGGCAAAGCTGTCCTCCCCTGGACAGCTGCTTGGGCCTAGCCCTGCCTGACAGAACACAGGCCACTAACAGAGCAGAGGCACAGAAATGGCTTTGGAGCTGAGATTTGTTAAGACCCCGTGCACTGTGAGCTCGGCTTGTCCATCCGACTCTATTCTACCCCTCGAATGTGCAAGAAAATATTTCCAGGAGGAATTTGGTTGCTGCCGCCCTTGTATGCAAAGCAGATGCTTCTGGCTGCTTTCCGGGGGCCCGCTCCCGCCTCCCCGGGGAATGACACTCAGCTGGCATGGAGACACCATGTGCCAGGGCCCACACGCCCGGGGGCAGCAGCGTGGGCACGCCGGGCTCATACGCTGCAGTACGGTCCTCCCGGGGCTGAAGCCATAGATGTCCATGGGACAGAAAGGGGTGTGACACAGAGGCCAAGGAAGAAATATTTAAAATGAACAGATCTGCTATTTCACGATGAAGCTTTTCCTTCTTTCCTCAGCTCATGCACCAACATTCAATGACGTGTCTGGAGGAAACGTTTATCTCTGCCCTCGAAGCCCCACAACAGCAACTCTCATTAACTTCCTGATTTTACTGTTTCAGATGATCCAAAGTCCGATGGTCTGATTTATATGCCTTGAAAGTTACCTGAGCCGGGGGTGCAGGGGACATCTCCCTGCTCCCACCCCACCTGTCACTTCTCCTTCTCTATAAGGAGAAAAACTTAAAAAATGCAGCACACCATCTTTTATTTTGGGTGATGATTCAGATGCATTTGCAGTGTAGGAAAAGCCTGGTAATTAAGAAGGTAATTCCTTTTTTTTTTTTTAAATTTCAGCTTATTATGGGGGTATGAAAGTTCAGGTTATGTATATTGCCCATGCCCCCCACCCTGCAGATTCAAAGCTTCAAGCGTGTCCATTCCCCAGACAGTGCACATCGCACTCATTATGTAGGTATACACCCATCCCCTCCTCCTACTCCCCACATCTGCCCGACACCCAATGGGTGTTATTCCCAAATGTGCACTTAGGTGATGATCAAGGAAACCAATTTGCTGGTGAGTAAGAAGGTAATTCTTTAAAGCAGTGGGTCTCTACCAAGGGCGACCTCATCCCCCAAGGGAGCTCTGGCCATGTCTGGTGATATTTTTGGTGGGGAGTGGGGGTACCACTGGCACCTAGAGGGTAGAGGCCAGGGATGCTAGGAAACATCTTACGATGCACAGGATGGCCTCCACAACAAAGGATTATCTGAAACAAAATGTCAATAGTGATGAGGTTGAGAAATGCTGCTTTTCGGTTCTCAGCAAATTTACTACAAATAACCTCAATTATTCATTCAGCAAACAATTACTGGGGACCTAGAGTAATCTTAAGACAGTATGCACAGCCCTGGCACTGGGAAGCCTGCCTTTGTAGCGTCTCATAGAGGAATAACAGAGGCACACAAACAAATTCATGCAATATACAGTGTGCTAGAGCCTGAGTGGAAACACAAGTAAATACAGAGAAGCGTATGAATTTGTGAGGATGGGATTGGGGGAGGAGGAGAAACTGATGTCACTTTTCCCAAGAGGACCGCAAACTGCATGTTTACGCTCAAAGACATTGCTCTCACATACAAATTTGAAATAACTGCTAGGAAAGCTCACCAGACCAGACCCTTAAGCACTTTTTAAGCAATCTGTCTTTCTGCTTCTTTATATATACGTCCTCAGAGAAAATCAACCTACTGTTTTCTTTGCAACTTTGTTCCTTATTAAGATTATTTTCCTAACAATGATATTTTTCCAGTACCAAGGAAATGCTTTATTTCCTTCTCCTGCCCTTGGTTGATTCTTTCTATTCATGTCTTTAGAATATTTATAAACAGTATAATTCTGTAGCTGCTAATTAACTAAGCAATACATACTTAGCTTATTTTATTTTGCCTCAGATAGCAACTTAAATTTATCCACAATTTTGGGAATGCACCTGCTTAAACATATGTTCATTGGCCTCTGTCTTTTTCAATACTGAGTGCCAAGTGTATAGTCCCTTCCCACTGAAAGTCTTGGCTCACCAGCCTCTTATGGCCCCCTCTTCTCTTCTTGAACATACCCTAGGTATAGCCGAATTAGCTGAAGTTTCACAGCTTCTTCCCAGGTTAGGAACTATTGTCTCCATATTCGTTGCTCCTATTTTCCAAGCTGAAAGGAGCCCTGACATAGCACAAAGATGCTTAGGGAAGAGTCCAATGAGCATAAGAAAAAATGGGCTTTTCCTCTTGGGAAAAATTAGCAACCAGACCAAAGGGTTTTTGATCAAACAAAATTGCACCCCTGTTAGATTTACAAGGCTGAAATTGCCTAGTGGTCATCTTCATGGCATGTACCATAGACAATGATGAGTCTCCCAGGTGAGCTGTGTGGATGATAAAACTGTCTGGAGCACTATCATTGGCAAATGTAAGCTCAGAGCTAAGCTGAAATGGAAATCAGCAATGAAATAGGACTACCAGGTGCCATATGCCTGCACACAAGATATTCTGGGCACTCTTACAAATCAAATAATTAACATATGTATTTAAGGTTCTACTCTGTGAGTATCACTGCACAATACCAGGGAGCAAATTATTTGTTTGTTTTTAACTCTGGCTTTGAATCTTGACTCTGATGCTTTCTTCTGTGGGGATCTGGATAAGTTAATACCAACCTCTCTGCATCTATATTTTTACATAAGTGAAAGAAGGAAAATCATACTTATCTCCCCCAATTGTTGTTTATTCTAGCACCCTGAGTCCCCTCAGGAAAACAGAGACCATATCAGTTATTTTAACAGGGAGAATTTAATGTAGGGAATTTGTTGGAGAACTAAAAGTGCAAAGAAAGAACAGCGAAGGAGCAGCTACCACCTGGAGGGCTGGGAGGGCAAAGTGCAGAGGTTGGGGTGATCACAATCTGGATGCTTGAAAGAAGGACCCTGTCGAGCTGAGGAATGGGCAACAGCAGTTACCCAGGTACTGTTATTGCAGAAGCTTAGGCACCCACAGAGCTGAGCCTCAGCTGATGCTGGGAAAGTGCAGAAAGGAGTTGGATGCTAGAACTAACTGCCGCTGCCAGGGTGATGGGCCCTCACCAGTGATTAGCAAGTATGCAAGAAGGAGCAAAGTTCCTCCTCCAGCTCCAGCCTCCAGCTCCCTCTGATACCTTGACTGACAGGCGGCAAGGGAGACACATGACTGCAGACTGCCCCAGCTTTCCAAGGCAGAGAACAGAAGACTGGGTTTGGAGCTGAGAAACATCTTAACACATGGCATGTTCACTCATTCATTGTGTACATTTATGAAGTGCTTACTGTGTGTCAGATTGCAAGGCTCTGTGCCAGGCACTGGAGAGTCCGGAGAATTCAGTGGAAACTCTTATAAAGTACTCATCTCAGTGACTAGTACAAGGTAGACCCTCCATTAAATGTAGCTCTTTTCTCTCAGGCCCAGTGGGAAACATAAAGGGAAAGGAAATGGAAAACAAAACAAAACAAGAAACCAGCCCTGGCCTTAAGGAATCTCACATTTAGATTAAGTATGGGATAAACCACAGAGAAAAGTACACTTTAAAAAGAATCTCAGGGATACTGGATCTTGGTTTGTTCTTGTTGTGGAGATAGAATCTCGCTCTCTCACCCTGCCTGATATGCAGCAGCATCATCATAGCTCACAGCAGCCTCAAACTCCTTGGGCTTCAGTGATCCTCCTGCCTCAGCCTCCCAAGTGGCTGGAAGTACAGGGACACACCACCTCAATCAGCTAATTTTTTCTACTTTTAGTAGAGATGGGGTCTCACTCTTGTTTAGGCTGGTCTCAGACTTCTGACCTCAAGTGATCCTCCCATCAGGCATACACTTTTAAGAATTCAAAGAAGCAGGCCCTGCGCGGTGGCTCACGCCTGTAATGCTAGCACTCTAGGAGGCCGAGGTGGGAGGATTGTTTGAGCTCAAGAGTTCGAGACCAGCCTGAGCAAGAGCGAGACCCTGTCTCTACTAAAAATAGAAAGAAATCATATGGACAGCTAAAAATATATATAGAAAAATGAGCCGGGCATGGTGGCACATGCCTGTAGTACCAGCTACTTGGGAGGCTGAGGCAGGAGGATTGCTTGAGCCCAGGAGTTTGAGGTTGCTGTGAGCTAGGCTGATGCCACAGCACTCTAGCCCGGGCAACAGAGCGAGACTCTGTCTCAAATAAAATTAAAAAAAAAAAAAAAAGAATTCAAAGAAGCAAAAGAATATTTGGGAGGCTATCAAGGAAGCCTTCATAAATCAGAGGGGAAGGAGCAAGACCTGAGTGTTTAGACAATGGCCAAAGGAGTAAGACCATTTCAAATGGGAGAAAGCTCATGAGCAAATCAAACATGGTGGGAACTTGCTGGGTGTGCGTGGAGGATGGATTTGCGACGTGGACTATGGAAGGTGGGGCCACTAGAACATGTCTGGGCTTCATTCTGAGGCGCAGACGAGTCCCTGGAGTCTTTTGAGTGAGCAGAAATTATGTGCAAAAAATATTGCCTTATAGCCTCTATCATATCTAACACAATGCCTTGCATATAGTGGAATATTTGGGAAAAAATATTACATTGAATAGGATGAGATGGGACAGGATGAAGTGGAATTACAAAGGCATGTCTTAACTTTGAAAATCTATGTATATCTCCCTCTATTGTCATTATAATAATAAATGTCTTATGAAATATGTTGGGCAATCTAGGATCAATTTAAGGCCAAAAGTTCAAAAACTAAAAGAATTCAAGCAATGATAAAAATTTTAAATCATAAAAACGTTAACAAGTAAGGATATAACCCAACCAGCAAGGCACAGTGCTTGTTTCATGGTTGGGGTCTCTGGTGTCAGAGGGAACGTGACATTGACCTTGAAGAGACTGGGAGGAACTGCTGAAAACATCATGAACTTATTAAAAAAAAAATCATTGGGCAATGTTTTTGAATGAAGTCAGTGACTCGTGTAAAAGCAATTAGTATGGCGCAAATTTTGAATGTGAGTTTGTAGAATATACAATGTACTCACAATTAATCTCTTGTTTTCTTCTTGGCAGATCCATTACAGGATTTTGGCTTCTCTATGGACCAGTGTTCCAAACAATTAAAATCAAATCTCAACATTAGATTTGGAATTATTCTGAGTAAGTAAAAATGATTAGCATGAAATAAAACATTGCATAGCCTCTTCAGACTTCACGAATCCAGTGACTCATATTAACTATAATCGCTGGCTAAACCACTGCTCTTCCTCCACGCTCTGGAATTAACTCTATTTCCATTTTAATTTTCAAATCTCTCTCTGGGTAATATCCAGGTAAGGTAGAACTCTCATTTAATGCTGTACTTTTGTACTGAAAAGACTCTAGGCACTCATCTGGGCAACATAAGCACCTGCAATTAGTATACCCAACAAGAAAAAAAGGAAAATATTTTGAGACTAAATATTGACGTCTACTCAGGAGAGAGCTTTTGCTTAGTTATCTCAGCAACAAACAAATCTACTGCCAGAAGCATGGTTTGTCATTTGTGTTCTTTCATATCCCAAATAGCTAATGTAAGTTCCTGAATCCTTAACACAGGCAAAGAGGAGATAAAAATACTGTCTCCCCAACCCCAGTGAATGAGCTAGAGCACTTTCTGTTTAATTTTTGTATGATCGTGCCATTGCAGTTAGCCAATATATTTGCTATAGCTACCAGAGTATCTCCTTTTCTAAAACAGTTTTACCGAAACCAGAGCTGAGAGATTTAATAAACTTTGCATGTGGGATCATTTCAGCTAAGTGGAGGAAACATTCCCAGAGATCAAGAACTCCCATGCCTCTTTGTATTTCTAGAATCTCGCACAATATCTGGACTTATAGCAGCAGCTCAAGAAATGCTTTGGGGAGAGAAAAGAGGAATAGAAGGAGGAGTGGGTGGAACATAAAAGGGAGGAATGGAGAAAAAGGCAGAGAGAATTGAAACTCACCCCCACAGAGCCCCCCTAAAGCTTCCTGTGTAACCATGGTGCAATATCTGCCTGGCAACAGTAGCAGGAGTCTGTAGGCTGGATCACACACCAACCCTGTCATGAGGGATAAATAATACTATGTAGCTGAGAAGCTCTAGAAGCCAGACCTGCAGAAATCATATTCAGCGGCCAAAGCATTGGGGTAGGGGAGCACAGCAGAGTAACTACCTTGCCCCCAACAGGTAGAGTCTGAGAAAGGACCACCTTCTATACCCCAGGTCATCATTATGATCCCCTGTAGCATTGCCTGAATGCTGTCTTACCAGGAAAAGAAGAAAACTGTTCCCCAGACAGAGCAGACTAAAAGAAACAAAAGGTCCTTTAGCTCACGCTGTTATAAACTTTGGATGCCTTGCTATGCAATGAAACCCACCATAATAGCAAAGGTGCTCTCCTCTTTCCTTCAGGAGAGGACATCAAAGAGCTGTTTCTCGACATAGCTCTCACCGCTAAAGGATCGTCCATTTTGAATTTCTCCTACCCCATCTGTGAGGAGGACCAGCCCAAGTTTTCTTTCTGTGGAAGAAGGAAAGGAGGTAAGCTGTCTGGCTCACTGCCTGCAGAGGCCCGCAGGGTGACCAAGAGCCGGCGTCTAGCCCGGGCCTCTGGACAAGCTTGCCCTCACCTACCAGCATGTGTCCTACAGAAATAACAGTCAGGCCTGTCCGGTAAGGGCCTGCCTTACAGGGATGTTGTGGAAATCAAAATGAAATGGGGTGTATGAGACGGTTTACAAAGCAAAAATGGATACTGGGAGTAGCGGTGCCCTGAAAATCCATTGAGATCCAAGGTGTTTCCAGGTTTGCTCTCAACAGCTTCTTTAGTGGCAGGGTCTCCTCAATATAGCGATGCTCTTTGAAAAAGAAAATAAAAGGAAGCCCACTGAATGTCATGGCCTTTCCCATTTGGGTCACCGACGGACACGGGTATCAGGTAGCCAGGCTCAAAGCAGAGAAGCAGGAAACCCACTGCATTAGCTCCCTTTTCACGAACCCCCTACCCCTGCCACACATCCCCCAGGAGGGCAGGAAGCCCCCCACACCCCACCTGCCCTCTCCACCTCGTCCTCCCCACCTGCTCACCCAAGGCCCTGGGATGCCCCTGTGGGTTAGTTAAAGCCTGTTAATTGAAGCCTGTTCTGTGGCTGTCCCGGCCCAGGAGTTCCCTCCTGGCTGCTCCCTCCTTCCTGTGTCCATTGGCTGGCGGGGAGTGTACCCCCAACCTCACACCCCCAACCCCCCGCCCCAGGGACACCCCTGTATCTGTTTCCCCACTCAAGGAAGCTAGAATTTTAAACAGTGAAGTTCTTTGTGAAATGACCCAATTATCCTTCTTAAATGAAAGATCTAGAAGAAATTGGTATCCCCTTCCCACACCAAGGGAGGCAGACAAAAGAAAACAGGGAATTTAAACGAGGGTAAACCAGATGGAAAGCGGTGAACGGCTGTGATCTGTAGGTGACAGGCTGAACTCAGCCCTCCCTCCCCTCCCCGAGGGGGCGGCACATCCCTGTGCTAGAGCGCTTGCCCCGGCGACTCACGGCTCGTTCCCAGCCGTCATCCTCTAGACTGCGAGCTTCTTGAGGGCGGCGTTCGCACCACCTTTGCCTTTTTATTTCCAGTATTTGGAATATGTCTGATACATGGAGAGCACCAAACACACACACACACACACACTCACACACACACACACACACACACGCACACACACGCGCGCGCACATACACACACACACACACACATATACACTCACACACACATGCACATACACCCACACACACACATACATGCGCACGCATACACACACACACATGCGCACGTACACGCACGCAGACACACACACAGCAAAATAGCTAATGATACTGAGCATTTGTACCAGGCACTGTTCTAAGAGCTTTAGACCCAATAAGTCATTCCATTCCCACCCCACCCCTTTGAATGAGTACTGTTAATACTCCAACTTTATAAAGGCAGAAACTGAGGCACAGAGAGTTATAGAAACTTGCACAAAGTCACAGAGTTGGTGTAGGGCCCATGGCTTGTGAGGGATCCAGGTAGGCTGGCCCTAATTTTAACTTCCAATGAATGAATAAACAAAAAAACTAGAAATGTATGAATGTGTCTTTTGGCCAGGAGTTTATTTTAAATTATCATTTAACAACTCACTGTTTCAAATGGGTACATTTTTTTTCCTCCTAGCTAACCTGCCATAGAAAGATTAGACAGTGTTCCTCTGTCAACTTACTGGGAAGATTTCTAGTTAATTAGGTGCATTCATGCATGTCCTCAGCATGATGAGCTTGTCATTAGTCAGTCCCCACCCAATCTCCTACCTGTCCTCAGCTGGGCCAACCCCAAACCCCTCATCCAGTCAGCCCTTACTCCCTTCTTTCCTTCCTTCCTCCCTCCCATGGTGACTAAGTCCCACTCTGTGCCAATGCTTTGGGGAGCCTGAAGATGAACCAATAATGGTTTGTGCCGTCAGGGACATCCTGGTTGACCAGCAGAAATGAGAGACCCACAGCACAACAATTCCAAATTGCTGTGTGTGACACGTGCATTAAAGAGTCACAAACAAACACAAGTCATCTCAAGAGATGGAGTCATCTCCAACCAGTTTAACCTACTGGAACAAGGACCACCTGGGAAATTGAATAAAGAATTACTTTCCTGTTTGCCTTAAAGTTATCTGAAACCTGTTATGGTGTTTTCAGCATTCTTTTCACACATATGAATGTGTATGATTTAGACATAGCATGATAACACTGGTGGTCTGTAAGGATTCCTGATTTTATAGATGTTTTGGAGGAACTCGAAGCATCATGAGCTCATAATTAAATAATAACCATCCAGGAAAGGCTAACAATTTCACAGGCTGTCACCTGTAGCCGGCATCTACAGTTCTATCTCAAGCCTTTTTCTTATCTTTCTAATTTTTCCCCAAAATAAGTGTTCTTGAACTCAAATGTGGAAACAGGTACCCTTGGAGGTACTGCCAGCTTGGCAAGAAAGAACACATACTGGGCTGTCCTTCTGTTCCCTGGATGGAGTCTTCTGCAGAAATGGCTTCCTAACTGGTTCCCTGTCTCCATCCTCGCTGCTGCCAGTGTGAATACAGAGCTCATCATGCCACGCCCCCTCCCAAGAGACTTCACGAGCTCCCTCTTCTGTAGAATAAGCCTAAGGTCTTTAGTGACCAAAGGTCGTCATAAGTTTGACTCCAGCCTGCTTCTGCAGCAACATCTTGCTCCATTTCCCCCATCCACACCTTTGGCAACAGCCTCAACAAATGGTTTGCCGCTTTCTCACTGCAGCTTGCATTTGAACACCTGCGAAGTTGTTCAGACTGTCCCCTTAGCCTCTCCTGCCCACTCCGTATTTGTCTTTCCTTCACACCTAACCCAAGCATCACCTTGGCTCAGAAGCCTTCCTCCAACCACAGCCAAATGTAGCACTTCCTGTGGGTGCTCTGGGGGCGTTGTGTTCCTACTTCTGGTTAGCCCTTGTCTCAGCAGGAGTTGAATTCCATAGCTAGGGTGTGTGTGTCTCTCCCATTAAACTTTCGACTCCTCAAAGGCAAAAATATTTCTTGTTCTTATCTGTCTCTGAAGACATGGCAAAGAGAGCTGGTACAGGGTAAAGACACTATAAATATTTGTTTTACTGAATTTGCACGTGAGTATATAATGGATTGAATGCAAGTACACCAGTCCACCTCAGAAGTGACTAATGATGCTTATGCATGGCACAAAGACACAAGGCACATTGAATCGCAGCAGACAGTAAATTTTCTTTGTCCTCCAAGTTTAAGAAAACCTTACTATTTTTTCCTCTGAGTAGGGTTTTAATGGAAATAATAAAACAGAAGAGATATTGTTCCCTCAAACAGTGTGAGGTGCCCAATTCAGCTTAGCAGCCCAAAAGGCTGATGCTTACCTTATTGGAATTCTGGGCAGCTCTGCAGCCATTTATTTGCTTTATTGCAAAGGGGAAGATGACTGCAGAGGCAGGCTGAGAAACTAGCATTTGGAGAATTGCCAGGAAACTTCATACAGTATAAAAGGATCAGAAAAGTGATATACAAATGCTGCATGAACAAATAATTATGCAAATTATATAAGCCAGAGAAACTCAAATCTTAAATTCAGAGGCTTCTTGGGTTATTAATTTTTTTTAACCCACCCACAAACCTACTGCAGGAATGACTCTATTCCAAAGACGTGATTAATACTAAGACCAGAAGGGGAAAAATGGCAACAGGGAGAACTGAAATCATTCCAAACCCAAGCACAAGCTGCTGTTGACACAGTTAGCATGAAATGGAGTCTCTCTGGGGTTTGCAGGTCCTCCTTAGCAGAGCAGTGAGAAAACTTGGTGTACACTGTGGGCGGCACATTATGGTGTCAGTTGCAGCTGAGTTGTTTGGGATCATTTTTGCAGCATTACTACGTATTCCTGTGCAAACTGCATCTCACTGGCTGTCGTCCAAGCCAGATTAAACTGCAAAGTGGGTCAGGCTCGGTGAGATGTAGGTACAAAGCATTGTCTCCTTTTCTTCTGCATCCTCCTCAGCTAGCGCTAAGGCAAGAAACACATCGGATTCAGAGGCCAAGAGTTGCTCTTTTAGTACCATCATTTATAGTGTGATTAGCAATTTGGGAGAAACAGCCTAAATGGCTAATTATAAGGTGTTGGTTAAGTAGGTCATTATTCGGCCAAAGGTATAATATGCTGTGATTTTAAAATGATGTTGTAGATTATTAAATTACATGAAAATATAAGAACATTAAATGGCAAAGCGTGCTATGGGCCAGGCACAGTGGCTCACGCCTATAATCCCAGCACTTTCAGAGGCTGAGGCAGGAGGATCACTTAAGGCCAGAAGTTCAAGACCAGCGTGGGCAACATAGCAAGATCCTGTCCCTACAAAAAATAAGAAAAATGAGCCAGGTGTGGTTGTGCATACCTGTAGTCCCAGCTACCGAAGAGGCTGAGACAGGAGAGCTGTTTGAGGCCAGGCATTCGAGGCTGCCAGGAGCTGTGACAGAACCACTGCACTGCAGCCTGGGCAATAGAGCGAGACCTCATCTCTGAAAATAGAAGCAACAGCAGCAGGCTATAAAAGAGTACTGTCCACTGGATCTTGTTTTTATTAAAACGTGTAAGAGTGTACATCAAAAAGCTCTGGAAGAACACACACTTAGGTGCTTATCTCTAAATGCTGGGACTGCAGATCCTTATTTTTGTCTTTTTTGAAAATCTCTCTTGTTTTTAGGATAAATTTGCAAATTTATTCTTAAATGTTAGTTTTTCATTGTAGGAAAGAACAGAGAGGGTGAATTACCATCCCCTATAGAGTAAATCTAAGAGTTTTCAAAGAGAATCACAGCCTATATAATACTCAATGATGTTTGGAGTTGAATAGAACATTCGGAATCAGAGCCTTGCATGGAAGGAATATCAACGGTCCGTCTAACAGCCACTCTGTACTCTCTCCCTAGTGTGCCCAGAGCCCCCTTTGCCGGAGCTGCGGGCTCACTGACAGGGAGACAGAACTGGCCCCTGTTTTACCTTCCACCCTGTTAATACCCCCTCAGTCCCTCTCTCTCCTCTGGTAGCACCGAGCCATATAGATTTACCTGCTTTAGTTGATCTCGATGCTTTCAATCTGGCTCCATAAGCTGGAAACCAATTTTTTTTTTGAAACCAATTTTTAAGACTAAATTGGGATTCGTTGAATATCTTTAAGGACCACACCTAATTACTAACCCTAGAGGGGGAAGCTGCAGCCAGCTCCCTGGATGCTCAAGAACAGTAACGCTGACAGAGCCCCCGCCTAGTTGGGTAGCTTAGGCCTGGTGCACAGCTACCAGGCACGCACGCCCTCCCCCGTGGCTCTCAATCTGGGCTGCACCTCAGTCATACCCCTGCTGTCCTATGCAGTGACCACAAACCAGATGTGCTTTAAGTGTACAATATAGGCTAAATTTCAAAGATTTAGTATAAAAAAAGAATGTAAAATATCTCCATCCATTGTTATATTGGTTGTATGTTGAAATTATAATATTTGGAATACACTGAGTTAAATAGAATTTACTATTACTATATTATTTATTAATTACTTATCAATAATAAGACATTACTAACATATCATTAAAATTAATTTCACCTTTTAGAATGTGGCTTCTAGGAAACATAAAATTATGCATGCAGCTCTCTTTATATTTCTTATTGGCCAGTGCTGCATTATAATCTCCCTTGGAAATGTTGAAGATCCCAATACCCAGGCACACCCTAGACCAATTAAATCAGAACCTCTGGGAGTCAGAACCAAGCCAGGTGGTCCAACATTCAGCCGAGGTCAAAGAGCGCCACCTTAGCCCCAGGCTGGCTACACAACACCAACTGGCATTGTGGTACCCCTCCACGTGCACCAGGCATCTTCTCAAGAATGTTATGTGTATGAACTAATTTACTGCTTGCATCAGCCTTGTGAAGTATAGAAACTACTGTTATTAGCCTCTATAATATTGTGATTTATAGTAGGAAACATATATTTGGTCTCTGTCCCTGGTTCCTGGCAGCTCCTAAAACCCTTGTAATTTCTTGAGCAATAGGGGTGCTGGGAGTATCGTGTGTTTTAATATTTGGTCTTTGACTCAGTTTTTTGCGTAAAGCGACTGAACTCCTTGGCATTTCCTGGGTGGCCGGAGTGCCTTTTTTCCTAACGAGATGATTCTTGGTGGGTTCCTGGGTGGGGGCTGATCACCACAAAGACCAAGCCACAATTAGAAGTTCGGATTTTTCAGCTCCACCCCTTGCCTTCTGGGAAGGACAGAGGAGCTGGAGATAGAGTTAACAGCCCATCGTGTCTACATGATGAAGCCTCCACAGACATCCCTAAAGCGTGGAGTTCAGGGAGCTTCTAGGTTGCTAAACACGTGGCAGTGCCTGGAGGGTGGGGCACCCAGGGAAGGCCTGGAAGCTCCGCACCTGGCCTTGCTCCGTACACCTGGCCGCTCACCTGTACGCTTTGTAAGGTCTTTTATGATAAACTGGTAAATGCAAGCACAGTCAGGCATCACCTAACAGCGGGGTCTGTCCTGAAAAATGCATCACTGGGCAATTTCTTCCTTGTGCGAACATCACAGAGTGTACTTAGCACACCTAGGTGGCATGGCCTGGCACACGCCGGGGCTGTGTGGTGCAGCCTCTTGCTCCCAGGCTACAAACCTGGACCGCATGTTACTGTACGAACACTGTAGGCAACTGTAACACAGTGGTAAGTACCTGTGTATCTAAACAATCTAAACATAAAAACAGACAGTAAAAATACTGTATTATAATCTTAGGAGACCACTGTTATATATGTGGTCCTTCACTGACAGAAACTTCATTATGCGGCACGAGGCTGTGTTTCTCCGAGTTCTATGAGTCATTCTAGCAAATTGTCAAACACAAGCAGGGGTTCGTGGCAACTTCTGGTTTATAGCCAAGTTGGACAGAAGTTGTGGGTCACCTAGGAACCTACTACTTGCAACTGATGTTTGAAATGAGGGGGAAGAGCGGTCTTGGGGGCTGAGCCCTTAACCCACGGGGTCTGTGCTAACTCCAGTATCAGAATAGCACACCTAGCTGGTATTGGAGAATTGGTGGATATGAGGATAAAATCCCACACATTTCAGTGACCAGAAATGCTCTGTGTGGAGAATATAGCAGGAGAAAATATTTTGTTTTTTCCTATATATAGCCTCATTTTAACAGGTGGGGAAATGGAGTCCCAGAGAGGTTAAGTAACTCACACAAGGTCACAGCGCCAACAGGTGGTGATGCTGGGTTTCTTTCCAGCTCCGAACTCCTCTGCTATGCGTCTTCTGTAAACAAAGAAAAGGTCCGGGAGAGGAGAAGTGAACTCAGTTCAGCCCTCCACTGGGACTAGGAAAAGGATTTAAAGGACATACAAATTATGGGGATCAGACAGTCGTCTTTGGGCGTCACCAGCCGCTGTTGTAAGGCTGTGGTTCTCCCACTGTGGTCCTCAGACCAGCAACATCAGCACTCTCCGGCAAACTCTTAGAAATGGCAAATTCTCGGTCCCCACTCAGACTTACTGAATCAGAAACTGGGCTTAGGGCTCAGCACATCTGTATTTTAAAAGCCCTTTGGGTGCCCGGCGCGGTTGCTCAGGCCTGTAATCCTAGCACTCTGGGAGGCCGACGCGGGCAGATCGTTTCAGCTCAGAAGTTCAAGACCAGCCTGAGCAAGAGCGAGACCTCCTCTCTACTAAAAAAAAAAAAAAAGAAAGAAAGAAATTAACTGGACAACTAAAAATATATAGAAAAAATCAGCCAGGCATGGTGGCGCATGCCTGCAGTCCCAGCTACATGGAAGGCTGAGGCAGTAGGATCACTTGAGCCCAGGAATTTGAGGTTGCAGTGAGCTAGGCTGACGCCACAGCACTCTAACCCAGGCAACAGAGTGAGACTCTGTCCCAAAAAATAAAAATAAAAAAATAAAAGCCCTTTGGGCCACAGGTTGGCAAACTTTTTCTGGAAAGGACAAGGCAGCAAATATTTCGGGCTTTACAGGCCACATGGTCTCTTTGGTGATTGCTGAAATCCACCCTTGCGGTGTGAAACTCACCATAGACAATATGAAAAGGAATGGTCATGGCTGTGTCTCAATAAGACTGGATTTATGGACACTGAAATTTAAATTTCATATAATGTTTACATGTGATGAAATATTCTTCTTTTGATTTTTTTCCTGAAATTTAAAAACATAAAAATCAAAATCATTCTCAGCCTGAGGCTGCTCCAAACCAGGCCTTGGGCAGGATTCGGCCACAGGCCAGAGCTGGCCGAGCCCCTGCTGTAGGCGCTGCCGTCGCACGGTAGCGGGTGAGACGCCAGGGCTGTGGGGCAGAACCGGGGAGCACAGCCGCGCATCAGTTCAGGTCCCCAACGCTGACACAAACGCGACACCTTTGCTGTAACTCGGCTTTGTAAGGCTGTGCCAACAAATTAGATGGGAGGCAAAGGGGACCGCACAGGAAAACTGGTAAGAGCGGCGGGGGCAGGAAGAAAGCCCCTCGTGAGAAAGCCAGGGAGGGGGACCCATGGCCCCCCTCCACCCCCACAGCTGCCATCGACGGGCTGGGGACAGGAGCTCTTCTTTTCTGGGCGGTCATTTAATTTCTCTGGTTCTCAGCTACTTCATGTATTGAATGGGAGTAGCCATAATTCTTTACTGGGTGACCGTGGAGACTAAGCAAGAAAAGACATGCGATGGTGCTGGTGCGTCAGAAATCGTGGCAGTGAACCTCTCTGGCTCCCTCTCCCACCTGGGGGACCTTGCGGCAGGGGCTGGGGCAGCCTGAGCACCCACAGGGCTGCTCTGTAACCCCGGGCGGGTCTCTCACAGACACAGTCGGAGGTGAGGATTCCGACTCAAACTGGCTCGCCTGGGAGCCAGGGGGCGGCCACCGCACCCCTCTCCACCAGCCTGCCCCAGACCCAGGATTTCCTGAGCAGCAGCTGAATGAGTATTTGTGGCTGTGTTGTTCTGTAATGTTTTCTTGTTTTACCTGGGTCAGGTCAGCCTCTAAAATTCTTATTTTCTGGCCCTGCCTTGACTTTTTCCCGGAATATGTGACCATGGGAATATCCATTTGCTTCAAGGGAACCTGACATCTGTCCACCAAGGTGTGGTCTGTCCTCATGATCCCAAAAAGATACCCCACAACCACCTGACACCGGGACTTCTCCCAAAGTCTGTTTCGTCAGCACTACCCAGCACCACAGATGAGACTCCCGCAGCCCTGTCTGGCTTGGAATCGAGTCAAGTTCACCCCCGTCCCATTCAGTCTCTGACGTATCAGAGTTCAACACATCTTCACGTCCATTCTCAGTGAGATCCGTCTGTTCAATGAGTTTCCTAGAACAGCCCATGCCAGGAGGATGAGAGGGAAACAAGGAGTTGAACAGAGCGGAGATTTGATCGTAGGACTTACAGTGCAACATGAAACTTGAGTGTCAACCTGGAAAGTAAGAGCATGACTTGCTCCCCCCAAATAAAAAACAGGGAGAAATTATTAAAGGGACAGGGTGGCTCACGTTTTGGCTTCTAGGATATTCTGTGTAGGGCCATGGAGAAGAGAGATTCTCAACTGGAAATGAACCGAGAGATCTGAGTAAAGACTCAGATTAAGGCCATAAAGCAAATAGAATGAACACACGATTTTCACTCTGGTGGCAAGAGGCGCATGAGCTGTCAAACCTGGTTCTGGCCAGGGTCGGCCAACCCAGGCAGAGTGGTGCTGGTTTTATAGCACTAAGTGAGTAACTGATTTTCAAAGATAATTTGTTTATTGTTTCATGGATTGACTTGTGGCTATCAATTGTACCCAACCTATTGCCAAAATCAACTGAGACTGAAGTAAAGGCTTAGGGAGGTTAAACAATTGAATTGTGTGTGTATGCGTGTGCGTGTGTATACACACTGGGTATTTATTATCATGAACTAGGGCTCTGTAGGTCAGGACTCTTCTTTGAGACCTCGGCAGCTGTGATTGACACGGTGCAGCATGACGAAAAGCTGAGCGGACTTAATGATGCCAAGTTCGTGTCAGAACCGCAGAGAGGTGCAGAAGGCAGCGGGGCCCATAAGAACTACTGGCTCAGACTCACGGTGCATCCGTCCCTGCATGAGCCACTTTTCAGCATGAGCAAAATCTATTATGAAATACATACGATAGATATAGGCATACCTCACTTCATAAAATGTGTAAGCTACAGAAAAAAAGATAAGTTTGGACTTGATTTTAAATGCATTAATTTTTAAAGCTGGTAATTAAAAGAAATATTACAAGGACACCTTTTGCAAGCTGAAGAATCCTTTAGTCGAGAAAATAACTGGTCCCTGGTTTATCTTTCGTGTAAATTTCAACTTTCCTATTCTAAGTGTTTGTCCAAAGTGGGTACTGCATCAAAATTAGATGAATTTCAGTATGCAACAGAGTAGATCCTTTGAGAACTATATTTAAAATCTGGCAGAATATTTCCCATAAGGCAGATATCCCTGACAGCAGCTGAGGAAGTCCAGGCATACTCACTGATTTTACACGCACCAGTAAGTCACAGGTGTGACCACAGTGGGTGCTCAGGGCTACATGGCTTCCTTTCCTTTTCATTATCCAGCGTGTTTCTTTTCTGGTCCTGGTTCCTGCTGGATACCTGTACCTGGTGATCTCCCTAGCATTATTAACTGCAGAGCCTTCTCAATCTCACTGTATCTATTCAAAACTCAGTCTTAGAAGTTTTAAGTAGATTGGCAATTCAGGTTCCACCAGCTAGATTTCTATTGCTTCCTCTATTTCTGTTTCAATGTGTCTTTTCTACAGGTCTAGGGAGGGAATTTAGGAGGAGCAATGGGAATGCAATCTGTTTACTGCCTACATTTAGAAAAATTCCCGTAAATGCTTTCTGCAAAATACCTTCTACCTTGCATGGCTGTAGCAGAAGACAGGGCAAAACCACCTTCCAGGCTGGTGCTATCTTGAAGAGCATTAATCTATGCCGACTACCTGACAACTTCTATAAAGCGTGCCCCAAGCCACGGCACCACTGCCGTCAGCCTCATGATTCAGCTGTTTCACATTCACTACGCATATTAACAAATGCAAGCCTTAGGAATTCAGGCATTGATCTTAGCTACAACAGAAGGAGAATAAGCAGCTTAACTGAAGACTCAATTTTAAAATATAGTAGTCTCCTTCCATCTGCAGAGGATACATTTCAAGACCCCCAGTGGAGGCATGAAATCACAGATAGTACTGAACCCTATAAATACTATGTTTTCCCTATACATACATACCTAAGATAAAGTTAAATTTAAATTAAGCACACTAAGAGATTAACAACAATAATCAACAATAAAATAGAACAATTATAACAATATTCTGTAACAAAAACTACGTGAGTGTGTGCTTGCACACTCTCTCTCTCTCTAAAGTACTGTAATATTTGTGGACTGCAAATAACTGAAACCGTGGAAAGTGGAGCCATGGGCAACACAGGGTTACTGTTTGTCTTTTCTGGGGTATTGCCTGGGTTCTACCTTTGATTTCTGAGGCCATTTAGACCCCCTGCTTCTGCAAGCTCCTTTGCAAGCTGCAGGCGTTCTGTCCTTGCACTTCACTCTCAGGATCCCCAAGCCCCGCTTCTGGTCCTTGTCCTTCAGGCACTGCCAATAGCCCCAGTGACAAAGTGGCTTAGATGGGAACTTATGCACCTTGGCTCCTCTTCCCATGGATGAATCCACAGACTCGTGGAGGGAGTGATGATTCTCTGTCACCTGGGAAATTGCACGATTTCTCCTGCCATCAGTATCCCCACTGTCATTTTGTAGCTGCAGGCAGCATGCTACCAAGACCAATATTACTGGAACAATTTCCTGCTCCCTGCCTCATCACACTGCAGTGCTGCTGCTGGAGGGCCGGGGGCCCAGCCCAGCGCAGTGGCTCTTGACCTTGAACATGCATCAGCATCACCTGGAGCACGTGCTCAAGCACAGATGCCCGGATTCCCCTCTGGGGTTTCTAGTTCAGTGCATCTGGAGAGAAGCCTGAGAATTTGCGTTTCTGACAAGTTGCCAGGTGAGGTTGATGATTCTGGTCCAGGGACCACACATGGAGAACCACTAGCCTGGTGGGTAAGCATAGGGTTTGAAGCCAGACCTACCAACCTACATAGGGCTGAACCTTTACTGTCACTTATCCCTTATGTGACCTCGAGCAAGTTACTTAATCTCTCTGAGCCTCAGTTTTCTCATCTGTACAATAAGGAAAATATAAGCGACCTCACAGGATTGTCATAAGGATAAAATGGGATAATATACATAAAGCCCTTAGCATGGTGTTCAGCACACAGTAAGCACTCAATAAGTGATCAATGGCAGCTACTTCATGCAGCTGATGATGGATTTCTTGCAAGGACTCTGAGCTTCTCAAGCCATCATCAATCTCAGAGTAGAGGCCTGCATTTTAACCAGGTACCTGGAAGGCAGCGGAGCCTTGGAGACTTGGAAGTCTAAGACCTTTTCCTCGCAGGGAGGTGCCTTTGGTCCAACCCTGCCTATTCTCTGGTGGTTGACAATGCGGAGTCTCCCTGCCCCCGGCCCCCTAGGGAGACAGCGCCATTTACATTTCTCATGGAATTGGAAATCTGAAGCACCACCACCTGGCCTCCAGCCCTTTCTTGTTTTCATGTTTTATTCTTTGTCTACAGACTTCAAGCAGCTGCAGGTTTCCTGCTTGTGATTACTGGGCAGCCGCTGCTGCTGCAAATTCAGGCAGAATCAACAAAAACAATGGCTTACTTATTGCATTAGCAGAAAAGTCATGGACTTCAAAAGACAACTAGACACAGTGGTCACCCTAGTGAGGACACCAGCCGGGGTGAGGTCAGAGAGCCCTCCTGACTGCTGGGTGGCTGCTGAGCAAGCTGCAAGAGAACTCGCTGGCTACTGAGGAATCTTACAGCTCTGAGTACCTTCCCTCCATCCTCAAATTCAAGCATGTTTTTAAATGTCCTTTGACATCAGTCAATTCTTTATGTTAGTCGACCCCAGCATAGTAAGACTAAGGTTGACCTAGGAAAGAAGCAATTTTAATTTTCTAAGACAATATGGGCATTTTTACAAACCCTTGGCCTATTATGGAATTTCACAAATCCAGCTCTGTGACGCATACTTTCATGTAATAACCATTTTATTTCCTTTTTTAGCATTTTAATTTTATTCTTTGACAAATAATAATTGTATATATTCATGGAATATAGAGTGATGTTTTTATGTATACAAAATGTATAGTGACCAGATCAGGGTAATTAGCATATCCATCATCTCAAATATTTGTCATTACTTCACGTTGGGACTAACACTTTCCTGAGCAAAACAGAAATAACTGCGATTACTGAATTCCCCTACTTTGGCAATTTACTTTTAAGTAGTCAGCCATTAGTGTTTAACTTTTGATGACATTTTTATAGTAAATTTGAAAAATTAGGGAGAATTCTATTAAGATCCTAGGGAGGTCTGGCAAGCGGGAAGACAGTCCCCAACAGGCTCTCCACGCCAGCACCGCGCAGTTCCCGAGGACAGAAGGATGCAGAGCAGGGCGCAGGCCCCGGCTCAGCCAGTGTCATCCAGCACCCTTGGGACCTTTTATTTCCACAATTTAAAAACCATTCTCTCTCTAAAAAGACACTCAGTGACAGTCATCCCATGATTTGGGTCAAAAAAAAAAAAAGCCGATATTCAGAAATGACTTCATGCGTTCCGAACCAGGGAGGTAAATTTTTCAATCCACTGCACATTAAAAATTGATAAAGATTTCAAATGAAGGGAAGGAAGAAATGGGCCCAAACACATTGGGGACCTTTTTATAGCACTGGGGTGTGGGAACGTTCATTAAAGGAAGCTCAGAGTCGGAGAGGATCTGAGAAAGGAAGGAGCGAGAATTTAATTTTAGGTGTTGTTTCATCAGGTTAAAAAAAAAAAGACAGTTTCATGAGTTCCTTGCAGCTATTCTCAGGAACTTCACAAGCCCCCAAAAAGCGCCACTTGAAACTGTAAAGTGTAAGAGACCAATTTAATGAAAATCTCTTGCCCCAGTAAAGACCCTGTTAATAGTGAAGAGCACAAGTTAGCACATCTCGGGACATTAAGTGAGCACATCGAGATGCTAGACATCATTCCTGGGCTCTTCAACGCATCATATTCATCCATTATTTTAGAACAGAAGTTCAGGACTTAGCAGTTATGCACAAAGAGGTTCCCAAACCTAGTCTCCTTGTGTTCTCAACATCCCAGCAGTGGTCGGTCATGCCATTGCTCTTCGTGACACCTGGTGGGTGAATATTAATACAACTGATAACTGTGGTGTCTACCTTTCCTGGGGATCCCATTCTGCTCAGCGACCTTGTAGACAAGTTCTCCAGTCCTCTTAGCGCCCTGTGGGGAGGTGTTCCTATTGCTATTTTGCAAGCACGGAAGCTGAGTGGCAGGACGGTTAAGCAAATGCTAGTGAGTGGGAAAGGGGCATCTTGAACCCACGTCTTTCTGTTTCCCAGGTCAAGTCGTTTGCACTCTGCCACTGGAGAGCAATCTGTAAAAACATAAAGTGTGTATAAAACATGGCCAAGGGAACCCAGCCAGACCAGACAGGGGTTGGCACACCCGGTCCTCATCCGTGGGCTCTACCCCTGAGCCACACCGTGCCCCAAACCCTGATGCTGGCAAGACAGCCCTTGACTGGCTCCTGCCCACGCCAGTCACATCCTCAGGTTGCAGGCAGCAGAAGCCTGCTCCAGTCAACAAAAGCAAAGGGAACTTCTTGAAAGGCTGTGTAGGAGTCTCAGGTACAAGGAGAAGCTGCAACACCGGGCAGAAAGTGGGCAGCCCTAGAGATCGGTGAGGCGAAATGAAACCACTTCTTGCCAGAACAGACTGGGCCGGGGTCTCCTTGTCCCTTTGCTCCGATTGTCCTGGCTTGGGTCAGAGAGTATCCACAGGGGAGAAGATGATTTCCTAGAGAGAAATCATGTGCTGGTGGACGGCCAGCCACTGCACTGCTCCTGAGGGCACCGTCCGCACAGATTGACTGGAACGGTGCCCCGGGCTGTGCAGAGCTTGGGCACCGAGCGCATCACGGGCGGGCAGCGCTTCTGCACTCTGTGCTTCCTAGGAACAGCGCCTACACACACTGCTCAGGGAGCCTGGGTGGGAACAGGAGCTAAGACCCCAGCCCAGGTAGCCCGACCCTGGTCTGTGCTCTCAGCCGCCGCGGTGCTTATCACACGCTAGGTGCACGGTGCTGGGGAATCGCAGAGGGGGCAGCAATCACCGAGCAGCTGGCAGAGGTGTCCTCCTTCTTGCTGACCTCAGTGTGGGCATGGATGGCCCACCTTCCTCACCTGCTTACCTCCGACAGCCACTTCCATCGTGTCACCTCAGCCACCACCTCCCGTGTCAATCCTGAGTGTGAAACTGCACCGTTTCTGAAATCTCAACTTCAAGCCTCTGCCCTCCGGCTTCCTCGTGTTCTTCCAGCTCATTGATTCTAGGATCTCGACTGTAATAACGAAACTCCATTCAATGACTGCACCACTCTTTGAACTGTCACCGACCCCCCCCCCCCGCCCCGCCTTCACCTTCTTCCGCAACCCCACAGATTCCGTGGCCTCGTGTTGTTACACACTGTCCCCTCGCATCTGTCCTGGCAGCTTTGCCTTTCTCTCCTGACCCTTCTCGTCCAGCAAAACTCCAACCCAGTTGTCGACCTTCTCTGTTCCTGCGTCACACCTTCTGAAGGTTGCTGAGAAAATCTGCATCTGGGCTGGTTGAAGCATCTTTAAATTTATGGCCACAAAACTCAAAAAAAGCACTCGACACTGCCTAGAAATCCTTCTGTGTTTCTCAAGTGGATTTCCTTCCCACCGCCCGTGATGAATATTACGCACCTTCTTTTGCTGCTCAACACAGCATAGGCCCTCACCGTCCACGCCCCTCATCTGTCTCCATGATCGTCACTGGAAAACCCAAGTCACCAGGCAGGGCCTGCCGCTGCTCTGACGCCGACTGCAGACCCGCCTGCACTGAAGCTCGCTCTGCTCTTTTTTCCTGTCCTACGACAATGGGAGTAATATCTGTGCTCCTGTCAAAGGCAGATGCCTTCCTTCCCACCTTCTTAAACACTTCGTTCCTTCAGTTATTCCCTGTTCTGCACTTTCAATGTCACTTCCTACAAGACCATTCCCTGTGGACAAAGTATATGGTGCAGTGTCTCTACCCTGAGCACAGACGCAAACCACCCTTGACACCACGCCCTCCTCCGGTTACCGTTCGTGAGCTCTGCTCCCCCGCATGGCAGAACTCTCTCACATCCCTCCTCACGTCACTCCTCAACCCAGCCCACTCGACATCTGTCCTTACCTCTCCGAGCTCCTGTCAGGGTCACCCAATGACCTCACGTTGCCCAAGCCACTGCACATTTTTGTCCTCATCTTACTCAAACTGTCAGCGGTGGCATCCAACACAGCTGCTCGTCCCCTCCTGTTTGGAAAACACTCATCTCCTGGCTCCTTTGGTCCCACTGTCTGGGGACCCTCCACTCTACCCACCATTCCTTCTTGGCCTCCTTGGCTGGCTTCCCCTCCCTGACTCAACCTCTGAATGCTGCAGGGCCTCGGGAGTGGCTCTGGCCCTGTCCCCTTCTCTGTCTTCTCATTCCTTTTCTCTGGGTGGGGGTGGAGGTGTTCCCATCCTGTCCCATGGCTTTATCACCTTCTAATGACTCTAATATTCATAACCCATCCCTACCTCCTCCCCAAAATTCCAGATTTGTATATCCAACCCCTACAAGTGCCTCGATTAACCCTCCCCTAGAAACAGAGCTCTTTCATCACCACACACACACACACACACACACACACACACACACCCTCTCTAGGCCCCCCCACCTACCCAGATGCTCCACCCCAGACCCTCCCTGGCCCTCACTCTGCATGTCCAACACATCTGTTCCTCTGTCCCCAGCGCCACCCCCACCAACCCATCACTCACCTCAGCCTGGAGACCCTCCGCTCTTGCCTCCCTTCCACTCCCCGCACAGCGCCATGTCTCTGAAAAACATGAATTAGCTACTTTCCCTTGACTTTTTAACACCTTTCCCATCGCTTTGGGAATGAAATCCAAACTCCTCAAGGTCCTGGATTGTCTGTCCCCCCTCAGGCTTCCCAGGCTCGTCTCCACGTGGCCCCCCTTGCTCACTGTGCTTCTGCAGAACCCGTCCCTCTGCCCTTCCAGCTGCCCAGCCCTTCTCCGTACCAGGGCCTCTGCCCTTACCCTGCTGTCCTGGGATGCTCTTCTCCCAGCCCTTTAAAGGCTGGGCTCATCCTGCGTCTTCAGGGCTTGGCTCGAGTGTCACCTCCTGAGACGCGCCTCTCCCTGCCAGCGCCCCACGAAACACACAGCCCCCAGTTCCTGGCATTAGCCAGTATCCACAGGTGCTTCCTGGATGTCATTATGCTATTAGTGCTTTACATCGGTTAACTCCTGACTCTTCACAACACTAGGAGGTGGGCACTGTTACTGTCATCGTGGTACCCATCTTAAAAGTCAGGAAACAGCCCAGAGCGATAATGGCTGTCCATGGTCGAATGCCTGTAGGGATGGTCTCAGGATTTAACCCTGTGCATCCTGCTTCAGCCTCCCGCCCTCTCACGTTGCCTGCCTGGCTCCTGCCGGCACCTTCTACAGTCTGGATCTTTCTTGTCTAGTTATTTTGGCACTGTCAGTCTCCTCGTTAGAATACACACAGCTCGTGGGCACAGACTGTTTTTAGTCACTGCATGCCCAGGGGCTGCCACATGGCAGGTGGCCAGCGGGCATCTGTTGCATAAAAGAATAAAGGAATGAACAGTAGGTCTGGATCAGGGAATGAGAACATTTCTCTCAGTGGCTACTCCAATTTTAGTGCCAACAATCATTACACATCTGTGTGACCACAGATCGTGCGAGGGAACCATTTTTGTTTTAAATGGTTGAATTTACATGTTTTTCAGAGCAGATCTACTTTGCCGGCCCTGTCAATAACCCTGGCATAGATATTCCCAAGGTAAGGTCTTGGTTTTCTGTTTTGCTCTGTTGCTTAATGCTTGTATTGAACAGGTCGTTTCTTAAGGAGAAGGCGAGAAAGAGGAGGGGAAGGAGGAGGGAACTGAACAGTTTAAAACTTATCCAAAAGCCATTACTACAAAAGCCTTTCTCCATAACGCTGTTACCTTTTAGCATCTGCCATTTAGGTATTCAACGTTTCCTGTGCCATTGAAGCTTTGCAGGCCATCTGGACACAAACCTCCCCGAGAGGGATGCCTGTGTCTCGTCCGGCAGGGCTGCTGGCGTCCGTGGGGACTCCGAGTGGCTTGCGCTGGTTGCTGCGTGGAGCGGCCGCACGCACGCTGCGATTCGTGCTGGGGTGGCTGGCAGTGCAGAGAAAGGCAGACACGCAAAGCCCTGGACTTAAAGGTCCCCTAGGTACAGCCCTTGCACTGTCACTCGTGGGCTGCCACCAAGTCAATAGTATGCCCACGTCCTCAGCATTTGCGGACAAGGCTCACTGCCGAGAGCAGAATTTCCCACTAATTCCTTTTTATCCAAAATAGTGTGACTCTATTCATGGCTGAACTCAAGCTGGTCTGCCATAAACAATAAATTTTCAAGATGCTACTCCTGAGAGAATCCTACGGAACATGAAAAAGACTGCAAAAATGTAATCGTTTTAAATGTTTTTGTTTCCGATCTCATTATTTCAGTTCTCCAAAACCTGCATCTGACTCAGGAAAAGGGTCTCCTCCTCCATACAGAATCTCATTAACTTAGTTTCACGTCTGGGTTTGTTTCCTCTCTGCCCCGGGCCCTGGGTTCCCGGCTCAGAGGGCCAGCCCCATCCCACCTCGTCCCGATAGCATCTGGGTCCCACTGGCACTGCTCCTGCAGCTGGGAGGTCTCCAGCCCCCCACCCCCGGGGTTCTCCCGCGCTTTCTCCTCAGGCCTCAGTGGCACAGTGGGAAAGTTTTTCAAGAAAGGCAAACTCAATCTCTCTTCAATTCTAGGTTGTGGGACCTAAATTCTCCCCGATAGCCTTTTGTTCTTTAAATCTTTGCTATTTAAATTCTCTTTCTTTTCCCACTTTCCTTCTGACCACCAACTAGAGACTGACTTAAAATTCGCTAACAACTGATTTTCATTTTGAATTATTTGCTTTTTTGTAAAACTAGCTACCCTTAGCAATTATATGAAATAGAGTGGAAAAGAAAGTCTTAAAGTCAAAGAACCCTTTTGAAAGAAAACACTGGCCAGAGGTCTAAAAAGCTTTATTACATTCACCTGTGACATTTGGGGGGCGTGCAATGCCCGAGTTCTTCACCCAGTGACGGAGCTGGAGGAGGCGGTGCCAGCGTGAGGGCCGCGTCTGCGGCAGAGGCCGCTGGGGCTTCCGTCCCACGACGGGCTCCCTGCACTGGCCTGCGGCGCCCAGAGACTTCGCTTCCCTAATGCGGGACAGAGACAGACAGCCTTTGGGTTTCGAAAGACGTACCCCATAACCCCATGTCCTCTCCTCCAACCTAACCCCCTGGGATGGGCTCTGGCTAATGGGGGTCTCTGAGTGGCCAAAAACTTTCTGACTCAGAACTCAGTGCCTTCGTATCAGTTCCCTTTTAACGCATCCAGTCCCGTGGCCCAGATCGTAGCCGTGCCTGTGTCCCATATCTGTGCACTGCTGTTTTCTGAAATGGAATTTAGAGATCTGGGGGCTCCCAAAGCACCAACTTGTAGACACAACCTGAACCATGTAGCGCCAAGGAGGCACCTTCAAAGTCCTAACCTGCAACCCCGGTGCCCTCAACAGTGGAGAGGCTGCCCGCTCCGTCCTTCATCCCCACCCGCCTCCTGTCCTCCCAGCGCACAGCCCTCCTGCCCCCAGACTGGCTCGGCTGCCCAAACACCCTCACGCCTTACCCCAAGTCTGTGTACCCATAGCTCATAATCTGAAGCCCCTTCCCTCAAATACGTCTTTTCTCAGACTCATAAAGCAATAATGAAAAGCTCATTTGATTTTTAATAATCGTGCAGGGAGTGGACTTAAATATACAGAGAGAGTTAAAAGAAAAGTAGGTGAAGATGAGGGTGATGCACAATCAGATATAAATTTGAGCCAATCTTTACTCATTATGAATTCTCAAACTTTTACACAGCTTTGGTTAAATTCCTAACACTGTTTCTAAAATGTCAGCTGCTCAGTATTTGAGCAATGAGACTCCTGGGAGCCTCCAGAACCACAGACTGACACCCAGGCCCATCCAGAGCAGAGCCTCTGTCGGGGGATCCACCCGCTTCTGAGCCTCGGCAAGGTGCTAGAAAGTTATTCTCTTCTGACAAAGGCAGCCTCTCACGCAACTTCTGTTCTGTGGTCTGACTGCTTCCTTCCCTCCGGCTTTGTACAGATCAAACCCTTTCCTCCTTTGGTGACAGGCAGTTCCCGGATGTGCTGGGGTCTCCTGAGCCTCCCCTCCCCTCAGTCCTTTGCCCTGCCGGCCACACTCCGCCTCCCCCAGCCTTTTCTTCTCCAGATCAGCGTCCACAGCCCTGTCACCACCTCATGGCCAGTGGGGCGCTGGGGCAGAGAGCGAAACAGGTGTGGCTCCAGCCCTGGGACTCTTCCACCATTCCTCACGCGCCACAGTGCTCAGACGGCTCTTGGAAGCTAACTGTAGATGAAGGGAGCCCTCTCTGCAGTGTTGCTGCCAGAAAGGAAAGCTGGAAGTGGCCACACATTTTGTGCCACAGCATTTGGATGTTGTGCTGCTGAGTTGTGCACCCCCAGGGTCTTCTCTGTCCCAGCAAATGACCCTTTATCCTTCCAGTCTCGCAGGCCAGAAGCCTCTGAGTCGCCTTTAACCCAGCTCTTTCTCTCCACCCACTCGGGCTCCTCAGCAGATCCTCTCTGGAATCCAACCCCTTCTCCCCTACCCCCGCCCCCAGTCACCCTTGTACCTCACCTGCATGACTGCAACTGCCACCCACCCCATCTTTTCAGCCCGGCAGCCAGAGGGGTCCCCTGACACAAACATCAGATCAGGCCACTCCCCTGGGGAAAACTTTGGAGACCCAAATCCCTTTCAGAGTGGAAGCCGACGTCCCCAGCATGGCCTGCGAGGCCCCAAGGGTCTGGCTTCCTACGTCTCCCTGAACTCACTTCCTCGCCCTCTCTTCCCTGAGGCCCCTGTGGCCTCCTTGCTGTCCCTCAAATGTGGGGGCAGCAGCCCACAGCAGCACAGAACACTCCAGAACTCTTCAGGCCTTTGCCTAAAGGTGGTCTTCTGAGCACGGCCTCCCTGGACCACCCTACTTAAAACTGCAAACCAGCACTCACCCTGTCCCCACCCGAGCTCCCGCCCACCCCTCCCTGCACGAGCATCGGTATCTGACCCCCTTCACAGCCAACTGCAGTGTGGCCTGCCCCTCTCCCAGCGAGACTGTAAGCTCCACAGGGCTCAGAGGGCCGTGGTTAGTTTTGTTCTACTTTGTCTCCAGTGTCTAGAACAGCGCCCAGCACATAGAAGATGCTTGATAAACATTTGTTAGGTGGTTGATTGTACTGTGGCTCACATGCCTAACTAACACGTTACCTGTGCCTCCTGCAGGGAGAATACCAGGTTTTGCTAGAACTGTATACCGGAAGTCATGCCACCGTGGCCTGCGCCAATGCCACCATCATTTCCTTCTGACTGTGGCCTGCACAAAATCACAGCAAGCTCCTCGCAAGAGAACTCTCAGACCGAACCTACCGCGTGAGAAGAACCTGCTGACGAGTTACAGAGCCCTGCAAAGCAGTACCCCGATGAGCGCAGCTGCTAATCTGAGCCCCAGGACAGACGTCTCCAGACTGCACAGATGTAAGGAAGTCCCCAAATTATCTGCTTCCAAGGAGCCTCTTGGTAGTCACGAGGCTGTCTCGAGGGTGGATTGTTCTCTAATTAGTTGCCTCACACGAGACTCACCTGCTTTCCAGCTCCTCTAGAGCTCTTCCGCACGGTTACTGAGAATAAAGGCTGGCCCGCCACTGTTCATTGCGCTTTGTTCAAAGAATCTTCTACAGTGCTGTAGTTAAAAAGTCATTTCCTCCAGTACAAGTGTTGAGTGCCAGCGCTGCATAAGCAGTTCCAAGACATTCAGGAGGATGAAGGCCTGGCTAAAATCAGAGGCCTGGGAAAATGTGCCATTGCCTCTCCTGGCCGGGACGGGCCCCTACCCTCGGACCATGATGCAAGGTTGGTGCAACGTCATGAATAGTGACAGCACAGTCTCACTCATCCAAACACTCATTTCACCTTCACCCCCACAGCATGGCGATACTTGACCTCAGCCAGTGATGGCACTCATTACTGCACTCATTAATTCATTCCAGGAGTGACTATTGAACACTTTATGTATCAGGCACTGTGCTCTTAGGATACCTTCCTCGTTGCCCTCAATAAACCAGCAAGTTGCACATGATATTGCCGGAGCCATTTCGGCAGCCCTGACTTCTCCTCTCCCAGGATGTGCAGATCACACTGTGGGCTCTGCAGCCCCTTTACCATTCTGTGCCCCCGCCCCAGCCCTCTCCTTCCAGTGTCACTGGACCTAATGTCTGGCTCTCTTGCTCTTGCTATGGAGCCAGAGTAAGATGGATAGGTAGACTTTATCATTTGCAGACAAAGTCTACAAATATCTTTTATATTCATAAAAGTGCCACTATGTCAGAAATTAAAAGAGGAAGAAATCCAGAGTTTAAAAGATGTTAGTTGCTACTAATAACTATATGTACATAATTAAACCACCTGGAACAGCAGGCTGTAAGTGCTTGGTGAATCAGAACTTTAAAACCAGCATCTGGCTCGCGGGGGGGGGGGGGGGGGGCGGGGGGGGCGGTGGCGGCTCACATCTGTAATGCCAGCACTTTGGGAGGCCCAGGCAGGATCACTTGAGGCTAGGATTTTGTGACCAGCCTGAGCAAGAGCAAGACCTTGTCTCTACAAAAAAATAGGAAAATTAGCCAGGCATTGTGGGGCATGCCTGCAGTCCCAGATACTTGGGAGGCTGAAGCAGGAAGATCACTTGAGCCCAGGAGTTTGAGGTTACAGTATGCTACGATAAACATCCCCAGGATTAGTAAAGGCCCTGGGTAGACTCTGCACTCACATGTTCCAACAGTGCAAGACAGCTGTCACAGCTTTCCAAAGACACCAGCAGAACTCAGCTGTTCCCTTCCTGGTCCCTTTACCCTCTTTTTAAAATTGACAGTGTGTGTATGTGTGTGTGTGTGTGTGTGTGTGTGTGTGTGTGTGTGAAAGAGAGAGAGAGAGTTTCAGACCCTATATGTTTGGATTAAACAGGGACTTCCCTATATGGAGCAGATCGTAGCCACATCTGAATACACAAATACACAGCAGTTTCACTAAGGACATAATTTGAGAGGAAAAGAAAATGTTTCTTTGCCCCAAAATATGTCGTTTTTTTTTTTTAGTGTCCTGACGTGGGCCTTAAATTTCACCTTTAGTTTCATGCCAGTAAGTTGAGAAAGTATTTCAATGTTCAGGGGTCTCCTATGAAACATAATACAAACAGCCCTGGCAGGAGAAATGCCAGAGCCATTGTTATTATTTAATACCCTGGCAGAACATGGAAACACAGATCGAGTTGGGATTGGCAACCCAGGACGGACGAGGTGTGAGGAAGTGACACCAAGCCGAGCTCTGTCGGGCCAGCCACCCGCGTGGTGTCAGGCGGGGACAGAGTGCCCGCATAGTCTGCCAAAGAACACAGATTGACTTCTCCTCTTCTTATAAAAAGAATTACTACTGTTTCAAAAAGTACCATCAAAAATTCCAAAAATTTGTCCTCGAGAAACTTTCCTAAAGAGGAAAAATAGTAACAGTGTGGTTCAGGATTATACCACGCCACCGGAACTCTCGAAGAACTCCTGTGAAAATCAGTCTGCTCCAGTCATTTTGGTGCCCAGTGGCCCTTCTCTATATTTTGAGAGCAATTTCAATCCTTCTGTATAGAGTTTTTTGGGTTTTTTTTTTTTTTTTAGGAAATTCTAGTTTTGTGAGGCTAGGGTTGGGGCAGAATGCTGAAGAGCCCCTTGGGACAGTGCCATCGCGTCGCTTAGAACATCTGGCCGTGGGTCACAGAATGCACCTCAGTCTGGCTTGCACACATGGGGACTTGGTTGGCTTGTGGGACTACTGAGCCCCAAGGTGGTTCAGGCGTCAGCCGCGGTTCACTGTGGAGGTTCGGGCAGCACCAGCCCTTCCCCTGCATTTCTCTGGTTTCCCTGAATGTGGGCTTCACTTTCAGTGGTCGGAGACCCCCACCTCCACATTGTCCATGGTACAGAGCGCTGGAGACACCTTTACCCCAAAGCCCCACCGTCCATTCTGATTAGAATGGCTTGGGTCTTATGACCACTCCGGACTAATCACTTTGGCCCTGCCCTGAGTGGCTTGACCTAAGTCACATGCCCCATCCCTGAAGCTGGATCAGAGTTAGTCCCACTGGAACCACACATATGGAAACAAGAGGAGTAGCAAAGGGGTAAAGGGAGAAGAAGGGGGGAAAAGGCTAAAGGCAAGAACATGTATAGAATTAGGCCAGGTTTTGAGTTCTAGGTCTCCCCCAGCCGTTCACTGCACAAGTGCCTCACATTGTACAAGCCCCAGTTTCCTCGCCTGTAAGTGCTGACTACAGTAATACCTACCTGGTAGCGCTACTGTGAGAATTAAGTGAAGAATTCATGTGAGATGCAGAGAACAGTGTCTGGCGTGTCACTCAGTAAGAGCGACTTACTATTATGTAAGGCTGGGTGGGTGTTCACCTGTGGAGCTAAAGTCCCTTTTCCTAATTCACCTCTCCTATCCTTCTGTATTATTGGGAAGCAATCGTAGAAGCCTGGGCCTCACTCGCAAGCCCACATTCCCTGTCCTGAAGCAGTTTCTTGGCATCTTGATTTCGTATAGCTTGTTTGTTAGACCTGGCATGGGGGCGTGTTTCCTGAGTTACATGCTTGGACCAGGAATTCTGAAAAGAATTTAAGGGAAATATTTAGGTAAAATTTCCTCCAAAACAAAAACAGTGTAACCAGCCAAAGGGGCCTATGAAAGAAAATGTATTTTTTAATTAAACTTGTTTCCTGCAAATAAAGACACACATCCCAGACGTGAAGAACTAAATGTAACATCTGCAAATGTAACAATTACGTCTGCCTTCAGAAAACAGCCCAAAATAGCTAGTGAGAGAACAGAAAGGGCCACATCCTGATTACAACCCTGACTTGTTAGGGAGGGCAGTTTATCATCTCAGCTGCTCAATTTCAGATTTGAATTGGCTGTGTTTCTCTCAGCCAGTAAAACAAGTTCCTCTGCCCAATTTCCCAACCATTTCGCCAGAGTTAGTTTATGTCTAGTTTGTGAATGCTTTCAGTTGTTCACTTTGGAACTGATGCCTTCAGCGTCCTGCAAATGCTCCAGCCTGAAATATTCTTCTCCCCCACACCGAGCTTCCCTTAACAGGTGTGACAAAACCAGATTCTTCCTCCAACATCTCGGTCTCGCCGCTCCCAAGGATAAGAATGTTTGTATCAATGTCCCTTTAGCGAAAAGCAATGATTTATTCCCCCAGCTGATATTTTTCTGGATTTCCCTGAAACCCACCCAAGGATGGAAACACAGGAAGCATCCATGCCCCTGGAGCCTTCATCGTTTTATTGTGGCTTTCCTTCCCTTTCTTCCGCTGGAAGAAAATTTGAGAAAGGGCCAGAGATTATTATTGACATGATCAAAGGGCTGCAACCAGGTTTCCACATAAAGATAGACTAAAAAGATTAAAATGCGTGAGTGCAGAAAGACCACATCTGAAAAGGCAGATACTAACAACGTTGTGACAGGTAACAGTGAAGAGAGGCACTGTGCTAGGTGTTTCCCTGCAAATCGACACGTAATCTCTAGAGCAGCCGTGGCTGGTACACAATGGTCCATATTACAGGAGAGGGGTTGGGATTGGAGAAGTTGGGGGACTGGCCAAAGGTTCCCCCGGCTCATGAGCTCAGCCGGGATTCAAATCTGTCTGATTCCAAATCCAAGCTCTTTCTGTCTGACGTTGCCTTGGCCATTTGGTTAGAGACTATATGACTACACTTTTAGTTGTGGGCTTGCAGAATTTGCTAATTCAAGCAGCAAATAAGCTAAAAACAAAGGAAGGCTAACACAGGGTTAGATTAATTCATTGATGAGAACACTGAAAAAAAATCATGGCTGTTTAAGGAGTGTATTGAACTACTGAGTTTCCTGATTCGCTTGTGCTCTTCAACAAAAATCTTTGGTCCCTCACTGTCACACCCACCTGGATGGATGGGCCACCAGCATAGTCTGGCTTTCTCACTTTCTCTTTCCTTCTTTCCATAAATATTTATTCAACACCTTTGCTGAGGACTGTATTAAGCACAATACATAGAACAGAAATTCAATAATGTATAATATAATCCCAGTTCAAAATCAGTTTATTTTTTGGTTCCATGGAGAGTTCAATGGAGGCTTCCATGAGGAGGGGATGGAAGAAGTGGGGACAGTCCACTGGGGACAGTCCCCTGGGGACACCCCGCATTGCTGCCACATCAGGCAATGAACTCAATGGGAAGAAGAAAAGTATCAAAATTGTCTCATGATGGGGAGACCATGGTAAGTACAAAAAGAGAAGAACAAGGCACTGTCACTGTGAGGTGGGGATGACACCAGGCTTGGCTTTGTGGTGGAGGGAGCAAGTGAGCTGGCCCTCGAAGGTAGGCTGGGACGCTGGAGGTCCTGGCGCCCACCTGGGACTCCCTGGCCATCCACCCTGGTGTTTCACTCCCAAGGACAGGGACACCCTGCTTTTCTGCTACCATCAGGCAACGAACCCACTTTCAGACTACATAAAGTGTAAAATAAATAAAACTTCCCCGAAGTGCAGGCTTTTCTATGACTACTCAGTTGTGATTCCTGACACTCAAGTGAATCGGTAAGTGTTTCCTAAGGCCCACTGGGGACCCAGATCTCCCGTGGCCACTGTAAGCCTGGCTTCCACGCCAAGAGCACCCTTGTCACCCTCCTGAACAACTGATTTTGCATCCCTCCCTGGCCAGAGGTTATTCTCTTCACCTGGTGGGTCCTCACCTCTTTTCATGTTTGACTCATGTGCTCTGAGTCCTCTTCAGGGGCGGAAGGCATGGAGCTGATCCAGTGAGCGAGGGTTCCATGGGGTTCCGTGGAGGGTTCCGTGAGGATGGAGTGGATGAAGGGGTGGCAGTCAGCCAGAGGAGAGCATCAGAACAGGGAGGCAGCATCGCGACCCAGAACAAAAGCTGTGAGCAGGTAGCAGAGCACAGGGTCAGAGAATCAGGAGCAGAAGCTACCATGTTGAGGGTCACAAGCAGGAGGTGCCCGCAGCAGCCTGGATGTGCACCGGAGGCAGGGAGGCCGGGACCTGCGTGGCTACAGCCATCAGCTTTCTTCTCCCCTTTGCCTTCCAGAGCCTGGCGTGGAGCTCAGTACAAACTAATACTCACAAGCCACAACTTTCACAGAAACCAGGAAAGTGATCTTTGTGACTTTTCTTCCTCCCTTCTATTTTTAATTTTTCCCACCTCGTGTTTGGCAATGACTTAGAAGGAATTGAAAGACAGGTTAACTCAGAAACTCCCCTAACTGGTCGCCAGGTGTCAAGTCCAACCTGGCCAACCTCCACGGCCCTTAGCAATGACCCCCCCCACCCCCCGCCAGCTGGGGTGGCAAATGTCACATCTGGAGTCATTTAGAAGAGAAAGGCTCTTATTTCTCCTGCCTGGTTCCCTGGCCACAATTTTTCATTATCATATTGAATTTCCCCACTCCTGGCTCCTGAGGTGCCAAACTTTGTCTGTTAGTTTGGTTTCGTTTTATTCCCCCTTTACAGTCACACCCTGAGCTGTCCATCTGGAGTTGTTCCTTTCTGTTTCCTTGTTTCAGCTGGCTTGCATCGTGCAATGTCGTGTGTGCTGTGACTTCAATACTCCACAGTCACATTCCAGCTTCCAGAATCTTGGAATCAGGAACAAGTCACTAACGGGAGAGCGCGGTCCCACCTGGCCTCAGAGAGCTCATCCCCAGAGACCATTTAAGGCTAGAGAAGCATCCTAGGAAATAAATCATTGAAAATAAACACAACTTTGAAGGAAACTGATTCTCACCTTAGCAAAGGACACCACGCCATCTCCTGTGGATACTTTCAGGGTGGAGGTGATGATGTCGGCATTGTGTTGTGGGCAAGCCCCGGGGGCAGAGGCAGCGTGGGAAGGAGGGCCTTGTGTCCTGTCTCCCCACACAGCACCTGGGATTTCGGCAGAGCCCCCAGGACAGAGAAGCTACAGCCAGGAGTTGACTTTACAAGGGAGTCAGAGAAACATCAGGGTACCTGCAACATTTTGTGGGGTTCTAGAGGCAAGGGGCACAAGGTCAAGAGGGCAGGACACAGCATGGCTTGTTCCATGCACGGGGCACCCAGCACAAAGGGGAGGGAAGGCTGGCCAGGCCTGGGCTCGGGCGCCACACACCCCCACAGCAGCCAGACGCTCTGCCTGCACGGAGCTTCAGGAGTTTGGACAGCAGCCCCAGGATTGGGGACTGAGGGTAAAACAGGAAAGAACTGCTCTTGAGCCGACAGGAGGCTTCCAGCAATACCGGGTAGACAGCAAGGAGGGCCTACAGAGATTCCCTAACATGCAAGTGGGGTTAGAAGTCGGTGATATTTAACAAAGTTATTATTGCTGAAGTGTCTTCATATGAACCCGTAGGACTGTTGTTGGCAGGTAAGAAATTCCAGTGCCCCTGACGAACAGGCTTTCCCTCCCCCAGAGCCACACCAGAATGGGGACCCCGGTTCCTTACCCAGCACGCCACCCCAGCTCCGTCTGTTCCCCCCACTGCCATCTGGAAGTCCATGTGGCTCTACTTGTGACGCCTGCACTGTCCCTATATCACTGTTTTTCCCTCTGCTCCTGTTGCAAATAGAGCCTCTTCCTCACTGTGCTCTGCACCATAAGCACTAGAACCTGTCGTGTGTCCATATTTTGGGCGGGGGCACACTTCCTGGCCCCACAGCATGTCCACTTCCCTCACTCCCAAAGAAAATTGGGGGAGGGGGCTATGGTGTTCTAGAGGAGAAGAAACTCCAAACTCAGGGTAATTTTCAAAGTATCAGACATTTAACTATATGACAAGAATGGAATTTATAAAGACCATTGTCCTAGAAACCCAAACAATATTTATAACACACATTTATTAGCCAATTATTTAGAGCTTTATTGTGTCCTTGACCTTCTAGGCTCCACGAAAACCAAATGTAGCCTTGACTTCAAGTGCATGAGCCAAAAGCCATAGAGTACGAGTTTAGGCCAGGAGGTTAGCTGGGGGGTGGTAATCTAGCTAATGACATAGGTGTACATACTAAGGTCATGCAGGGCCTGGCTCTAATCATATAACAAGGACTCCTTGGCAGCTTTCCAACATGTAGAATGGCCTTTGTTTCAAAGAAACAAATGTCTTATCAGGCAGCCAGTCTCAAAGACCATGCTTGGGATTCTACCAACATAGATGGTACCTCTATGTGAGTTAGAAAAAGATGCCCCTGTTTAGAGGAACCAGGATCAGTGGCATATGATTTGGCAAGCAGGTGGCACCTTTGTGCAAAAGGAAGGGGCATCCCAAGACACACAGCTTCGGCAAGTGAGCACAAGCTGGATTTCAGTCCCCACTCTCCCCTTGGTCAGAGGTCCTTGTGCAGTCCACAACCTATACAACCTTACCCAGCAGTGCAGCCCATGGTTTGGAATTGTCTCCTGCCACATGGTACATGTTGAAGAAAGAAAGCTAAATAAAGGGAATATTTTGCCTCAAAAGACATCAGTTTCTGCCTGTTGATTGATGGTGCCTGATCTCATCGTCACCTACCCTGCTACAGCTCCCACTCACCACTCCCAACCAACCCCCAGTCTTAATAAGGAAACACCCCAGCTAAAGGTTATTCTGGAGGCCGAACTGCTAAGTAAAACAAACACAACGGCTTCCCTTCTAATTTTGCTTATTCCTGTCATTTCTCATGTATACTTGGAAAAGGACTTGTTCCATTACCACAACAAAAAGTCATTAACTCCCTTGCACCGTAACAGGCTTGTTCTCTTCCAAATAAAACTACAACTCTATCAACTTGGGAACATCACTCCCTCAGAGAAGCTGTCCTTCTCTGATGCCCAGGCTGGGCTAACAGCTCCTCTCTGCGGGTCCAGAGCACCCTCCCGTGGGCCTGCCTGTGGCTGGACACTAACCACACTGGACTGTAATTGCGTGTTTACTAGTTATTCCCTGACTGGGACATGAGCAACCTGGGAGCCAAAACAGGATCTCGTTCGCCTCTGAGCAAATCCCTAGCACCTGCCTTAAAATATCTGTTGAACGAATGGTCTAAGAAGGAAAAAGAACATTGATTGTGTGCTCTATTAGTTTCCTAGAGCTGCTGCTAAAAAAAAAAAAAAAAAAAAAAAAAAAAAGGGACCACAAACTGAGCGGCTTAGAACAATGGAACTGTACAGTGGAGGCGGAAGTCTACAACCGAGGTGCCGGCAGCGCCACGTTCCCACCGCAGATGCTGGGGACGGACCTGTCGTGCCTCTGTCCTCACTCCTGGCAGCCCCAGGTGCTCCTCAGTTTGTAGATGCATCCCTCTCACCCTGTCTCCACACGGCCTCCTCCCTGCCTGTCCGCGTCACCGTCCTTCTGTGGCTGTCTGTTTCTCTGTTCCCACTTCCCCTTTTAATAAGGACGCCAGTCATATTGGATTTGGGCCCACCCTTGTGGCTTCATTATAATTTGATTACCTCTGTACATACCCTATTTCCAAATAAAGTTGCATTGTGAGGTGCTGGGGCACAGGCCATCGATGTATCTTTTGGAGGGGGGCACACAATTTGACCCATAACATTTGCCTATGGTCTGGCCAGCATTTCCAGGTTGGTACTTTGACTTAATCTTCATAGCAGTCCCATGAAGTAGCTGCTCTCATTCCCCTTGTTCATAATATTAGGAAACCCACGCTCAAGGAGAGATCGCCAGGCAGTCATTAGTGAAGCCGCGTTAGCGCCCACGCCTCGGCGACTTCAACACCAGACAGCCGAGCGCCAGGTAGAGGCCAGCTCTGGCTGGGGTACAGGTGGACCTCAGCTCAGATCCTGCCTCGGCACCCACAGACTGCATGTCCTGTTTCCTCATCTGCTAAATGGGGCCAATGACAAAACAATTGCCATATAATGTGTAGCACAGAGACATGAAAATGAGCTCATGATATCACTGGAACTAGGTCCTCCCAAGAAGCAGCCCCAGGGACTCTTAATTATGAAGAAGTATCTGTTTCCTTTTCAACTCTCCCAGCTCCATCAGGGGTGTCCAGGGACAGCCCAGCCCGGACCCTGTCCCCTCTGCTGTAGCATCCCATTGCCTCAAGCTCTCTATACCTGTCACTTCTGCATCTTTGTCCTTATTGTCACTGTTTCACAAAGATAAGTAACAATGGGGCTACTTTGGGGTGGCCACAGTCACGGAAATCCTTTAGGGGGCCTTTCAGTCAAAGGACACCCTAAGGAGAACTGACACTTCCCAAGAAAGCAAAACTCACGCATTCTCTCAGAGTCTCTTTCAGTAAGTAGCAACCCTACAGTCCTAAAGTTCACGTTACCCTGTTCCCTCCACATTTTCTCTATTTTTTCTTTCTCTCTCTCTCTCTCTCTCTTTTTTTTTTTTCTTAAAGTGCTATAAACTTGAGGGGGTTGAGTCTTAGCTCCATCACTTCCTGGCTATGTAGCCTTAGGCAAGCTACTTAATTTTTTTATACCTCAGCTTTCTCATCTGTAAAATGGGTTAACAATCTGCTTTAGTGATTGCATAGAATATGCAACATGTCAGGCTTGGTAAGCACTCTGAATATTATTTCCTCTTCCTTTGAGTCCTTTTTAAGTACATGCATTAAAACAAACATGATATTCATATAGAACATTAGAACAATTTTCAATATAGTCAAGAAGACAATGTAGACTCTAAATTCAGTTATGCAACTGGTATCTTAAAAAATAGAAAAGTCAGCTCAGGAAGATGAAAAAATTCTGGAGATAGTGGTGATGGTGACCCAACAATGTTAATGTACTTAGTGCCAGAGAACACCTAAAAATGGTCAAAAGGGTAAACTCTATGTTCTATATATTGTACCAAAATGTAAAATACTTAAAATTGAGATATTTAAGTTAAAATTGTGTTGAGAAAAATAGAAAAGAGTTCATTCTGAATTTATTTTCCTTACTGGGCAAGGAAAAAAAATAGATCCATGAATGTTTAATACTTGACATGCCTTTCCCAATAATTTAACATTTTTTACAAAGTGTTCACTATTGTATAAGTCTATTCAGATTTCTTTGATCCTGAAATGTTGGCAGACATTGACACTATAATAAAAATTCATTCAAAAGCATTCTTTAAATTTTTCTCAAAATTTAAAAGTATATCAAAATGCTTTGTTCTTTATAAGGGTAACTAACAGTCCCTTCAGCTGAGGCTTGGAACAGATTCAAACTCTTAATGGAACGGGAAAGTATCTCTTATCAGAGAAATACGGAGGGTGAAGCCCTCATGGGCTTTATAATACTGAGGTTTCTCTCTCCACCCCCCCGCCCCCCTTTTCTGAGGAAGAGAAGGGAAGGAAGCAGGAGCCCTGGCGCTACGCAAGCAAATTGGTTCAAATATCCCAGAAAGAATGAAAACAGGAGAAGAGAGCACTTCACTGAGAATCAGTGGCCTTGGGAACTTTGACCCTGAATTCATCTGAAGTGGTTTCTTCAGTCCTCAAATGTGGATGGGCTTGCTTTTAAGGGTGCCGTGCTAGGTTCTTTCTCCTAAATTAGGTAATTTAAAAGTTACCACTGTCCTGTGAAATACTACGGCCCCATTTTTAAAAATGTTTTTAATGAGGTTCAAGGAGGTTAAATAAATTGCCAGTTTACCATGAGTGAAGCTATTAATAATATCTGGTCAGAGTAATTTAATAGAGCCATTCTTACCAGAACCATGTTTCTGCAGAAGTATGGAGACCAGTGTGTGTATGTCAGGAAAGGGGCCCGTCCTCCCTGCCCACCCGGGGCTGCTGTCCAAGCTCCTGAAGGTAGAGCCTCCCTCGCTGCTGATGTGTGTTTGGGGGACAGTCTATGCCCAGACTGGCTTGTCCTTCCTCCCCTTCGTGTGGACACAGAGCAACCCGGTCACTTGGACCTCCTCAGTGCTTGTTAGGTTTCCCCCACGAGGCCCCGGGATAGAGTACAGGGGGTGAACAAGGCAGGGGTATAGTGTGAGCGCAGTGTCCGTGCCCAGGGCCCTTCCAGTGTGACAGGGAACTTGTTATAAACAAGTACGAAATGTGAACACAGGACAGACACTGCAGTACCCAGTTATATTAGTTACCCATCACTGCTGCAATGAATTACCACAAACTCAAAGGCTTGCACAACACAAATTTCTCATCTCTCAGCTCTGGGGGTCAGAAGCCTGAAATGGGTCTCACAGGACCAAAACCCAGGTGTAAGCAGGACTGCATTCCTCCTGCAGGCTCTAGGGGAAAAGCCCCATCTGTGCCCTCTGCAGTTTCTAGAGGCCACCCACATTCCTTGCTCGTGGCACCTTCCTCCATCTTCAGAAGGCTGCATCTCTCTGTGCCTTTCTGCCATGGTCACACCTTCCTGTGAGTCTCTCCTGTCCCCCACTGTCCACCTTTAAGGACCCTTGTGATTACATTGGTCCCACTGGGATAATCCAGGGTCATCTTCACACCTACAGGTCCTTAACTTAATCACACCTGCAGAGGTCTCTTTGCTATGTATGGCAACAGGTTCTGGGGATTAGGACACAGACATCTCTGGGGGCCATTATTCTGTCTTCCTTGCCAACCCAGATTAGGGGACACAGGACAGGCTCCCACAGAAGGGGCTAAACTCAGCTAAGACCTTTCCTAGCTTTTTAAAAAATGAAATCAATTCCTTGTTAAATTAAAATATTCAAGCCTAGTGCCACAAGGTAACGCCAAATCCCAGATAATGTTGAATTGTGCATAGTCAGTTACAGAGAGGTGACTGATTTGTCTGAACTGACCGCCAGCGTGAGAGTCTTTGTGTGTGGCGTGGCAGTCTCCCAAAAAATAAACATGGAATTACCATATTATCCAGCCTCTGGTTCTGCCTCTGGTTATGCAGCCAAAGGAACTGAAATCAGGGATGTGAACAGATATTTGTACACCCAAGATATGTCAATGACAAATGAATAAACAAAATGTGGTCTATACATACCATGGAACATTATTCAGCCTCAAAAAGGAAGGAAATGCTGACACATATTACACCATGCATGAATCTTGAAGACACTATGCTCAGTGAAATAAGCCAGTCACAAAAGGACAAATATTGTATGATTTCTCTTACATAAGATGCCCAAAGTAGTCAAATTCATAAAGACAGAAAGTAGAAGGTGGTTCCCAGGGGCTGGGGGGAGGGAGGGGGAGTTGCCGCTTGAAGGGGACCCAGTTTCAGATCTGCGGGATGAAACGTTCTGGAGATGGACGGTGGCGATGGCTGCACAACAGCGTGAATGTACTTAATGCCACTGAACTGTGCACTTAAAATCCTTAAGATGGTAAATTTTATGTTATGCATATTTTACCACAATTTTATTAAAAACTGTGGATTTTTTTCAACCATTGATTAAAAAATGAAACCGAAATGCTGAAAAGTTAAGCTTTGAGGAAGTTAAAAGTGCCATCTTTTAGTAAATTTTTAGGTTGTTTTTTTTTAATCAGCTCTTCTATTCTTGGAGTTTACGTTGGTCTAAATGGGCAGACCAGGCAGGGGCAGCAAAAGGGCCAAACTGTCCCCACACATCTTCCTCGGCCTTGGGATCTAAGCCAGATCTTTCTTTCTTTTTTTAATTTGTCATTTCCCCTGTCCGTGTCCCATTTCCGTCAGCTCTCCTGGAGCTCTGTGACAGCTCGGCTGCCCCGCCGGCATCTGCGGCTGTCGCTGCTCCCCGCCCGAGCCCGCGGTCCCGCAGCTGCCGGCGCGCTCAGGCAGAGGCCCGGGGCTCCGAAGCTTCAGGGTTAGGCAGCGAAGCCAGACCCTTCCACGCAGTTCTGCCTATTAGGTTTGTATCCCCGCAAGACTACATTTCCCTTAAACGTTTCCGATGTTTAGGCGGCGCCTCCTTCCGCCTGTCTCCCTGTTGGAAACAAGAGCGCGCCAGCCGCAGGGACGGGACACTCGAGCTCGCGGGAGAGGGCGGACAGGTCCCTCGCAGAGCCCGGCTCTGTCCCGTGCGCTCCCAGGACCCTCGGAGCTCTGGTGGCTGGGACAGAGGAGATGAGACGTCGAGGCAGCCACGTGGCCCTGCGCAGATACGTAGACGGTCACAGACGGGGAAAGGCCACACTCAGGGTGGGAAGCAGGGGGGTGGGCAGGTCTGCGGGTGGGGACACGGGAAGCGCGCCACGCACCGCTCCGCGCACACGCAGCAAGCGCTCCACAACCCAGCGACCACCCTCAGCTGCGGGCACTGTTACTGAGTGACTTGGGACAGACATACTTCAATCCAATCCAGAATGCATGCTGGGCTTGTCATTTTAACCCAAAAATAACATGTCTTCATTAATTATTTTATGACCCAAGTACAGACCCAGTCCGCGGTCTTTCTTCATAGAGTTTAGAAAACAGGAATTGGAGGAGTCAGAATTTGCATCTCGCAAAGATGGACCACAGGAGAATTCCCAACCGCTCGGCAAGTGGAATTAAATTCTTGCTCTGATTCCATGAGTGCCCAGCAGCCTTCCAACTGTCACTCGGTTTCCTGCAAAGGGCCAGGGGCGGGGCGTGTCCAATCCTGGGGGTCCGCGTACAAAATGGGCTGAAGGTTTGAGTTCTAATCCTGCCACGGACAAGCTGCACAGCTTTCAGTGTGCGTTTTTACCTCTCTGGGTCTCAGTTTCTTGGACTAAATTATCTCAGACATCTCTTTGGCCCTAACAGCCTATGACTGTGACCAGTCCAGTCCACTGGCAGTTACATTTGTCACAGCACTAAATGAACTCAGTATTCTCCTTTTATCACCTGGCCTCTCCTGAGGTTGATTTAGATGTGCCACTTTCTCTGATTCTGATTATTCCAGGGGGAAATAATGAAAATTTAGTTTCTGGATTCATTAGCCTGAGAACAAAGACCTACCTTACGGAGAGGCACCCAAAATTTAGTAATTATGTCTTCAAATTTTTCAAATACATAAGCTCCAGCCTCTTTTCCATCTGAAAAATAAAAGTAAAGCCAAACTTCAGTTTGCAAAGAATGATTGAATGTTTAAGGGGAAAGAAAGTTCATGAATTATACATCTGAGTAAGCACAAGTTATATCATTCATTTACTTTACAAGGGTCCCTGGGCTGCAAATTTACACTACCAGTCAGATAGGAAAAAGAAAATGTAATCTCTTTAGTTCTGGTCTGTAGCTGGTCTGCTCTTCCTCCTGAGCTCCACCTGTCAGGGCACAGAGGAAAGATAGTTAATGTATAGACTGGTTTTCAGCCTTACTTAGATGCAGTAACTTAAGCAGTCCTTTTGGAGCTCAGTTTTAGGGGAATGCTGTCTCCATGCCCCTTTTCCATACCCACCGCTTCCAGGACAGTATCTGGATATGAGGGAGGAGGCTTCCTGTGATCTCATGATGGTGGGATGAAGGGTTTTGGGGACCCAGGGACTATCCTCAGCCTCTTGCTGTCTTGGCCAACCTGGCTTGATTTTGTCTGTTGGATCTGCCAGTCTGCTGGTGATGTCTGTGCCCCACGAACCCATACCTCTTCTTTGCCAGTGGGATCTCCCGTTGTCTCAGTCTTCTCAGCTCTAGCTGCCCAATAGGCCACTGAGGCTGAGTTCCCCGCCCAGGCTGTGTCGGGGGTGGGTGGGGGGGCGCTTACCTTACCTTACCTTACCACAATTGGCCTCTGGCGACTCACTGCCTTTCTGCTCAGCGTTTATGCCATGACAGAAACAAAGTAGGGATGAGAGTGTTAGGTAGACTCATTCTCTATGCAAACATGTCACAGTACCATGTTGGATCACCCCACAGTGGCCTAAGTCCCTGCATAGGACTTTTTCCAATGTTCTAAATGGTAAACAGGGAAAGCATGCCCAACCCCTCTACCCACTCCCATATTCTCTATGATTTATCTGTCACCAGTCCTGTGCTGGTAGTTTAACAACAGGCTTTCCAGGCTTTGAAGTGTTTGCCGCTTACCATGATGTAAATATTCCCACCATGTCCAATCTTAAGCTGCTAACTATTTAACCATCAGCTTGCAAAATTCCTGGAGTTTTAACCATCAGCTCTCAAGAGCTGATACAAACCGGCTCCCACACACCACTGTCTGACACTCTCAGTCCTCTTCAGCATAAAGACAGAAAATTGCAACAAAGTTCCAACCAGCTATCTCTCTTGCCTCTTTCCCTATATTTTTTTGCTTATCATCTCTAAGAACATTATCACTTCTCAGACTTCTAGCTAAGATCCAGTGTAGTATCATCTCCAAGAATGAGAAGGTATGAATTTTCTCCCTTCTTTTAACACCCAGAGTAACAATCTGCTCAGCCAAGACAGGCATCTTCTCTACACTTAGTCACGAACTCCAAGATCTGAGCTCCCCAACGTAGGTTCTTAAGATGCTAAATAGGAGCTAAAAATATTAAAATATGTTTTTCTTTTCCAAATCCTATTGTCAGGCTATTATAACAAAATTTGAGTGTCAGAAACTGAATATCCTATCATTCATACTGGATCATTTCTATTGATCTACCTTCAAGTTCGCTGATACTTTTTGTCATTTCCATGGAGGCCATTCAGTTAGTTTTTAAAATTTTGGTTATTATATTTTTTGCTTCCAAAATTCCCATTTGATTATTTTTTCCATTTAGTATCTTTATTTATATACTGAGATGTTCTTTCTTTCCATTCATTTCAAGAGGGTTTGCCCTTGCTGCATTGAGCATTTTTGTAATCACTGCTTTAAAGTCTTTGTCAGGTAATTTCAACATCTGTGATATCCTGACCTTGGCATTTTCTGGGGCCTGCTTTTCCTACGCAAGTTGAGATTTTCCTGGATCTTTGTATGCCAACTAATTTTGAATTGTTTCCTGAATATTTTAGATATTATGTTATAAGGCTTTAGGTCTTATTTAAATCCTATGAGAAATGTTGATATTTTCAGTTGGGCAGGCCAACTGCTTTGTTTAGCAAACTCTATTGAATTCAGGCTGTAAATTCTAACCAACTTTCTCTCAATGTGGTTTCAAGGTCAGTGTCATCTTCAAAACTTTTGCAGTGCTGTTCAGACATGTCCTACATGTGTGCCATCCAATGACAAGTCTGGTGCTGGACTGCAATCTGTCCCCAGTTCAGTTCTCAATGATGTTCTGTTTAGAGTTAGGCCCGTGCATATTTAGCTCAGGAATGAGCTCTGGAGCTCATAAACTTTCTGAGGTTGATCTTCTTAGATCCTTCCTCCCCACATTCTCCCCAGTGTTTCCTGCTTCTCTTTTCTGTTTCTAGCCAGAAAGCTGGGGATCTATTCACCTCACTCTGCCACACACTTGCTGCAACTGAGCCCATATCTGGGGCCAAATGGTGGAATAAGGAATTTCAAAAAGCAACAAAGGTCCAGCCCACACTCTTGGGACCACAGCTCCTCCAGTTGGAGGGGAAGTTTCCCTCTCTCAGAGGTTTGGGCTCTTGGGGGTCCCCCCTGCTGCCACTGTCTCTGGTGCCACCTCAGGATTGCTTGAGGACTGGGATGCAAGAGATTGCAGGAAAAAAGTAAAAAGGAAAACTTCCCCAACTCTTTCTTAGTATCAAATGACACCTTTCCCACTTCTCAAGCCTGAACCGATGAGCTTTTCCTGGATCTTCCTCAGTGCCATGTTTCAGGCTGTGCTGAGTCCAGGAAATACTGGAGGGGAAAAATATGTAAACTCACTACCAGTTTAGCATTACTTCAAATTCTAGTCTTCTTATCCAATCCACCTGCTGCTATTTACTTTTCAGAGCCTCAAGTAGCTGCTCCATGCATTCTGTCCAGGTTTTATAGCTGATTTTAATGGCAGTGACAGGGTGGCATGTATTTAATCCATTTTATCTGGAGCCAGAGCCCCCACAGTGTCAGCACAGAGATCTTGCTAAAGCACAAATCTAGTCCTCTCTGGTTAAAGTCTTTAAACCACTCCCCACCCCTGTGCCCTTAAACCCTTCCATCTGTGATGCCATCACCTCTGTAATCTGTCGTCCTCTCTTCCTCGCTCCAACTTCCCATTCCCACCTCTCGCTCTGCCCAGCAGCAGCACTGAGCCACATGCAGCTTCTAGAACACACGTGCTCCCCTGACCTCCTGGCCTTAGCACGGGCAGCTTTCTTACCTAGAAGATGCCTCTCCCTTTTATCTCTGGCTACTTTCCCATAGGTCTTAGAGATGCTGCTTTCTCTAGGAAACGCTTCCTTATCCACAAGAATGGGTTGGCTTTCCCTTCTGTGAGTCCCATTGCATCCTATGACAACACTCACCACTCTGTGCTATGACTGTCTGTTTACCTGTCTTCCCCACTAGACGGTGAGCACCTTGAAGGCAGGCACTGTGTCTTCACCAGTTCCTAAGAGAGGGTCTGGCACATCATAGGTTCTCAATGAACATCTGTGGAACTGAACTTGGGTACCAATAGTGCCTCTGGGAAGTGGACTTCCTACCCTGATAACAACCTGCCATTGGTTCTTTGTCAACAACATGCTCTACCCCGGATCTTAGACTTCACCTTAGATTGATGACACTACATCTTTCTAAACCCCCATTACCTGAACCGCCAGATTTCTAGCCTGTCTTCTGACTCAGGGAACCGAGTGTGGCCTCCTGACATGACCACCCCTTGACCTCAGTCTGACCTGAGGAACTGAATCATATTGGTACCGGCAGTGCCCTTGGGAAGTGGGATTCCTCCCCCAAACCTCTGCCTCCTTTGTCCCACCCCCCAACAACCACCAGATACTGACAAAGGGAACCGTGGTGTCCTTGTTTCCTTAACCACTCCCATCCCATCTGTCTGCCTAGACCTCGTCCAAAAAAAATCTGACATGCAAGCCATAGAGGTCATTTTAAATTTTCTGGTAGTCACATTTTTTAAAAAAACAAAGAAACAGGTGAAATTAATTTTAATATTAATAACATATTTTATTTAACCCAATTATCCAAAATGTTATCATTTCAACTTGCAACCAATATTTTAAAAAATCATTGCAGAGATATTTTACATTCTTGTTTTTATACAAAGACTTCAAAATCCAGTCTGTATTTTATACTTACAGCAAATCTCATTTGGACTAACCTCATGTCAAGTGCTTATTGGGCACTTGTGGCCAGTGGATACTGTATTGAATAGCACATGACTTGAGATTAGGTATTAATATTAATAATAATAATAGCTAATACTGTGTACTTAGAATATGCTCAGCACTCTACTGAGCCCCAAAGACTTTCTATGTATTATAAAACTTAATTCTTACAGCAATCTCTAAGCTACGGACTGTTATTAATCCCATATTATAAATGAAGAAACAGTGTCACAGACCAAGCGCTTGCCCAAGGTGACACAAGCTGTTGAGGGGCAGAGCCAAAGCTAGAAGCAGACTGGTGAGTCTCTGGGCTCATGCATTTATCACAACTGTGACACTGCCTCCTAACCCATGGGACAGTTCATAAACTTACGGAATTTGCTAACCTTAAGTTGCCACACATTGGAAATACATGTGAGGGCTAAAAATGTTATGGATAACATAGACAAAAAGTATTGTTGGGTAAAGTCATGTTTTGAAAGTCATCAAAGAGGGTAACCATATCCTTCCAGAAAATACCCCCCAGTGCCACGGCCAAAGAACGGTACTGGGTTGAACAAATGACAAGCTCAGCAAAGGTAATATTTATTATGTTCTCGAGCTTTGAAAGCTTCAAAGAGGATTCATTTAGAAAAAGTTAGTTTTCAACAGATTTGGCAGACAATTAAAATCAAGCTGGTTTCCTCCTTGGTCCCCTCATTCGACAAACTTTACCCCTCTGGAGCCAGTGTTCTTAGCCCAGCACACAGTGGGGGACTTTTAGCTGCTTTCCCAAGTGCTGTTTTCAGACCTGCTCCATGAGGGACATCAATGGCCTCCTTCTCTTGTCCTTGCTAACTAAGTGGAGCACCCTCCCAGCAACAGGAAGGGGAGATTCGCTACCACCTTCACCATTTAGAGCAAACAGCATCTCCCAGGAATAGCCTTGGGTAATTAAACTTTTATTTTTGTTATGATTTATTCTCTGGGAAATATTTACCCCTTTAATCTTTGGACTTCACACATAAAATGTAGAATTTTTATTTCAGTTAGGATTAACTCCTATGGTAACAGAAAATCAAGCAGTGACTTACACACGTTAATTTCTTTCTCCCATGAAACTAGGCAATCTACAGTGGCCCAGGATCAGTGGGGTTCAGATTTCTTTTATTTTGTTTTAATAACTCCATCATCCTCCACACATGGCTTCTGCCACATGGTCCTGAATGGCTGCTGGAGATCCAGTAATCTCATCACATTCCAGCCACCAAGAGACAAGAGAAGGCAAGGAGGTGATAGCACTCTTCTTTTAAGGACTCTTTTCAGAAGTTGTGTCTACAACTTACACATACACCATATTGGCCAGAAGGCCACTTCAGAAGACTGAGGGTCTCAGTTCTTTCCTGGCTGTTGGCTGGAGGTCATACACAGTTTCCTGTTACATGGGACTTTCCAACATGGTAGCTTGATTTGCGAAAACAAGATCCAGCAAGCACAAGAGAGACACCCCAGCCTCGAGGGAGGATGAGAAATGTAATCTTTGCTCTCAGTGTCTGTGGTAGCCACGAGATTATGCCTCTCAGATCTCTGACCGCAGGGAACATAGTTGTCCGAGGCCCCCAGCTGCTGCACTCTGAATCCATCGCAACATCTGCATGAGGCCACATTGCCTGCGGGCTGTGCCCAGCTAATGACTGGGTGCATCAGGGCTACTAAGGCAGGCGCATTTCTGGGGGTTGTAAAACTTCTCTCATGGGAGAGGTTGGCTCAAGGGCCACATTCACTACCTGTTGCTGCATAACAAACTACCCCAAAACTTAGTGTCAGGGGTGGGGACCAGATGTCAGGTCCACGTTCCCTGGTTCTTGGTTCCCAGTACCGAGGAATGGTTGCTGGTACTGAGTGGACGGAGCTAATGAGCAGATGAAGCGGATGCAAGCAAAGTGCCGGAGTGTGTTAATGCACACTACGTTCCGGAGAAGGAATGGGTCAACCCCTGTGAGTGCGGGAGACCCTGAGTTTAACAAGATTTTCCCCTGTGTGCTGATTCCCTAACTTTATGTTAAGTGGCGGGGGGATGGAATATTCACGGTTTTTCTTGCAAAGTGGTGGGGAATTCCTGGAAATGGGAACCCTCCCCATTTTTCACCTTATAAGGCAATTTCTGGGGGTTGCCATGGTACTTGTAAACTGTCATGGCACTGGTGGGTGTAATTTTTACTATGTTAATGAGGGTAGTTCATTTAAGGGCACAGTTACCTCAACTGTGTGTGTTCCAAAGACCTTCTTTCATGGCCTTTTTCGTATCTCCACTTTGTGGGCTTTCCACCTCTTTCTGGTTGGTCAGTCCTTGGAGACCCCTTATCATAGACCTTACATCTGCTCTTTCTTGGAAGCCCCCTTGACATGTCATCTGTTCTTTCTTGGAAGCCCCCTCCCCTTCTGGTCAATTTGTTCCTCCTTTTGTAGACAAAGCAGCTCCTAGTGTCATCTGCTCCTCAATGGACACTCCCTAGACTAAGCATCTGTTCCCCTTCCTCCTTGTGCCACCCTAACATTAGTGGCTTAAAACATCACACATTTGTCATTCCACATTTCTGTGGGTCAGGAATCCAGGCACAAGTTAGCTGAGTCCTCTGCTTCCAAGTCTCTCCTGAGGCTGCAGCCAAGGTGTCACCCCGGGCTGGGTCTCATCTGAGGCCCGACTGGGGAATCTGCTTCCAAGCTCACCTAGTGGTTGTGATTAGGACTCAGCTCCTCATGGGCTGTTGGACTGGGGGCCTCAGTTCTTTCTTGGATGTTGGCTGGAGGTCACTCACAGTTCCTTGTAGACTAGGACTCTCCAACCTAGCAGCTTGCCTCACCAAAACAAGATTCAACAAGAGAGAGAGTCTAGCAAGATGACATCATGGAAGTGACATGCCATCACTTTTGCCGCATTCTATTCAGCAGAAGCCAGTCACTATGTCCAGCCCACCCTCCAAAGGGAAGAGATTACACAAAGGCATGGCAACCAGGAGGGGAGATTGCTGGGGGTTACCTTTGAAATTTTCCCATCACAAGGATCCCAACAGCCTTGCCAGACTTCCCTTGGAATCACTGTAGCCCCAGATGCTTCCATTCAGCATCCTTTCCCTCCCTCCCTCCCTTCTTCCCTCCCTCTCTCCCTCCCTCGCTTCCTCCCTCCCTTCCCTCTCTCCTGCACCTGGGCTCAGACCTGCATTGCGGTCTGGTCGCCTTCTCAGCCTTCCTCCAGCTCCCTCCCCATCTTGTGGAACAGGGTTTCCCCCTAATAAATTCTTTGTATATTTGTTTATGATCATTCATTTATTGCACATTTTATTCTTATTACATTGGGCTGGGGCATGCACCAGTGTATAGATTATGTGATTCTGTTGCTTTCAGGCAGAAATGGGATCCAGGTTCTAGTTGCCTCCAAGTTCAGGATCTGGATCACAATTAGCAGAGGGTGACCACTGCTGCTACAGGGGAGGGGGTGGCTGGAGGATGCCGGGAGAAAGGCAGGAAATAGGCATAGAGCTGACCAAGCAGGGTTCATGCTCCAGGGCTCCCATCTTGGGTGCCCAAGGATCCTGCCTGTGGCTCATGGGTAGAGGAGCCCATGACAGCCCCTCAAAGTAAACGGGGATGGCACAGGCCCAGGGCTGGAGCTCAGGAGTTGGAAAGATGACCACATCTGCACAGGGAGGGCCTACAAAGGTGTTGTTCTTCCATCTGCCTCCCAGAATCCTCTATAGGGCCTCTCCATGAAGACAGGGCCAGGGTTGCTCCTTGGCCTCCTGATTGTCCAGTAAAATCCTGTAGACTTGTCACCAGCTGGAGACACTCTTGCCAGCGCCTATCCACGCCCCTCTGTTTGAGAAGCTGGGCAATTGCTTTGGGCCATTCAAGATTCTTCTTCCTCAACTCTTCTAATTCAAGAGAGCTCCATTCTCTTAGGAAGGTCTGTATCTCCACGTCACATCAAGGGCTAATTAACTGGTCTGATGGTTTCTCTGGTTTCTTGGTTTCTTCTTCCTTCTTGACTTCTGAGGGTTTCTAGTAATTTCAGTCTGAAGTCTCACTTTGTCCATTTTTACTTCAGTTTTCATCTGGGGTACTTTTCACTGCCGCTGGGGGACCTATCCCAGGGTCTGCAGACGCCAGTACTTACTTGCCCTAGGGGGACCCAGGAGAGGCAGGACGCGTGTTTGTTCGCTCCTCTCTGCTTGTGGCGGCCTCTTCCTGCATGTTTAATCCCTTCTTAGCATCTGCTTCTCAGAGGACCCAGACTAACGCAGTGGCCACGGCCAGCTAGCATCTGGCAGAGGGGAAGAAGGGGAGAGAGAGCTCTGGGGAGTCTCTGTCAGTACCCTTAATATAGTTCCAACAGCATCCCCCTGTGGATCTCGGCACTCTTTATATTACAGATAAAATGCAGCCTCTTCCAAAAGCATAATTTAAGTAACTGAAAAAGCCTATCTCTGTGTATGTGTATTGTATGTATGCTACAATAATCCTTTATCTAACTTAGAATTTACATTTCTAAAGGCTAAGGGCCTAAGCATAAAACCAATATGAAATAATGAAGAGGACAGATATCAAATCCTACATTTTTTACTTCATAATTTAAAGACATGCTTTAGATTCAATAACTTTTATATTGCAATTTTCCCTTTAATCCTTTAATTTTGCACTAATTTTCCAAAATGACGGGTAGATTTCCCCTGTATGCTAAGAAGTCAGCCTTAGAGAGTGGACACGGGTCTTAGAAACTCAGAGAAGGGCTTAACGCTGACTTTGCACAACGCTAGCCCTGAGTCCGACGGTGCAGTAAATGGCACTGATGAATTCTTTTCCCTATTGCCTGAGATGACAAAAGTCTACTATGATTTTATTCCTCATTCTTGTGTCTGTTTTATCTTCACAGTTAATATTAAATATACCAGTAAATACCCTATCTTAAAAAGTAACTCTTTCGTTTCCCTTTTGCACCACAGCGAACTTGTGGGAAGGGGGAGGTGGAAGAATTGAGTAACTTCCTTAACACGGTTGGCCCGGGAGGCCCGTGCTGTGTAGTTCACAAACGCAGCCAGGAGGTGGCGGTAGTGACCAACGACAAAATCCTCCCGCGCTGCCTCTATCAGCTCCTCGCTGCCCTGCGGATGCTTCCTGGATCTAATCTGATACTTTTGAAAGAGATTTCCTTCTTTCAAAAACACCAGGCCCAAACAGAAACTAACCTCATCCTGCAGATAAAGAATGTTTGTGCCTTACAAGTTGTGTCAAACCCTCCCAGTGACAGCCAGACCTTCCGTAAATATTTTCCCAGCAGCAAAATGCAGCTGCACAATTTATGCAGCCGGGAGGCAAAGTCCCCCTGCGGAAGCCCACGCCCCATCCCACCTCCCCGTGGGGGGGGAGGTGTGCAAAGGGAATAGCGACCTCCGCTAGGCCGATCCCAGCTCCGGGAGGCCGAGCGCGCTGAAGGGCCCTGCAGGAAGTAGCGGGAGCTGAGCCCCGTGCTGTGCAGGGGTAAGGGTGGTGCCCCAACCCTGACTCACTCCCACCGGACGCTGCTGTGCCTGCTCAGACCCTGAAGGGTCCCAGAGGACATGGGAAGCCACAGTGAGGAGTCCAGACCTCACTAGAAGGCAGCAGCACCACTCAAAGCTGTAAGGCCGGGAGTAGCACGGCTCAAGGAGTTGAGAAGTGGCCGAGAAAATAAGCTGTAGGACGTTGAGTAGGTTTTCCTATCTTTGAGTCTCATAGTGAATTTCGGATAGTGTATCTTGAAGAATGCTGAGGAAGAGTCTAGACATGAGCCCTCAGGCTCCTTTCTCTACTGCAAAAGCCCTTTATGATCTGGGGAAGCAGCCTCGTCTCCATGTGATCCCAGGGAGATGGGTGGTGGCAGAACGTCTCATGAGCTGTGGCCTCGGAGGGACCCGGCTCAGGATGCAGAAGAGGCGAGTGAGCCCTCGAGCCTCCCTCTTCTCCTGCGTTCAATGCAGGGTCGTGTGAGAAGTCAATGAGATCATGTATGTAGGTCACTGGCCGATGGCAAGTGCTCAGCAAACAGTTGCCATGGCGGACACTTGGCCTGCCCACCAGGCCATAAACACACGTGTTCCCGTGCACACACACGCACACAGAAGGTCCCTCCTCCACCTCACACACGGCAGGTCTGCCGGGAGTCACTTCTGTGCTCCAGCCAAAATGCCCTGGAGGTTCCCCTTTTATGGTCTGCATGAAAACGCTTTCGAGGGTCCCCACTGGGGTTTCAGCGCTTTCAGACTCTGCACCCCTGGGGGTGGCCCTGACTGTGGCCACCATTCCAGGGCTTCCCGGAGCAGACCTCTGCTTTTATTGTGGCAGAGTCACCTGCTGATGTTGGTAAGTCACTGGGAAATGTTTGTTTCTATGGCATCGGATGCCTTGAGACTAAGCTGAGGCTGCGTAGCGCATATTTGAACTACAGGGAAGGGAAGGTCAGTCCTGCCAAGGTTAGAAAGAAGGTGGGAGCTCACAGAAACCACACAATGAAAAGCCACTGCTGATAAAAACCAATTTCACACCTGTTAACCACGGAGAATGAGCTTGCAGCAGCCCCGGGTGCCTCTCGCAAGGGACCTAGGTGTGCCGTCTCTGCCTGGTGTGCAACCCACCCCACCGTGCCCTGCGGTCTCATGGGAACTCGTGCTGTTTACAGGCGCCAAGTCGGAGTTCATCAGCGTTCGCTCAGACCTGTTCCAGATGACTTCTCCCGCCCAGCAAGGCTGGGACAGCGTGATGCAGCCTTCCCGGTGGAAGCTTCCAGTGTTCTAAAGGAGTCTTACAGCAGGAAGGAGTTCGCTGCCAGGCCCAAACTGCATTCCTTTAACAAAACCTGTGCAGACCCCGGCTTACAGCGGACTGTGCTCCAAATGTTGGTTTGGAATCTGTTTTCCCACCCAGTGAGGCTTGGGGTGGGTGTGTTTCCAGAACTCCCACCGCTAGCCCTCCTGCAGAGGCGGGGAAGCCAGGGAAAGCCTGGCACGTCTGGGGGACTGCACTGAGCTCAGGTGGCTGGAGAACCGACCAGGAGAACCAAGGAACAGAGAGAGAAGAGACAGAAGGTGCGCAGAAGCCCATTGTACGGTGAAGAGATTTTAGAGGCCACTTTAGGGAGTTTGGGCCACAGTTACCCTGAGGATCACGGGGTGCCATTTAAAAGTTTTAAATAAAGAGCCCCCTGATCAGAGAGACTGAAACCCTTCTCCCCCCAAGGTATTGTGACAGCGGGAGCAAAGTCTACAGCCTCAGACTTGGCGCTGCAGCGGTTCGGATAGCTGGGAGGAGAGCAGAGAGGCAGTGAAGGGCCTGGGTCTGCCGTGGTGTGTGGGCAGGGGTGTGCGGGGAGGGGTGTGCAGGGAGGGGACCCTGAAGCTCTTGGCTGCAGGGTTCCCTGGAGGAACCCTGGAGGGCAACCAGGGAGAAGGAGAGGCCAAGAAGACACCAAGCCCCACTAAATCCCAGATCGAGGAGCTCTTTTTAGGTGGGGGCTGTGTTTAATGCAGGTGTTCGTCAATTGGCACCTGTCTGTGTTCTGCTTTCTTAGAAAATCCATTTCCTCCAAGCCTAGAAACTGCTATCATTCCATACAGGATGGCCGCACGGCAGTGGCCATACTCAAAAAAAGGTGCAAAATGGGGAATAAATGGATCTACTTTATGTGGGACGCTTGCTATCTGAAAAAGTGTGACAAAAACCAAAGTCCATTGCCCTTCAAGCCAGAGTATATTGATTTCTCTTTATGCTCACATATGAACTGCCTGAAACTGGAAGCCTATGGGAAGTAATTTAAGGTTAAAATTTTTTATGATATAATAATGTTTTTCTAAATGCAAAGATAGTATAAATACACCTGCAGCACTAATGAGAAGGTTAAAATTGTGTATTTAACTATATTAATAAATAAAGCCATGGGACAAACTAAGGGAACTAGAGGAAGCACAGATTCCTAATCATGAGTCAGTCAATTAGAGCAAATGGGCAAAGCTTTTGAACTGAAATATTTTGTAAAAGCAGCACCAATTTTGCACAAACGGTTTTTTGTTCTCTAGAGTGCACATTTTATAATGCAAGCATTTTAATTGTGCTCACCTTTCCTTTATTTTATTTCTGCTTTAGACACATGCCAGGATTAACAAAAACTTTAAACAAAAATATATCTAGAACAGCGTTACAATGTTGGAACTTCCCCTCTCGACAGCAAGAGAGCTTCTTAGCTACATTGCAAAATCATTGGCAGGCTTCTGTGAGATTTCAGAAATAGTTTAATGGCAAGATGGCTCACATATTTTTCCATGAATACATTGGAAACAGACTGATGACTATTGAAACATAAAACATAACTACTACCATATTTCATGGAATCTACAACTGCATCAGTGTAAGATGCACTATTATTTAATGAAGGACTCAGAAAGGAAAAACGCTGACACAGAACTATATCTGTCACAGTACTTTCTTACCACTTAGAATTTTTTTAACATATTAAAAGAGCTCTTTTAGGCCTATTTGGGTTTGTTGTTGTTGTTGTTGTTTTGAGACAAGGTTTCCCTTTGTCACCCAGGCTACAGTGTAGTGGCATCATTGTAGCTCACTGTAGCCTCCAACTCCTGGGCTCAAGAAATCCTCCTGCCTCAGCCTCCCATGTAGCTGGGACTACAGGCGTGTGCCACCATGCCCGGCTAATTTTTCTATTTTTTGTAGAGATGGGGTCTCACTCTTGCTCAGGCTGGTCTCGAACTCCTGACCTCAAGCAATCCTCCTGCCTCAGCCTCCCAAAGTTAGACCTACTTGGACTTAGAATTCATTAGTCACATATCACTCTTCTGCATAAGCTAAAATGGAAAAATAGGTGAGTAAATGAGTTAAGATATGCATAAGATTTCTTCACAGTCAGAATCTAACTCTTTAAAATCTCTCTTTGATTCAGGACCTTTTATATCCATGTCTTCCCAGACACTGTTGAACTATGAGCCATCAAGAGCTTCCAGGAGAGTCTCAGTGAAGCCATATTTCTTTTAAAAGTGCCTCACAGTTGTCTTCGGGATTTTTCTCCAAGTCTGACACTGGTTGTCTGAGCTCTGATGCTCACAGCCAACAGCGTGTGCAGGGCACAGAGATTTCGGAGCAGCTAAGGCATGAGAAAGCATTCCCCTTAGAATCGATGCAATACTGTCACTGGCATTTAACGTGTACTTTTGCTGTCTTTCATTTTCACTTCTCCTCCTACCCCTAACCAGACACATTTGTATACATATATGTCCAAAGATAACTTCTAGGGAAGGAAGAAAATCTGACATTCACAATAAAAAATAGGGAAAACCACATTTCAGACAACCATGGCAAACCTATACTTGGGGATTACGGTGGCGGTCTACCCTCCAGAGTGTCCCCGACTGGTGCGCAGAGTCTCCAGCGCTGGGAGCGGGAAGGAGCAAGCGCGGGGTAAGAAGCCAGGGAGGCTCGGAGAGGCGGAAATGGCCAGGCCTTGGGGTCAGGCGCCACTGGGTTTGGATGGTGGTTTTTCTCATTTAACTCACCGCGTGATGCTCATGTTCCCTCACCTTTCTAAGGCCCAGGCTGCTCATCTGAAAAAAGGAAGATTGTAGAACACGTCCCACAGAGTTGTCATAAGGAGTAAATAGAGTACCAAATGGAAACACCATCAATAAGTGCCAAATACTTTGGGGTTCCCCCACTTACCCAACCCTCAATAAAGAGCCCCAGGCATCACCCCAAAGGCTGAAAATAAATCAGAACCACTCCAAGAAAAAAAAATAACCAAACAAAATTAAGCATGCTTTTGTCTGTATTACACTGAGATTCATGAATGGAGACAGATTCTCTTGAAAGTAACATTTTCCTCCTCCCATGGGAGGCCAGCCGGGATTCCAGGCAGGGAGCCTCCCAGCACACATCAAAGTTGTGGGGGGCTCAGCAGGCTTAAGGTCCTGCCTGCTGGCAAAGGCCAGAGAGAAACCACCAAATAGAGGAGGCTGGAAAGGAGCGAGGCCTACTCCAGACTGCCAGATTGAGGGTTTCAGACAGCCCCACCTCCACATGCAGACGTTCTGGCTGAGTGGGTCCACTTCATCCCCTCCCTGGCAGCTTTGCCCAGGGGTGACGAGCAGACCTTTGGTCCCTGCTAAAAGCATCTGTGGAGCTTGAGGTCAGGCTCACCCAACCCAACCATGCCCAGCCTCACTCCTCCACCTGCCCCTGCTGTGGTGGAGAAAAGGGCACACCTGGAAGTCCCAGGGACCCCCCACCACCTGAGGCATTAGAGTGCTTCTCCTGAGGAGCTAGAGCTGGTCACAGGACCCCCAAACAACATTGCAGCTTGTTCCTTCCAGCAAGTGCCACCTACTGTGAGGGAGGTCAATTTGCATGCCCTTTTACTGGATTTACTGACTTATCATACAGGGTGTGGTCAGTTCTGACCCCCAAGTACCAGGTACTGGCTCAGAGATTAAACTGCACATGTCAGGATCTAAACAAAAGAAAATCCAAATGTAGGAAGCAACAGTTGCCCCAGATAATGAGGAATCAGTGAAAGAACCCTGGAACAATAAAGAATCAAAGTGAAAGAACACCTGCAATGGATACCAACCAAAATCAGAATATTGAAATGACAGATGAAGAATTTGGAACATGGATGGTAAGAAAGCTCAATGAAATGTAAGATAAAATGGAAACCCAACACAAAGAAAGCAGAAAAACCATGCAGCAAATGAATGAAAAATTCAGTAAAGAAATTGAAATGTTGAAGAAAAACCAAAAAGAACTTCTGGAAATGAAAAATTCATTCAAGGAATTACAAAACACAGTGGAAAGCCTTAAGGATAGGTTAGATCAGGCAGAAGAAGGAATTTCAGAGCTTGAAGACAACGCTATTCAATTAAACAAGTCAGTCACAGAGATAGAGCAGAGAAATAAGAGGAACAAGCCAAGCCTACAGGAAATATGGGATTACATAAACAGGCCTCACAGAAGAATCATAGGTATCCTTGAGGGTGAAGAAGAAAACACAAAAGGGTTGGAAAACCTACTTGAGGGAATAGTAAAGGAAAATTTCCCTGGTCTTGCTAGAAATGTAGATGTCCAGGTACAAGAAGCTCAAAGGACTCCTGAGAGATTCATGGCAAAGAGGCAAACTCAATGACTCATAGTCATCAGACTGGCCAAAATAAAGAGGAAAGAGGCCCTCCTGTGAGCAGTGAGGTGAAAGCACCAGGTAACTTACAAAGGAAAACCCATCAGACTAACTGCACACTTTTCAACAGACACCTTATGAGCCAGAAGGAACTGGGGCCCCATTCTCAGTGTTCTCAAACAGCATAATGGCCAGCCTAGAATTTTGTATCCTGCAAAACTAAGTTTCATATATGAGGGGGAAATAAAGACTTTCTCAGACAAGGAAAAACTGAGGGAATTTGTCAAGACAGGACTTGCCCTGCAGGAAGTACTGAGAACTGCATGATACACGAATCAGTGCGACAGACACCCACCAGTGTAAAACCTAAAAGCTAAAGGTCAAAGCCCAGATACCACAATGTCTCAAGAGACAAAACAAACCAACAAAGATCTACTCAACAGGATGAACAGAAGTCCATTGCACTTATCAATTCTTTCAATAAATGCGAATGCCTTGAACTACCCACAGAAGAGATATAGGCTGCACAAATGGATTAAGAAAAACATAAAAGCCAAGTATCTGCTGTCTTCAGGAAACACATCTAACCAATAAGGACTCATTCAGACTCAAGGTGAAAACAACATTCCATCCAAATAGAAATCAAGAGAAACTGCTGGTGTAGCAGTTCTCCTATCAGATGACATAGTCTTAAAATCAACAAAAGTAATGAAAGACATAGATGGTCATTATATAACAGTAAAGAGAATAATTCAACAAGAAGACATAATAATCCTAAATATTTATTCACCTACCATGACAGTACTTAGATTCATAAAGCATATCTAATTGATCTAAACAAAATGATAAACAGCAACACCATAATAGCTGGAGACTTCAACACCCCTCTGCCAGAACAGGACAGATCCTCCAAACAGAAAATTAACAAAGAAACAATGGACTTAATCAGAACTCCAGAGCAAATGGGCCTGACGGACATTTACTGAACATTCTACCTCAAAACCACTGAATATACATTCTTCTCATCAGCTCATGGGACATTCTCTAAGATTGACCATAGCCTAGGCCACAAAGCCTGTCTCAAAAAATTTAAAAAATAGAAATTATACCATGCATCTTCTGATATCACAGTGGAATAAAAGTAGAAATCAATCCTAACAGAAACCTCTCATTTCTACTCAAACTCATGGAAGCTAAATAACCTTCTCCTGAATGATTATTTCATAAATGAGGAAATCAAGATGGAAATCAAAAGATTCTTTGAACTAAATGACAAGAGAGACACAAGTTATCAAAATCTGTGGGACACAGCTAACGCAGTCCTGAGAGGAAAGTTTATTTCCATAAATGTCTATATCCAAAAGACAGAAGAATCACAAATAGACAACCTAATGAATTGACTCGAAGAGCTGGAGAAAGAAGAAAAGACCGACCCCAAACCTAGCAGAATAAGTGAAATTAATAAGATCAAATCAGAACTAAATGAAATTGACAACAGGAAAATTATATGGAAGATTAATGAAACAAAAAGTTGGTTCTTTGAAAAGATAAACAAAATTGACATGCCTTTGGCTAGACTAAGAGCAGAAAAGAAAAATCTCTAATAAGCTCCATCAGGAATATGAAAGGAGATATTACAACTGATGCCACGGAGATACAAGATATCACCTATGAATTCTACAAAAAGCCTTATGCACACAAACTGGAAAACGTGGAGGAAATGGACAAATTTTTAGAAACACACAGCCTCCCTGGGCTCAAGCAGGAAGAAATAGAATTCCTGAACGAACCAATATTAAGAGCTGAAATTGAAACAGCAATAAAAAACCATCCTAAAAAGAAAAGTCCTGGACCAGATGGTCTCACACCCGAATTTTACCACACCTACAAAGAAGAATTGGTGCCTATCCTGCAAAAGTTATTGCACAACATTGAGAGGGTTGGAATCTTCCCCAACACATTTTATGAAGCCAACATAACCCTGATACCGAAACCAGGAAAGGAAGCAACAGAAAAAGAAAGCTACAGACCCATATCCTTTATGAAAATAGATGCAAAAATTCTCAGCAAAATCCTAATCCAGGTGCTTATCAAGAATATAATCCATCACAACCAAGTGGGCTTCATCCCAGAGATGCAGAGATGGTTCAATATACACAAATCTACAAATGTAATTCACCACATAAATAGAAGTAAAAACAAAGACTGTATGATCCTCTCAATAGATGTAGAAAAAGCATTTTAGAAAATTCAACACCCTTTTATGATAAGAATGCTTAACAAAATAGGCATAGACGGGGCCTACCTAAAAATGATACAACCTATATATGACAAACCCATAGCCAACATCATACTGAATGGGGAAAAATTGAAAGCATTCCCACTTAGAACTGGAATCAGACAAGGTTGCCCACTTTCTCCACTTCTATTCAACATAGTGCTGGAAGTCCTTGCAAGAGCAATCAGGCAAGAGAGCAAAATTAAGGGCGTCCAAATGGTGGCAGAAGAGATCAAAATTCTCACTCTTTGCTGATGATATGATATTATATCTAGAAAACCCCAAGGATTCAGCCAAGAGACTCCTGGAATTGATAAATGAATTCAGTAAAGTCTCAGGATAAAAAAATCAATACGCACAAATCAGAGGCATTTGTATAGGCCATTAACAGTCAAACTGAGAACCAAATCAAAGACTCGATACCCTGCACAATAGCAACAAAGAAAATAAAGTACCTAGGAAAATATTTAACTAAGGAGTTAAAAGACCTCTACAGGGAGAACTATGAAACACTGAGGAAGGAAATATCAGAGGACGTAAACAGGTGGAAAACCATACCATGCTCGTGGGTCGGCAGAATCAACATTGTTAAAATGTCTATACTACCCAAAGTGATCTACAGATTCAAGGCAATCCCTATTAAATTACCAACATTATTTTTCACAGATATAGAAAAAATAATTTTATGCTTCGTATAGAACCAGAAAAGACCCCATTTAGCAAAAGCAATTTTAGGCAGTAAGAACAAAATGGGAGATATTAATTTAACAGACTTCAAACTATACTACAAGGCTGTGGTTCTTAAATAAGCTTGGTATTGGCACAAGAACAGGGACACAGTCCAGTGGAACAGAACTGAGAATCCAGACATTAAACCATCCTCATATAGCCATCTAATCTGTGACAAAGCAGACAGAAACATACACTGGGGGAAAGAATCCTTATTCAATAAATGGTGCTGGGAAAATGGGATAGCCACATGTAGAAGACTGAAACAGGACCCACACCTTTCACCTCTCACAAAAATCAAATCACAGTGGATAACAGACTTAAACCTAAGGTGTGAAACTATTAGAATTCTAGAAGAAAATGTGGGAAAAACTCTCATAGACATTGGCCTAGACAAAGGATTTATGAAGAAAACCCCAAAGGCAATCACAGCAACAACAAAAATAAATAAATGGGACCTACTCAAATTAAAAAGCTTCTGCACAGCCAAAGAAACTATCATGAGAGCAAACAGACAACCTACAGAATGGGAAAAAATTTTCGCATGCTACACATCCGATAAAGGGCTGATAACTAGAATCTATTTAGAACTCAGGAAAATCAGCAAGAAAAAATCAAACAACCCTATCAAAAAGTGGGCAAAGGACATGAATGGAAACTTTTCAAAACAAGACAGAAGTATGGCCAAAAAACATATGAAAAAATGCTCAACATCTCTAATCCTCAGGGAAATGTAAATCCAAAGCACAATGAGATATCACTTATCTCCAGTGAGAATGGCCTTTATCAAAAAGTCCCAAAACAATAAATCTTGGCATGGATGTGGAGAGATAGGAACACTCATACAGTGCTGGTAGGACTGCAAACTAGTACAACCTCTGTGGAAAGCAATATGGAGATACCTCAAAGAGATACAAGTAGATCTACGATTTGCTCCAGCAATCCCATTATTGGGCATCTACCCAAAAGAACAAAAGACGTTCTATAAAAAAGACATCTGCATCTGAATGTTTATAGAAGCACAATTCACAATTGCAAAGATGTGGAAACAACCCAAGTGCCCATCAATACATGAGTGGGTTAATAAAATGTGGTATATGTATAGCATGGCTATAAGAAAGCTATATTTTCTCAGCTATAAGAAACAATGGTGACATAACACCTCTTGTATTTTCCTGGATAGAGCTGGAACCCATTCTACTAAGTGAAGCATCCCAAGAATGGAAAAACAAGCACCACATGTACTCACCATCAGATTGGTTTCACTGATCATCACCTAAGAGCACATATAGGAATAACATTAATCGAGTGTCGGGCAGATGGGGGGAAGGGATGGGTGTATACATACATAATGAGAGCAAGGCGCACCGTCTAGGGGATGAACACGCCTGAAGCTCTGACTTGGGGTGGGGAGGGGGGGACAAGGACAATATACATAACCTAAACTTTTGTACTCCCATAATATGCTGAAATAAAAAAAATTAAAAAAAGAAAAATACTTCTATTTAGTAAACCAATTTAGAGATTTAAGAAAAACATCCCTCAAAGCCATTTTCACCATTTGCTTTCACCACCCTTGTGCATTTCACTCATCATGTGGGGAAAATCAAGCATTTGGCACTGAGGAATAATTCAGAGTACCAAGTCCAAGGGGAGCATGAGATAGTGGAGCTGGTGATCAAAAAGAACTAAGGCAGCTCCAAAGGCAGTGAGCTCCTCACACCATTACCGAGGCCTCAGAGGGGGGCCTGCCCTTTGTCATCCATACACCGGACCCTCAGACTGACCAAAGGATTATTTTTAACCACCTGATGAATTATACTTCCCTTCTTCCCTATGTTAACCATTCCCCATTTCACACACATGACTTTATCTAGAGTGGAAAAACTATAAAATATTGCTGGTCTCAAGGCACCCTCTGCTGATAATTCCAAAGATCACCATCAAGGAAGGTTAATGTACCGAGTGCCTGAAGCTGCCAAGAGCAGCAGCAGCAGGAGGAGGACTTAACCCTTTCAGTTTACATGGTCATCTCCCAAAAAGTTAAACTCATTAATGTTTCTAGTCAAAAGAATGGTGAAAAGCAATTTTAGAACAGTTATCACTGCCTAAGTATAAAGCTTCAAAAATACTTAGCTGAAAGGCCAACAGACTATGCTAACTACATAAGAATAATAAGGGGTTTTAAAATCAAAAGAAGGCGAGAGATATAAACAGTCCTGGATGAATATTTTAAAGGTAAACTGATTTACCTACATCATTTTCCTAAATTATAGTATCTAGTTAGCTGTCACATCACACAAACCTCATGAACTTGTCCCACTAAAAATTATGCCTTCAAGCCTAATTAATGAGCTTAATTTATTTTCTATGATTCCATATTTTGACTTACATGTTTACATGACAAGGATTTTCTAGCTTCTACTTCTACTTGATAGAGTAGATTATATTTTTCCAATTCAACATTTTTAAGTCTTCCTGAGACATTTTCATTTTGTAGAGTTCGGATTCCAGATCTTTAGTTCTGAGTTCCACCTGAGTTTTTACTGCAGCCATATGGCTGTCTCTTAATTGCTCTATGTTTTCTTGAGATGCTGCTTGTGCCTGAAACAAATTAAAATGATGCATTTTTAGTCATTAAAACCTGGACAATTATTATATATATCTTTCCTTTCCTTTTGAATCAGTGCTTCAGAGAGTAATTTTATCTTCTTTTATTTTATTCTTTCTCCTTTTCAGAAACATGGTCTCCCAGTGCCACCTAGGCTGGAGTGCAGGGGCCAGATCATAGCTCATGGTGGCCTCCAACTCCTGGCCTCCGGCAATCATCCTGCCTCCACATCCTGAGTACCTGGCACTACAGGCACACACCACCAGACCCAGCTAATTTTATTATTTTTTGTAGAGTCTGGGGTCTCCTATGTTGCCCAGGCTGGTATCAAACTCATGGCCCCAAGTAACCCTCCTACCTCAGCCTCCCAAGTTGCTGGAGTCACAGGCATGAGCCACTACATGTGGCCTCAGAGAGCAATTTTACATCTGTGAAAAAAGAAGCTGAAGTTTAAGCCATTTATCATCAATATCAATTAATTGATCGTTGTATCTGAATTATTAAAAAATTGAGGGGGACAGTGAAGATGGCTGACTGGAGACATCAGCTGGCAGATCATCCAAGAGGGAAGGAAAGTTTTCAGACAAAGGAGGTAAAGGAGAGGAAGGAAAAAATCCTAGCTCACGTGTGGTCTGCAGGTGAGGGTGCCAGAGCCTGCCGGATATGCCATGGGAAGAAGCTGTGGACCAGAACAGGAAGAAAAGAGATATCCACACAGATCAACCCCAGAGAAGCTCAGAACCTGGTGGAGAGGGCAGGTGGGGGGTTCATTTCTCCTTCCCTCCCACCTCTGGTAGCCAGTGGGCCCCCAAGCCGCTGGACAGCTTTTCTACCCTCACGAGCCCAAAGGCTGTTGCCACCACTGGACTGGCAGCTTCCAGAAAGTAAAGTATCGGGCTTCTGGCCCCTTCGAAATTGCCCCCCAGAGGCACCGTCTTGAGCTGCGATGGCAGGTGCCACCCTGCTTCTCCACACATGGTGTTCCCTTGTCCACCCCAGGGAGCTCCAGCCCTTCAGTTTTCTTGTCACCTGTTCCTGCACAGACAGTTCCCAACTTGTGCCCACATTGCGGTGGACCCTGAAGAATTTGGGTGACCCCAGACTTTGGACATGCTGTGTGGGCTTCCTTCCAGATGGATGAGGAGGGCTGGAATGCTGGCTCTCAGCCTTTAGACTCTTTTTCTTCCCCATTACTCCCCCACCCATTGCAGCCAAAATGGACGATTGAGCTGAGCCTCTCAAAAGTGACTGTCTCCCCTCTGTTGGTGCACCCAGGACACCTTTCCCATTGGGGACCTTCAGTGGACCTGTGGGTGCCCACTCTGGCAGTTCCCTGCCCACCTGCACCCCCTGGGGCTGCTCGGCCACATTAACAGCCTTATGGTATTTTTTACTGGAGAAACATTTCTACATCCCCTAGAGATTTTCCTATCTCTTAAGTCATCTATCTCCATTTTTCCATGGTACACTGCCTTTTTCAAGATAATTTATCCCCACACTTGTCATATGTGTGGCCAAAAACTTTGCAATAGGTCCAGGTTTCTCATATTTCTTTAAATCATATTCTGAAGATAGATTCCCACCGCCAACACTCTAAAGGGGGTTTGGGCATAGTTTTTCTGCAAAGGGCCACATAGGAAATATTTTCAGCTTTGTGGGCTGCCACAGCTATCAGACCAGGACTCTGTGGCGCAAAAGCAGTCATAGGCACTGCACAAACAAATGGACAAGGCTATGGTCTAATAAAACTTCATTTATAAAAACAAATAAAAGGCCAAATTCAGCTCCAGGCCCACAGTGTGCCAACTCCTGCTTTAAAATTCAGAAGTTTGAACTGTAAACCAATGTGGAAATTTTTGCCTTAGGTATCTGGGACAATAGAAAATAATTTTGTAAGAATAAAGCTTACATCTAATCATTAGGGAAATGTCAATCAAAACCACAATGAGATACCACTTGTAGCCTTTAGGATTATCCAAAAACTGGAAAATATTAATAACAAGTGATGGTGAGGATGTGGAGAGATTGGAATGCTGGCTCGTGGCTGGTGTGAATATAAAGTGTGCTGTTACTGTGGAAAACGGTAAAGTGGTCTATCAAAAAGTTAAAGATAGAATTATGATATAACCCAGAAAATTCAATTCAAAAGAATTGAATCCAGAGGCCCAAAGGGATATTTGTTTATTACAGTCTTATTCAAAATAGCCAAAATGTGGAAGCAACTCAATTGTCCATCAACATGTAAGTGGATAAACAAAATATCATATAGCTATACAATGGAATATTATTCAGCCAAAAAGAGGAATAGAATTCCACAACATGCTACAACATGGGTGAACCTTGAGGACGTTATGCTATACAAAATAAACCAGTCACAGATATTACATGATTTCACTTATACCAAGTACCTAGAACAGCCCAATTCATAGAGTCAGAAATAGCATGATGTCACCAGGGGACTCCAGGCTGGGGGAGTGGGTACATAATCTTTCATGAGTACAAAGTTTCAGTTTTGCAAGATGAAAAACGTTCTGCAGGTGCATGGTGGGTGATAGTGGCACAACGATGTGAATGTTATGTACTTAACACCACCAAAGTGCATGCTTAAAAATGGTTAAAATGCTAAGTTTTATGTTAGGTATGTAATATTTTACCACAACTAAAAAGCATGAGGCAATTTAAAAAATTATGGCAAATCTGAAAAAAGCTTTAATGTTGTCTGAGGGTGGATTGGTAGCACTATGCCTCTCACAGTGTGTGCAAATGTGTTCTTTGGAGCAGGGAGCTGCTCTGCATGTTCTGCTGTGAATGAGTCTTATGATATGAAATCTTTTGTGCCCGGTGTTGACCTCGTCTATAAGAAGGCATTTTATGGAGCCACAATCTGCATACAACTTACAGATTTCAATTACTGTTAAGTTCAGGGAGAAACTTCAAAAGAATAACAGGCATAAAAAATAGAAAAATACAGACCTGTCATCACCAAAGAATTGTTTACATTTCTACATCAGTTTGATGCCGATGCAAAATAAATATTTGAAATAGAGACTTGCTCAAGAATTTTCTCTCATTCTCATTGCACAGATTGCCCCCACAGGGGAATGAGAAACAGAAAAAAATAAAAAATCGTCAGGGAAATAGTTGGCTTCTAGTATTTCAAAGACTTATCTGAGAGGAGGGAGTTTGATGACTTTTTAGCGTAGGTTGATTTGTAGAACTGTGAGGAATTGAGTTGCATAGCAAAGTATGAAATGTCAGTCCTGTTTTGAAGCCTCCCGTGTAACTGAGAGGTAGAGAAATCCATAGCTCAGTGAACTTTTAATCAGTTGTTCCTTTAGCAGGAGAAGCCAAGTAAAACCAGCTGTGTGTGTGTGTGACCACTCCAGTTACTCAAATTGTGAAATATGCCCTCCCAAGGAAGAAACCAGAGTTTTCTGTTTACTTTTTTTATGTTTAGCTCATGTTTTCTTAAAAGCGCAATGCATCTCTATTAGATAATTAAAGAATATTTCTTCAAAGATCACCCTGGTTTGCTTAAGTCAACAGATCCTAAGCGTGCGCATCTAGTCTTTTCTCAAAAATTGCTGTTACAGGTTGAATTATGTACCTTTCCCTCCTAATTTATATGTGACAGTCCTAAGATCCAGTACCTGGAAATGTGACCCTTATTTGAATACAGGGTCTTTACATGGGATTAAAGTTAAAATGAGGTCATTAGGGTGGACTCTAAGGTGACTTGTGTTCTTATAAACAGGGGAAATTTGGGCCCCAAAATAAGCATAGAGGGAAGAGGGTGTGAAAACATCTTGAGCGGAGATGGCCAAGGAGAGAAACCTCAGCAGAAACCAACCCTGTTGACACCTTAATCTTGGACTTTCAGGCTCCAGAACTGTGAGAAAATACACGTGTGTCGTGAAACCCCCCACTCCGTGGTCCTTTGTCACGGAGGTCCAAGAGAATTGATACACCTTCCGATTTGTTCTTTAGGGCGATGCGACATGTAAAAACATATATTTCTAGGGGAAAGAACACACTCATTCGCGTGCCCTCACACACGAGCACATGCACACAAACGTGCCCACTCACAGATACTCACGCTGACATGCACACACACGCTTGCACACACACACCCCACACACGGAGTGCTAGAACTTCTTTTGCTCTTACACTAATTAGCTTCTTCCTGCTTTAGGGGTGAGACTGCAGTCAAAGCTGGTCATGAAAAATGAGGGTGATGTGCTTCTTTCTGAATTTTCTCTCTTTCTCTCTCTTAAATTAACTACATGCAAGCTTACATTTTACAATGCTAAAAAGAGACACAGTTTTAAGAAGCTTGTATCAAGAAAACACAGTAAATAGAAAAAGAAAATTCCAGTATACATTTTAGCGTGTGCTTTCAGATCCTTTGACAAAATTGCAGAATCCTTTTCAGGGGCTGAGAATGTTGCGGTAATTCACAAACCGCCACAGTAGCCATCTCTAACTGTCTCTGCACAATTACTGTTAACCACAGGGTGAATACAAAGGAACAGATGAGAAAGATAGCGCCAGAACATTGCATGAAGCTTGGCCCCAGCTCGTCCTGTAGGGGATGCTCCTGTCCTGCACTCCCCAGAATTATAACAGAGCTTCAAAAAAAAAAAAAAAAAAAAACAAAACAGTGAAAAGTTGGGGAAATAGGACTGCATTTCTGCCCTTGGTGATTCAAGGTAAAAATAATTTTCAGCATAATTAAGAATGTTATCTGGATTTTAATGGTGTTTCTCTATTCAAGGCTTTGAAGCTAAATGTGTTTTAAAGAACATTCTTTGGCTTTTCTGTTTTTATGTATGAGCCCTTTTTTTCCCCTGGGAAACCAACCATAAGTTAAATTATATCAAATTGATGATTTTAATATCAGTTTAATTTTAAAACACCCCCACAGCTCCCCTCTGGCATGCATAGTTATGTGTGATAACAAACAGCGTAGGCCAATAATAATGAGCTAACTAGGTGAAAATGGGATTATTTATCTACAATTGGAAATAAAAGAGGGAAACGTAAAAATGCAGCATAAATAGGAATCCTCTAAAGGGCAATATATGATAAATTTAGGGTAAGAGCCCAGCTTGGTGCCTCACAGCTGTAATCCCAGTGCTTTGGGAGGCCAAGGTGGGAGGATCACTTGAGGTCAGGAGTTGAAGGCCAGCCTGGGCAACATAGTGAGACCCCCCTATCTCTACAAAAAATTAAAAAAAGAAAATTTGCTGGATGTGGTGGCACATTCCTATAGTTTCAACTACATGGGAGGTTGAGGCGGGTGGATCCCTTGAGTCCAGGAGTTGGAGGCTGCAGTGAGCTATGATCATGCCACTGCACTCCAGCCTGCATGACAGAGCAAGATCCTGTCTTTAAAAAAAACTGAACAAACAAAAAATTTAAAAAATGAGAAAGTAAACAGCAACACTTAGTGCACTGTTGCATGCTTCTATGAATGAGAAAATTCTTCCTCTTTAATGAGGTAAATGTTCTGTCAACTTGCTTGAAAATAATTATATATAACTGAAATTATCTCCCTTGTACTATTCAGTTCTTGTTCTTACTTTAACTATTTGGAACGTTTTTCAAACTATAAATTTTATCGACGAAGGTATGCTGCCATTGCAATTCCATCAGATTTTTGGCTTGTTGCATTTCATATTTATTTGTATGTGTATATATCTCTCACACACACATACATATGCCATAAATACATGCATATAGAGATATATACATATTTATCAGATATATTTACATATTTATTCATATAAACTCATGAGTGTATGTGCAAGTAAAGATAAGAATGCAGTTCTCTGTAGTCCTTAGCTATGATAAAAATGACTAAGCTACAGCTTCCTTTTTGTTCATACTCCAACATACTCCTTCACTACTAACAGACTAGAACCAATGGATTACTGGCATTTATATAAATCTTTATAGTGAGCACTGAGTACTCTAGGAAAAGATGGTGGGGTTTGGTTTTGTTTTGGGGGGCTATGTGTCAGGCACTATTCTATCTAAGCACTTTAAGTTAGTTTAATCCTCACAATACTGTAAAGGTAGTGCTATTATTGTTCCCATTTTATAGATGAAAAATTTGAGGCACAGAGATTTAAAAATTTGCCTATATCTAGTAAGTACAAGAGCTGGAATACAAAATCAGTGAGTCTCTTAAGCTTAAACTCTTAAGCTTTATACTGTACTCCTCTTATTTCTGTATGTGTTGGTGTGTATATGTGTATACATATGGATATATATGACACGTATTATTTTAGTGGCTGTAGAATATTTCATTGTATGGATACACTTTAATTTACTTAATCTATTCCTTTCTGAGGGACCTTTAGGATGTTTCCAACTTGTTTATATGTGTGCTGTGATAATTAGTATGCACTGAAATATCTTACATGCATCTTTACACATTTAAGTATACCTATAGTTAAAATTTTGGTTGGGTGCAGTGCCTCATGCCTATAATCCTAGCACTCTGGGAGGCTGAGGGGGGAGGATCGCTTGAGCTGAGGAGTTTGGGACCAGTCTGAGCAAGAGTGAGACCCTGTCTCTAACAACAACAAAAAAAAAACATTAGTCGGGCATGGTGGCACATGTGCCTACAGTCCCAGCCATGCAGGAGGATAAGGCAGGAGGATCACTTGAGCCCAGGAGTCCAAAGCTGCTGTGATCTAGGCTGATGGCACAGCACTCCAGCCTGGGCAACAGAGTGAGACTGTGTCTCAAAAACAAATAAATAAATGAAATGAAAAAATTTCTAGAAGTGTAATTACTGAACCAAAGAGCATGCACTTTTAAAGTTTTGTTAGGTGTTGTTAAGTTATCCTCCAAATACTTGTAACAATTTACATTCACACCAACAAGCTATAAGAGTTTGTCAAACAACTGAATTTAAATCTAAACTTGGGAGAAGCCATGTGGCCAGTGATGAGAACTGTCTTCAAGAGCCTTTGGGGGCACTTATGTGCCTTTTTAGCATTCCCTTTCTCAAAAGCAAATAACTTTGGATTTTGATTGTTGGTTACGTAACTATTGGAAGAAGGAACAGGGTTTTTGTAGTGGTTTTTTATTTTAAATAAAATGTGGTATATGTATACCATGGAGTTCTACTCAGCCATGAAAAAAATGGCAAACTAATATGTCTTGTATTTACCTGGATGGAGCTGGAGTCCATTCTTGTAAGTGAAGTATCACAAGAATGGAAAAACAAACAGCACATGTACTCATCATCTAATTGGAACTAATTGATTTACACTTATGTGCGCATATGGAAGGAACATTCATCGGGTGTCAGGCAGGTAGGAGGGGGAGGAGGGGATGGGTAAATTCACACCTAATGGGTACAATGCACACTATCTGGGGGATGGGCACACTTATAACTTTGACTCAAACGGTACAAAAGCAATTTATGTAACCAACACACTTGTACTTCTATAATATTCTGAAATAATAATAAAAATAGTGAAAGTAATCACCATTTTAGCATATTCTTTATTCACATCTTTCTATTTATTGCCTGGGCTACCCTATTCTCTTTTCGTTCTCTAATATTATTTCCTATGTCCTGCTTACGTGGGGCTTGAGTCATTCTTCTCCAATTTCTTAAAGTGGAAGCTGGAACTCACTAATTTAAGATTTTCGTTCTTCTTTAAAATAGTAATTCAGAGACATACTAATTTCTAAGTATTGCTCTAGCGTCATCCTACTAATTTGATACGTTGTGCTTTCATAATCATTTTGTTCAATGACTGTGTGACTTGTTCAATGACTGTGTGACTTCCCTTCTTTGACTATCCACATAGATATTTTACAAGTGTTATTTATTTAATAGTTTCCATTATCTGTGGATTTTCCAGACATGTTTCAATTATTGGTTATATTTTAATGCCACTGTGGTTGAACACACGCATTCTAGTCACTGGATTTTCTTTCAATTAATTGAGATTGCTTTTAGGCTAGAATATAGTCTCACCTGGTACATGTGCCTGTGTCCATTTGAAAACTTACATGTGTCTTAGAAGTGAGCTCAAGTATACTTGTAGGATACAAAAATATTGAAGCGCAAACAGGGTAAATTTAACAAAGTCCCACACCCAAACATTGCCAGTCATGGGAAGCAGTAGAAAAATATAGCCAATACGGTAAAAAGAATCAGTCAATCTAGACCCGGAAATGACACACATGTTACATTATGGGTCATTGACATTAAGCAGTTACTATAATGGTATTTCATGTGTTCATAAAGTTAGATAGAGACACAAAAGATATATTTAACATCTAGATATGAAAACTAGTGTGAGATGGAAATTGCATGGAGCAGAATTAACAGTAGATTAGTTTGTAGGAAAAAAAATGACTTGTGAATTTAAAGACTTCACAGTAAAAACCCTATTCAAAAAATTTTAAAAAGATACAGAGAAAAGAGATTTAAAAGAATGAATGTGGGATTTATGGGCTGTGGGGAATTTTTAAGTTATACCATACTAATGTTAATCAAATAAAATTTGGTATGGCTGTGATAATGGTTTTTGTTTTACACTATAAAAGGATCAGTTTATCGAAAGGATGTAAAGTCCTGAACATTTATGTACCTAATATCAGAGCCTCAAAATGCACAAATCAAAAGTTTATAGATGTGCTAGGACAATCAGAGAAATTCATAAGTTTATGTAGGCAATTTAAATATCTGTCCCTCAATAATTGACAGAAAAAGTAGACAGAGAAATCAGTAAGTATAACAGAGATCTGATTAACAATATCAATCAAAATGACCTAATTGATATTTGTAGGAAAGTCCACCCAATCATAGTTCTTTTCAGGACAACATAAAAAATAATCTGGGTGAGGCCGGGCGTGGTGGCTCACGCCTGTAATCCTAGCACTCTGGGAGGCCGAGGTGGGTGGATCGCTCGAGGTCGGGAGTTCGAGACCAGCCTGAGCAAGAGTGAGACCCCGTCTCTACTAAAAAAGTAGAAAGAAATTATCTGGCCAACTAAAAATATATATAGAAAAAAATTAGCTGGGCATGGTGGCACATGTCTGTAGTCCCAGCTACTCTGGAGGCTGAGGCAGTAGGATCGCTTAAGCCCAGGAGTTTGAGGTTGCTGTGAGCGAGGCTGACGCCACGGCACTCACTCTAGCCTGGGCAACAGAGTGAGACTCTGTCTCAAAAAAAAAAAGAAAGAAATTATAGAATAAATGTAGTACCCCTGATTTCCTACAGAAATGAGGTTTCATACTAACAAGCTTCAGAATTCAGCAAATAAACCCCTGCCTTATGCAACATAAGCACCTAGAAAGTTATCATAAGGCCGACACAGCTTGAGTGTGAAATAAAATTTTACTCTATAATAACATTAATTTTTAATAACACTTTTTCATTATTTAGGTGGAAACGATGCATTTTTCAAGAGGAGATGCTATAAGTAAATATCAATAATAGTTTCCAATACAATACAATGTTTGCTAGTGATATCCAGAAATGGGTATGAAGTGAACACATTTAATGCAATTTGCTGCACGCATGGGTTGTGTAAAACATGCTGTTTTACCTCCAAGCTTATTGTGTTGGAGAAAGCACAATGTTTTAATCCAGTTGGATCCCTGACCATGGCCAGTCATGTAGGTATGTTCCTCAGTCTCCTTGAGCTAGCTTCCCCATAGGTGAAAGAGAAATAAGATACATTGGATAAATATACCTTGTAGAGCTCAGTTACAAGCCTCACACTTGCTCAAAGAAGAAGCATAACACGGAAAAGATATGTTCTGCGTGGAAAATGGGTTGTCATGGATAATGCAACTGGAGCCTCAGTCCACCATCTGAAGACAGGTTGCAGACAAGCTATGTGGTTACTTAAACTTACCCTATTTGATTCTAGATCACAGAGTGTATGTCAAAAGGATGCAAACTCTGTAATGATCACCTTCAAAGATTTTTTTTCTCTGTTCTATTCCTTTGAGGTATAGAATAAATAATTTTAGAGGATGGGTGACTAATTACTCATATAGCAATTTTTTTTTCTCCAATTTTTCTACACAATGCTATAATTGTTTTCATTGAACATAATACTAAATAAGACTGTGATCAATTGTTGTAAAGCAATGAACAGGTACACAGTTTGTTTATAAGATACATTTTTTAAAGGTGTCTGTTCCCCTTGTAAGACAGTTTGATGAAGAACAACTTTTTTTTTTTTTTTTAAGTCTGGCTTTAAAATGGCAGAGGTCACTGTTCCTCGAAATGACTCATTGATTTAGGTACATTATTTGCTTTCTGGCCTTACATCTTCATGGAATGCTAATTTTATTGTGGGTGTGTTTATTGATAGATGATTGTCTAATTAGATAAACTGAAAAAAAATGTTGAGTCCAACTTCTCTGTGTTGCAAATATTTGTTTATTCTAAACGGACTGGCTATGTTGCTCCTTGCTTTCAGAAGTGACCAAAACTATCCAGATGAATAATTATATTTTTAAGTAAAACGATTATGGTATACTTGCAAGTTCATATTTGCCCTGGGATGTAATTCAATATAATGTTTCATAACACTTCCAAAAGTAACCCTGATGATGTTTTTCCTTTTGTAAGACAAATTATAATCTGTTTATCATCCCTGATTGAACAAATTAAATCTAATTGAGTCTTCTCTTTAGTCAAGGAAAGATTACGTTGTACTTTCTGTAGGAGAATGATTTTCCTGGAAAAGGTAGGTCAACATAAACAATTACAAGAATTAGTGGTTGTGCTGTTTGAATATGTAATTTCAGGCACTGTTTATAGAATTCCCAATTTAAGGGGTCCCCAGTGGCTAATTCATGAGAACATCAAGCTTCAATGAGAGAACTCACTCCTTAATTAAAACAGGGCAGGACAGAAATAAAGATTCAGAAAATAATTACCCCTTTAAATATCTTTACTTGGATAACTCATATTTTTGAATTTGTAAAAATCTCCTGAGGATATGAATGTGTGTGTTCTTTCAATTTTAAATTAGTTTTTGTTGTTTACCTTTGGAGGGATATTTAGTTTACTAGGAGGTTACAAGATGTGGCTTTTAAGTCATAAGTAGGTATATCATCAGAAAATAATAGGCCACCAAAGAAAATATAAACTTTTAAAATAAATTCACTGACATATATATTGTGGATTCTAAAAGCTGACATATTGCATTCTGTTTTGTCTTAAATCTAGTACTCAGGACTTAGGAAAGAATTCACAGTTCTGTTTTACTGAACCTTCTTTTCTACCACTGAAATTCATAAGTAACTTATTTAGGGTGGCTAATCTATCATGGTATGGCATATTTTGCAAACATATTTGACATTTCAAGAGTAATATTAATATATGAATGCTTATAGGCCATCCGGCTACTGGGAAAACTCAATGATTGAATAATTCAGAAAAACAATGTTGTTTTCTTTTTGAATACATTTATAACATGGAGTGTAGCTATACTTTTTTTTTTCTATAATTTTTTCTATATATTTTAGTTGTTCAGCTAATTTCTTTCTATTTTTAGTAGAGACGGGGTGGGGGGGTCTCGCTCTTGCTCAGGCTGGTCTCGAACTCCTGAGCTCAAACGATCCACCCACCTCGGCCTCCTGGAGTGCTAGCATTACAGGCATCAGCCATCACACCTGGCCAGCTATACCTTAATTTCTGGGAAATTACTTAAAATTAATCAAATCAGTATAAAGGGACCCAGGACATTCATGCATTTTTCAAATATATAGAAGAAAACTCTATTTTTTTTGTATTCAATATTCTTTTTAATTAATTTGTAGAAATTTTTAAAATATTCTCTAACAAGTTCTTTTGTGGTTATATGTTGTAAATATGTTCTCCCACTGTGTAGCTTGCAGAAGAGAACTGTATTAATGGGAATAGCATCTGGCCCCTTCACACACTCTCTCTCTCTCTCTCTCTCTCTCATACACACACACACACACACACACACACACACACACACGTGTGTATAAGTGTATGTGTATGTGTATATGTGTATATGTGTGTGGGGGATATGTGTATATCTTATGTACATAGGATATCTCTTTTTGTTAAAGCAGCATGTAATATAAGATCTCAAATATATAAATTATTTCTATTATTTATTCCTCTGTTGTTGAATCATGAGATTACTTCTTGCTTATCTCTCAGAATAGTCAAAGTCTTAAATCAAATCTCCAAATGTTTCCCAATGCAGAGACAGATGTTGAGTGCTTTGGTTTGTCAGCTCCTAATTCTTTGGGGAATGCAAAATGTCAAGAACAAAGAGGGCGCAAATTGTTTTTTCTTTATAGTAATTTCTAGAATTCAAACCTACGGCCCATACATAACCAATGCCCAATACCTGGTATTCAGGTGCACACATATTCTTTGTGTGACACATCCTGAAATATGAAAGCCAACAAATGTCAGTGGCAGCCCTGTCTTTTGGAAAACCATTGTTCCCCTGACCCTGCAGGCTTTATCTAGAGGAACAAGGACCATATTTCTGCAAATGACTCCTGCAACTCAGTGGGAGCTTCGAGGTAACTTAGAAAGACATGTATTATTTTTCTCCATCATTAAAAGAGAGCCTCAAAATTGGAAGTGGAGAGTACATTATTTGACTTAAATGAAAAAGTGGCCTGGTGATTCTCTCTGTTGCTTTTTTGAATATTATACGGTCCTTACATAATCCAAATGACTTTAGTGATCAGTCTTTGCAACACCCAAATCTGCAAATAATAAGAATCCACTTCATCTATGTAGAGCTTCACTGACATTCACTAGGTTGCAAACAAAATACTAAGCATTAAGGAGTGGCATGCGTTTCCGAGGGTGTTTGAAAACGTATAAGACTTGTGTCTTGGTTTGGATGTTAAGATACACAGAAGCTCTGAAGACACCACTTGCAAATACCAGTGTGTTATTCTATGCCATTGCTAATAGCATGATAGAAACGGCTTCATACTCAGCAGACTATTGCCAACTCCACGGTGTTCTGAGAGATTTATAATGTGTGGCATGAGGGAAAGTAGGAAACACAAAAAGTGATGCTTTACCTGAAGAGTCAATCTTAAACGGCACCAACAGCAATTCAGATTAGTCATATTTGCTGGAATATAAATGATGCATTAACCTTTCTTGGGAAAGGTATTCTCCTAAGCCACCCCTTCCAGAAATTTGGCTCAGTTTTGGAGCCTGAAGTCTCCTCTTGATGAATAGAAATACCAAAAGTTAGACCCGTGGGCCACAGGATATCCATAATCCAAGACTGGACACCTTGAGAAAGTTGTCAGAGCTGTAAGACATTAAAGACGGGAAATGTGAGACATTTACTACAGGAATAAATACCCTCCCCCCTTGGAAAGTGGACAAAATAAACAAGTTCGTACTGCAGTTGGTGCATCCCTAAGTTGACTATCTAAAATCTGAAATTCTCCGAAATCCTTAAGTCTTTGAGCATGGACACAACACCATAAATAGAAAATTTCACACTTGACCTCATGTGATGGGTTGCAGTCAAAGCACAGTTGCACAAGGCACAGTTTGTTCAGCATCCCCAAGGGATAAAAGACCCCTTCAGCTGCAATTTATCTTTTCCAAGCATGCTAAATTCCCCACTTAAGCATGCCCACAAAGGGGTAATGAAATGGTACGTGTTCAGACCAAACTCACCAACATGGCTTCCCCATGGATACCCAACTCAGAGCCAAGACCTATGCGTTACTCACTCTGGTTTTGTTTTACCTATTCTCTGCTTTGTGGTGTAAAGATATTCTTGAAAATGTGAAAAAGAAAGGAAAAGAAAAAAAAAAAGAACAAAAAGTAAATAGCAAGAAATAAAACAAGGAGGAGATATAAATAATCAGAATAAAAGAGACTCAAGATATATAAACGAACCAAGCACAAGGTAGTTTTTATTTAGATCCTGATCCAAACAAACCAATCATGAAAAATATTTGACACAAATATAGGAATCTAAACATGGACTGGATATTTGTTAATATTAAGGGAACACTGTTAATTTTCTGGAATATGACAATGGAATTGCAGTCACTGTTGCTGTTGTCTGACGGCGGATACAGGTGTTCTGGTGATGCCACTGTGCTCTTCTGATAACCTGAACACATTGTTTCTTCGCTGTATTCATGGTATGCCTTTTTTTTTTTGCCGTTAAGTACTTATTTGTGAATAAGTGTAAGACAATGATCGCTTACTGGCCGCAGATAAATTCAGAGTCAGGAATGGCGATGATGCCAAACCACCACAGATTTTCCACAGAGGTGGCTGAGAGAGTGATATCTTTGCTTTCCAACAGTTTGATGTACACAGACTTAGTTTCATGTGCACAATTATTAAAAATGTTGTATAAAATCACCCTCAGGCTATGTGTATAAAGTGTATATGAAATGCAAATAAATTTCACGTTTAAAGCTGAGTCCATTCCCAAGATATCTCATTATGTGTATGCAAATATTACAAAATCTTAAAAAGTCCAAAATCCAAAACACTTCTGTTTCCCAGCCTTTCACATCCATCATCTACATGTTTATCAATCTCATATGTCCACTGTATCTACAGACACACACACGCACATCTGAGTAGTACTGGGTGTTCAGAGATTGAGAATTTCCAGAGGAGAAGAAAGGAAGAAGCGTGCAAGCCTAGGTCCTTTTTTCTAGCAGTCTGTTTCGCCGTTATGTCCATGCACATCTCATAACAGAATGGCTTGGCAAAGCTCTACGAGACAGAGACGTTTGAGTGTTCGCGGCACAGTTAGTTCCTTTTGTCGGCAGAGAGGTAAAGGAAGAAGAGGATATGATGTGTACTTTGAACAGACATGCCACAGGGGCTGCCAAAGGTACTAATTTAGGTTACATCATTTTATCTGCACAGCCCCATTCAATGGAGCTATTCCCCAGCATTTATATTATTTTTTGTTGTCTTGTTCACTGTGCCATTTTCAAATGGGAATGATGCTTATAGAAGCAAATCCCTGTGATTTTCCTGAAAGTTTATGATATTCCTTTACCACTGAATTTATGTCTTTTGCAGCATAAGTCTCAGTTATATATTACAGGATAATTTTCAGTAATTTTACTCGTTTTCTGAAAGAAGCACAAGGAAATCTACCACATCCTTTGGTTACCCATCAATTATTTCAGGGTATAAAGATTTGTTTTTCTCTAAAGATAAAGTCAGTAATTCTGACACATGATGGATAAAAACTCAGATGAAACCTATTTTCATCAGCACAAAAGAACCAAAGCACGTAGCCTAAATAATTCATTTTCCTAAAGTAGTTTGATATTTCTGATCCATAAAAAAATTATGACCACCTCTTGATACTAGAATTGATGAAACCTGAATATACTCACTGTCAATTGTATAATGTATTGTTTAAAAAATCCCATACTTACAGAATTGTGCCTCAGTCATATTTCTTTCTAGTTTTTTAATCAATATTGAACACCTGTTTCACATACTTCCTGGCCGCTTCAGCGACTGCCTGTGTAAGAATCACTTTGCTCTCTGGCTTAATGGAGTTGACCATTTTCAACATCTGTCTGCTTCAAATCTCAAATCCAACATGTTTTATTTAATATGTATTAAGAATCACAGAAACAAATACTTTTTAAAAGATTAAAAGATTTTCCTCTGCTTCTATTTTATTTTTGGAATTATTTATGCAACAGAAGAATTATGAACGAAATATCCTAAAAAATAAAAATAAGTAAACAAAATACGGTGGACTCGTGGACACATTGGATTAGGTGATTGCTGATTGATTTATCTTTAGGAACAGCTCTGGTAAACTTGGAATCTACTGGGAATATCAATCACTTTTTAAATGTTCACTTGTTGTTTTTGAAAGAGCGTGCCGGAAGTGGATGACACTTCAGAGATTTGGGTCCTGGTGTCCTGAACACCTCTGGTTTCCTGACTCAAGCATGGGAAGTTAGGAATTGTAAACAGGCTTATGTAATAGTCAGTCGTAGTTGAGCCCTGACCATCTGCAGTTTTGGTAGTGATGGTTACTCAGGATTTGTGATTCCAACAGTGTTGATGGAAGAGGAGAATTGAAGATCAGCAAGTGGTTTTCAGTAAAAGATTTGTTGGTGTCGGCTGTTGTTATTATAATGGAGTTAAAAAATATATTACAATGTACTGATGTTAGTTAGGTAGGGATTAAATCTACAGGTGGCAGGTGTAGGTCAGGAGGGTGGTTCCTCGGGGCAGAGAAGCTGGGAACCAATCAGGGGAAGGCACAGCAGAGACACCTATTCATCATTTGGTAACATCCCAGCCCTGCTTCACCCAGAACACAGCTGGAAAGTCCAGTGGACCACGGAGGTGGACGGTGGGGCCCTGCCAAAGGGAGCCTTTACCTATGTGCTAAACTCACGAGCATGATAAATCTACTGAGAACCAGAACTCCGTGTCCACTGGTCATGGGCCTGCCTCTTCTGGGTTTCCTGAGTACAAATAATACCCATCTTTTTATTTAATTAACATCCGTAAACTTGTTTTGTTTTTTGTTTGCCATCTTGTTTTTGACTGGTGAAGACACTACTTTACTTTTTTTTTTTTTTTGAGACAGAGTCTGAGAATTAGTCAATTAGATCCTCCCAGAAGGAGCTGCTGGCTTTACATCTGGTGAAAGAGGGGCAGGCATTTTGCAAGTGTGCGTGGGACACACGGGACAGCCTCTGCTTCCCTCTCATGGCACACATGCCAGCTGCTTGTTCCCCATCCCTTCCTGCCTGAGGAGGTCCAACCGGGCAGCTGAGCTAGAGCAGGGGGAGGGGGAGGGAGGAATGGAGAGGTCCAGACTCCATGTCATGCCTCCCACGGAGGCCTGGCCCCGAGTGGCTTGGGCCCTAGGGCATCTCCCCATTATCTTCTTAGGGAAGATTAGAGCAAGACAGAGGGACCTTGCCCTCTATGCAAGGTGACAAGAAGTAAGAACCCAGGAGGATCAGCCACTCACAGGAAGGAGGAGGAGGGTTGGAAGGGGCAGGACAATTGTTTGGTCTTGCTGGACTTCAGGGGGCCTTTGCTGTCCTCTGCTACCCCTCGCCCTGGACCTGCACTGTGCACCTCAGCCATACTAATCCTCCCCAGTCTGAACCTCACAGGCCCCCTAGGGGATGGGGACGGGGATGTGAGAAGTGGCAGCACTACCGGAGAGCCTGTATCAGAGCCGAGAGGCTCAGGCCAGCTGTACCGCTCAGAGCTGGAAGGCCGTAAGCCAGGCACTGTCCTCTACAGCCCAGTTCTCATCAGAACCACGAAGGGACTGGGCAATGGTCGTTAAGGTCCTCTACTGCTAACCCACTGAGGTTCCAAGAAAATCACTTCCCAGTGTAAAAGTCCTTCAACTGGAGCAGTTTGGTGAGTACATTCTCCATGAAACTGGGGGCCACAGACTGGCATCAGAGGAAACAGGATCCTAAGACCTTCCCACCTCTGAGATCCTGAATCCGTGAACCTCATCTGTGCTGGGTTTTCCAGGTGTGTGTCTTTTTGTGTATTAATTCTGACCTAATTAAAAATTAATAGACTTTAGAGCAGTTTAAGGTTCACAGCAAACTTGAGTGGATGATACAGAGATTGCCCATACGCCCCCTGCCCCCACATGTGCACAACCTCCCCCTTGTCAACATCCCGCATCAGAGTGGCCGGCACGTTTGTTAGAGTGGATGAAGCAACATGGATGCATCGTTATCTCCCAAAGTCCATAGTGTACACTGGGGTTCACTCTTGGTGTTGTGTGGTCGATGGGTTTGGACAAATGTACGATGACGTATCCACCATCCCAGTATCACACAGAGTAGTTTCATTGCCCTAAACAACTATCCATCCCTGCCTCCCCCAACCCCTGCCAACCGCTGATCTTTTTTCTGTCTCCCTAGAATATCATATCCTTGGGATCATACCTATGTAGCCTTTTCAGACTAGCCTCCCTCACTTAGCAACATGTATTTAAGGTCCCTTCATGTTATTTTGTGGCTAAATAGCTCATATCTTTTTGATTCCTGAGTAATATTTCATTGTCTGGACGTGCTACAGTTTATTCATTCACCTGTTGAAGGACACCTTGATTGTTTCCAATTTTAGGCAATTATAAATAAAGCTGCCATAAACATTCACGTGCAAGTTTTTATGTGGGTGTAAGTTTTTGACTCCTTTGGGTAAACACCAAGGAGCAGGGCAGCTGCGGCATCATGCTGCTCTTTTATACACAGCCCACGCCCTCTCCCAACCCCCGCTGAGAACTATGGAAAGGCACAGAATGTGTCTTGCCCGCCTCTGTCTCCAAGACTTACACCTGAGGTCCTCAATAAATATCTATTGAAATGAAAAATTCAACTAGACAGTCACATCTCAAATTTTCCAGAACACTTTAAATTTCATTTTATTTTATTCTTTGCAACAAAGGTGATTTAATGTAAACACAACCAGATGAAGACTGCAAATGCTGTGTAAGGCTTTCCGTAGTTAAACATTTCACAAACTGGTTTGTTAAAGAAGCCCTTTGATAGATGTTGATTCCTGCTTTGGGATTCCCAGGATGCAGTCGCTGGAGGGACGGTGAAAGGCACCTAGAGCTGGCAGCAGGCCTCGGTCAAGTCCTTTCCCACACGGGCCCTTGGTGTCCCCTGTGAAACAAACACAGGGGTTGGACTGGCTGACCTCCAAGTTCCTTTACGTGAGGCTGTTCCAGGAAGGCCCCTTAGATGAGCCCCCGTCTACCACGCTGGGAGAAGACAAGGGCTAAGAAGGCAGCTGTGTGGGGAGAAGGTCTCCACCAGCGACGGTGCCACTCGCAGGGTGGGGCCCCAGGCCCTGGCAACAGGACGGAAGAGGCTAGGAGCACCCTCGCCCCCTTCCACTGCAGATGACCCCTTGTACCTTTTATTTTTGCAATCTGTTCATTTTAACATATTGACCGTAAGAATATTCACGGAGCACTTACCAGGAGCCCTAGGCTCAGTGCTCTTAACGGACTGATTTAATTCTTATACAGCACAGTGATGGAGGGATTATCATCGTCCACACTTCTAGATCCAGTGCACCCCACACATATTTAGTGAGTGCATACCATACGCCAAGGCTCTGGCTTAGGGCTTCAGTAGTGAATAAAAGGGGCAGAGTCCCTGGCCTCGCACAGTAAGCCATCGAGATAAATGAGCAGAAGGTGAAAGTGTTACTGAAGAAACAGAAGGGGAGCAGAGAGGGCGTGGAGAGTGGTGGGGCAGAGTGGGGCTGACTTCCATGTGAGACACGGTAGCCAGGGTGGGCCTTGCTGAGAAGGTGAGGTCTCAGCAAAGACTGGGAGGAGGAGGGAGAGAAAGTTAGCTGAGTGGGTTTCTGGGGAAAGAGTCTTCCAGGCAAAAGGATCAGCCACAGTGAAGGCCCAGAGGGGGCTGTGTCTGGCACAGAGGAGTGGGGCAGTGGCGGAATGGGGACCGATGATGGAGGGTCTGGTGGGCCGCTTAAGAACTTGGGCTTTTCTTAGCCACAAATGGGGGGCCAGGCAGGGTTTGAGCAGAGTGACACCATCGCCCTGACTTCTCTGTCCAGAGGGGACTATGCAGAGGGATGGAAGAGCAGACACGCAGAGGCCCTTTGCATACAGGCTGCCAGAGTCAGCCAGCAGAGACGGGACCAGGACGGTGGCTGGGACCTGCTGGTAGCAGTGGAGGGGTGACAAGGGGTGGGATTCGGGGTCTGCTTGAATGGTAGAGCCACCATGATTCCCTGAGGAAACTGGCACTGACTGTAAAGGCCTAGGACAGAAGCCCTTCCCTAAGCCCCGTCCTTGGGCAGCTCTGTGGGTGGCCCTTGGGAAATGGGGGTTCCAGGTCGGCTGCGTTTCCAGGTAGGCTGGTGATGCCGGGCCGTCCAGAGGTGGAAAGCACCCCACTCAGCTCCCCGTCTCCGGACTGCATGGGCCTGAATCCCAGTTCCACTTACCCTTACCATCAAAGGTATAAGGGTGGTAACTTCCTACTGCACTCCCGGGAAGGTGACTTCCCAGTCACCTGGCCCAGCATTCCAGTTAAAGAGGAAGCAGGCAGAACCGGAAGTGCATTCGTGCCCAAGCACCCCCATACCCAGCCAGGAACTGGGGCCTGTGTCTGGGTACAGGCACAGAGCAGAGAAGGGGGCTCCTCTTAGCGCCGCTGAAGTAACGTCAGCCTACCCACCGAGCTAGCTGGTGTCGGCCATGCAGTCGCAAGGCCAGCCTTTCCTGGACACAGCACTGGCGCTGCACTCCGAGATCTGGGTAACGGAGTCCTGGTCCGCAGTCCTGAGCTACCTGAGGATGAGCACATCAGGAACCCGGCCAGGCCTCTGCTGCATCATTTTTAAAATGGAGACAAAGGGGTCTATCCAAGAGAGCTGAAAGGGAGCGCACATGTGAAAACCACTTTATAAACTAGAAAATGCCGCACAGAAGTCAGGTGAATGCTCACAGCCTACGCCCTGGGGTGAGGGCATCAGACACAGTAAGGATGCCATGCTGGCCAGGTGGGGAAGTGACTCATTCTAGCCAAGGGGGACAGATAGAGGCCTCAAAGACAAAAAGGGGTCTTGAAGAATGGGAGGGATTAGCTCAAATAGAGAAGAAAGGTATTCCAGGTAGAGGGAGTGTCATGGGTAAAGGCACAGTCTACAGCTGCAGGGAGGCTACCAGGAGCTATGGAAGAGTTTTGAGCAGGGGAGTGGCACAATCTGATTTGTTTAGAGGTCACCCTGGCTACTGAGGAGAGTCGGAGTGGAACTGCTAGGGCCCAGCTGAGCAACACTGAGGCTTGGGCCAGCTGCACTCTCAGGGGAGAGGGGAGCCTGCCCAGGTCCCTGCAGTCAGGCTCTGTGTGGGGAAAGGCAGGTGGAAGTGAGAAGCTGGGGAGGGGGCAGCCCAGGCCAGGCTGCTGCTTGTCATGCGGCCTGGATTTCCAGCTATTGACACAGACTCTGACAAGGAAAGCAAAGGCCAAGAGAGGCAGAGACAAAGGGGCTGATTAAATCCTTCTTCCAGGGGGGTTGTTCAGCCCTGCCCTGGGAAGGCTGGCTGGAAAACCTGGACCACAGCCCTTTCCTCCAGAGCTGTAGGCCCAGTTAGAGGTGGGGCTTTGAAAATGGCTGAGGAGTTTCTGCACCCGCACCCCACCCCAGCTGACCCAGCTCCCAAACCCATAATGTTTTACTCCTCCCTTTACAACCAGCGTCACTTATAGGACCACGATTTGAGACTCAGTTTTTCATTTTCTAGAAGGAGGGCAATGATAGTACCCACTTCATCAGGTTTGTTATAGGTCAGGTTCCCTAAAGAACACACTCTGAGAAGGAGCTGAGTCGCCAGATAAAATATAGGACATCCAGTTAAATTTCGTGGGGGCTTGGTTCTTCCCGTGTGTCTTGCCTCATTCCCGAGTTAGAAGTTCCAAGCCTGCAGCTGATGAGGCTGGAGAGAGCCTTCTCATCACTGGCTGCAGGAGGACCCTCGCATGCCAGCTGTGCAGGGCAGCCTGGTCCGGGCTCCCAGCCTCTCTGCGTTTGGCCTCCACAGGGACAGAGGCTGCAGGCAGGTGGCCAAGGGCCGCCCCCATGTTTGGCCCTTGCTGGCTCTGGATGAGCAAGACCCTCACCCTCTCACTGCTCTACACACACATCTGTGTCCCACTGAAAACTCACCCACCCTGCATGCTCCTTTTTCAAGGACTCCAAGGGCCCTCTGATTAACACTGACTTTTCTGGTAGCTGGGCCACAGAGCACAAACCATTTTCTGTGTTCTCTGGAATGTCCTGGCTGGGCACCTTTGTTCCCATCTGAAATTCTCTCTTCCTCTGGACTTAGCTATACCCAGGGCCACCCTCTACAGGCAGGTTCCCTGTCACCTCCACCCTTCTAGCCACTACTACTGCCCACACGACTCTATTTAGCTCTTAAGGCCCATGTACAGCTTGAAATTGGAGGGAGGGAGTCTGGCCTTTGCATGTCCCAAATGCAAGGGCTTCTCTTAGATTTCCGTACCTCCACAGGCATCCTGCATAGAGTATGCTTTCTGTAAACGCTCTCCAGGTATGCAGTCAGGTGCCATTTTATTCTCATTGTACCGATGTGGAAAGTGAAACCCCAAGATCCTGCAGATCCTCAGGCCTCCTGATGCCAGGCTACGCTGCCATGTAGTACCGATGAGTGGTCTCCTCTCTCCTCACCGTAGTGGCATCCTTCGTAGGAGTCTGAAATGGGAGTGGGGTGAGGGCAGGGGTCTTAGAGAAGCAAGCTCCTAGCTTTCCTCCTCAGGGAGCAAAAGCACCTTGTCAGGTGGCAAAACAAAGAAATGACCCAAGGAAGACCTTGGTTCAGGCCGTGGAAGAAGGAATGGGTTTTGTTACAAGTATTTTGTCATCTTGGCCCACTGGAACTTCTGTCCATCCTTTGGACTGAGCTCAAGCTCTACCCTTTCAGGAAGTCCTTCAAGGACAGCCCTTCTGACAATTGTCTTCTCCTCTACTTCATGCTTATACACACTGACTTCTTGTGGCTTGTAGTCTCAGAAATGCTATGAACTCTGCTGTGGTTGCAGACAGGTCTCTCTCTGCCTCTACCACCCCCACCCCCCCTAGGGTTTAACTTTGAATTGCCCCTTCCCAGTCCTTCCTTCCCCCAACACTTACCCCAGGGGTCCTTGGGCAGTAGGTATGTCCAAAGTTATCTGAGGATGAGATAAAGAATGGGAACTCCAGAGGGTGAAGGGACCACCCAATGACCTCAGGAGGACCTTCCTGAAAGCTCAGAGGACAGGAGTGGGGTGTCCCCACCTGGGCTTAGCCACAAATATATAGAATACAGTTTGGACTACTTCCTGATTTACTTCCCCTTACGGCTGGGACATGAGACCTTTCTAGCCTTTACAGGTACTCAGAAAATGTTTGAGGAGTTGAATCACCCAGATGGTTCTACATTATCATCATGGCCACCATAGCTAACAGTTATTGGTCACTTACTATATACTCGGGATGAAGACAGCCAGGTTACTGTCAGGAAAGAGAGATACAAATACAGTTGACCCTTGAACAACACGGTTTGCACTGTATGGGTTCACTTTTATGCAGGTACTTCCCGATAAATATAATGCAATATTTTTGGAGGTTCACTACAACTGGAAAAATCTTGCAGATGAACCACACAGCATAGAGATAATCAACAAAATTAAGAAAAAGGTATGTCATGAATGCACAAAATATATGTATTATAGGTATTAGTCTATTTTATCATTTACTATCATAAAATATACACAATCTATTATAAAAAGTATACATTTCTCCAAATTGGGGCACACAGGCTACATGGTGCCATTTGCAGTGGACAGAAATGCAAAGAAATGTAAAGATGCAATATTAAATCATAACTGCATAAAATTAACTACCGCATATATTCTACTACTGTAATAATTTTGAAGCCACCTCCTGTTGCTATTGCAGGAAGCTGAAATGTTTCAAATATCCACTTAAAATGCCACGTGACACTAATCATCTCCAACTGAGCACTCTGTCTTTCCAGAAAAAGTCATCTCTCATGGTTCTCACGCATTTTTCACCATTGTTATTGCAATACCACAAACTTTGACTAACACCATGGGACCTATATGAAATTCCATTATGATGCTGTAAGTGCTCCCAAGAAGCAGAAAAAAAGTCATGACACTACAAGAAAGAGTTGAGTTGCTTGATAAGTATCACAGATTGTGGTGTGGAGCTGTGGCTGTCCCCCATTTCAGACAGACATTCACCTTGTAAACAGAAGATGTACACTGATATCAACAAATACAGTACATTAGTATACGTATATTTCCTCTTCCTTATGATTTTTGTAATATTTTCTCTCTCACTTACTTTAGTATAAAAATATAGTCTATGGTATGCAGAACATACAAAACATATGTTAATTGACTGTTTATGTTATCGGTAAGACTTCTAGTCATTACATCTTTGGGGAGTCCAAAGTTATATGCAGAGTTTCAACTGCACAGGGGTTCAGTGTCCCTAGCCCCCACGTTGTTCAAGGCTGAACTGTACTGAAAGGGAAAAGTAGAATGAACTCTTCAGAACTGGAATTGGAAATGTCAGTAAGAACTCAGAGTTTTCAATACATTTTGATACAGAAATACAGACTAATGTAAGCATGCACGTGTATTTGTGCATACACATGTGCTCCCTGCTTTGCTCACGGAGGAAGCTTGTGAGCAAGGATGACCCCAATAGCCCAAAGCACACCGGCCACAACGCGTGTCCAGATCATGGTTTCCAAATATCATTCTCCCTTAAAAGGAATCAGGGCTTCTAAAAACATGGCTGATTCCAGGGATAGGGCAGAGAAAATACAACATAAGCTTGGAACATTGTTTTCTGCCAGAAGGTACGGAAGTACTCGAAGAGTAATGGGGAGAGACCAAAAAGACATGAAGTCAGCTGGAAATGGCTACCACTGACCAAATCTGGGGGCATTTGCCTACCAAAATTGTAAGATTTCCCTTCACCCCTCTTTGTCGGTTTTATTTATTAATGCATAATATGAGGAATGAAAGAATGAGAAAATAATCATTTGGCAACAATCATCATAATAATTTACTCAGGCAGGAATCAGCAATGAATGAAATGTTCAATCTAGGGCATGAAATTCTGAGCAGAAGCCAGATATTTACAGAGCCTCCAAGTACCTTCACGCAAGAGCTTTCTGAAATGCAAAGGGCAAATAGCAACTTTGCCACAGACAACCCCAGCACATCCTTCTTCACTAAATAATCAGAGTCAACACTGGCCAGTCATGACACCCAGTGACAACATCTTCTTCCAGATATGCTGCATTGAGAGGAACTCGGCATCACTTCTGTGACATTCCTGCCTGAATGCAGCATAACCTGAATCAAATCATGAGGCACCTTCACAGGAACCCAAACTGAGAGAAAACCTACACAATAACTAACCTGTGCTCTGCAAAAATGTAAATGCCATGAAAATCAAAGACAGACCCAGGTACTGTCCCAGATTAAAAAACTCAAAAGACCTGACAAATGGACACAACACATCATGGATTGTGACAATCCCTCATCTTGAATTTTCTTTGGCTATAAAGGATATTGAGATAATTGGAAAAATCTGAATAAGGTCTTATTAACTAAAAAAATATACAATGAGGTTTATATACTTAGAAAAAGGAGAGCTTTATATCTCATGAAGTATTTTCAACCTGCAGCGGTCATTCTGACAGGCTGGGAAACACGGCTGTCGCCTCAAGCCAAGAACACATGTTTCAAGGGATGGACAAAAGAAACAGGATTTGTACTGAGCTGGATGGCTAAATATACATATTTAACAAGCTATTAGAAGAGTCATGAATAGTAATGAGAAGACCTGTGCATGTAATTGTGCTTTACACCTGCCATCCCATGATGGCTGGGGACTCAGTTTTAAGGTTTTTCTGGAGTCCCCTTGGCGAGAGGCATCTGTTCAGTTAGCAGGAGCCTTAGGATTTTATTTTTAGTTCCCAGTCTGTAGATGAGATGTTAATATTGAACCAATTTTAATTTCTAGATTTCAACAATTATGATAAAGCTCTATAAGATCATATAAGAAGATAATTCCTTACTACAGGAGATACACAGTGACATAGTCACAAAAAAAGACAAATCAGGTCTCCAACTTACAAAGAGTTCAGAAAAAAGTGTATATTATATATTTCTATAGGTAGAAAGAAAAGAGAAGGCAGAGAAAGGATAAAGCCAATGTAGTCAAACATTAACATTTGAGGGACGGTATCCAACCAAGAATTCTTTGTACTATTGCTATAATTTTTCTGTATGTCTGAATTTTACAAAACAGAATACTTATACAATGAAAAATACATTTTAAATATCAACAAATTGTAAGCCATGGAATAAAATCAACCATGAATCCATTTTGAAAAAAGTAAATGATTCAATTGAAGGTTTCATGAGGAACAGAGATATTTACATATCTCAAATTACCAAGCCCACAAAATCCTAATTAATTACAAGGTGAAAAAGTAACTTTACAGATGAGAGACTGGCAGATACCACTGTTACTGATCAATGCTAACACCGCCAGTAATAGGACAAGCCAGATTATAGGTCACATGACAGGATGCAACGAGAACCTCACAGGATCACTTCTGTGATACTCTTGTCCAAAATGTTATGGTCTAAACCTAATCATAATGAAAGCTCAGAAAACCCAATGGAGGGACACTCTACATTACTGGACTTTACTCTTCAAAAGATTAGAGGTAGTGAAGGTCAAGAAAAGACTGAGGAGCTGCTCCAGACTGAAAGAATCTAAGAGACAGGACAACTAAATGCAATCCATGGATCTGAATGGGATTCTATGGTTACCAAGGGCATTATAGACAATTAATAAAACTTGGAAAGAATCAGACCATTTAATAATTGCATGTATTCATGTTAACTTTCTGATTACCAAGACTGTATTGCAGCTACGTGGAAGGTCCTGACTTGTAGGAATACTCACTAAAGTAATCAGGGGTGATGGCACAATGCCACCAATTAATGCTCAAATAGTTCAAAAACAAAAAGCTCTCTGTACTAAAACTTGGAACTTTTCTATAATTTTAAGAATATTTCAAGAAGTTAATAAAAAATAAACAAATAAACAGATAAAGTAAGAAACCTTAGGCAAATTTTATTTTTCCATGAGGAATAAGTCATATAAATCAGTGCTTAAAATTAAAATTCTGCCAGTTCAGTGGTACTGTAACAACTGTTATAAATGCAAACATTGACAGTGACCACAGTCCCAGTATGTCGATATGATGTCTGTCTAAGCATACAGTGATGTCTGTCACTATATATAGTGATAAAAACTGGAAAACAGAAATTAGCCATCAATGTATGCCACTAATGTATTCTTGAAAACTTGCTTGTTTGGCTGATTAAGCAGCAGACACTTGGGCAGCCTGCATATGCTCAATGATACTGGTTTTCATTTGTGAGGTCTCCTCGAAAGTCTCCCAGTACAATATAATTTCTCCTTAACATCAGTACACATCTTCAGGACGCTTTTCAAATTAGATCTTCATGCAGATCTGACTCATCAGAAGATCCTAGAGCAGCAGCTCTATAGGATCTAGATTCCAATTCAGCAGCATGTGAAAAGAAAAAGAAAGAATTACATTCTTTCCCTAAAGATTTCATACTAAGTGTAAGTCACTAAAAATAAGTTGAGAACTTTATCAGGGTTAATAAGAATGAAAAATATGTATGTATGACTACAAGACAAAATGACTATTAAATATTATTTGCCCACAGTAGCACACTGAATTAACTGTGATTGTGGTTAAGTGTCAGAGCTCTGGTTTTCCCATTCTTCATTCACTTATTCCACAACCATGCTGAGAAACAGGCAATTTCCACACAGAGTCACAGATACCACGACACGTATAAAACTGGACACTATTGGAACACACACAAGGGCCATCTGTCCAAGTTTTGTGTCAATACTGTAGACTTTATGTGGAGATGAATGTAGGTTGAAACCTGAAGGACAAGGACAAAGTGTGCCAGACAGAAGGAAGTGGCAAATGCAACCAGCTGGAGCTGAGGAAGGACTTACTTCTAAGTCCTTCTTAGGACTTCTAAGTCCTTGTGCACTTACTTCTAAGTAGTCTAGTTTGGTGAGATGCTAGAGCAAAGGGGGAGAGGAGGGCAAGTGGCAAGAGAAAAGGCTGAATACCTTGACAGGGAGCAAACTGATTGGGGAGTTTTTATTCCATGCCAAGGAATATGCAACTTTTTCTGAGGGCAAAAGTAAACCAATAACATAGGAAATGACTGATTTAAAATGTCACCTGTCAAGTGATTGCTTATGAACTGAAACGGCTGTCCCATTTTGGCCTTAAATCACTGCCATAAACCTGAGAAGTTGAGGAGGGTTTGGTTATTCTGTGAACAGTTTCAGCCTGCCTCTGGACACTTCCACAGGGATGCAGGAATGAAGTGTGGAGTCTGAAAAAAAGCCATACAGAGATGTCATGAGATGTTCTTAAGGCTATGGAACATGACGAATTCATGAGGCATAAGTATGCTCTTCAGTACAAATGTTTATGTTTTCACATCTTTTACTAGATGTGTCTAAGAAAAAATACTAAATGTAGTATCTATTAACCAAACAATGGAAAGGGATATCATTTGCTATATAGAGTTATATTTTCTTTTAACTCCTGCTGCATCTGAAATAAGTCTAATATTATTTAGAATGTTTAAGTAAATAAGAGACATTATCATGGGAATCATATCTCACTTACAAACTTTGGCTTTTAATACATGTCCAGACTAGACTTAACTTGAGGCTTGCTTCAACACAAAAATAATCCCATAAATGAAATACAATTCCTACTTATTTTACATTTACGTAATAGAAAATATATATGTATAATGCTATTTAATCTCATAAACATACAATTATTATGGCTCTATTCTTGGGTATCCATCATTCCAAAGGGTGATGTTTTCTCTTAATTGTACAAACATTGGACGATTCAAGTCATATTCTAAAATGAATATCTAATTCTTAGCAAAACCCTGCCTTTTATAAAAGGTTAAACCATTTTTCAGTGTAATGGATTTTTCCTTAAAATTGACTTTCCATTTTCCACTATTATAAATTTAAAATTTTAAGAAATGTTCTACGCTATTAACTTTTCACCGCAGAATCTTAAATACATCCATGAAGAAGGTGCTACTGTCACATTATGTGAAAATTCCATCGGCCAAGAGGAAGTAAAATTATTAAGCTATCTGTATTAGGACTAACATTTCTTTATTCATATGGCCACAAAGACTGCAGAAAATTTGCTTGAAAAATAGATAAGTAAGTATAGGTTAGAGCCAGTTTTCAAACTTAGTTTCTTTGATTCATGGCTCTCTAGAATTAGAAACAGGGAAAATAATATACAGCTCTTCCAACTGTAGCTGCGATTTCTTTCCAGAATTGGTACCAACTGATTGAAACATCTAATTATAGCTGTATTTATCTACTTAATTATGAAATGGGTGGGAATATCTCAAACTACATTGCAAGCATCCCCCTCTAGAGGGAGGGTTCTTACTGAAATCTTTTGTAGGAAAGGTATTTTCTCCCTGAATGCCCAGAACCGGGTCTGAAATAGTATACTGAATGTAATAAATACTTTCTGATGATAATGATAATATGATATCCAGTGCCTGTTCAAATTTTTGAAAACAGGTTTCCCAATATTTTGAGAGACCGTTTTCCATAATATTTCTGTGACAATAACATTACAGACAGCACTTATAAACTGAATAATGTGACCAGACTATTACTAGCCAGGTCTTGTAAAATAACTCAAAACCAGATAAAAGGAGAGGGACTTAACGAAAGAATCTTACATAAGCATTAATAAACACAATGTCAACTGCAGGTTTTTACATGAATGACTTTAATTAAGGAAATACTACTGTAACTATCTCTTCTGGGGTCAGAGACGGAAGCTCAGAGAACAAACGGACAGATTCCAAATGCTGGCAGGAGCCACTCTGGAGGGGCCCCCAGAGGCTGAAAAAGAGGGTCTGGAGTGTTGATGGCTCCACTTTTCTCCTGGCTGGTGGCAGGCCGGGGGAGGGGGGAGTGTTATCTACATACACAAGTGAACATTGGCCGACATTAAAGGACATTTTAAAAGTTCTTTGCATTTTATCCTTCCTTTTCCCTGAAATCACAGATTTTCTTCTTAGTTCCCTTAAAAGAAGTTCAGACTTATTGTCCTCAATGGAATGACAATACAGTGTCTGGCACAGATTATGGAAAACAAAAGGACAGAAAAATGTCTTGGGGACATTAATCCCTGTCCTATTCAGTTAGACAAGGGTTCCATCCGTGGCTTTTGAGGTGTGTAAAGCAATAGCTTAGGAGAAACTGAACACTGCCAGGTGAAATTAAAAAAAAAAATTCAGTTAAGCTTATGCATAATACTAATTCAAAAACCATGCTAGCTTCTTCTGGAGTAAAACACATATTTTTAATAAAAGTGCTTCTGCTTTCCCTGTGGCCTCTCTCTGTTTGTCCAGGTGGGGATTATGTCTCAGGTGGTAGAGGTGGGTTCAAGCCCAACATTAACAAGGCAGCACATCTACACCTTCATTTGTATCATTCCATTCTTAAAAGTATAAGGTGAGAAAATTACACGCAAGTGAACAATATGCCGGCACTTTTTTTGCTAATTGGAAGGATTCCCTCATAACTGGTGATTTTCAAACTATGTCCCACAGAAATCTGAGGTCCTACAGAGGACACTGCAGGGTGAAGGGATACGGAAGTCACAACTTCAGAGCCCCCAGCCCTCCTTTAACTAGACAGCTCTACTTCTATCTGCCCTATGTGAAACGGTTTCATGCAATTTCTCTAAAAAAATGACAAGTTATATTTCTTACATAATCTTTTAAAAATGTCTGAAATGCTGTGATTTAGTCAAAGTCCTTAATATTACATAAAAGGCAACAGGGGCTCAGAGAGATTGCAGCCTGCCTGAGCTTTGCTCTGCTCTGATTTCTTATGACATGAATTCAGGTAAAGAAAGAAGGTTGAGGCCTCATTTAACACAGGTCTATGTTACTTTTCTCCACATTAAGGAGATAATAAACACAGCATCAAAACTAAATGGCAGGGTACATGGACTGAAATGAATATTTTAATAACAATGATACACAATGAAAACTAGCTGTTATTTTTGATGGATTTTGGTTCAAACAACTGTTTGAACAAAATTTTTTTTGAAACAATTTTTTTTGAGAGAGGTCCTCGCTGTGTTGCCCAGTGGAGTGCTGCGGCTATTCTTAGGCACAATCATGCTGCCCTATGGCTTTGAACTCCTGGGTTCAAGTGATCCTCCTGCCTAGGCCACATGAGTAGCTGGGAGTACAGGCATGCACCGCTCTGCCTGGCTTTTAAAATTTTCTTCCTAATCAAAAATGGTCAAACATTAGACGAATATCTTCAACTTGGTTAAGTATAGTTCAACTGTTTTTTTCCTTAGCGTTCTGCAATTGATACAGCTTTTCATTGTTGGATTCATCTTGAGATCCTCAGAAGTGGATTCTTAACATGAGTGAAATCACAGGGTTGGAGTGGAAGGTCCTTGTTACATCTTCATGAGAGCTGGGGACCATGTTGGCATTGTACAGTATTCTGAGAAGGAAGAGTATAAGGAAGTCTGTTTGGTTGTAGTCACTGTTTAAAGACTCTTGATGTCATTGCCAGCTTAGTCATCAATCATTCGAGTGAATGCCATTTTCAAAATTTAAATAGTTCCTTGATTTATCTATTTTAAAACTGCTGCATGATTGCCCTGTAGTAGGTACAGTTTATAATAATTGGGATAAAAATGCTGTAAGATAGCAATTAAGGATATATTCTTATGTAGCAAAATGACAAACTTTTAAAAACAGAAATTTATCTTTTTTAATATTTGGGAGTGTTTATTTCATAAAACTTATTTATCTGAGCTTCCTTTAAATAATAAACATGCATATGTGGTTAAGTATCTGGATGCCAATCATTCACTTATGATTAATGTTGGAAAACTTGAGATGGTGCAGGAAATCTTTCAAAGCGTTATCAACCACAGCCAAGCTAAAGTCAGTTAGAAAGGAAGCAAAAGCACCTGTAAACATACTTTATTAGTCCATAATATTCAATTTCTAAAATCTAACTTAAACACAGCTTCTAAGGAAATTTAAAATGTGCCAGTTTAGTTTTGTTTATTGAATAACATTAACAAATGGGTATCTGTTGAAAATAAGAGCTGTAAGGACTTCCATAAAACTATAAAATTTATCTTTCCTCTCTTTATGAACACAGATAATTATGACCCTTTACTTAACAAGCATAAATCAATTAAACAACTCAGTATTTCACCAAATTCAAAAGAAGTATTCTATCAGAAATCTGAAACCCAAAGGAAAAAGGTGACATAACTAACTGTGATCAAGTTGTTCTTCATGTCATTATTTGAAGTTCATGGGCATGAGGCAGGGACCATTAAGTTTTCATTTGGAATCAATTCTCTGTCAAGACCTAAACCGTTATTAAGAATGCCACCACGAGGTGGCAGTACGACTGGCCTCAAGGCCTGAGTGGTAAAAGCAGATCTGGCTGCTATTAGTCTACAAGGAGTTTGTTACTGAGCTCTGCTGGTCTCTCACTCATTCTGGGAGATTACAAAACACAAACGCTCACTATTTCATTTTTTCCTAAATGATTGTACTTTTTAAAAAGTTATCTTCAGAAAATGGAATTTCCCATTAAACAGTGTTGTAATTCTGAATATGTGTCAGAGAGCAAGTCTAGTGGATGTAGTTATAGTTTTAAAATTGCTCCGAACAAGTACACATATCCCTACGGGAATTTTGAAGACAACAAGTAACTCAAACAAAGTAAGGAGGGGAGGGAAATGGCTATCGATGATGTATGGCTTAACAGGTAATACTTGCTGCCTTCTGGAATAGCTCTACTTGCAAGATTCTTGAAGATGCCATTAGAAATACTTGTATTTAAAGGGGAAGTGAGATGATGCATACATTTGTTTGACTATAACAGCCATTTCAATATGTATAAAGATATCAACACATCATGTTGTATTCCTTAAGTATAGATAATAAAAGACTAAAAACTAAAAAAAAAAAAAAAAAAACTAGAAATATTTGTATTCAGTAAACCAATTTAGAGATTTAAGAAAAACATCCCTCAAAGACATTTTCAACATTTGCTTTCACCACCCTTGTGCATTTCACTCATCATGTGGGGAAAATCAAGCATTTGGCACTGAGGAATAATTCAGAGTACCAAGTCCAAGGGGAGCATGAGATAGTGGAGCTGGTGATCAAAAAGAACTAAGGCAGCTCCAAAGGCAGTGAGCTGCTCACACCATTACCGAGGCCTCAGAGGGGGGCCTGCCCTTTGTCATCCATACACCGGACCCTCAGACTGACCAAAGGATTATTTTTAACCACCTGATGAATTATACTTTCTTTCTTCCCTATGTTAGCCATTCCCCATTTCACACACATGACTTTATCTAGAGTGGAAAAACTATAAAATATTGCTGGTCTCAAGGCACCCTCTGCTGATAATTCCAAAGATCACCATCAAGGAAGGTTAATGTACCGAGTGCCTGAAGGTGCCAAGAGCAGCAGGAGGAGGAGGAGGAGGACTTAACCCTTTCAGTTTACGTGGTCATCTCCCAAAAACATAGTTAAACTTATTAACATTTCTAATGAAAGGAATGGTGAAAAGCAATTATAGAACAGTTATCACTGTCTCAATTATAAAGCTTCAAAAATACTTAGCTGAAAGGCTAACAGACTAGGTTAACTACATGAGAATAATAAGGGGTTTTAAAATCAGAAGAAAGTGAGAGCCAAAGAGTCCTGGATGAACATTTTAAAGGTAAGTTCATTTAACTGTATCATTTTCCAGAATTATAGTGTCTAGTTAGCTGTCACATCCCGCCAATCTCATGAACTTGTCCCACTAAAAATTATGCTTTCAAGTCAAATTAATGAGCTTACTTTCTATGATTTCATATTTTGACTTACGTTTCTGGTCCACATGCCAAGGATTTTTTAGCTTCTCCTTCTAACTTCATAGAGTAGCTTATCTTTTGCAATTCAACATTATTAAATTCTTGATACATTTTCATTTTGTGGAGTTTAGATTCGAGAAATTTAACTTTCAGTTCCATCTCACGCTTTACTGCAGCCACTTCTTTCTCTCTTAATTCTTGTCTGTTATCTCGTTGTGCTGCATAGGCCTGAAACAAATTTAAATGATGCAATATTGATCATTATAACCTGGACAATTATTATATATTTCTTTCCTTTGCTTCAGAGTCAGTGCTTCAGAGAGTATTTTATTCATTTTATTTTATTTTGTCTCCCTTTTAGAAACATGGTCTCCCTTTGTCACCTAGGCTGGAAGAGACAGCTCATGGCAGCCTCCAGCTCCTGGGCTCAGGTAGAGTACCTGAGTACCTGGCACTACAGGCACATACCAGGTAGTTTTATTATTTTTTGTAGAGACAGGGATCTCACTATGTTGCCCAGGCTGGTCTCAAACTCCTGGCCTCCAGTGACCCTCCTGCCTCAGCCTCCCTAAGTGCTGGGATTACAGGCATGATTCACCACATCTGGCCTCAGAGAGCCAAAGAAGCTGAAGTTTAAAATATTTATCATCAATATCAACTATATGGATTATTCTATATGGATTATTAAAAAATTCAGGGGGAGAGGGAAGTCGGCTGACTAGAGACTTCAGCTGCCAGAGCATCCCACAGGGAAAAAACTGTTTCAGATAAAGGAGAAGAAGGAAAAAACACAACTCAGATGTATTTCACAAGGAAAGGTGCCAGAGTCTGTCAGAGACTTCACAGGAAGTAGTTGCAGAAAAAAATAGAAAGGAAAACGATATCCACAGAGATCAGCCCAGGGAAGCTCAGAGCCCAGTGGAGAGTGCAGGTAGGGGGTTTCATTTCTCCTTCCCTCACACCTATGGTGGTCAGCGGTCCTCCAAGCCCCTGGAGAGCTTTTCTACCCTCACGAGCCCAAGGGCTGTTGCCACCACTGGACTGGGAACATCCACAAAATAAAGCATCAGCCTTCTAACCTCTTCTGGATCACTCCCCATAGCCACAAGCTGGAGCTGAGATGGTGGGTGCCACCCTGCTTCTCCACACATAGTGTTCCTTTGTCCACCCCAGGGAGCTCCAGCCATCCAGTTTTCATGTCAGCTGTTCCTACACAGACAGCTCCCAACTCCTGCCCAGACTGCAGTGAGCCCTGGAGAATTTGTGTGATCCTAGAGCCTGGAAATTCCCTGTGGGCTTCCTTCCAGGGAGACAGACATGGTGGGCTGGAGTACTGGCTCTCATCCATTCAGACTCTTTTCCTCCCCCTTCTCTCACTGATTGCAGCCCAAAGGGGTGACTGAACTGAAACTCTCAAAAGCAGCTGTCTCCCCTCTGTTGGTGCACCCATGACACTGAGGTGTCCACAGACAGTGGGGCCCACACCTTTCCCCTTGAGGACCTTCAGTGGACCCTTCAGGGGTGCCTACTCTGGGGGTTCCCTGCCCACTTGCACTTCCTGGAGCTGCTCACCAGCACTCGTAGCTGCCCACTGGCACTCAGCAGTGAAGGGTGGACCCTGAGGCAGAGGGGTACCTAGCCTGCTTCAGCACTTCGTGGATAACTCGGGACCAGCACGATTCTCTCTGGCATGGTCAGAGAATGAACTTGGAGCTCTAGGGGAAAGGCACGCAGGCCAGATCTCATGCCCCGAGGACTAGATCTCATGCCCCGAGGACTAGGACTGTCTGGGGGCACTGAGGGGAGATCTGACAACTAACTTCCGGACGCAAGTGAGCCCACGTGGGCAGAACTGACAACAGAGTGCAGTGTGGGTCAAAACTGCAGTGAACTGGCGGAGCACCCCTGACCCCACAGGAAAGCCACACTTTCAGACTGAGGCAGGACCTCAGGCAGTGAAGTTCCCAACCCACGGCACCACTGCTCGTGAGCTGAGCAAGTTCGGCCTCCCGTTTGCAACCATATGCTGTAAGGAGATGACCAGGACAGAGAAGGAGGGAGAAGAGTGAAACCCACTCCCACAGCTAGTCTGTGATTCCCAGATGGCCCCTCTCCTACGAGCAGCCTTTCTAGTTTGATAACTTGCTTCAGTCCCTTCCTAGTGGCTTTATCCAGCATCCTGGGAACTGACCTTTGACACCTGCCTCTGCTGAGCCTGAGGCAGGCTCTCTGACCCAGCCCTGTCCAGCCTGGCTCCTCCACCCACTGCTACTGTCATGGAGAAGAAGGAGTCCCCTCCCACGGCCTGGCGCATTTGAGAACTTCTCTGAGGGACTTGAGCCAGCCACAGGCCCCAGAGAACAACTCTGCAGCTGGCTCTTTCCTAGAAGCACCACCTACTGGCAGGGAGAATAATTTGCACAGCCCATGACAGCATCTACTGATTCAATCAAACGAGGCCTGGTAGACTCTTATTCACAAGCAGCACCTACTGTCTCAGAAATTAACCTGGGTGTCCCAATATAATTCACACTGCTGGGAACAGGGAAAGAGGGAGAATAGAAGCAGCCTGTGTGGGTGCTGCTTTTAAGCAGCAGATAAAAGTTGCAGGTGGCTTGACCCGGGAGGGGACTCCCTCCACTACTGCAGACCTGTGGACTGATGGGGAGCTGCAGCAGAGTCTGTGCAGAGACACTGCCCTGGAGAACAGGCACAGCAGGGATGTGGTGGCTGCTGCTCCTGGGTTTCTATAGCTTACACCACCCTGAATGCTCAGGTGCACGGAGCCAGGTCTGTTCAGGACTCAGCTTTCCAGCAGGAGTCTTCCCATCACTCCTGCTGGGCCAGGGAGGGAGCATACAGAACCGACGCTTCCCTGTGCCGTGCCTGTGTCAGCGAGCCAAGTGCCCCACTCCCCAGTGTGAGTTCTGAGCAGAGGAGGAGCCTCAGATGCTACAGGAACCAACTGGGAAGACTTGGACAACTGCCTTGGTGGGATCTAGGTAGAGGGGGAGAACCTCTGTGGTCCTTCAGCTGGGACAAACCCCTACCTAAGTGGCTCAGCATCAGCAGTCTCCATGCCAATCGGACAGTCCCCCCATCTGTGCACCTCCGCTCCTGCGATCCCCAGACCCAGCTCAAAGGCTCTTGCTGTACCTAGGCCTGAAGCTCTGCCCAAGTGGCTCTAGGGCCCTGGCCAGTCCTGCAACACAACCTCTGAGATTACAGAGTTGTGCCTGGGCCCCAAGAACAAACCCCTGAGTCTTCACCACTGCCAGTGAGCTGGCAGAACCTCCCCAAGGTCCAACACTTCATGAGGGATCCCACAGCCCTGAGCACCCATCACTCCTGGACTGGGATCAAGCAAATGTCCAGAGCCCGTTCACCCAGGACACTGCCTAGAGAGCCTCTCCAAGCTGCCACTGTCACCTCTGCTGGGTGAAGCTCAGTAGAGCAATCCCCTACAGCATCAGTCTCTGTGGAGAGGGTTGCATACAGCCCCCCAACTCAAACTTCCATCAATAAGCTGGGGAATAACTCACCACCCCATAGGAAGATCATACAGTACCACCCTGAGCTGAAGCCATCGCAGGGGAATGGGTCAAAACAGAACAGCTGTTCTATAGGCTCTCGGTGCACCCACCCCTCTCTGATGGGTCAACATTCAAGACTAGGACACAAAAGCATCACCTAGGGTCCACCCCTTCTCCTAAGTAAACAGCAGAGTTCTCAGCAAAGGAGAACAGGTACCCTGTGAACCTATTAGCCCAGAGCCAGGTGAAGAGGAGTCAAATGAGAAGAAATCACCAACAGAACCCTGGCAACAGAAAAAAATGAAATCGTTCGACACTGCCAGGCAATCACAATGGAGCTACAATACTGGACTCCAACCAGAATGTAATTTGCCAAAATGACAGAAATGGATTTATGAATGTGGATGGCAAATAAGATGGATGGAATTGAAGAGAAAGTTGACAACCAACAAAAATCAGCCAAGAAATATTTCAGGAAATCAATGAAAAAGTCGCTTAGGAGACAACACAAGAAAGAATGTAACAGAACATAAAGAAGTGAAAGAGTTATTTAGGGAATTTTAAAAAATAGTAGAAAGCTTCAAAAACAGAATGAAAGAAGGAGAAGAAAGAATCTCAGAGCTTGAGACAAGGCTCTGGAGCTAATCCAGTCATTCAAAAAGGCAGAGAAAAGAATAAAAAAGACTGAGCAATCACTGAGATAGATATGAGACGATGTGAAGCAAACTGACATATGAATTATAGGTATTCCTGAGTGAGAAGAAGAAAGAACAAAAAGCATGAAGGTCTGTTTAAGGAACTTATGGAGGAACTTATTGGTATTGCCAGAGATTCAGACATCCAGATATAAGACAGTCATCAAACACAATGAAAATTCACAGCAAACAGGGCATCTCCAAGACGTGTAGTAATCAACCCGCCCAAAATCAAAATGAAGGAGAAAATTCTGCAAGCAAGAAGACAAAAGCCAACAACTAACCTACAAAGGGGAACTCATCAGGCTAACTGCAGACTTCTCAGTCGAGATTTTACAAGTCAGAAGGGAATAGGGCCCCATCTTCAATCTTCTTAAACAGAACAACTGCCAGACTAGGATTTTGAATCTTACAAACCTAAGTTTCACAATGGATGGAGAAATTAAGTCTTTTCCAGACAAGCAAACACTGAAGGAATTTGCCCTGGCCAGACCTGTCCTGCAGGAAATACTCAGAATTGCATTGTATATGAATCAGCATAATAGATACCCACCAGTGTAAGATCACCCAAGAAAACCTAAAACTCACAGTTCTTATAAAATAACAGCACAAGAGGGAAAACTAAACCATAAGGTACTACCCAAAATGGCAAAAACCCATCAGCAACCCAGATATCAATTCTATCACTCAACATTAAGAGTCTGCATGCTGTACTCAAAAGACATAGTCTGGTGAAATGACTGACAAAACACCACCCAAATGTCTGCTGTCTCCAGGAAACATATCTAAACCACAGGGACACATACAGACTCAATGTGAAAGGATGGAAAAAAAATATTCCACATGAACAGAAACAAGAAGAGAGCAGGTGTAGACATTTCATACTAGATAAAGTGGACTTTAAATCAACAAAGCTATAGAATGACACAGAGGATCTTTATATAATGGTAGAGGGATCAATTTAACAAAAAGACATAACAATCCTAAATATAAGTGCCCCAATACAGGAGCTCCCAGATACACAAAGCCAATTCCACTAGAGCTAAGCAAAGAAATAAACAGCAGCATTGTACTTGCCATGGTCTTCAACACCCCACAGTCAGAGCTGGACAAATCATCAAAGCAGAAAATAAATAAATCAACACTGGACTTAAACAGGACTCTAAAATACACGGGCCTAAGAGACCTCTACGTAATACTCTACCCCAAAACTACTGAATATACATCCTTCTCATCAGCACATAGGACATTCTCCAAGACTGATCATATCTTAGGCCACAACACATGTCTTAAGAAATTCATAAAAATTAAAATCATACCATGTCCTTTCTTAGACCATAGTGGAATAAAACAAGAAATCAATCACAAGCGAAACACTCAAATCTACACAAAGACAAGATAATTAAACAACCTGCTGTGCAATGATTATAGGATCAAGAATGAAATTAAGATGGAAATAAAAGGTCCCTTGCACTGAATGACAAAGGGGACAGAAGCTATCGCAAGATATAGGATTTTCCAAAAGCATCCCTCAGGGGTAAACTCATAGCTTTCAATGCCTACATCAAAAAGACAGAAATATCACAAACTAATAAGCTAACAGCACATGTCAAGGAACTAGAAGAAAAAGAGGAAACCAAACTCAAAGCCAGTGGAAGAAAAGAAAGAATAAATGTCAGAACAGAAGTAAAAGAAATAGAAAATAAAAATATATATATATATAAAGAACTAGAAAAAATAATTCTGCACTTCATTTGGAACCATAAAGGAGCCCAAAGAGCCAAAGGAATCTTAAGCAAAAAGAATTAATCTGGAGGCATCACATTACCAGCCTTCAAACTATACTACCAGGCTATAGTAACTAAAACAGCATGAGATTGGTACAAAAAAACAGAGACACAGACCAATGGAATGGAACAGAGAACCCAGATATAAAACCATCTACCTACAGCCAATTCATCTTTGAAAAAGCAGACAATATACACTGGGGAAAAGCAGCTCTATTCAATAAACAGTGCTGAACAAACTGGATAGCCACATGCAGAAGAATGAAACAGGACCCTTTGCTCTCACCACTCACAATAATTAACTCAAGATGGATAAAAGGATTAAATGTAAGGCACAAAACCATACAAAATCTAAAAGAAAATGTAGAAAAAACACTTTTAGGTATCGGCCTGGGCAAACAATTTATGACTAAGACCCCAAAGGCAATTACAGCAACAACACAATAAATAAATGGGATTTGATTAAATTAAAAAGCTTCTACATGCCAAAGCAAATAAGAGAGAAAACCAACAACCTACAGATTGGGAGAAAATATTGGCACATCCTACATATGATAAAAGGCTAACATACAGAATCTACAAAGAACTCAAACAAATCAGCAAGAGGCAAAGAAATAACCCCAAACAAATAACTCTAAAGGGGTTTCACACCCAAATTTTACCACACCTACAAAGAAGAACTGATGCCTATCCTGCAGAAATTATTCCGCAACATCAAGAAGGATGGAATCCTCCTCAACACATTTTATGAAGCCAACATAACCCTGATACCAAAACCAGGAAAGGATACAACAAAAAAAGAAAACTGCAGACCAACACCCCTTATGAATATAGATGCAAAAATTCTCATCAAAACCCTAGCCAACCGAATTCAGGTGCTTCTCACAAAAATAATCCATCACAACCAAGTGGGCTTCATCCCAGAGATGCAGGGATGGTTCAACATACACAAATCTATAAATATAACTCACCACATAAATAGTAGCAAAAACAAAGACCATATGATCCTCTCAATAGACACAGAGAAAGCATCTGACAAAATTCAACACTCTTTTATGAAAAGAATGCTTAACAAAATAAGCATAGGCGGGGCTTACCTAAAAATGATACAAACCATATATGACAAACCCACAGCCAACATCATCCTGAATGGGGAAAAATGGAAAGCATTCACACTTAGAACTGGAATCAGAAAAGGATGCCCACTGTTCAACATAGTGCTGGACATCCTTGCTAGAGCAATTAGACAAGAGAGGGGAAATTAAGGGCATCCAAATGGGGGCAGAAGAGATCAAACTCTCACTCTTTGCTGATGATATGATATTATATCTAGAACACCCAAAGGATTCAACCAACAGACTCTTGGAATTGATAAATGAATTCAGTAAAGTCTCAGGATACAAAATCAATACACACAAATCAGAGGCATTCATATATGCCAATAACAGTCAACCTCAGAACCAAATCAAAGACTCAATACTCTTCAGAGTAGCAACAATGAAAATAAAGTACCTAGAAATATATTTAACTAAGAAGGTACAGGACTTCTACAAGAACTATGAAACACTGAGGAAGGAAATAGCAGAGGATGTAAAATGGTGGAAAACCATACCATGCTCGTGCATTGGCAGAATCAATGTTGTTAGAATGTCTATACTACCCAAAGTGATCTACAGATACAATGCAATCCCTATTAAAATATCAACATCATTTCTCACAGATCTAGAAAAAATAATTTAACACTTCGTATGGAACCAGAGAAGACCCCATATAACCAAAGCAATCCTATGCAAAAAGAACAAAACGGGAGGCATCAATGTACCAGACTTCAAACTATAGTACAAGGCTATATTAACTAAAACAGCATGGTACTGGCACAAGAACAGGTACAGAGACCAGTGGAACAGAATTAAGAACACAGATATAAAACCGTCCTCATTTAGCCATTTAATCTTTGACAAAGCAGACAAAAACATACACTGGGGAAAAGAATCCTTATTCAATAAACTGTGCTCAGAAAACTGGATAGCCACATACAGAAGACTGAAATAGGATCCACACCTTTCACCTCTCACAAAAATCAACTCACAGTGGATAACAGACTTAAACCTAATACATGAAACTATAAGAATTCTAGAGGAAAATGTTGGAAAAACTCTTATAAGACATTGGCCTAGGCAAAGAATTTATGAAGAAGATCCCAAAGGCAATCACAGCAACAACAAAAATAAATAAATGGGACCTGATCAAATTAAAAAGCTTCTGCACAGCCAAAGAAACTATCGCAAGAGCAAACAGACAACCTACAAAATGGGAAAAAATATTTGCATGTTACACATCTGATAAAGGGCTGATAACTAGAATCTATTTAGAACTCAGGAAAATCAGCAAAAAAAGATCAAAGAACCCTATCAAAAAGTGGGCAAAGGACATGAACAGAAACTTTTCAAAAGAAGACAGAAGGATGGCCAATAAACACATGAAAAAATGCTCAACATCTCTAATCATCAGGGAAATGCAAATCAAAACCACAATGAGATATCACTTATCTCCAGTGAGAATGGCCTTTATCAAAAAGTCCCCAAACAATAAATGTTGGCATGGATGCAGAGAGATAAGAATACTCATACAATGCTGGTGGGACTGTAAACTAGTGCAACCTTTGTGGAAAGCAATATGGAGATACCTTAAACAGATACAAGTAGATCTACCATTTGATCCAGCAATCCCATTACTGGGAATCTACCCCAAAGACCAAAAGACATTCTGTAAAAAAGACATCTGCACTCGAATGTTTATAGCAGCACACTTCACAATTGCAAAGATGCGGAAACAACTCAAGTGCCCATCAATACATGAGTGGATTAATAAAATGTGGTATATGTATACCAGGGAGTACTATTCAGCTATAAGAAACAATGGTGATACAGCACCTCTTGTATTTCCTAGATAGAGCTAGAACCCATTCTACTAAGTGAAGTATCCCAAGAATGGAAAAATAAGCACCACAGGTACTCACCATCAAATTGGTTTTAACTCATCCACACCTAAGTGCACATGTAGAAATAACATTCATCAGGCATCGAGCCTGATGGGAGAGGGGAGGGGAGGGGTATATACATATATGATGAGTGTGATGCGCACTGTCTGGGGGATGGACGTGCTTGCAGCTCTGACTGGGGGGGGAGGGGGAAGCAAGGGCAATATATGTAACCTAAACATTTGTACCTCCTTAATATGCTGAAATAAAAAAATGTGGGCAGAAGACATGAACAGAAGTTTTTCAAAAGAAGAGAGACCAATGGTCAACAAATAAAAAAAAAAATGTTCAACATCACTAATCACCAGGAAAATGCAAATTAAAAACACAATGAGACATCACCTTACCCCTTTCAGAATGGCACTCATTAAAAAGTCAAAAAAAGCAATAGATGCTGGCTTGGAAGAACAGAGAGAGGAACACTTACACATTGTTAGCAGGACTGAAAATTAGTACAACCTGTATGGAAAATAGTATGGAGATTTCTCAAAGAACTAAATGTAGACCTACCATTCAATCCAGCAATCTCAGTACTAGGAATCTACCCAAAGGAAAGGAAGTCGTTTTTTTCAACAAGACACCTGCATTAAAATGTTAATTTCAGCACAATTCATAATTGCAAAGATCTGGAATCAACCTAAGTGCCCGTCAATTCCTGAGGGGATTAACAAATGTGGTATATATATATGTGCGTGTGTGTGTGTGTGTGTGTGTGTATATATATATATATATATATATATATATATACACACATACATACCATAAAGTACTACTCGGCCATAAAAAAGGATGAATTAATGTCTTTTGCAGCAATGTGGATGGAGCTGGAGACTGTTATTCTAAGTGCAGTATCTCAAGAATGGAAAAACAAACATCACATGCATTCTCTAATAAATTGGAACTAAATGATGGGCACACATGTGCACAGAGGGAAGTAAAAGTTATTGGAAATCAAGCAGGGGAAACCGGGGATGAGGAGAGGAGTGAAAACCTACCTAACGGATGCAATGAACACTCTTTGGGTGATAGGCACACTAATAGCCCTGACTCAAGCATTACAAAAGCTATCCATGTAAGAAAAATATTTATATACCCCTAATATTTTGAAATAGAAAAAACTGGCAACTTTTTGGAATCAAATTAGATTACAATATCATGTAGAAAATAGATAAGTACATCTACCACCCACATTGTACTCAGTAAATCTGTGGATACTTGTAGACAAAAAACTACAATTATATTATAATAAGTATAAAGACAATGTTTTTCAAAGAAAAAAATTGGATCATTCTTAAAAATAGTACGCATGTAATCTGATAATCGAAAGAATTATAGAATCAATTTAAAATTGTAAAACCTGAGCAATATAACTTAAAAACAGTTCAAGAGTATGGGATAATTTCTAAATCATAAGTTTTTTTTCTTTTCCTAATAATCTTGTTTTATGACAACTGGACTTAATAATCAAATGACTCTAAGGAGGAGAATCATTACTCTGAAAGACCGTATTAGTTCTAATGATGATGGAAACAAAAATTTAAAGGGAGAAACAGATGGCAATTTCCTTCTAGAAATCTACAAAGTAAATTACCATAGGGGAAGTAGAGGAAACACATACAATGTATATATCCACGATATAATCTGCAGTGAAATAAATGAAAGTGCATCACAGGTAAATGAACCAACCTGCAAAAACAGATTGATTTTTTTGAATTTTTCTGCAACAGTCTGTTCGGCTTTTGCTTTAATCTCCCGTTTATACTGGTCAGCTTGATGACGGTCTACCATATTCCTTTCCATGTAATTTTTGAGGTCTACTATTGCTTGCTTCAACCTCATATTCTTTGTCTGTAATTTCTCATATCTTTCTTGGATTATTTCCTTAGGTAACGATTCCGGCTGAACAACTTGATTCTTTGCATACTGACGTCCACATTTTGAACATGGAAATTCCAGTGCTTGTTTTTGTTGATCAATCTGCAAGAACAAAATAATATAGTTTGGTAATGACGTAGGCTGACAATAGCCTCACAGAAAACTAATAACACATTTTGAAATACAGTTAATTGAAAGAAAATTTTATCTATACTGTACTAGATTCCTGAAATACAGACACTTGAATTGCTCAGGAAATCAAGGCCAAAGTTAAAACCACCACCAATCACAAAAACAGAGTCTTTAGTCTCATCCTCTTTGCCACACAACATTTGCACTTGATCTTAGATTTTTCTATGCTTGATTCAATTCTTTCATCCTTGAAATGGCTCGTAATAGAAAGTCTCATGCCCCTTCTTGCATGACTATTCCCCAGAATATCTAGAGAAGTCTCAGGGATATCTTATTGAGTTATTTAGGCCTGAGTCAATAAATGGCTCCCAGAAAAAGACTTTCAAAGTAAGACTCAGATTAATGAATCCTGGACATATGCATTCTAATGTCATAAGCCTTTTTCTGAATGGCAAATGCCTTAGGATCATTTGAATTACATTCCCAGGAGTGATGATCCTTGGGGTTAGGAAGCAATCATCTCCCACTATAAATGTGACAAAATCCATTCATTTGAACAAAAATGTCTTTATTCAATAGCACTATATTATAATCTTTTGATTCTTTAGACAAAATAAGGGAGCACATTAAACAACCACCACCACCAAAAATACTTTGTAGAATTTCAGCAGTACCGAGTTGGAATAAATGATTTTCCTTTAGCTGTAATGATTATCTGATTTTAAAAAAGTGAGTGAAGTGATAGTTTTAAAACATGTCTACAAACTGCTTGACATTTCTGCCATGAAATTCCCTCTCCTGAAAATGAACTGACTTTAGCAACTGGTTTCTAGTGACTATAACATGGTGGAACTGCTGTGTGACTTGTAAGCTTAGGTTAGAACACATAATTTAGCTTCCACCTGACAGCTCTCTCTAGGGAAGCCTATCCATGGAACACGGTCGCCATATTGTGAGGAAGCCCAAGCCGCATGGTGAATCCTCCTGTAGCTCCAGCTGAGCACCCCAGCTAGAGTACCAGCCACAAGGCAGCTTTGACTGCCAGATGTGTGAACAAACATGCCTTTAGGTAATTCTAGTCCCCAGTTTCACGTCACCCCAGCTGTTGCCAAGTAAGAGAAGGAATGAGCTGGCCTCTCTGAGCCCTGCTTAAAACTGCAGATTGTGAACAAAATCATGTTGTTTGGAGACACTGAATTTTGAGGTGTGTTGTTACACAGCAATAGAGAATTGGTACAGACATGGATACTAAATAGGGCGTGCTGACATTAGACAACAAGAACCACTAAAACATGTAGGATCCCTTGGGACCAGGAGGAAGGAGGATGTTCCAAGGACCTAGACAAGAATAAGAATGAAAACCAAAAGGTCTTCCAGGAGACTGTTAGTGGAAGTCTGAAGGCCCTGGTACAGGATGACAGGGAGGGTGTCAAGGCCAGTGAAGAAATGATACTGAAACCTGGAAGAAAGCGCACTGCTGCTACACAGCAGCTAAAGTAAAATCAACATGAGAGATAAGCTAAAGAAAATTAAATAGCAAGGATCCAGGACTTCTTGGGTTCAAATATTAGTTTCCCATTTTCAGCCTGTCCACGTTTCAATTTACGATATGTAGATGGTCCCTGAGTTAGGATGGTTAAAATTATAATTTTGTAACTTTACAATAGTGCAAAAATGATATACATTGAGTACATCCATCTGGAATGGCAGGTCTTGAGCTTCCAGCCTGTGTGTAAAGCCACAATCAATGACACTTCTGGGTGTAGTGAGTAGGAAGTGGTGTGTTTTTGAAGTGGGAGAAATGTAAAAAGAATGCAGCCAGGGGGTAGATTGTCCTGGCTTAAAAACGTTTCCATACCTTCTTTCATACTCATCCCGTAGATAGAGATGTCATCAAGATGGCTGATGGAGGCACCTAGCACTTGACTACTCCACAGAGAGGGACCACAGAACAAGTAGATTAGATGCCTTGAAGAACTCCTCTAAGAGACAACACTGGAATTCAGCAGGGACCCTCCTAAACAAGGAATGAAAAGGAAGCGAAGCAGCCAGGCTGGCAGGATCAGCTCAGAGCCAGGACAGACTCCCCTATCCCCAGCGATGCACAATCCCCCAAGGGCACCTGCAATCCTAGCCACGGAGAGCCCTCAGCCCTTGCAGGTGCTGAATCTAACAAAGGGAGCTGCCTGGAGCCCACACAACCGGGCTGTGCCCAAGAGGCAATTCACGCTGAGTCGCACTCAACCCTGAGACCCAGCTGCTGCAGGATATTGCACTGTAAGCACCCAGGCCCCACCAGGCTAAGCTCCACCTACCCTGTGGTCCTGCAGCCCCTGCATGTGCACATGCCTGGAGCCCCGCTGACAGCTCCTTACATTCTCCTAGAGGGTTATAGCATCGTGCACCACCTGGACCAAGAGGCGTGGCTGGGTCCCCAAAACTCTAGCTCACATAGCACCCTCTATCTCTAGGAATAGGTGGTCTGGCCCACGAGAGAATCTGCCCAAGGACAAAGGGAACCTAGGTGCATGCTCCCCAAAGCCTGGGGGCCACCTGACTGTGGTCACTGCCTATGACGGTAACCCCACCCCCTCCACGGCAGGGCCACCATGCACCTGTGCACACCTTCAGGTGACGTGAGGACTGGCCTGCTCATATGTACCACACCAAATCCTGTGGACAAGCCTACCTGACATGCTGCGGCTGGTACCTGCATGCACCACATGAGAACCTGAAGACAAGGCCAGCCTGCCTGTTTTAGCTGCTGCCATCACCAGTGCCCACATGCACAACCCAGGTTCCTGAGGATCAGCCCGCCCTTCCCAGGCCAGTGCACCTTTGGGGGCCTGAGGACAGTGCTACTGCCCACCCCCACCCCCACAATCTGGGGTCTGGAAGATAGGCCTTCCCAACTGGGCAATGCTGACAGCTCTTTCGCCTGACCTTCCCCTGACCTGCCCACCACCATCAGTGCACACACAACTGTGCCACCCAGGGGCTCAGGACTGGCCCACCATTGCTACTGTCACAAACGGTGCCATATGTGCCACCTGGGAGCGTGAGGACCAACCTGCCACTGTCATCACAGCTGCTGGGCCACACTACCTGGAGGCCCAGGCACCAACGCACCCAGCCACCACTGACACCACTGGCACCCATCTACACCTCTGGGGTACATGTGCTAAGAATAGGATCAGTGCCAGTGTTATACTAAAGAACCAGGTACCAGGTGGAAAGAGGGGCTACTGTGAACTGAAAGATGATGGATGAACTTAATTTCCAATGAGAAAAGCTGACAGCTCAGACCTAATCTTCTTTCTTAGATATAAAAATCTACAGATGATTCTCTGAATTATAATGAGTTGATAAAACACAATACAATAAATAGCAGACTCAGTCAGCACAGCCCATGACCAAGAACTTATGGAAATGGGAGTGAAGAGGGAGGCTCTGGGTGACAGATTAAAGGTTTGAGTGGAGAAAATTGAAAGAATGGACTCTGTCTTTGTAAGCCTGATTTCCACTCAAGTTGTGGAGTCAGCAAGGCATAAGCTAGCCATAAGCTCCTTCAAAAAGCAAAAAATGAAGACATTCAATACATTGACTTTTTACTATTACATAAGACAACTGGTAATATGCAACAGATTGCAAAAAATTTCTCATGAAATTTGACTGGGTACTGACATAAGAACAGACACAGAGCAACCATCTGAACGGTTAGTTCAAAATTAAACCCTTGCCTTTATGACCAATTGATTTTCAAGAAGGTTAACAAACCACACAAATGGGAAAAGAATCATCTTTTCAACAACTGGTGCAGGGAAAGCTCTACATCCACATGCAAAAGACTAAAGGCAGACTCCCTCCAATTTCCATGTCTAAAAATTAACTCCAAATAGGAGAGCTAAATGGAAGAGCTAAAACCATAAAACTCTTAAAACACAGAGGCATCAATCTTTGTGACTGTATTTGGCAGTGATTTCTAAGACAGAACACCAAAAGAAGAAATAGATTCACTCAACTGTATAAAAATTTAAAACTTCTGTGAAAGTGAAAAACCGAGCCACAGAGTGAGAGAAAATATGTGAAAATCATGTATTGATAAAGGCCTTGTATCCAGGATATACAAAGAACATTTATAATTCAGAAATAAAAAGACAAACCAATTTAAAAGTGGGAAAAGAGTAGACATTTCTCCTAAGAAGATATACACATGCCTAATAAGCACATCCAAAGATGCTTAAAGTCAGTACTCATTAGGGAAATGCTAATCAAAATCACAATGAGGTATCACTTCACACACTAGGATGGAAATTTTTCGGGCAAAGAGATAGAAAATATGTGTTGGCAAGGAGGTGGAGAAAGTAGAGCCCTCATACAATGCTGATGGGAATGGAAAATGGTACAGCCACTTTGGAAAACAGATTGGTAGCTCCTCAAAAGATTAAGCGGAGATCATTAATCTCTATGCTGTATCTAATTTCCTATGATCCAGCAATTCAACTCAGGAGTATACAACCGAGAGAATTGCAAAGATACGTAAACACAAACATTGAACATGAAAGTTCCTAGCAGCATTACTAATATCATAATAGCCAAAACATGGAAACAACCCAAAGGGCCATCAAGTGATGAATGGATACATAAAATGCCTGTGTGTCTAAACAACGGAATATGAATCAGCAGTTAAGACATTAAGAACTGATCCAATTGTTTTCAAAATGGCTGACCAGAAGCATTACCAGCACACGTTATCCACCTAGACGAACCAAAAGAGCGTGTAGGCAACCACATCCTGAGTATATTATCCAAGAGGCAACATGAGAGTTCAATAGAAAAGCAAAAAAAATACTCCAAATTCTGGGAAGGACAAGAAAGATAAGCAGCTCACAGGGCCAGGAGTGGCTGAACACGGGGAGTGGATCCACGATGCAGGTGAGGATGAGTTTCTTTCTGAGGTCCACATTCCCGCTGGGGAATCATACCGTCCACACCAGGAGAAAGCACCTTGACTCTCCCAAGCCCTGAATCTAAGTTAGGGAGTGGCCAGGGGACTCTGAGAAAAAGTAAAAGCAATGTAAAATTAAGAGCTAGATTGTTCTGCACAGACTATACCACAAGTGCTGGTGTAAAGTCAGCAAGGGAAAGCTTCACAGAGAAGGGGAAATTGTGTGCTGGGTCTGAGTAAATGAGGCTAGATGAACAGAAACTGAAAAGGCAGAAAGGATGGCATGAGTGAGGCAGAGAGATGGTGACTCCAGCCCAAAGAACTCTGAGGATAAAATCCTGTGGCAGGGAAATGACAACATATGTCCACATAGTAACTAGGAAATGAATCTTCATAGCTGCATTATTCAAAACAGCCCCAAAGCAGAAGCGACATAAATGTCCAGCAACCGATGAGTGGGTAACTGGTATACCATACAAGCAAATAGTACTCAACTAAAATAGAAAGGAAGTATTGATATGTGCTACAACACACACGACCCCTGAAACATGAGGCTATGGGAAAGAAGCCAGTCATGAAGTATGACACATTCTATGACTCTATGTTTATTAAATGTCCACAACAAACAAATTGGCAGAGACAAAAATTAGAAGATGGTTGCCTAGGAAGCAGAAGGTGGAGGGACATGGGTGAGTGGCTAAGGGCTATGGAGTCTCTTTTTAGGGTGATGAAAATATTCTAAAATGGACTGTGGTCATGGTTACACAGCTCTGTGGGGATACTGAGAGACAGTGACTTTTATTCTTTAAATGAGTGAACTGTATGGTACGTGTATTATATCCCAATATTTCCTTAATTCTCTATTTTACATGTGCATACTATATATGATCTTAATATTTCTATGCTTTTTAACAATGTTTTTCTTTTTATATATTTAGGGCATACATGTGTAGTTCTGTGATATTGATATACTGTGTAGATATGAATGAAGTTTGGGCTTTTAATGTAATCATCACCTGAATGGTGTTTATTGTACCCATTAAATAACATTTCACCCCTGACTCCCCTCAATCCCTTCTGAATCTACAAATGTCTGTTATTCCACTTTCTATGTTTACGTGTACACATGATATAGTTCCCACTTACAAGTGAGAACATGTGGTATTTTTCTTTTATTTCATTGAAGAGAATAGCCTCCAGTTCTATCCATGTTGCTGGGAAAGACCTAATTTCATTCTTTTTTTCTTCTGTGCTTTTACAAACCATGTAAATGAAAGGAAGGTGAAGGAAATGTCTGCGTTTTGAAACAGTTTGTAAATCAGCCTAAATATTTGCATTTTGGAGAACACTAAAGATAGCCTTTTCATACAAGTTATCCTGAAATAGGCCGGGTGCGGTGGCTCATGCCTCTAATCCTAGTAATCTGGGAGGCTGAGGCGGGAGGATTACTTGGGGTCAGGAGTTCTAGACCGGCCTGAGCAAGAGCAAGACCCCGTCTCTACTGAAAATAGAAAAACTGAGCTGGGCAACTAAAAATAGAAACAAAAAATTAGCCGCAGCCGGGCGCGGTGGCTCACGCCTGTAATCCTAGCCCTCTGGGAGGCCGAGGCGGGCGGATTGTTTGAGCTCAGGAGTTCGAGACCAGCCTGAGCAAGAGCGAGACCCCGTCTCTACTGAAAATAGAGAGAAATTATATGGACAGCTAAAAATACATATAGAAAAAATTACCCGGGCATAGTGGCGCATGCCTGTAGTCCCAGCTACTCAGGAAGCTGAGGCAGGAGGATTGCTTGAGTCCAGGAGTTTGAGGTTGCTGTGAGCTAGGATGATGCCACGGCACTCCCTCTAGCCCGGGCAACAGAGTGAGACTCTGTCTCAAAAAAAAAAAAAAAAAAAAAAGAGGAAAGAAAAAAAAAATAGCCGGGCATTGTGGCAAGTGCCTGTAGTCCCAGCTACACAGGAGGCTGAGGCAGGAGGATCGCTGGAGCCCAGGAGTTTGAGGTTGCTGTGAGCTATGCTGATGCACAGCACCCTACCCAGGGTGACTGAGTGAGACTCTGTCTCAAAAAACAAGCAATACAAAAAAAACCAAGTTACCCCGAAATCCATGAAAGACATATACACAGATCCTGTGTCCATTCTCAAAACTGAAAATGGGAAATCAGAAAATATTACGGAACGTTCCATGAAACATTATCCTCTTGGTTAATCAGGCTTCCCTCACCATAGCAATAGTGAAATCACTAAAGATCACAGTTGAACAACAACAACAAAAAAGACTCTCAACTTCTGTGAGGAATGATGTTTAATTCTGAATTTTCCTAAAGATGTTATAAGAAAAACCATATGCAATTAGAAGAAAAAAATGGCTGAATGACAGAGTTTAGAAAATAAATGCATGTAAAGATATATAACTGTAATAAAATCAATTATAATAAAAATACAAATGAAAGCTACACACTGAAATCACTATCATAAACACTTTATGTTACTTAACCAGCTATAGATGAACTGTTGACATGTTACATTTCATACATACTTGACTTTTGATTTGATCTATTTTCTTCTTTGAACCTGTCCCATCTTCTAAATTAACGTGACATGGTGAAACCTCTACAAAAGCCTCTGGCCTTGGTTGTTTTTTCAAGGTAGTAGCCAGTTCTTGTAGATGTCTCACAAGTACCTGATAAGATGTTTTTGTTACCTCATTTTATAAATCACCTTATTATTAAATCATGTTAAGAATATCTAACTCTAACATACATACTTTGAAAAATATCACCACATATATTGATTCACCTTCTTTTCCTCATGTGTACACATTCCTGTTTATGACTGAATTCAGTTGAGATCACAGAAAGTGTCAGCTTCCTGCCAAATTGCTATCCTGTTACTTAATCAACAGATTCAGCCCACTAGTCACTTGTCCCCTGAGGAATTTGCAATGTTCCACGATCTAATGAAGTCTCAAAAAGAAATGGGTATGTGGGAGGGACCGATGGGGGTAGGAGATTCTACATTGTAAAATGCTTTCCTTCTTTTTTATCAGAAGCTTAAATCAACCTCAGAGTTCCTCACATATTCAATTGCCTGCTCAAATCCTTCCCATAGATTCCTTTGTCAGAGTAAAAGCAAAATTCCAACAGCCTTCAAGGTCCTAGCATACCTGGCCTCCACCCTACTCCCTGACTTCAGCTCCTACCTCTCTCCCCTACTCACTCCATCCCCACTAGATGTGAATCCTGCCACACCTCATTAGTCTGAAAATGGGGATCCAATGCCAAACTCACAAATCACAGATAGCTATAGTTATCTTTATACTAGACAAAGTTATTTCCAAATCATAGTGATTGAGCTTTGAAATGACAATTATGAGCAAATTATGTGTAAAAATATACAAAGTAAATAAAAAATAACACTGAGAAGAGTAAATCAACTATGGTTTTGCTAAAATTCAGTAGTACATTATGATTTTTTTTTAAATTTCAGAGTATTACGGGGGTACAAATGCTGTGGTTACAGGAATTACTTTTGTGCAATTTGAGTCGAAGTTATAAGTGTGCCCATCACCGAGACAGCGTGCACTGTACCCTTTAGTTGCGAATTTACGTGTCCCCTCCTCTCCCCACCCGCCTGATTGGTTTCTGCTGAGTGTTACTACCATCTTATGATTTAATAAAAGTAAACTGCTGTTGAAGAATTGATAGGTCATAAACAGTACATCATTTCAAATTGAAATATTTTCAGATATAAGTCAAACAGACATGAATTAAAATAAAATTATGCCAACTAAAACATATAAAAAGCTACTGAAGTCAAAGTATTACAAGATACAGCAGTACATTTCAGTTCATCTCTGGAATCTAAACTTAATGGTCAGAGTAACCCACTTCACTGAATCTTAATTTCATAATACTCATTTCAGGTATAAACATTTCCATGTATCTGCTTCATCATGGTGTTAAAATGGGGCAACATAAAGACATTGAAATTGCATTTTACACAGTGTAAGTCTGCACTATTAATGTTAGTCTATACTGACAATTTGTAGCTTAACCTCTTAGAATTTCGAAGGTGACGTGATGTCTTTCCTCAAAGAACAGCATCTCTCACATCTATTTGCTGGAAACAAGGTATGTTTCTACGCTGACAGAGCAAATACTTTTATCATTCTAGATATTTTTGAATCCAGCTGGATTCAACATTTACCCATAATGAAATATTATTTGCAATTTTCTTTCAGGAGATTTGAAAAACATTTACCATTCTGTGTACTTACTGTTCTTTCTGCAGACTCTTTTTCCAAATGACACATTGTTTCTTTTAAACGATCACATTCATTGGTGAGCTCCTGAAGTTTTCCTTCTAGAAGCAGACTTTGCTTGTCACTGCCAGCTTGACTTTGTTTCACAATATCCTGAAGCTGGTCCTGGATATTGGTTACTGTCTCGTCTTTCTGGGCAGCTTTGTTGTGAGCAGCATGTAGTTGCTGTCGAAGCAACATATTTTCTCTTTGTAGTTCACAGAATCTCTGCTCTAGAGATTCCTGCTCGCCCATGTGTGGATTCACTTTGCTTTGGTCACTGCCATACGTTTGTTCTATTTCTTCCGTTTGGCACTGTGTTTGCCTTAGGTCTCTTTGTACAACTTCTAAAAACAACGTTTTTTCTCGGAGGAGCTCTCTTGTGTGATGGAGCTCCGTTTCCAGGCTATCGATCTTACTTTCTGCTTTAGAAAGTTTTTCAGAAAGAATCTCATTGTTTTCTTTTAGATTCGACATGGAAAAATTCATTTTGTCTTGTAAGTGATCCCACTCATCTCTTGCTGTGTAGAAAGCAAGCTCTAGGTGTTTTCTTGATGTCTCTCTTTCATCAAGATCACGTGTAGCGGCAGTCAGTCTGGAATGGCAAGAGGCAAGTTCTTCTTCCAGTCTTTCCTTGTTTTGTGTTTCACTCTCCAGTTTACACTTTAGCATTGCATTCTCAGCTGTGAGAACACAAAGCTTCTCACCATACTGACACACAGTTTTATTTAATGTTTCCAAATTCCGCAATAGAGTCATGTAAACGTCATCATACTTTTCTTTCGTAATTTCCGTGTCCTTTGGATATTTCTTTTCATTTTCTTCATTCTGACTTTTAATTTTGTCTCTCTCCATTCTCACCATGGCAAGTTCCTCCTGCAACATGCGATTCTTATGGAGCAGATCTTTTTCTCTTTCTTGGCTATGAGAAATCTATGGAAAACCAAGGAAGCTTTTAGCTATCTCTCAATACAAGGACCTATCTATCATGATTTCCTCTGAAATTAAAAGATAACCTGTCCATTTATACAATGAAAGGGTTGCAGTAAGTGGATATACAACTGGAAAAGAAGTTGGAGCAAACCCTCCAACCTTATAGAGCATAAATTCCCACAGGATCAAAAATTTATTTGAAAACAATTAATCCATGAAAGTAAAAAAGAAACCACTACCGGATTTTTAAGGATCTCAGAACTGGAAAAACCTTTCCCTGAATTACAACAAACCCAAAGGCATAGAATGAAAGATTCATAAATTTGACTACATTTAAAAATTGGGTTTGCACTCTAATATCTAACCTTATACTACCCCCATGGTGAGAGCCTTAGGTCTGCCTATCTTTGGACAGATAAAATTTCCCAAAGTACTTTACGTTCCTTTTTCCTGGGAATATTCTCTAGATACTCTACTTTTCTAACATTTGTATAGTCTTCTTTTGCTATCACCTAGATTTTCCACTAAATAGCCAGATTTAGAGAATGTGACCTTGTGGGGCTTCATGACGACAAAGGAAGCTTTCCCCTTCTGCACTCAGCTTATTCTTTTCCCCACTGCCTTTTATCATTCTATGCTTATCCGGATCCTGGGATCTCAAAAAAAATGATGGTGTTCACTGAAATATATCAACCAAGTTTGCCACAACACAAGGGGCAGAGTGTAACTGCTGAGTTGCCAGTGCAGAATTCTGAAAAATGAGATGCTCCCCAAATTCCATATTCAATAGACATAAAAATTTATGGATGGAGAATGTACAGCATGAGTAATTACCTGCTTCACCTCCCTTATCTACTGATAATGGCAGTAAAACCAAGAAAGATGAAATGATTCCTCCAAAAGTGGTATTCCTAAAGTGGTATTACCTAGCGTTTTATGGCACCAAAAGAGACGAAGCAATGCCATCATGCTGAGTCACATAAATTATCAGAGAAATTCACCAAATTTGTCAGATAAATTAAAGGTGTGACTTTGTCAAAGTAATATAATGCCTTGGACGTAGAGGGGCGGGGTGGGAGGCCTCTTCTACTTTTACTTTTAAAGAAGAAATGTCTCCAGATTTTTGTCTACCACTGACACTCAATGTCGAGAACTCAGCTTTCTACTCTGGAGTCAAATACTAAATTTTTGGCTGAGCATTTATGCTACTTATAAAATCATATGTGAAAAATCTAACCATACTTCATTAAACAACATAATATAAAGTTCCTATTCAACAGAAACATTTGAGAGTGGTGATTTTGAAATAAATATGTGGAAGTATGTGTATTTATTGTCCAAAATATTTAAAGTGGTCATGATGGAATTATAAGCTCCAAAAGTTTGACTTAACTGATCAACTCGCACACATAAAAGCACATTCAGAGATTCATTGGGCTGGCCACATTTGTTGCAACTCTCAAGGTTAGACACAGTTGTATCTCCTCTCAGTCACTGCGTCCTTCCCAATGTATTCCCATTGTGTTCTTTCCAAGAATGCAATTCATCTTTCAGTCAATGGGGTGAGGGGGACCCTAGAGCTCATTATTAATAGATAGTTTTATCAATTTTCTTTATGCTTATCCTGGTGCAGGTGGTCACATGGTATACCGCTAAATTATTAGTAGTTTCCCAGTCCTTATGCCACCTGGGAGACTGATAGAGGGAGTTAGGTTGATGAAGAAATAATGATTATGAGAAACTTTTCCTGAAATCCAATCATGTACATAGCAGAAATAATCTATTTCTACACACAATTACATATATGGAAAACCCTATTTTACATATGAGCTTTTCATATCATAAGTAGAAAATCAAAATGGATCAAGAACTGATCAAGAGAAAAAACAAAGAGTAGCAGTAAGTGAACCCCTACCTCTTTTTCAAGCAGACCTTTTTCTTTCTCCACAGACAGTAATTCGACTTGTAACATGTCTACCTCATTCTTAAACTTTTGCGTATCTTGCCGTAATTCTTCTTTTAGATATACTTTTGATGCTCTGTCACTGTGTGGTGAAGAACTCAAATTTTCATGGTATGAACCTATGAAGTCACAACATTTTGCATGACATTAAATTACACCCATGGATAGCTGACCGTATCTGCTTGTATTGCTCTATGGTAGGGAAAAAGGAGCTCTGCAGGATCATGGGCCTCAACCATCAATGCCTTCACAACAGGAGGAGGACAGGTAGAATGGGAAAATTTTGCTCTACTTCTCTGTCAGGTTTTGGCACTGGACGCTCACTTTATATTCGTCCCACCTTTCTAATCCCCTGTTCTTCCATTTTCTGAAGAATTATTTTATTTGACCACTTTCTTTTACATCCTCCTTTTTCTCCTTCCTTCGCATACTCCCTGTACTCTTTGCCTTCCTCAGTCTTCATTCCCTCTTTGACTCCTTGCCTCCTCCTTATTTCCTGACTTCCCCCAGGTCTTAGACCATCTTGAAATGGAACTAACGATTCAGCTCCTTTCACTGACATTCTCAATTTCATCTGTTGCTAGCACCTGAGAAGATCTACAATGTGTCACCATTTCACTTCTCCTTTTCCTTACTAGGTATCTTAATAGGTGATTTTTTTTTTTTTTTTTTTTTTGGCCTGGTAGAATAGATCAGGGCTCATGTTTTTAAACAAATGTTCTCCAAATGACTTTTTTTTTTTTTTTTTTTACAAATATGGTTCTTACCTTCTATTTGTCCATTTACTGTATTTCTTCCTTTTTGATCTACAGCCCTAGATGAAGGACCAACATCCTTCTGTACAGGACTCTTTGAGACACTCTGTCAAAATTTATATCAATAATGAGTTTCAATAAAAAAAAAAAAAAACCAAGAAGTTTCATCAAGACTTCCATCATGTTCTAAAAAAAAAAATCTGAATCTCCTATTTTAAACCCAGTCAGATCTAAAAGGAGAAATATCTATTGAAAATTAAAACGTTTCAATAGAATACTTCATCTATGCTCTCTAGATAAAGTTTACCTCTCATCTTCATATGGGATATTGACTGTAATCCAAGCACAGAATGCCAAAGCAAACAGATTTCTGGACAAAATATTAACTCATGTGAATATTTTAACAAAGAACTAACTTCAAAATGCCTAACTCGACTTTGCATTCCCCACCAAAAAAGTCAACTAAAAAAAAAAAAAAAAAAAAATATATATATATATATATACACACACACACACACACACACATACATATATATATATATATAAAACACATTTGCTATAATACACTCGGCATTAAGCATTTAAAATATTTCTAATTCTAGAAACATTTTAGTGTTAAAACAGAACACTTGGCATGATATGAACTTTGGAATATGTCAATAAAAATGATGATGATGATGGTTACCCTCTTCCTGCTTCCTGGTCATTCCAGGATCCTACAGGTAAAATGATGAAATGTGATCCACTGATTTCTGTGCACAATGTTGTCCTCCTAGACTTTCACATGGCTGGTTCCTTCTTCAACCATGTGAAAGTTGGCCATTTAAATGTCACCTTCAGAGAAATCTTCTCTGACTACAGAATTACACTCTCACTCCCAGCTCCACCCTAACTACGAACCTCTTTAATATTGTCTAACCTAACCTTCTCTGTTTTCTTTATATGGAGCACTTAATAAGGACTATCAAATGTTTTTTGCTTACTACCTTTTCTATTCCTACCATTGCAGTAACAGAGTTCATCTTGTACATTCAGCATCTAACCACTAAGCACATAATCTGTACTCAGTAACAGGAATTTATTCAAGGTCAACACATGTAAAATCCTATCTGGAGGGTTATCAAGTGCCAAATCACTATATTCCTATAGCACATCTCCAGTAATGGTCTGCTGAAACTTAACATACCCCAGACTAACAAGCCACATGCCCATTCTAACTTCCCCATTCTTTTCTGGATGCTAATGCTTTCAGATTTACAAAAAACACCCTCGATATTTATTAACTCACTGAACACCAGTGTGATCATTTGACCTTACTTTTGTATACACACTTTCCAGTTAAAAACTGTTTTCACATTTCTTATCACAGTTATTCATCACCCATACATACAAGGTAGATATTAGTATGACTTTTAAGAATGAGGTCACTAAAGGTCCAAGAGGATGAATCATTTTTTCCACTATTCCAGGGACAGTATGTGATACAACCAAGACACTAACCTATCTTCTGACTCCCACTCAGTGCTGGTACCACTGTGCAACAACTGCTTCTAAGAGGTCAGGCCATTTCCACCTCTTTCCACAGTTGTGCCCTTACTATACATTGTCATTATTTCAAGCATGGGTGCCACAAATATATTCAATGCATTCTATTCTTGAAAATGAATTCTACTTACCTGAACATCACTAAACCAAAATGTTACTATGATACTCCTATATTTACTATTACCCATACATTTCCTTCTCCTGAAATGGTCCTTGCAGACCGACACTAGAATATCCAAATGCATTAAAACCTTCAAGTATCAAGTATTATCATTTGAAGTTTCATGTTGCAAAAAATTCTCATCCAAACTGTTTCTCTCTGAGGGTCATTAGGCCCCTCACACATCCAGAAGTACCAAACAATCTTACATCGGGCCATGGGGTGACCTGGAATTGTTCTATAGGTTACAGATAAACATACTTCAGAGACCAAATTGATTCCCTGTCACTTCTAAGCCTTACTTGTTGCATTATACTGCCTGCACAAAGGAATGCTATAAACTGGCAGAATTGCATCATGCAGCCCTAACATACTTACAACACAATTACTTTCTTAATAATGAGGTGAAAATGTAAGAAAATAATTCCTTCTATATATATATACAGAGGTGAGAGTGAAAAGTCAGATCATCGCTTTTTAAGATTTAACAACACTCGAAGCTTATATTTTAAAAACACAACAACAGACAGTACCTCACAAGCCGAGTCCAAAGGCACTTCTACAACTTCATTTTCTCCAGGTTCTAATGCGGACATCTTATCTATAAAATGTTATTCACAGATACACTCATGAGAACATTTTTTACTGTGTATTTTAAATACATACACGAATCTATCACCACTCATTTTCATTTAAGGAAATAAAATTACTAGCAAAAACTGATTTCAGGATTGAAGCAGATACAGAGAGAAGAAGTTGATAATAGAAGAAAAACAAGAAAAGAAAAATATTTAACCGAAATGGATGTTGCATTTTGATCTACATACGTTAACTGGTGTTTTCATAACAGCATGTAAGCGTGGAAAAATTTTTAGCTATAGTCACTAACTTACCACTTCTGTTACTACGGCACACAGCAGTAAAACTGCCATTAGCATTTCGCACTTGAGGAGCATTTTCAATAATGCTGATACCATTTTCCATTTTTGTAGTTGATGGATTTGCTGTTCCCTCCTATTAAAAAAAAAAATCCCAACTTCAGAACACATTGTATTTATTCACACACTTACCCACCCAGTCAGTTAAACAATACGTATTTATAGTGTCTATCAAATCATGGGCAATACTCTGGGAAAAGCTGAGCACATAAACAAAGGCAGATTCTGCACTACATTCAAGACAGGATTGAGATGTATTAAAAAAAAAAACAGAAAAAGAAAATTCATTACTTCTATAATTGAACTGAATAAAGGATAGTAAGGGCATGAATAAGAGAACCGTCACTTCTACCTGGTAAACTGAGGAAATGCTGCAAAAATAGGACCAGATTTTGAAAAACAAAGTGAAGAAGGAGAGTATAAATGCTTTCTACACAGGGCAACTTGATGAAAAGGATGAGGCAGAACACAACTTGGTAATTAGGAGTAGCAAAGAAATGTGGTAAAATGACCACAGCTATAGGAAGCGGGATGGAGAGTGGAAATGGGAGAATCAGTCCCAACCACAGCAGACGAGTATGACCCAGAATGTGAACTATCCCCTTCAAGTAATGAGGATCCTCTGAATAAAGAGATGACTTAGGTCTTCACAAATATATTTTAGAAAGGTCACCCAGGCAGCAACGGAAAGATAAATGAACCTGGCGGGAGCCGGGATAACGAGAAAAGAGTATTTCAAAATTGTAAGTCAGAGAGTGAGTTAGGCTAATAAGATATGAAAAATGGTAAGCAGCTAGAACATATACAACCTGGTGAATGACTGGACTGGGGACTGCAGGGAGGGCTGCGGTGCAGGACTGTTCCTGCTTCAGAGTTTCACTGCTATTTATTAGGGCTCTTTACTAGGGTGAAGAAGCCAGATGGCAGAGTAGATTATGAAGATCAGGAAGACTCAGAAAAGAGTCAAGGACAGCTTCATGTGACACTATAACAAGCTTGGGTACCCAGGGGATGTGATGTACAAGACAGATACATGTAAAAAAATCGGGAGGAGGAGTAACCTTACTTAAGAAAATTACACAGAGTAAAGAAGGTAAGTATTTGAAAAATATACTAAAGTGGTAGAATTCAATAATGTAAACTCTGAAATTCCAAAAATGAAAACCAGAGGTGGTAAAAAAAAAATACTGTATATAATTTTTCAATTATCTAACTCAATATGTGTTTCAAGGACATAAAATGTGCTTTTATTTACATACACAAATGTTCATTTCTGGAATATTGCCGGGATATGCATTTTTAAAAGGAATCAAACTGTTGAATTTTCAAACACCGATTCAAGATGCCAATTCAAGAGGATTCCTTTGTAAAAATTAATCTTAAAAGTTTTAAACTGTAAAAGAGCTCCTTCTCCATTTGTGTGATTACAGAATTATGAGGCATGTTTAAATGCTACTATAACATACGAAGAAATGTAAAACCCCATGTTGAAATTGATGTGGTTTTCTTCTGCCCTGGTAAACAACATATGAATAGTTCTAATTTCTCTTTACACCAGATAAGCTATTAGTTAAAAATTGGAGATGGTATCTAGTTGAAGAAAATAAAGCTATGATTCCCCAAGTTAAAGATTAAAAATCTTCAGATATGACCGGGCGCGGTGGCTCAGGCCTGTAATCCTAGCACTCTGGGAGGACGAAGCGGGTGGATTGTTTGAGGTCAGGAGTTCGAGACCAGCCTCAGCAAGAGTGAGACCCCATCTCTACTAAAAATAGAAAGAAATTATCTGGCCAACTAAAATATATATATACAAAAAATTAGCCGGGCATGGTGGCACATGCCTGTAGTCCCAGCTACTGGGGAGGCTGAGGCAGTAGGATCGCTTAAGCCCAGGAGTTTGGGGTTGCTGTGAGCTAGGCTGACGCCACGGCACTCATTCTAGCCCGGGCAACACAGAAAGACTGTCTCCAAAAAAAAAAAAAAAAAAAAAAATCTTCAGATACATCTTCAATTATCAAGGAGGACTCAATGTTCATAAGGAGAAGAAATCCGCTGAAAGGTAAACTGTACAGGATTCCTCAGGTTTAGAGATGAATGCATCTACAGGCCAAGTGGAACAGCTATGAATGCTAAAGTTCATAAATCTTCCTGAGAATGCCATAAAGAGTCCCCTTTGCGGGAGATATTTTTAAAAGTAAAAAATAATCACCCAGAGATGATGTTCTATATTCCACTGGAAACCATTCCTTCAGCATGTTTCTGTGATAAGAAAGGCACACAAAGCTACTACACAGAAACCTGTAACTAAATATGGAGACAGAGAGGGAATGAAGGGACAGACACTGAAGAAACCTTTTCTGCAAGGAAAATTTAGGTGGGTGTAAAACCATTTCAAAAGGTTCGGGCACATGGATGAACACACAAAGAAAAACAAGAAACATTCCCACTCAATTATGAATGTAAATCAAGAAAGAAAAGAAAAGCAATTTAGAACAATAAGATCTAAAAAAGAGACTTCTATTCAAAGCACATCCACAATAATACTAATATTTACGTGACAGTTACTTTTTGTCTCCACTTTTGTAGGCTTTAATTTTGTTATAAAATGAGGCATTCAAGTAGTGAAACATGGTCACACACCACTACCTGAATGCTGTAACCTTATAAATACAAAAAGAGAAAAATGGAAACAGAAACATTCCATCAGTTTCTCCTAGGAGAAAAAAACATGGGTAATCAGAATCCTAAACAGTAATGTGCGCCTTGTAATGATATCATGTCTTAAAGACACCTTTAGAAACGGTCACTAGAAAGAGCACAGAGGGGAATACAGGCAGAATGGCTAACTACAGATATCGGGCACTGGATCCTATGAGGGAAAACAGAAAGTCTCAGATGTTAACGCACACCCCAGGTGTAATTCTAAGGACAGAGTGCCAGAACCCACCACAGATCCTACGGGAAGAAGTTGCAGGGCAGAACAGGAAGGAGGAATGTTCTGGCAGAGAGAGACCCCAGAGGAACTGGGAGCCCCATGGAAAGGGTAGGTGGGGAGGTTTGTTTTTCCTCCCCTCACACCTCTGGCAGTCTGCAGGCCCCCCAAACTGTCAGACTGCCCCTCTGTCCTCAGGAGCCCAAGCGCTGCTGCCCTCAGGGAACTGGGAGCTTCTTGAGCACAGAGCACAAGGCTGCTGGCACCCTGGAGGTCATTCTCCCTCCCCACAGACCACAGAACACATGGTGGGCACCATACTACTTTCGCACCCATTGTGTGCCTCTGTGCTGCCCAGGGAGCTTCAGCCCTTCAGTTTCTCATTTCACTGGAACCCACACAAATGTGCTGCACAACCTACTCAGACTGCAGCAGCCAGAGGGGACCAGTGAATCTTGGGGAAACTGAGTGAGCCCACAGCTGTCACAGTCTGTGCAGAGTGCCTACAGGTGAGAGGACAACACAGTATGCCAGAAGGGATCCTTGGGACATGGGGGTCAAGAATGACAGGTCTCATCCTTTTAGACTCTTCTCCTCCTTCTCCTCCTCCTCCCCTGCCCACCCACACTGACACAGCCCTGGCAGTTCCTACAGATGCCACGCCTACTACAATAAGTGACATAATCGGATACTAACATGTCATCTGACATCCACTCAGTCCTGGTACCACCGTGCAACAGCTGCTTCTATCTAAGGGGTCAGACCCTTCCCATTTCTTTCCACAGTTGTGCCCTTACTGTCCATTGTCATTAAGTCATACTTGCCCTTGCAAAAGCATGGCAGCCACAAATATATTCTGTTCATTCTATTTTTGAAAATGAATTATATTCATCAAAATATCACTAAACCGATTTGTTATTACAATCTTACATATTGATTATTCCCCATAATTTTCCTTGTCCCATAGTGTTCCTTGAACATCTTTACTTGACAATCCAAACATATTAAAGTCTTCACATTTCAGCCATTATCTTTTGTAGTGCATGTTGGGAAATAATTATACTTCAACTCTTTCTCTCTGAGTATCTCTCATTAGCCCTGTCCACATCCAGATGTACCCTACAGTCTTACACTGGGCTATGGGTTCCACTGCACTAATTGGGTAGGTTTGGATCAACATACTTCAGAGCGCTAATTGATTCCTTGTCACTTCTAAGCCTTAGTTTTTGCACTACAGTGCACTGCCTTGTTAAATGAATGCTGCAAAAGAGCACAATTATACTAGGCAGCTGCTATATACTTAGCACAGAAATGTTTTCCTAACAACAAGCGGGAAATCATAGGACAATAACTCCTTATATGTATATGCAGAGGCGAGAATGAAAAGTTAGATCACTGCTTTTCAGCTTTTAACCTCACTTAATGCTTAGGTTGTAACAGCATAACAACAACAAAAACAACACACAGTACCTCTGAATCCGAATCCCTAGGTGGCGACGCTTCCTCTTCCTTCGGTCCAGACGTTAACAAGGACATCTTAGCTGTAAAATGTCATTCACAGAGTCATTTATGAGAACATGTGTGACTGTATGTTTCAAATACCTACACAAGTCTACTGCCATTCACTTTTATTCAGATGAAATAAAAGTAATAGCAAAAAATTATTTCAGAATTGATGCAGATTAAAAGAACAAAAGGTAGGCCGTATGAAGGAATACAAGAAAAGAAAAATAATTACAGGAAATGGTTGTTACATTTGAAACCACATACGTTAACTGGTGCCTTTACAACAGTATTTACGCATGGAAAAATCTCAGAGATAGTCACTGATTTACCGCTTCTGCTATTTTCACGCGTTACAGTAAAACTGACATTACATTTTTGCTCTCGTGGAGCATTTTCAATAATACTCATACCATTTTCCTCTCTTAAACCTGCTGGCTTTGTTGTCTCCTCCTGTAAAAAAAAAAAAAAAAAAAAAAAAAGAAATGCACTTCAGAACACATTGTATTTATTCTCTCACTCACCCACTCACTCAGTCAGATAACACACAGTCACTGTGTCTGCCAAATCATGGGCAATATTCTGGGACAAAGCGGAACATATAAATAGAAGGCAGATTCTGCCTGATATTCAAGCGGGACTTGAGATGTATGGAAGCAAATAAGAAGAAAAATGGGTAAGTCACTAAGTCACCAGTTCGACAAATGGACTGAACAAAGTCTAATGAGGGCACAAAGGAGAGAACAGTCCGTTCTAACTGGGAAACTCCAGAAACGCTACAAAGAGAGGAATAGATTTTGAAAGGCACACAAAATACAGACCGAAGGTGTGAAGAATTTCTTGACATGTGGGATCAGCACAAGGATAAGGAAGCAACCAGGCAAATAGGCGAAGCAAAATAATGTGGTAAAACTGCAAAACAGCTATAGGAAGCGGGATGGAGAGGGAAAACGGGAGAATCAGTCATGGAATGAGCATCCCCCTCAATGAGGAGATGACTTACATCTTCACAAATATATTTCAGAAAGGTCACCCAGGCAGCAATGGAAAGCTAAATGAACTTTACCAAGCGGGGGTCTTCCAACATCATAAGTCAGAGAGTGAGTAAGCGTAATAAGATAGGAAAAATGGTGAGCAGGTAGAAGATACAGAACTTGCTGAATGACAGAATTGGCGACTGGGGGGAGGACTGGAGAGCTGGACTGTTCCTGCTTGAGTCTTTCACTGCTATTCATTCGGGGTTGTTTACTGGGGTGAAGAAGCCAGATGTCGGAGTATATTACAGACAGTCAGGAAGACTCAGACAAGGGTCAAGGACAGCTTCACCTGGCAATGCGTCAAAGCTGAGGCACCCAGTGGACGTGATGCACAACACAGAGCTGGGTAAACACACTGGGCGTAGGAATCGGTAAGCTTACTCGGGAAAACTGTCTGGAGTTATGAAGGTAAATATTTGAAAACCATACAAAAGTGGTAGAATTCAATAAGGCAAACATAGAAAGAACTCGTTAATTCTAGAAGGATAAGGAGAGGAGGGAAATAAGAGACGGGATGCAATTTTTCAATTACATAACTCAGTGTTTGATTCAAGGATATGAAATATACTTTTATTTATATACGCAAATATTTACTTCCAGAAAATTGCCGGGATATGCATGTTTAAATGAAATGAAATGAAATGGCTGAATTCTACAACACTGATTCAAAATGCCAGTTCAAGAGGATTCCTTTGTAAAAATTTATCTGATGAGTGTTAAACTGTAGAAGACCTCCTTCTCGATTTGTGTGATTACAGAATTAGGAGGCATCTTTAAATGCTACTATAATGTAAAAAGGAAACATAATACTCTATGTTGAATTTCACGTGCTTTTCCTTCTGCCCCGCTAAAGGACATACTAATAGCTCTAATGTCCGCTTTATGCCAGATAGGGTAGTAGTTAAGAGTGGGAGAGAGCATCTAGTATGAAGAAAGTAAAGCCATGATTATCCACGTTGAAGATTAAAAATCTTCAGGTACACCTACGATTGTCAAGGGGGACCCAATGTTCCTAGGAAGACAGAAGAATTTGACTGAAATGTCAAATGTACAGGGTTCCTCAGTTTTAGAGATGAATGACTGTACAGGCCAGGTGGAACAACTGTGAATACGAAAGTTCACAAAGCATCCCGGGAACAATATAAAGCGTGCCCTTAGCAGGAGATATTTTTAAAATTAAAAAATCATCGCCCAGAGATGATTTTGTATACTCCTTTGGAAACCATGCCTTCAGCATGTTTCTGTGATAAAAGGTAGTTTATGTGAGCAAGCAATCGACAATTCTGTTTATGTTCACGTGGCATGTGCACATACAGGTGGCCATTAGGTACGGATATTATTGCCACAAGACAAATCAGAGTAACTCCAGAAAGAAATAATCGCTGCATTTATTTCTCTAAGAGGGTTGTGGCTCAAAATTGCTTTTCTGATTTCATCGAAACAGACTGAGAACCTCCTGTATATAACCTCACATTTCAATTTTCGTTAACAAAGATATCCAATCAAAGGCTTATTTATTTCTCTCTCCTTATTCTCCAAAAGATCTAAAACAGCCACCAAGATTATATCAAACAATAAGATAAATTACTTAGGTAACTGATGGAATGACTGAACACTAAGTTGGACACGTTTACCAAGAAACAAAAGAGTCAAAACTACTTTGCATCATGTAGGACACAGATTTTACTAGATTCAAGACAAGACATCACTTTACTAAATTGAAAAGAAGTGAGGATTAAATTTTCTTTGCTTCCCACATGGATTCTAATTGATGCTCACTAGGTGTACACATATGAGGACTAACATGTGATAATTTGAAACATTCATTTTAATAGAACCATACAGGGTAACTGGGATATCCATCACCTTAAATGATTCTCTTTTCTATATGCTAGCAACATTCAAATTATCCTCTTCTAGCAATTTTAAAATGCCCAGCAGATTAATGTTCATGACAATCATCTCAAACTTTCTTTCAGTCCTTCATTAACATCAGGGATATGTCATTCTGAAGAATCTTTTGCACTGACTGCCTCTCGTTTCTTAATTTGCATTTATTTTTATTTTTATTCATTTTTTTTTATTTCAGCTCATCATGGGGGTACATAAGTTCAGGTTATATACATTGTCCATGTCCCGCCCATCCCCCTGAGTCAGAGCCTCAAGCGTGTCCATTCTCCAGACAGTGTGCCTGGCACTCACCATGCAGTCATACCTCCATCCCCTCCCACCCCACCTCCCGGAGTCTTTATTTGCATTGAAAAGCATTTCCATCTAGCACTCTGGGAGGCCCGGGCTGGTGGATCCTCTGAGCTCAGGAGTTCCAGACCAGCCCGAGCAAGAGCAAGACCCCCTCTCTACTAAAAATAGAGAGAAATGAGCAGGACAACTAAAAATATATAGAAAAAAATTAGCCAGGCATATTGGCGCATGCCTGTAGTCCCAGCCACTTGAGAGGCTGAGGCAGGAGGATTGCTTGAGTCCAGGAGTTTGAGGTTGCTGTGAGCTAGGCCGATGCCACGGCACTCTAGCCCGCTGTCTCAAAAAAAATAATAAAAATAAAAATAAAAAATAAAAGCATTTTCTTCATATTTTTTAATGTGCAGAGATCCTGCTCTCATTTAACTCCACTATTTCTGAGGTGTTTTTATACTAATCTGTCATATTGACGCTCTTACTCAATCATTACGTTTATCTTGCCCTTCGCACATGAATTCTTCCCCTTCATTCATTCCTCCATCCACATATTTGTGGAGCAGCACTTTTGGGTTGCTTTCTAATTCTTTGCTCACACAGTGGCAGCCCTAAGAATTGTTTTCTCCCACCAAAGTTTATAAATCTCAATCCTGTACATCTCTCTCTCTTGTGATTACACTGGTTTCTATGATGACCTTGAGGCCATCCATTTCTTTCTAGGATCCTTGTCAGCATGATGAGGGTCAGGGGGTGGTATGTGAACAAGGCGTGGGGAAAAGAAGGGGTTTTTGTTGTTGTGGGTCCTTAAACTAACTTACCTCTGTGTGACCTTCCTCAGTTGAAGACATCAAGAAAGGTTGCAGACCAGGGCCATGTGTTTCCACGAAACGAGCATGAAAGCCCTGGACTTTGACTGACGTCGGAAGGCTTTCAACCACATCTCGATGATGAGAAATACCGTCCTGTAACATGGTTTCCTTTTCTGTTCCCACACCATTATATTTGCCTTTTACTACTGCAAAAATAAAGAGTATATGAAAATATGTGTAATTAGTTAACAAGGAATAACACAATATAGGCAGTCTTGAAATAGCTTACCACTTTTCGTGAGTTGCTGAGAAGTGGCCATTGGCTTCGTCAATCCCGGTTGTGCAACATTCTAGAACGAAAAACAGAAGCCTTAATAAAAATGAGTATCAACACGGGTAACTCAAGTGTAATGTTCACCATTACCAGACGAATCAACACAACGTGCACAGATCGTGGAATAACTTGAATGCAGACCCAACACTCAATTCTGTCATTATTTAGCATATATCTTTATGTGGGGAGAGCGTTATGGGAGCTACTACAGATGTTCTCAAAATATTATCCCCCTCATCCCTACTTCATTACTATACAAACACTATGATTCATTTAGAGTATTTTCTTAACCAGAATAACCTAGGACAAAAATTTTCCGACATAGTTGAGAGCATTTCTGAAACAACTATCATTAAGGAACTTACAGTCATCATGTGTTATATTTTTACATCTATCCACGTGATTTATATTTGTATGAATTATCTCTTGCCCATGAATATGTGGGAGTTTAGTTTTTACTAGTACCTTACCTAAAAGGACGGAGATTCAAAGTAGTATAAGACACTTCTATCTTGTTTGACAAAAAGCTACAGAGAAATGATTGTGCCCACTCAGGTCTTTGCAAGAAAGAGAGAAATAAACAGGAATAAAACTCATATGGCACTGATGGATGAAAGAAAGGCACACATAGCTACTACAAAGAAACCTGTAACTAAATACGGAGGCAGAGAGGGAATGAAGAGACAGACACTGAAGAAACGTCTCCTGCAAGGAAAATTTAGGTGGGTGTAAAACCATTTCAAAAGCTGCGGGCACATGGATGAACACACAAACAAAAACAAGAAACATTTCCACTCAATTATGAACGTAAATCAAGAAAGAAAAGAAAAGACATTCAGCACAATAAGATCTATAACAGAGACTTCTGTTCATAGCACATCCACAATAATACTGACTAACATTTATGTGACAGTTACTTTTTGTCTCCACTTTTGTACACTTTAATTTATTGCTATAAAATGAGGCATTCAAGTAGTGAAACATGGTCACATACCACTATCTGAAAGCTATAAACTTATAAATACAAAAAGAGAAAAATAGAAACAGAAACATTCCATCAGTTTCTCCTAGGAGGGAAAAAAAAAAAAAATGGGTAATCAGAATTCTAAACAGTAATGTGTGGCTTGTAATGATATCATGTCTTAAAGATACCTTCGGAAACCCTCACTAGAAAGACCACAGAGGGGAATACGGGCAGAATGGGTGACTACAGATATCGGGCACCGGACCCTACGAGGAAGAACAGAAAGTCTCAGATGGTAAGGCACACCCCAGGTGTAATTCTAAGGACACAGTGCCAGAACCAACCACAGATCCCACGGGAAGAACTCGCAGGGCAGAACAGGAAGGAGCAACGGGTTGTGGCAGAGAGAGACCCCGGAGGACCTGGGAGCCCCACGGAAAGGGTAGGTGGGGAGGTTTGTTTTTCCTCCCCTCACACCTCTGGCAGTCTGCAGGCCCCCAAACTGTCAGACAGCCCCTCTGTCCTCAGGAGCCCAAGCGCTGCTGCCCTCGGGGAACTGGGAGCTTCTTGAGCACAGAGCACAAGGCCGCTGGCACCCTGGAGGTCGTTCTCCCTCCCCACAGACCACAGCCCACGTGGTGGGCGCCATACTGCTTTCGCACCCATTGTGTGCCTCTGTGCTGCCCAGGGAGCTTCAGCCCTTCAGTTTCTCATTTCACTGGAACCCACACAAATGTGCTACACAACCCACTCAGACTGCAGCAGCCAGAGGGCACCAGTGAATCTCGGGGACCTGAGCGATCTCACAGCTGGCACATTCTGGACAGGCTGCCTACATGTGAGAGGACAGCACCGAATCCCAGAAGGGCTCCTTGAGACACAGGTGTCAAGAATGACAGGTCTCATTCTTTTAGACCCTTCTCATCTTGCTCCTCCCTCCCCCTTCTGTCCACCGCTGCTGGCACAGCCCTGGCAGTTCCTGCAGATTTCATGCCTAGTGTAATCAGTGACATAACCAGGATGCTAACATGTCACCTGACTTCTCCTCCGTCCAGGTACCACTGTGTAGCAGCTGCTTCTACCTAAGAGGTCAGGCCCTTCCAAGCTCTTTCCACAGCTGTCCCCTTACTATACATCGTCACTAGTTCCTACCTACCCTTGTAAAAGCCCAGCAGCCACAAATATATTTAGCGCATTTTGTTTTTGAAAACAAATTCTACTCATCAAAATATCACTAAATAGAATTGCTGTTATTAAACTCTCACGTATTTACTATTCCCCATACTTTTCCCTCTCCTGTTTCCTCAACATCTTGACTTGACTATCCAACATTTTAAAATCTTCAGGTTTCAGGCACTCTCTTTGTTACTTCCGGCTTCCAAAACATCCTACTCCAAACTCTTTCTCTTTGAATGTCATTGGACCTTTCACATGTTCACATGTACCATGCAATTTTACATTTGGCCACGGCTTGATCCGGAAGAATTCTTTAGCTTGTAGGACAACATACTTCAAAGCCCAAATTGATTCTTTCCCACTTCTAAGCCTTATTTTTTACCCTACAGTATGATGGCCTCTTAAAAAAATGCAGCAAACTAGCAGAATTATACTGTACAGCTGTAATGTCCTTAGCACACCATTATTTTCTGACCTATAAGCTGAAAACTGTAAGACGATCAGCCCTTATATGCAAATGCAGAGGTCAGACTGTGACATCACACCACCCCTTCTTGGATTTTAACTTCACTCAATGCTTAGATTTTAACAGCATAACAACAACAACAACAAAACACAGTACCTCCGAAGCCCAATCCCAAGGTGACGACGCTTCCTCTTCCTTCGGTCCAGATGTTAACAAGGACATCTTAGCTGTAAAATGTCATTCACAGAGTCATTTATGAGAACATGTGTGACTGTTTATTTCAAATACCTACACAAGTCTACTGCCATTCACTTTTATTCAGATGAAATAAAAGTAATAGCAAAAAATTATTTCAGAATTGATGCAGATTAAAAGAACAAAAGGTAGGCCGTATGAAGGAATACAAGAAAAGAAAAATAATTACAGGAAATGGTTGTTACATTTGAAACCACATACGTTAACTGGTGCCTTTACAACAGTATTTACGCATGGAAAAATCTCAGAGATAGTCACTGATTTACCGCTTCTGCTATTTTCACGCGTTACAGTAAAACTGACATTACATTTTTGCTCTCGTGGAGCATTTTCAATAATACTCATACCATTTTCCTCTCTTAAACCTGCTGGCTTTGTTGTCTCCTCCTGTAAAAAAAAAAAAAAAAAAAAAAAAAGAAATGCACTTCAGAACACATTGTATTTATTCTCTCACTCACCCACTCACTCAGTCAGATAACACACAGTCACTGTGTCTGCCAAATCATGGGCAATATTCTGGGACAAAGCGGAACATATAAATAGAAGGCAGATTCTGCCTGATATTCAAGCGGGACTTGAGATGTATGGAAGCAAATAAGAAGAAAAATGGGTAAGTCACTAAGTCACCAGTTCGACAAATGGACTGAACAAAGTCTAATGAGGGCACAAAGGAGAGAACAGTCCGTTCTAACTGGGAAACTCCAGAAACGCTACAAAGAGAGGAATGGATTTTGAAAGGCACACAAAATACAGACCGAAGGTGTGAAGAATTTCTTGACATGTGGGATCAGCACAAGGATAAGGAAGCAACCAGGCAAATAGGCGAAGCAAAATAATGTGGTAAAACTGCAAAACAGCTATAGGAAGCGGGATGGAGAGGGAAAACGGGAGAATCAGTCATGGAATGAGCATCCCCCTCAATGAGGAGATGACTTACATCTTCACAAATATATTTCAGAAAGGTCACCCAGGCAGCAATGGAAAGCTAAATGAACTTTACCAAGCGGGGGTCTTCCAACATCATAAGTCAGAGAGTGAGTAAGCGTAATAAGATAGGAAAAATGGTGAGCAGGTAGAAGATACAGAACTTGCTGAATGACAGAATTGGCGACTGGGGGGAGGACTGGAGAGCTGGACTGTTCCTGCTTGAGTCTTTCACTGCTATTCATTCGGGGTTGTTTACTGGGGTGAAGAAGCCAGATGTCGGAGTATATTACAGACAGTCAGGAAGACTCAGACAAGGGTCAAGGACAGCTTCACCTGGCAATGCGTCAAAGCTGAGGCACCCAGTGGACGTGATGCACAACACAGAGCTGGGTAAACACACTGGGCGTAGGAATCGGTAAGCTTACTCGGGAAAACTGTCTGGAGTTATGAAGGTAAATATTTGAAAACCATACAAAAGTGGTAGAATTCAATAAGGCAAACATAGAAAGAACTCGTTAATTCTAGAAGGATAAGGAGAGGAGGGAAATAAGAGACGGGATGCAATTTTTCAATTACATAACTCAGTGTTTGATTCAAGGATATGAAATATACTTTTATTTATATACGCAAATATTTACTTCCAGAAAATTGCCGGGATATGCATGTTTAAATGAAATGAAATGAAATGGCTGAATTCTACAACACTGATTCAAAATGCCAGTTCAAGAGGATTCCTTTGTAAAAATTTATCTGATGAGTGTTAAACTGTAGAAGACCTCCTTCTCGATTTGTGTGATTACAGAATTAGGAGGCATCTTTAAATGCTACTATAATGTAAAAAGGAAACATAATACTCTATGTTGAATTTCACGTGCTTTTCCTTCTGCCCCGCTAAAGGACATACTAATAGCTCTAATGTCCGCTTTATGCCAGATAGGGTAGTAGTTAAGAGTGGGAGAGAGCATCTAGTATGAAGAAAGTAAAGCCATGATTATCCACGTTGAAGATTAAAAATCTTCAGGTACACCTACGATTGTCAAGGGGGACCCAATGTTCCTAGGAAGACAGAAGAATTTGACTGAAATGTCAAATGTACAGGGTTCCTCAGTTTTAGAGATGAATGACTGTACAGGCCAGGTGGAACAACTGTGAATACGAAAGTTCACAAAGCATCCCGGGAACAATATAAAGCGTGCCCTTAGCAGGAGATATTTTTAAAATTAAAAAATCATCGCCCAGAGATGATTTTGTATACTCCTTTGGAAACCATGCCTTCAGCATGTTTCTGTGATAAAAGGTAGTTTATGTGAGCAAGCAATCGACAATTCTGTTTATGTTCACGTGGCATGTGCACATACAGGTGGCCATTAGGTACGGATATTATTGCCACAAGACAAATCAGAGTAACTCCAGAAAGAAATAATCGCTGCATTTATTTCTCTAAGAGGGTTGTGGCTCAAAATTGCTTTTCTGATTTCATCGAAACAGACTGAGAACCTCCTGTATATAACCTCACATTTCAATTTTCGTTAACAAAGATATCCAATCAAAGGCTTATTTATTTCTCTCTCCTTATTCTCCAAAAGATCTAAAACAGCCACCAAGATTATATCAAACAATAAGATAAATTACTTAGGTAACTGATGGAATGACTGAACACTAAGTTGGACACGTTTACCAAGAAACAAAAGAGTCAAAACTACTTTGCATCATGTAGGACACAGATTTTACTAGATTCAAGACAAGACATCACTTTACTAAATTGAAAAGAAGTGAGGATTAAATTTTCTTTGCTTCCCACATGGATTCTAATTGATGCTCACTAGGTGTACACATATGAGGACTAACATGTGATAATTTGAAACATTCATTTTAATAGAACCATACAGGGTAACTGGGATATCCATCACCTTAAATGATTCTCTTTTCTATATGCTAGCAACATTCAAATTATCCTCTTCTAGCAATTTTAAAATGCCCAGCAGATTAATGTTCATGACAATCATCTCAAACTTTCTTTCAGTCCTTCATTAACATCAGGGATATGTCATTCTGAAGAATCTTTTGCACTGACTGCCTCTCGTTTCTTAATTTGCATTTATTTTTATTTTTATTCATTTTTTTTTATTTCAGCTCATCATGGGGGTACATAAGTTCAGGTTATATACATTGTCCATGTCCCGCCCATCCCCCTGAGTCAGAGCCTCAAGCGTGTCCATTCTCCAGACAGTGTGCCTGGCACTCACCATGCAGTCATACCTCCATCCCCTCCCACCCCACCTCCCGGAGTCTTTATTTGCATTGAAAAGCATTTCCATCTAGCACTCTGGGAGGCCCGGGCTGGTGGATCCTCTGAGCTCAGGAGTTCCAGACCAGCCCGAGCAAGAGCAAGACCCCCTCTCTACTAAAAATAGAGAGAAATGAGCAGGACAACTAAAAATATATAGAAAAAAATTAGCCAGGCATATTGGCGCATGCCTGTAGTCCCAGCCACTTGAGAGGCTGAGGCAGGAGGATTGCTTGAGTCCAGGAGTTTGAGGTTGCTGTGAGCTAGGCCGATGCCACGGCACTCTAGCCCGCTGTCTCAAAAAAAATAATAAAAATAAAAATAAAAAATAAAAGCATTTTCTTCATATTTTTTAATGTGCAGAGATCCTGCTCTCATTTAACTCCACTATTTCTGAGGTGTTTTTATACTAATCTGTCATATTGACGCTCTTACTCAATCATTACGTTTATCTTGCCCTTCGCACATGAATTCTTCCCCTTCATTCATTCCTCCATCCACATATTTGTGGAGCAGCACTTTTGGGTTGCTTTCTAATTCTTTGCTCACACAGTGGCAGCCCTAAGAATTGTTTTCTCCCACCAAAGTTTATAAATCTCAATCCTGTACATCTCTCTCTCTTGTGATTACACTGGTTTCTATGATGACCTTGAGGCCATCCATTTCTTTCTAGGATCCTTGTCAGCATGATGAGGGTCAGGGGGTGGTATGTGAACAAGGCGTGGGGAAAAGAAGGGGTTTTTGTTGTTGTGGGTCCTTAAACTAACTTACCTCTGTGTGACCTTCCTCAGTTGAAGACATCAAGAAAGGTTGCAGACCAGGGCCATGTGTTTCCACGAAACGAGCATGAAAGCCCTGGACTTTGACTGACGTCGGAAGGCTTTCAACCACATCTCGATGATGAGAAATACCGTCCTGTAACATGGTTTCCTTTTCTGTTCCCACACCATTATATTTGCCTTTTACTACTGCAAAAATAAAGAGTATATGAAAATATGTGTAATTAGTTAACAAGGAATAACACAATATAGGCAGTCTTGAAATAGCTTACCACTTTTCGTGAGTTGCTGAGAAGTGGCCATTGGCTTCGTCAATCCCGGTTGTGCAACATTCTAGAACGAAAAACAGAAGCCTTAATAAAAATGAGTATCAACACGGGTAACTCAAGTGTAATGTTCACCATTACCAGACGAATCAACACAACGTGCACAGATCGTGGAATAACTTGAATGCAGACCCAACACTCAATTCTGTCATTATTTAGCATATATCTTTATGTGGGGAGAGCGTTATGGGAGCTACTACAGATGTTCTCAAAATATTATCCCCCTCATCCCTACTTCATTACTATACAAACACTATGATTCATTTAGAGTATTTTCTTAACCAGAATAACCTAGGACAAAAATTTTCCGACATAGTTGAGAGCATTTCTGAAACAACTATCATTAAGGAACTTACAGTCATCATGTGTTATATTTTTACATCTATCCACGTGATTTATATTTGTATGAATTATCTCTTGCCCATGAATATGTGGGAGTTTAGTTTTTACTAGTACCTTACCTAAAAGGACGGAGATTCAAAGTAGTATAAGACACTTCTATCTTGTTTGACAAAAAGCTACAGAGAAATGATTGTGCCCACTCAGGTCTTTGCAAGAAAGAGAGAAATAAACAGGAATAAAACTCATATGGCACTGATGGATGAAAGAAAGGCACACATAGCTACTACAAAGAAACCTGTAACTAAATACGGAGGCAGAGAGGGAATGAAGAGACAGACACTGAAGAAACGTCTCCTGCAAGGAAAATTTAGGTGGGTGTAAAACCATTTCAAAAGCTGCGGGCACATGGATGAACACACAAACAAAAACAAGAAACATTTCCACTCAATTATGAACGTAAATCAAGAAAGAAAAGAAAAGACATTCAGCACAATAAGATCTATAACAGAGACTTCTGTTCATAGCACATCCACAATAATACTGACTAACATTTATGTGACAGTTACTTTTTGTCTCCACTTTTGTACACTTTAATTTATTGCTATAAAATGAGGCATTCAAGTAGTGAAACATGGTCACATACCACTATCTGAAAGCTATAAACTTATAAATACAAAAAGAGAAAAATAGAAACAGAAACATTCCATCAGTTTCTCCTAGGAGGGAAAAAAAAAAAAAATGGGTAATCAGAATTCTAAACAGTAATGTGTGGCTTGTAATGATATCATGTCTTAAAGATACCTTCGGAAACCCTCACTAGAAAGACCACAGAGGGGAATACGGGCAGAATGGGTGACTACAGATATCGGGCACCGGACCCTACGAGGAAGAACAGAAAGTCTCAGATGGTAAGGCACACCCCAGGTGTAATTCTAAGGACACAGTGCCAGAACCAACCACAGATCCCACGGGAAGAACTCGCAGGGCAGAACAGGAAGGAGCAACGGGTTGTGGCAGAGAGAGACCCCGGAGGACCTGGGAGCCCCACGGAAAGGGTAGGTGGGGAGGTTTGTTTTTCCTCCCCTCACACCTCTGGCAGTCTGCAGGCCCCCAAACTGTCAGACAGCCCCTCTGTCCTCAGGAGCCCAAGCGCTGCTGCCCTCGGGGAACTGGGAGCTTCTTGAGCACAGAGCACAAGGCCGCTGGCACCCTGGAGGTCGTTCTCCCTCCCCACAGACCACAGCCCACGTGGTGGGCGCCATACTGCTTTCGCACCCATTGTGTGCCTCTGTGCTGCCCAGGGAGCTTCAGCCCTTCAGTTTCTCATTTCACTGGAACCCACACAAATGTGCTACACAACCCACTCAGACTGCAGCAGCCAGAGGGCACCAGTGAATCTCGGGGACCTGAGCGATCTCACAGCTGGCACATTCTGGACAGGCTGCCTACATGTGAGAGGACAGCACCGAATCCCAGAAGGGCTCCTTGAGACACAGGTGTCAAGAATGACAGGTCTCATTCTTTTAGACCCTTCTCATCTTGCTCCTCCCTCCCCCTTCTGTCCACCGCTGCTGGCACAGCCCTGGCAGTTCCTGCAGATTTCATGCCTAGTGTAATCAGTGACATAACCAGGATGCTAACATGTCACCTGACTTCTCCTCCGTCCAGGTACCACTGTGTAGCAGCTGCTTCTACCTAAGAGGTCAGGCCCTTCCAAGCTCTTTCCACAGCTGTCCCCTTACTATACATCGTCACTAGTTCCTACCTACCCTTGTAAAAGCCCAGCAGCCACAAATATATTTAGCGCATTTTGTTTTTGAAAACAAATTCTACTCATCAAAATATCACTAAATAGAATTGCTGTTATTAAACTCTCACGTATTTACTATTCCCCATACTTTTCCCTCTCCTGTTTCCTCAACATCTTGACTTGACTATCCAACATTTTAAAATCTTCAGGTTTCAGGCACTCTCTTTGTTACTTCCGGCTTCCAAAACATCCTACTCCAAACTCTTTCTCTTTGAATGTCATTGGACCTTTCACATGTTCACATGTACCATGCAATTTTACATTTGGCCACGGCTTGATCCGGAAGAATTCTTTAGCTTGTAGGACAACATACTTCAAAGCCCAAATTGATTCTTTCCCACTTCTAAGCCTTATTTTTTACCCTACAGTATGATGGCCTCTTAAAAAAATGCAGCAAACTAGCAGAATTATACTGTACAGCTGTAATGTCCTTAGCACACCATTATTTTCTGACCTATAAGCTGAAAACTGTAAGACGATCAGCCCTTATATGCAAATGCAGAGGTCAGACTGTGACATCACACCACCCCTTCTTGGATTTTAACTTCACTCAATGCTTAGATTTTAACAGCATAACAACAACAACAACAAAACACAGTACCTCCGAAGCCCAATCCCAAGGTGACGACGCTTCCTCTTCCTTCGGTCCAGATGTTAACAAGGACATCTTAGCTGTAAAATGTCATTCACAGAGTCATTTATGAGAACATGTGTGACTGTTTATTTCAAATACCTACACAAGTCTACTGCCATTCACTTTTATTCAGATGAAATAAAAGTAATAGCAAAAAATTATTTCAGAATTGATGCAGATTAAAAGAACAAAAGGTAGGCCGTATGAAGGAATACAAGAAAAGAAAAATAATTACAGGAAATGGTTGTTACATTTGAAACCACATACGTTAACTGGTGCCTTTACAACAGTATTTACGCATGGAAAAATCTCAGAGATAGTCACTGATTTACCGCTTCTGCTATTTTCACGCGTTACAGTAAAACTGACATTACATTTTTGCTCTCGTGGAGCATTTTCAATAATACTCATACCATTTTCCTCTCTTAAACCTGCTGGCTTTGTTGTCTCCTCCTGTAAAAAAAAAAAAAAAAAAAAAAAAAGAAATGCACTTCAGAACACATTGTATTTATTCTCTCACTCACCCACTCACTCAGTCAGATAACACACAGTCACTGTGTCTGCCAAATCATGGGCAATATTCTGGGACAAAGCGGAACATATAAATAGAAGGCAGATTCTGCCTGATATTCAAGCGGGACTTGAGATGTATGGAAGCAAATAAGAAGAAAAATGGGTAAGTCACTAAGTCACCAGTTCGACAAATGGACTGAACAAAGTCTAATGAGGGCACAAAGGAGAGAACAGTCCGTTCTAACTGGGAAACTCCAGAAACGCTACAAAGAGAGGAATGGATTTTGAAAGGCACACAAAATACAGACCGAAGGTGTGAAGAATTTCTTGACATGTGGGATCAGCACAAGGATAAGGAAGCAACCAGGCAAATAGGCGAAGCAAAATAATGTGGTAAAACTGCAAAACAGCTATAGGAAGCGGGATGGAGAGGGAAAACGGGAGAATCAGTCATGGAATGAGCATCCCCCTCAATGAGGAGATGACTTACATCTTCACAAATATATTTCAGAAAGGTCACCCAGGCAGCAATGGAAAGCTAAATGAACTTTACCAAGCGGGGGTCTTCCAACATCATAAGTCAGAGAGTGAGTAAGCGTAATAAGATAGGAAAAATGGTGAGCAGGTAGAAGATACAGAACTTGCTGAATGACAGAATTGGCGACTGGGGGGAGGACTGGAGAGCTGGACTGTTCCTGCTTGAGTCTTTCACTGCTATTCATTCGGGGTTGTTTACTGGGGTGAAGAAGCCAGATGTCGGAGTATATTACAGACAGTCAGGAAGACTCAGACAAGGGTCAAGGACAGCTTCACCTGGCAATGCGTCAAAGCTGAGGCACCCAGTGGACGTGATGCACAACACAGAGCTGGGTAAACACACTGGGCGTAGGAATCGGTAAGCTTACTCGGGAAAACTGTCTGGAGTTATGAAGGTAAATATTTGAAAACCATACAAAAGTGGTAGAATTCAATAAGGCAAACATAGAAAGAACTCGTTAATTCTAGAAGGATAAGGAGAGGAGGGAAATAAGAGACGGGATGCAATTTTTCAATTACATAACTCAGTGTTTGATTCAAGGATATGAAATATACTTTTATTTATATACGCAAATATTTACTTCCAGAAAATTGCCGGGATATGCATGTTTAAATGAAATGAAATGAAATGGCTGAATTCTACAACACTGATTCAAAATGCCAGTTCAAGAGGATTCCTTTGTAAAAATTTATCTGATGAGTGTTAAACTGTAGAAGACCTCCTTCTCGATTTGTGTGATTACAGAATTAGGAGGCATCTTTAAATGCTACTATAATGTAAAAAGGAAACATAATACTCTATGTTGAATTTCACGTGCTTTTCCTTCTGCCCCGCTAAAGGACATACTAATAGCTCTAATGTCCGCTTTATGCCAGATAGGGTAGTAGTTAAGAGTGGGAGAGAGCATCTAGTATGAAGAAAGTAAAGCCATGATTATCCACGTTGAAGATTAAAAATCTTCAGGTACACCTACGATTGTCAAGGGGGACCCAATGTTCCTAGGAAGACAGAAGAATTTGACTGAAATGTCAAATGTACAGGGTTCCTCAGTTTTAGAGATGAATGACTGTACAGGCCAGGTGGAACAACTGTGAATACGAAAGTTCACAAAGCATCCCGGGAACAATATAAAGCGTGCCCTTAGCAGGAGATATTTTTAAAATTAAAAAATCATCGCCCAGAGATGATTTTGTATACTCCTTTGGAAACCATGCCTTCAGCATGTTTCTGTGATAAAAGGTAGTTTATGTGAGCAAGCAATCGACAATTCTGTTTATGTTCACGTGGCATGTGCACATACAGGTGGCCATTAGGTACGGATATTATTGCCACAAGACAAATCAGAGTAACTCCAGAAAGAAATAATCGCTGCATTTATTTCTCTAAGAGGGTTGTGGCTCAAAATTGCTTTTCTGATTTCATCGAAACAGACTGAGAACCTCCTGTATATAACCTCACATTTCAATTTTCGTTAACAAAGATATCCAATCAAAGGCTTATTTATTTCTCTCTCCTTATTCTCCAAAAGATCTAAAACAGCCACCAAGATTATATCAAACAATAAGATAAATTACTTAGGTAACTGATGGAATGACTGAACACTAAGTTGGACACGTTTACCAAGAAACAAAAGAGTCAAAACTACTTTGCATCATGTAGGACACAGATTTTACTAGATTCAAGACAAGACATCACTTTACTAAATTGAAAAGAAGTGAGGATTAAATTTTCTTTGCTTCCCACATGGATTCTAATTGATGCTCACTAGGTGTACACATATGAGGACTAACATGTGATAATTTGAAACATTCATTTTAATAGAACCATACAGGGTAACTGGGATATCCATCACCTTAAATGATTCTCTTTTCTATATGCTAGCAACATTCAAATTATCCTCTTCTAGCAATTTTAAAATGCCCAGCAGATTAATGTTCATGACAATCATCTCAAACTTTCTTTCAGTCCTTCATTAACATCAGGGATATGTCATTCTGAAGAATCTTTTGCACTGACTGCCTCTCGTTTCTTAATTTGCATTTATTTTTATTTTTATTCATTTTTTTTTATTTCAGCTCATCATGGGGGTACATAAGTTCAGGTTATATACATTGTCCATGTCCCGCCCATCCCCCTGAGTCAGAGCCTCAAGCGTGTCCATTCTCCAGACAGTGTGCCTGGCACTCACCATGCAGTCATACCTCCATCCCCTCCCACCCCACCTCCCGGAGTCTTTATTTGCATTGAAAAGCATTTCCATCTAGCACTCTGGGAGGCCCGGGCTGGTGGATCCTCTGAGCTCAGGAGTTCCAGACCAGCCCGAGCAAGAGCAAGACCCCCTCTCTACTAAAAATAGAGAGAAATGAGCAGGACAACTAAAAATATATAGAAAAAAATTAGCCAGGCATATTGGCGCATGCCTGTAGTCCCAGCCACTTGAGAGGCTGAGGCAGGAGGATTGCTTGAGTCCAGGAGTTTGAGGTTGCTGTGAGCTAGGCCGATGCCACGGCACTCTAGCCCGCTGTCTCAAAAAAAATAATAAAAATAAAAATAAAAAATAAAAGCATTTTCTTCATATTTTTTAATGTGCAGAGATCCTGCTCTCATTTAACTCCACTATTTCTGAGGTGTTTTTATACTAATCTGTCATATTGACGCTCTTACTCAATCATTACGTTTATCTTGCCCTTCGCACATGAATTCTTCCCCTTCATTCATTCCTCCATCCACATATTTGTGGAGCAGCACTTTTGGGTTGCTTTCTAATTCTTTGCTCACACAGTGGCAGCCCTAAGAATTGTTTTCTCCCACCAAAGTTTATAAATCTCAATCCTGTACATCTCTCTCTCTTGTGATTACACTGGTTTCTATGATGACCTTGAGGCCATCCATTTCTTTCTAGGATCCTTGTCAGCATGATGAGGGTCAGGGGGTGGTATGTGAACAAGGCGTGGGGAAAAGAAGGGGTTTTTGTTGTTGTGGGTCCTTAAACTAACTTACCTCTGTGTGACCTTCCTCAGTTGAAGACATCAAGAAAGGTTGCAGACCAGGGCCATGTGTTTCCACGAAACGAGCATGAAAGCCCTGGACTTTGACTGACGTCGGAAGGCTTTCAACCACATCTCGATGATGAGAAATACCGTCCTGTAACATGGTTTCCTTTTCTGTTCCCACACCATTATATTTGCCTTTTACTACTGCAAAAATAAAGAGTATATGAAAATATGTGTAATTAGTTAACAAGGAATAACACAATATAGGCAGTCTTGAAATAGCTTACCACTTTTCGTGAGTTGCTGAGAAGTGGCCATTGGCTTCGTCAATCCCGGTTGTGCAACATTCTAGAACGAAAAACAGAAGCCTTAATAAAAATGAGTATCAACACGGGTAACTCAAGTGTAATGTTCACCATTACCAGACGAATCAACACAACGTGCACAGATCGTGGAATAACTTGAATGCAGACCCAACACTCAATTCTGTCATTATTTAGCATATATCTTTATGTGGGGAGAGCGTTATGGGAGCTACTACAGATGTTCTCAAAATATTATCCCCCTCATCCCTACTTCATTACTATACAAACACTATGATTCATTTAGAGTATTTTCTTAACCAGAATAACCTAGGACAAAAATTTTCCGACATAGTTGAGAGCATTTCTGAAACAACTATCATTAAGGAACTTACAGTCATCATGTGTTATATTTTTACATCTATCCACGTGATTTATATTTGTATGAATTATCTCTTGCCCATGAATATGTGGGAGTTTAGTTTTTACTAGTACCTTACCTAAAAGGACGGAGATTCAAAGTAGTATAAGACACTTCTATCTTGTTTGACAAAAAGCTACAGAGAAATGATTGTGCCCACTCAGGTCTTTGCAAGAAAGAGAGAAATAAACAGGAATAAAACTCATATGGCACTGATGGATGAAAGAAAGGCACACATAGCTACTACAAAGAAACCTGTAACTAAATACGGAGGCAGAGAGGGAATGAAGAGACAGACACTGAAGAAACGTCTCCTGCAAGGAAAATTTAGGTGGGTGTAAAACCATTTCAAAAGCTGCGGGCACATGGATGAACACACAAACAAAAACAAGAAACATTTCCACTCAATTATGAACGTAAATCAAGAAAGAAAAGAAAAGACATTCAGCACAATAAGATCTATAACAGAGACTTCTGTTCATAGCACATCCACAATAATACTGACTAACATTTATGTGACAGTTACTTTTTGTCTCCACTTTTGTACACTTTAATTTATTGCTATAAAATGAGGCATTCAAGTAGTGAAACATGGTCACATACCACTATCTGAAAGCTATAAACTTATAAATACAAAAAGAGAAAAATAGAAACAGAAACATTCCATCAGTTTCTCCTAGGAGGGAAAAAAAAAAAAAATGGGTAATCAGAATTCTAAACAGTAATGTGCGGCTTGTAATGATATCATGTCTTAAAGATATCTTCAGAAACCCTCACTAGAAAGAGCACAGAGGGCAATAAGGGCAGAATGGCTGACTACAGATATCGGGCACCGGATCCTATGAGGAAGAACAGAAAGTCTCAGATGGTAAGGCACACCCCAGGTGTAAAGGGGTAATTCTAAGGACACAGTGCCAGAACCCAGCACAGATCCCATGGGAAGAACTCGCAGGGCAGAACAAGAAAGAGCAAGATTCTGGCAGAGAGAGACCCCGAAGGAACTGGGAGCCCCACGAAAAGGGTAGGTGAGGAGGTCTGTTTTTCCTCCCCTCACACCTCTGGCAGTCTGCAGGCCCCCAAACTGTCAGACAGCCCCTCTGTCCTCAGGAGCCCAAGCGCTGCTGCCCTCAGGGAACTGGGAGCTTCTTGAGCACAGAGCACAAGGCCGCTGGCACCCTGGAGGTCGTTCTCCCTCCCCACAGACCACAGCCCACATGGTGGGCACCATACTGCTTTCGCACCCATTGTGTGCCTCTGTGCTGCCCAGGGAGCTTCAGCCCTTCAGTTTCTCATTTCACTGGAACCCACACAAATGTGCTACACAACCCACTCAGACTGCAGCAGCCAAAGGACACCAGTGAATCTCGGGGACCTGAGCGGTCTCACAGCTGGCACATTCTGGGCAGGCTGCCTACATGTGAGAGGACAGCACCGAATCCCAGAAGGGCTCCTTGAGACACAGATGTCAAGAATGACAGGTCTCATTCTTTTAGACTTTTCTCATGTTGCTCCTCCCTCCCTCTTCTGTCCACCGCTGCTGGCACTACCCTGGCAGTTCCTGCAGATTTCATGCCTAGTGTAATCAGTGACATAACCAGGATGCTAACATGTCACCTGACTTCTCCTCCGTCCAGGTACCACTGTGCAGCAGCTGCTTCCACCTAAGAGGTCAGGCCCTTCCAAGCTTTTTCCACAGCTGTTCCCTTACTATGCGTCGTCAGTAGTTCCTACCTACCCTTGTAAAAGCACAGCAGCCACAAATATATTTAGTGCATTTTGTTTTTGATAAGAAATTCTACTCATCAAAATATCACTAAATAGAATTGTTGTCATTATACTCTCACGTATTTACTATTCCCCACACTTTTCCATCTCCTGTTTCCTCAATACTCGACTTGACTATCCAACATTTTAAAATCTTCAGGTTTCAGGCACTATCTTTTTTAATTCCAGCTTCCAAAACATTCCACTCCAAACTCTTTCTCTTTCAATGTCATTAGACCTTGCACACGTTCCCATGTACCATGCAATTTTACATTTGGCCATGGCTTGACCCGGAAGAATTCTTTAGCTTGTAGGTAAACATACTTCAAAGCCCAAATTGATTCTTTCCCACTTCTAAGCCTTATTTTTTACCCTACGGTATGATGGCCTCTTAAAAAAATTCAGCAAACTAGAGGAATTGTACTGTACAGCTGTAATGTACTTAGCACACCATTATTTTCTGACCTATAAGCTGAAACTTGTAAGAGGATCAGCCCTTATATGCAAATGGAGAGGTCAGACTGTGACATCACACCACCCCTTCTTGGATTTTAACATCACTCAGGGCTTAGATTTTAACAGCATAACAACAACAACAACAAAACACAGTACCTCAGAATCCGAATCCGCAGGTGACGACGCTTCCTCTTCCTTTGGTCCAGATGTTAACAAGGACCTCTTAGCTATAAAATGTCATTCACAGAGTCATTTATGAGAACATGTCTGACTTTATATTTCAAATACCTATACAAGTCTACTGCCATTCTTTTTTATTTAGATGAAATAAAATTAATAGCAAAAATTTTTTTCAGAATCGATGCAGATTAAAAGAACAAAAGGTAGGCCGTATGAAGGAAAACAGGAAAAGAAAAATAATTACAGGAAACGGTTGTTACATTTGAAGCCACATATGTTAACTGGTGCCTTTACGACAGTATTTACGCATGGAGAAATCTCAGAGATATTCACAGATTTACCGCTTCTGCTATTTTCACGTGTTACAGTAAAAGTGACATTACATTTTGCTCTCGTGGAGCATTTTCAATAATACTCATACCATTTTCCTCTCTTAAACCTGCTGGCTTTGTTGTCTCCTCCTGTGGAAAAAAAAAAAAAAAGAAATGCACTTCAGAACGCATTGTATTTATTCTCTCACTCACCCACTCACTCAGTCAGATAACACACAATCAACTGTGTCTGCCAAATCATGGGCAATATTCTGGGACAAAGCGGAACATATAAATAGAAGGCAGATTCTGCCTGATAATTCAAGCAGGACTTGAGATGTGTGGAAAGAAATAGGAATACAAATGGGTAAGTCACTAAGTCACCAGTTCGACAAATGGACTGAACAAAGTCTAGTGAGGGCACAAAGGAGAGAACAGTCCGTTCTACCTAGGAAACTCCAGAAACGCTACAAAGAGACTAATGGATTTTGAAAGACACACAAAATACAGACCGAAGGTGTGAAGAATTTCTTGACATGTGGGATCAGCACAAGGATAAGGAAGCAACCAGGCAAATAGGGGAAGCAAAATAATGTGGTAAAACTGGAGAACAGCTATAGGAAGCGGGATGGAGAGGGAAAACGGGAGAATCAGTCTGACCCACACCAGTCACGTGCCATCCTAGGACATCAGCTGTCCCCTTCATGGAATGAGGATCCCCTCAATGAGGAGATGACTTACATCTTCACAAATATATTTTAGAAAGGTCATCCAGGCAGCAATGGAAAGCTAAATGAATTTACCAAGCGGGGGTGGGGTGGCGGGAATCCAGAAAACAGTCTTCCAACATCATAAGGCAGAGAGTGAGTAAGCATAATAAGATAGGAAAAATGGTGAGCAGGGAGAAGATACAGAACTTGGTGAATGACAGAATTGGCGACTGGGGGGAGGACTGGAGAGCTGGATTGTTCCTGCTTGAATCTTTCACTGCTATTTATGACTAGGGTGAAGAAGCCAGATGTCGGAGTATATTATGGAGAACCAGGAAGAGTCTGACAAGGGTCAAGGAGAGCTTCATTTGGCAATGTATCGAATTTGAGGCACCTAATGGATGTGATGCACAAGAGAAATCTGGGTAAACACATTGGGTGTAGGATTCGGTTAGCTTACTTGGGAAAATTTTACAGAGTTCAGAAGGTAAATATTTAAAAAATATACTAAAGTGGTAGAATTTAATAATGCAAACCTTGAAAGAACTTGGAAATTCTGGAAATGAAAATGAGAGTAGGGAAATATAATATGGGATGCAATGTTTTCAAATACATTACCCAGAATCTGTCAAGGATATAAAATATACTTTCATTTATATATGCAAATATTTACTTCCAGAAAATTGCCGGGATATGCATGTTTAAATGAAATGAAATGGTTGAATTCTAAGGCACTGATTCAAAATGCCAATTCAATAGGATTCTTATGTAAAAATTAATCTTAAAAGTTGTAATCTGTAGAAGACCTCCTTCTCCATTTGTGTGATTACAGAATTAGGAGGCATGTTTAAATACTACTATAATTTTAGAAGGAAATGTAAATCCCCATGTTGGATGTGACATGGTTTTTCTTCTGCCCCGGTAAAGGACATAGTAATAGCTCTAATTTCCTCTTTATGCCACATAGGATATTAGTTAAAAATCAGAGAGAGCATCTAGCATGAAGAAAATGAAGCCATGATTATTCAAGTTGAAGATCAAAAATCCAAAAACATCTATGATTGTGAAGGAAGACCCAATATTCCTAGGAAGACAGAAGAAACAGACTCAAATGTCAGGTGTAAAGGATTCCTGAGTTTAAGAGATGAATTCATCTCTGGGCCAGGTCAAAAATCTATAAATACTAAAGTTCATAAAGCTTCCTGTGAATAATATAAAGGGTCCCCTTTTGGGGAGATATTTTTCAAAGAAAAAAACCATCGTCTACAGATGATTTTGTATTCTCCATTGGAAATCATTCCTTCATTGTTTCTATAAGTAGTTTATGTGAGAGAAGAGTCACCAATTATGTTTAAGTTCATGGCATGTGTATATACAGGTGCCCTTTACATACAGATAGTATTAGCATAAGATCAATGAGAATAACTGCAGAAATAAATAATTGCTGCATTTATTTCTCTAAGAGGCCTGTGGCTCAAAATTTCTTTTCTCTTAGCATCAATAAAAATTCAGAACCTCCCTTATATAATCTGAGATTATAATTTTAATTAATCAAAAGATCAAATAAAAGGTTTATTTATTTCTTTCTCCTTATTCTCTAAAAGATCTAAAACAGTCACCAGGATTGTATCAAACAGTAAGATATATTACTTAGGCAAGTTATGGATAGAGAAAACACTAAGTTAGCAACCTTAAGGAAGGAACAAGAGTCTAAACTAAATAATTCATTAAAAAATCTGACAAGCCCCAAGATAGATATCTCTTGGCATTATCTACGACATAGGTTTTACTAGATTCAGATTAAGACATCACTTTACTAAATTTAACAGAAATGAAGAATAAATTCTTTTATTTCTAAGTCATTTTTAATTGCTGCATACTTGGTGCACATATATGGGGCCTACATGTGATAATTTGACCCTTCATATTAGTAGAATCATACAGGGTAATTGGGATATCCATCACCTTAATCATTTTCAAATTGTCTTTCATTTCTTCACTGAAATCAGGTACATGTCATTCTGAAGAATCTGAGCATCTTTTGTGCTGATTGTCTTTTCTCAATTTGCATTTAAAAGAATTTCCATCGGATTTTACATATGGAGAGTTCCTGCTCTCATTAAACTCCACTATTGCTGTGCTGTTTTTATAATAATCTCTCACTTTGACTCTCTTATTCAACCCTTCTATTTATCTTGCCCTTCTCACATGAATTCCTCCCCCTCATCCCTTTCTCATCTACATGTCTGTTGAGCAGTCCTTTTGGGTTGCTTTCTAATTCTCTGCTCACACAATGGCAACTCAAAGAATTCTTTACTCCCAACCAAACTTTAGAAATCTCAATCCTATACATCTCTCTCTCTTGTGATTACACTGCTTTCTAGTATGATCTTGAGGACATACATTTCTACAATCCTTGTCAGCATGATGGGGATGCGGGGTGGTATGTGAAAAAAGCGTGGGGAAAACAAGGGGTTTTTGTTGTTGCTGTTGTTGCTTACATTAACTTACCTCTGTACTACCTGGTGGCAGAACATTCTAGAAAAAAAAACAACAGCTTTAAGAATAACGAGTATCAAAGCAGGTAAATTAAGAATAATATTCACCATTACCATACGATCTAACACAAAGGGCACAGATTTTGGAGTCACTCGGATGTAGACACAACCCTCGATTCTCTGATTTGTTCACCTACATCTTCTCATGGGGAGAGGATTATGAGAGCTCATACAGATATCCTCAAAATATCACTCCGCTTACCCCTAGTTCATTACTGTACAAACACTATGACATGCATTAGATTATTTTCATAACAAGAATAACCTAGGACAAAAATTTTCCCAGATAGTTTAGAGCATTTTTGAAAGAAGTAACATTAAGGAACTTACATTAATCACGTGTTATATTTTGACATATGTTCGCATGATTTATCTTTGTATTATCTTTGTATGAGTTATCTCTTGCCCAGCAATATATGGGACTTTAGCTTTTAGTAGTACCTTATGTAAAAGGGTTGACACTGCAAATGGTATAAGTCACTTCTATCATGTTCCTTAAAAAGCTAAAGGTAAATGATTGTACCCACTCAGGGCTTTGCAAGAAAGAGGGAAGTAAACAGGAATAAACCATGTCAGGTAAAGACGGATGAAGGAAAGGCACACATAGCTACTACATAGAAAGCTGTAACTAAATATGGAGACAGAGAAGGAATGAAGGGACAGACACTGAAGAAACATCTTTTGCAAGGAAAATGTACGTGGATGTAAAACCATTTCAAAAGGCGGGGGAGCATGGAGAAACACACAAACAAAAAAAAGAGACATTCCCACTCAGTTATGAACATAAATCAAGGAGGAAAAAGGAAAACATTCAGAACAATAAAATATATAACAGACTTCTGTTCATAGCATATCCATAATAGTAATGCCTAATATTTATTTCAGAGTTACTTTTTTTCTCTACTCTGTAGACTTTGATTTTATTGCTATGAGACATTCAAGTAGTTAAACTTGGTCATCTACCACTACCTAAAAGCAAACTTTATTACTACAAAGAGAAAAATATGGAAACAGATATGTTTCATTAATCTACTTGGAGGAAAAAAATGTGCAATCAGAATTCTAAAGATAAGGCATGAAAGACACTGGCTAGGGGGAGGGAGCGGTGCCCTTGCTCACCCAGTGCCCCAGTTGCTGCAGGTGGGGGGGGGGGAGAATGGTCTGCCCCGCCCCAATGTCCCCAAGGTCCACGCTCCACAATCTTGTGACTGAGGAAGCACTCAGTGTTCACACAAGTACTGTGCGGCTTGTAATGAAAGATATCTCTAAAAGCCCCCAGTAGGAAAAGCATAGAGGGGATACAGGCAGAAAGGCTGACTAGACACACTGGGAACCAGATCTTGTGAGAAAGAACAGAAAGTTTCAGATGACAAGGCACAGCCCAGGTGCCATTCTGAGGAAACAGTGCCAGAAGCCACCACAGATCCCACAGGAAAAAGTCTCAGGGCAGAAGAAGAAGGGGCAAGATTACAGCAGAGAGAGACCCCCGAGGAACTGGGAGCCCCACGGAAAGGGTAGGCGGGGAGGTTTGTTTTTCCTCCCCTCGCACCTCTGGCAGTCTGCAGGCTCTGAATCTCTCAGACAGCTTCCCTCTGTTCTTGAGAACACAGCACCAGGCTGCCAGCACTGTGGAGGATGCTCTTCCTCACCATACACCCGAGCACATGCAGTGAGTGCCATACCACTTTCATGAAAATCGTGCCTCTTTGTCCTGTCTAGGGGGATTCAGCCCTTCAGTGTCTTATTTTTCTTTTCCGTTGTCCCCCCACAAATATTCTGCAACACACACTCACACAGCAACAGCCAGTTGGCCAGTGAATCCTGGGTGAACTGTGTCATCCCAAATCTGGGACATTCCAGGCAGGCTGCCTAAGGGTCAGAGTACAGCATAGCATGCCAGAAGGGCTCCTCGGGACATACGGGACCAGAGGGCCAGGTCTCCTCCTTTTAGACTCTTCTCTTCCTCCTTCTCCTCCTACCCTCTCCTACCTACCGCTGTTGACACAGCCATGGCCATTCCTGCTCAGGGTTGGCATGGGCACCCCAAGGGATGACTATGCTATGGCAATCAGGAGCAACTTCCTCGCCTTTGTCACTGTTCCCTCCATACCATGGATGCCACAGATAGTGCACCTCACACCTCTCCCCCTATGAAACTGCAATGATCCAAGGGGTACTCTGACCGTGAGGGCCCTGCCCGCAGGACCTCCTAGTCCTGCCTTGGCTGGCTTCTCCAGCACAATGGGTGTTACTCTAAAGCACAAGGACATTAATCCTCCCTGAGTACTCCATGGGCAACTCAGGACAAAAACGCCTCTCCCTGTCACAGTTTGGGGATTCAACTCATCAGATGGAAGGCCAGCTCTGCAGGCCTTTCCCATTCCCCCAGGATTCAATCACATCATTCGGGGCCATGGGGATGTGTGAATTGACCTTCAGAAGGGAGGGAGGCCACCTGGGCAGAAATAAAAGCAGAGTTCACTGTGGGTCTGAGCCACAGTGAACTTGCCAACTTTCCGAGTACCCCTCCCCTCACAAGATGGGCATGTTTTCTGTCAGGGCCAGGGTCCTGGGAAGGGAAGCTAGAAGCTTATAGCCTGCAGACGCATTACTGGTAAACTTATTTGCCTTGGACTGCTGCCAGGGACCAGATGCCAGAGGAGAGCTGCGGGACAAGGGAAGTGGCAGGAGAGTGAAACCCACTCCCATCTGCTGGACTGTGAATTCCTGACTTCTCCTCCCACAGGAGCAGACTTGTTGGCACGGTGGGAATACCCAGCCCCTAACTGGTGGCTATCTCCAGCGGTCTGAGACATGACCCGTGTCCCCTGCTGAGACAGCATTTGTATCCACCTTTGTGGAGCCTCAACATGGCTCTCCCAAACCATCCCCACCCAGTCTCACTTGCCTCTCCCTGACAGCTCTGGTGCAGCACAAGAAGGGGTCCCTGGGGGATTGAGAACCCCCCCATTGCCTGGGACAACGTGCTTCTCATGATTGACTGAGGCTAAAAACAGGCGCCAAAAACCCCACTACAGTGGACTCTCTCCTGCAAGCAACATGTACTGGCAGGGCGATCAACATGTACGGGTCAGCACAGCACTGACACATTGCATGGTACAGAATTTGGCAGACTTTTACCCACAGGCACCACCTACTGACTTCAAGATTAAACTAAATGTACCAGTATAATTCATGCTGTTACATCTACAGGGTGGGGAAAGGGACAATGTAACAACAAACCTCCATCTCCCCATCTCAACAAGAGGCAGGGTTTGAGAAAGAGAATTCAAATTTCTAAATGTCCACAAATTCTTTTTTATCTCAGTAGGGATACAGTCTCACCATGATGCCCAGATCATCTTGAACTCCTGGGCTCAAGCAATCCTGTCACCAAAGCCTCCCAAGTGGCTGGGACAATAGGCTCACGTCACCATGCCTAGCTAAAGTTCCACTACTTCTAATATTATTTAAGTCTAAATAGAGCACTACGGGTATAAATAGAGAAAAAGATCTCTCCTAAAAACTATATGATACCAAAATAACATGTGTCTAAGAGAAAAAAGAGGAACTATATGCTATGTGCTATACAGTTTTGGAAATAAAAGGCACCAGGGAGATTCCATGATCACTGTAATAAGCAACTGGATGCATTAAAGATTAATTCAGACATAAGTATTATAAGAGTCGTGTCAGTATGATCTAAAAGTAACAGTAAGGACATGTATGCAAATTAACCTGGACCAAATTTCATATTTCCTCTACCATGGGAAAGCTTTACCTAATACAATTTCCCTGTCACTCTGTATTTCCTGGATCATTCTTTTTTTATTCAGACCCACCCCCTGAAAACTATTTATCAATCCTCTCTTATTTACCAAAGTAAAAATTTAAAGAAAAAATTCAAGGGGTCCTATTATCAAATGGTGTTCTCTGAACAACTTTCTATTACCAAGATGAAACCATGATAGGTGGACCACTGCTAAATATTATGAGTTAACACTATAGAAAATTAGATATACAGAGTGAAAAAATTAGTTTCTTGAGAGACTATTTTACCTTGGTATCAACATCGAGGTGTTCAGAAAATGAGTCAGTATCTGGTTTTCCATAAATATCCGCTTTGATGGAAATCCTTTACAGCAAAAATAAACAACAGAAATAAGCCAGGTCATTTCCTTAAAAGAAAAACATTGGCCAGTTCTTACCTGGGCACCCACTCCCAAATAAAACACAAGAATCAGGCGAAAGGTCACCTACCACTATACTAAATGCCGTTTCTTCATAGAGTTAGTATTTAGTCTCTGATTTAAGAAAAATTTTACTTACCTGTTTTTCTCTCCGCCTCTTCCAAACTTGGAAATATTCAATGAAAACTTACTTCTAGTTCCATAATGATTAGTGACAGCTAATACATTGACAGAGCCTGAGAATAATTTCTCTTAACTAATAGCCTATCCAGTTAATGGCTGACATAACTCGTGTTATCTGAACTGGAACAAACCTGATAACCTGAAACAAGGTAGAAAGATACCACCCCTTCTCCGTTATCTACCTCTGGTTCTAAGACTCATCTGTATCACTCAAGATTGGCAGTCTTGGACTCTCACCATGGAAATCCTTTCTGAAGGCCCCATTGCTTCCCTCTACCCACAAACAGCACAAGGAGTGCCCCAAAACATTTGAAATGCCTGGAAGTTAAATGCACAAAAGTCAAAGAACAAATGCATACACACTGATAATCGAAAAAGGGGGAAAAAAAAAAACACCAGTAAATGCATATGTTGTTATTAGAAATACTCTTCCCAGAAACAATAAAAAATTAAAAATTATAAAATCCAATAGTTTCCCCGATATAGGTCCTGTCTTATTCAGGTCCACATAAACTAGCAAGCCCTTAAAAACCTTCACAGGCACTCAGATACCCAAGCAGAGAGACTCCTGGAAAAACAGAATCCTGGAAGTTGTACTTCTATTTCCCATAGTATTATCTAAACATCTTCCTTCTTATGGGCTCCCACTTCCAGGTCCCTCCCTCTTCTGCAGGGCTCCATGGCAGTCTCCAACCTCTAAATATTCAGCCTAAGAAAGCACAGATTCCTGAAAGGATGGGCCCAAGTGACCAAGAGCAGGAGATCTCTATTTCCCTGCTCCTAGAAAACAAGTGAAAGGGACGCTCAGTCACACTCTCCTAGCAGAGACATGCTACAAACTACCCAACTGAAGCTCCATGAGTGATCTCCCAGCCATTCCCACCCCTGCCTTCCCTACATGTACATGGGAAGGACATCAGTGAATTGGGAAAAGAGGTGGCGGAGACACCGGACCTGGGACACACATCTGTCTTTCAAGGAACCTCCAGACCCTAGGAATCCAGGGGCTCTAAGCCAGTCCTCTGTAACTTGAGGTGGAAGCAGATGATATCACATTCTGATCTGCTCTACAGATTCTTCCAAAATTCTTCAAACATCTTTCAATAGCAACCTCCAAATCTGTCAGTTCCTCCAATTAAACAAAAAAAACAGCAAGCTCTTCAGGACTCCCTCTGAGTCCTCTATTTTAAGATACTCTTCTAGATAACTCCCGACACCCTGTGTCCTTCATTCCTATGATTCATCTTTATCAAACTTCTCAGATACTCCAATATTCTGATTTCTTTTCTAAAACACTTATTCCTATACAACCCAGTGTTGTTTCTCTTCAAACTTGGTGTTCCCCTGCTAATTCCATTCATATCCACTAACACTGAGTTCATCAGCTAATTCCATTCTTATGCTTTTCCGTTGGCCTCACTAGACCCACACCCACTGTCTATTATTAAAACACTCACCTACAGGATGATAAACAAGGAAGAGTACTGGGCTTTCAATTAAGAAACCTGAGTTCACATCTCATTTCTAACACTCACTATCTCCAAATGAGTCACTTTAATCTCTTTGACTTTCAGGTTCTCCACCTGAGCAATTACTAGGGCAGGATGTTAAGCACAGGTGGAATTCCTAGAGAATACTTTGCTTGGTCTCTAAGATTGCTTAAAATCCTGAAATTCTGTGTGCTTTGGATTTCCTCTATAGGAAAATGTGGAAGACTTAGCTGGCAGAATGGAAAGAAAAAAAACACAACAAAAGAAATACCAAAAAAGGCAGAGAAGAAAGAAAACAGAATCAAGACAAGATTAGAGAAAAGTCACAGAAGAAGAAAACAGATGCTAGGAAAAAAGAAAAATCTTCATGAACTAGGCATGTGCAGTAGCTGAGGATAGTCTTACTGTCTACTTACTGGGAAGTCAGTAAGTAGAAAGATCAATCAGAAAAATCCTCTAAATAGATGCTAACTGTAATTAACAAAACATGGCATATATGTAGATATCCTTCACTTACAGGAAATTAACTCCTTCTAGGACTTGCTTGGTCTTGCTTATGTTAAACCTATGGTCCTGTGGCCACGGCAAAGTGAGATCTGCCCTCAAACTTTTGATGGTGAAAACAATGACCACTGCAATTGTTGAACATATCAGGACAAGCTGTTGTCTAACCAGGCTTCTAAGGAACACTTTTGAGGAGAGTAAACGTATAACTAAATCTGACTTTCTGCATCGATCTCAGTTGGACCTGTACCTGGATCCCAGTGCTGCACAGTTCTCTATCATATGCTCAGGGGAAGAAGTAGGGATTTGGGAGCCAGGCAGGTTTATTGTCAAATCATGGGTCAGCTACTTGTTCACTATGGGATCATGGGACAATTAGTCAACTTCAGAACCACAGTAGCCTAATTCCTAAACAGGAATAGCACAAGTACTTTGCAAGTATTTGTGGAGATTATACGAGATGATCAATGTTAAGTACATGATATGGCATCTAGCTCATAGTAGAACACTCATCAAATATTAGTTTCTTTGCTTTGTATTCCCTTAGTGAACACATAATTTTTAAAAAATATGTAAAATCCTACCTGAACATGGGGTCTTCAGTAATCTCATCCACTACTAAAGAAAAAAGTAAAATATATTTTAAATCAACCATATAAAATTATGGAATATTAAAAGCCTACGATAGCATCCTGGCCTATAATCCCAAGGTAATTAGGAGGCTGAGGTAAGCGTATTGCTTGAGGCTGACACTTTAACCCTGCAGTGCGCTATGATCACATAAAATCATTGGATATGCTATAATACTGTACTGTTGATCACAAGCTCCTCTTATTCGTTTCTAAGATTTCTGTTCATTTCTTCTGAAACTAAAAACACTGTTCACCTACTAAAGGAGGCTCTTGAAAGAACAAGTCAAAAAGTGCATACAGTTGCATCCAAAGCATAGGAAGAGTTATACACTGCTCCAAGACAGATGGCTGTGACCATTAAGGACCACTAGGACCTCTAAGTTATTTCGAGGGTAATGCGGGTTTATCATACAGACAGATAGATAGATAGATACAGATATAGATATAGATAGATGGTTAAAAGTGTTGTGATCCAAGCCACCAAGTATTCTAGTTAAATCACAGATTACCAACTTCTGAACAAACATAATACCAGAAAAGCATTTCACATGAAAACTATGCCAGATAGAACACATAGTATTTGACAACCCAGAAGACACCTAAAATCTTGGCAGCCCATCATCAGTGACACTGTCATTGTGGTACAGACATTTGCCATTAGAATCTAAGAGAATACCAGATACACTTTAGGACAAGTAGCCAACTGTCTTCAAAGGAAATAATAAACACTTGTAAGACATACATATGTTAGTAATGTGTCCTCACACTATTTTCTCGTTGGAGATGAAATTAAAAAGAAAGCAGGAAAAGCAGAGATATCAGAAGAAGGCAAATGGAAAGAGAACTGCACTAATGAAGACATTCAGGTACTGACTTTTCTACTGAAGTCACCAGAATTCCCCAAGTACTGAGAACCAGTATATTCAGCATATCCCCTTATAGTTTCCTCCATATATTCTTTCAGTTTTCTGCAGTAAAGTATTTAAACGATGTCAGTTTCTCCAACTTGCAGGTCTGTAATCCATTGCTGACCAAAATTTGAAACCCAGTCCAAAAATGGCTGTGTTATGATTCCACATCAGAGGGAGGGTATGTGTGTTCCACAGTGGCTTCCAGTGTTGCTGCCAGGTTTTGTTTCAGAATGCGTGCACAAGAGCTCATCAAGGCCGTGAGTATAAAGCAAGCATTTCCACAACAAGCAGATAAGAGAGACAACACTTCCCCTTACAGGTGATCTTCAGGTTTTAACAATTTTGGAGTAATATTGGCACATTGGACTCACCCGTCTAGACAATTTTCCTGACCCTATGTGGATACCTGCTGCAGTTACAAAACTTTTAGGTAGCATCTTAAAGATGTGTCCTTCCACATCTGGACACCACAAGTACGAGTCACATACAAAGTAGACCTTACAATTTTAAAATTGTTGTTTTGAAAAGGGAACCACCACAGATGAGAAAGTTCAATCCACCTCGCTTTAGTAGTCTTACTTGTCAGAATTTATAGTCTCCTACTTGAAATTCTCATGTTTTAAAAAATCTTTACAACATAACTTGCTCTGATTCCTCTCCGACATTTCTCTACCCACTGCTCAGTCTTCTTTGCTGACTCCTTTTCCTTTGGGAAACGTGGATGCGCCAAGGGTTTTGGCACTGGCCACCTTCTCATTCTACATCTTCCCTATCAAGGAGAAGCTCATTCAGATCTATGACTTTGGTAATTACAGTAACAGTATTCCAAGTCTGTGACTCCAACCTCAGGGTTCCATCTCCTGGTAGAAATGCCTATCATCCAATTACCAACTGAAAATATCCCACATGAATATCCCGTTAAACTCAACATGGATAGAAAAAAGTTAATCTTCCCTGTTGACCTGCTGCTCTTCTCTATACACCTGACAGTTTGCTACTCTTTCCTCGTGTCCAATTTAAACGTGACTGCATAACCTGGAAACCTGTGAGTCAGACAGCTGAGATTTCTCTCTGCCCTTAAATTTGAACATTCAATAACCACTAAATCATATGAACTGTCTTTCTCTTCCAACTCCTCTTTACATGTCTACCACCAAGGTTTTATTTCAAGATTCAGCATGGACTCTTAACTTCTGGCTCTCACAGGGGGAAAAGCCCACCAACTATTACCATTACTTCTTAAATTTAAAAAAAAAAATAAGTAAAAAAAGGAAAAGGCAAGAAAAAGAACAACGTCTTAAAATGAATAAACTGACCTTCCTAACCATTTCCTTCACTGTGGATGGGTAACCACTAGATTGCTACTAATCCAAGCTTTGTGTGACAAGGAAACTACAGCTTTGACTATTGTAAAAGCTTCCTTCTCTTGTCCTCCAGTCTCATTAGATGGTAACCTTCCATCTACCTTCTACATGGGGGGTCAGCAAACTACAGGCCACAGGCCACATCTGCCCTGCCACACGGTTATTTAAACCAAGTTTCATTGGAGCACAGTCATGTCTATTTGCTTACCTCTTATCTATGACTGCTTTCATACTACAATGGCAGGGTTGAATAGACATGACCGAGACCACCTGGCCTAAAAGGTATACTACCTCAACCCTTTACAGAAAAAGCTTGACCATCCCTGCTTTACACCACAACCACAATGCCCTCATACTCAATTCTAATCCTGTGACCCCCAGGAAAATGGAACTGCTGGAAAACCTTGCAAATCTGACCCATGAGTCTCAGCTTTTGCACTTGCTGTTCTTGGACCTCATGTGCAATCCTGCTAGGTGTTCCTTCTGCCAAGCACCATCTTTCTGCCTCTTTACCTGGCAAACTTCTACTCACTCTGCCTTGCTTACCTTAAATCCTAGTCAATGTCTAAAGAATTAATTCTGCATGATAGACTTAAAGTGTCTGGCACACATTTAACACGATAAGTACAAGGTAAATAATGATTATATTAATAAGCTCCCAGAGGGCATCTGGCACCCAGTAACCACTGAATAAAGTAGTAAATAATATAAGTAACAATAAAAATAAGTTCCTGACTGTATTTGTAAAATGTACGTGTTTAGTTATATCGGAACAATACTTATCACCCAAAAGACATTTGATAGCTGTTTGTGAGGTGGGCAAGTGAATACGATGAATAAAAATGGTTTGACAATTCCGTTGAAGAAACACAGAAGTTAAACAGGAACAGGTCTAGCTTATCACAAGCACCTCAAAGACAAAAACTATGCCTACTCGACCTTTGTCTCCTACTACTTACAATACCTAAATTATGGAATTTCTTTGATGAATATATACTACATTAAAGGTGCCCTCATATACTTCAGATTGTACAAGGATGTAGGTGTCCCACCTAGGTAGCACAGTAGCATTTTTGTTATTGTGAAATACTTCTCTACTTTTATTATTATTGGTTTAGCCCACGGTTGGGCTACTGGAATATTTCTTATGAAAATCATTTGGCTAAGGGACACAAAGTCACTGTTATCATGACAATTATCCAGCAGATAGGAGAACACATCTCATTCTAGTGAAGTAAATATATATCATTTGGTTTTAACCTATGGGGAATGAATTCAATAATAGTGAGACCTTGTTGGTATACGGATTTCTAACATAATCTGTACTTCTCAACAAAGAATTGCTTTTCTGACATCTTCATTCAATAGGTATCTTTATAAAATAATCCACTGGCTTGGTATGGTGGCCCATGATGCTTGTAATCCTAGCAGTATAGGAGGCTGAGGCAGGAGGATCCTTGAGGGCAAGAGTTCTAGGCCAGTCTGAGCAAGAGTCAGACCCCATCTCTACTAAAAATAGAAAAAATTAGCCAGCAAACTAAAAATAGAATGAAAAAAGTAGTTGGGTGCGGTGGCAAGCACCTGTAGTCCCAGCTACTCAGGAGGCTGAGGCAGGAAGATTGCTTGAGGCCAGGAGTTTGAGATTGCTGTGAGCTAGGCTGATGCCATGGCACTCTAGCCTGGGAAACAAAGTGAGTCTCTCTCTCTCTCTCTCAAAAAAAGAAAGAAACCATCTCTGCCAAAAAATTTAAAAATAAGCTGGGCTTGGTGGCATGCACCTGTAGTTCCAGCTACTCGGGAGGCTGAGGCAGGAGGATCATTTGAGCCCTGGAGTCTGAGGTTACAGTGAGCTATGATGATCCTACTGCACTGACTGCACCCTAGGCCCTGCACTCTAGCCTGGGCAACAGAGTGAGTGAGACCTTGTCTCCAAAAATAAGTAAATACAATAATATTCTCCTATTAGTATTGCTGCACACTGGCCACAATTTGCAGTTAATATTGTCATTTGTTTATGCTATCAGAAAGGTATTTTTGAGTTCTCGGTTTTAAAAATAGTTACTTTTCTGTGACACAAATCACTATGTAATACAAATACATAGTCTCCCTTTGACAACAGGTGTTTGAACTGCAGGGGTCCACTTAGATGCAGATTTTCTTCTGCTCTGTCACCCAGACACAGCTGGACCAACCTCTCCTATTCCTCCTCCTCTTTATCAGCCTAGTCAATGTGAAGATAAAGAGGATAAAGACCTTTATGATGATCCACTTCCAGTTCATGAATAGGAAATGTAGTTTTTCTTCCTTATGATTTTTTTCATAACAGTTGCTTTTCACTAGCTTACCTAATTGTGAGAATACAATATATAACACATATGACATACAACCTATGTGTTAATTGACTATTTATGTTATCACAAGGCTTCCAGTCCACAGTAGGCTGTAAGTAAAGTTTTGCAAAGTAAAATGTTATACACAGACTTTCAAATGAAAGGGGATTGACGTCCCTAACCCTCCCATGGTTCAAGGTCAACTGTAACTACTATTCACTAAATGCAAACCATTTATTATAAAAATTAAATAGAAGATGCGTTTTTATACCAAGCGCAATTCATTATAATGTGACTGGAAACGGAATATACTAACTTAAAAATCTTCTTTCTTATTTAGCCAAAAATATCAAACAGGATTTTAGGGACCAAAATTAAATAAATGATTTTTTTCCAGACAATATTGTTTGAGATAATAAGTGACGTATGCCTAACTTAAAGTAACTCCGCATTCTAGACTACTAAAAAATATTCAAGAAGAAATATGCATGCAGTTTACACATTGACCTTTTTTAAACTCCTCCTTTATACTCAAAACTTCACTATTCCTACTTATGTATCTATTGTACGCCCACCAAAGAGGCAGTCACTGTCAGAAGGCTTACCTGGATTGCTAATTTGAGAAGGATTTTCCAGAATCTTTTCTTCTTTATCTTGTGAAATTTGTTGGGGAATTCTATTTCTAAAAATGTAATAAATAAAATTACTATTTTAATACTGACATGAAAATCATTTACCAAATAAATTAAATTCTGAAGAGTATTTCAGACAATATCAGAGCTATTATAATAACAGATCTTTAATTATCCCATATACCTCAAGTTTGTAAGCTCAACAAACTTCTTATTAAGCTTCTAGTAAAAGAAGAAAAGTAAGGTGAAGTACTCATGAAGGGAGTATAGAGCAGTGAATTAACCAGAGGTCCCTTGACATGATGCAACGTGTCCTGAACTCAGAAGAAGTCCTAGCTCTCTGTAAGCAACAGCTATTTGTTCTTGGACAAGTTGCTTCTCTCAGGCTCACTGCCTTCTAAAAATAAGGATTTTACTGCCTTAGTTCACTGGGCTCTAAAACAACATTTAATGAGAGAACATTTTTACAAGGCTCAGAAAGATAGGGAATCAATGGAATAATTTGTCCTTGAACTTTATGGCTGAAATGATTTTGGAATCCCAAACAAAACACAATTGTATTTTTCCATAGGTACTAATACTCAAATGATACAGTTTTCAAAAATGTTACTAAGTCCCACCCTTGTTTATTCCTTGTTCTACTGTTTGTGGCTTGTAATTCAGGGAATCTCACCTGTTTCATAATTTTAACAAAATTTATTATAAATATTACTTCAGTAAATGGGATAACATAATTGTCCACTGTTACTGAGCTACTTAATCACAGCAAGGGCAGAAAATTAATGGATGTCATAACCTAACTTGGACTACTACTGTTCCTCCTCTACCTGCTCAAACTCTGAATCAGCAGATCTTTGCTAGAATGATGCTTAATCTCCATGCCCCTCTCCAACTGACATGGAAGGCAAAACCCTATTTTTATTTAAGTTGAACAAAGGCAATGCAAGTTGACATTTTCTCATTTCTAAGTACTAACAACATATTTGCACACAACATTCCACACTACTGAGCTCCATTGACATTTCATAGATCATATTACGGGACTATTTCTGTACTGAAAGTCCCAATACAATTTTAATATTGGGTGTCACCTGTTTTTGCCTTGACACACACTGTTACCTTGGAGCTAGTCAGCAAATGGGCAAATGATGTTTCAGGGACTGCATAAAACACGGAACGCTTCACCGATGTTCATGTCTCCCTTGGGCAGGGACCATGCTAATCTTCTCTGCAGGGTTCCAATTTTAGTGTATATGCTGCCGGAGCAAACACAAAGCCCTACTTTTCTTTGTGGATACTGATGACTCATGGATGAAGCTTGGCTCTGTTAAATTCAACTATTCTACTTTAGATTCAGAGAATTCTGTTGAATGGCTTTCTTGCTAGGAAGAATCTGAAAATAATTTTAGAACATGACACACACACGCAAGTGGCTTGGGAGGTTTTCATTGCTAACAGTAAACAGGTCACTTGCCAGGCCAACTGTGAGTTGGTGACCACTACTCTGGGGAAGGACAATATGGGAACTTCTACTACCTAAGAAAAGGTGCTACACGGGATAGAAAGGGCCCTCAGGATACAGATGTGGTAGCAAAGAAGTAAGGAAATTCTCATCTCTTCCTGTAACATTCTTTGAACCTCTCTGACACTTTAGAACAATCCCAACTACTACTTGCTGTAGAAAAGACAGACAAAGGCCTCAAAGGGTAACCAACCATTACCTTTGAGACCTTGCTCAAAGGTCTAGGCTAAGTCTAGGCTAACATGAGTACTCCACAGACAGTTCTGAGTGTGAGGGAAAGGTCAACTTGCTCACTATGTGTGTGGCTAAAGCTATGAGGCCCGACTGCCAGAGCAGAGTACTGGTGTTTTGGGAATGATGGCTGAGCAATTAAGCATTTGAATGTGATCTAAAAAAAAGTAACTTTGAAATCTAAGTACGTATCACCATGAAGACTGCGGGATCTGGGTCAGTGAGGGCACCCTGGTAGCAAAGGGCAATCCTTCCCAGACTGCAGGACCAGTCTCAATAGCAACAAGGCAGCACCAGAACCGACAGAATGATTGAAAGGTCCTTTAATTCCCTTCCCTTTTTTAGATTTTACCAAATTTTTTAGAGACATGGTCTCACTCTGTCACCCAAGCTGGGATGCAGTGGCACAATCATAGCTTACTGGTGCTTCAAACGCCTGGAATTAAGTGATCCTCCTGCCTCAGCCCCTTGACTACCTAGGAATACAGGCAGGCACCACCACCCACTGGCTACTTTTTCTTTTTTTAAGAGATGGGGTCTACCTATGCCGCCCAGGCTGTTCTTGAACACCTAGCCTCAAGTAGTCATCCTGCCTAACCCTCCCAAAGTGCTGGGATTATAGGCGTGAGCCTTCACACCTAGTTTTCCCCTCCTTCTAACGTGTAATTAGAACTGTCTTCCTTGTACTTAGGGAACCCCTTCGTTTCTTGAAAAATTCAAGCAGGAGGGTAGAGGACATAATGCCCAAATGATAGTAGAAGATTTTCCTCTAAAATAGCCATTTCAAGACCCAAATAACAAATTAGCAATATCAAACATGTGCAATCATTTTTCTCCCCAGGAATACAAGTTATACATGGAGTGGAAAGTACGACATTGGGATGCCTAAGGATAAAGGTCTTAAAAGTCATGGGAAAAAGAATGCTGTACCCTTTGGTCCTTCTAACTAGTTAGTCTTTTGTTTGAATTCTGGCTGATGAAGTGGACTAACTCTCTGCCATTCCAAAACTACCTGAACCAGATTATGAAATCTCACTCACCTTATGTATAAGATATAATACTTCTAATTATGTTAAACCTCCATTTAGTGTTAACTAGTCTTTTCATGTAAACACTTACCTATTGAAACCAATAGCAAAAGTGTCATCTAGATTCTGTCCTAAGGCCATCCTATCAACATGGTCCTGAAGAAGACTGAGTACACGTGTTGACTGAGACTCTTTCGCCAGCATGAAAGCATTTCTAAAATAACAGAGAGATAACTTCAACCTTCGGAGCTTTAGTAAAGTTACATCAAAGGCTAGGTTGTTAGGCTTTACCCATTTAATACCTTGACTGTTAGCACAGAATTAACCATTTACATGTACTAACAAACTTAAGCATCTTGGGTACTCAAGCATTCATCTTTGTAAATTAGCACCAAGGCTAAAACGAAGGGACAAAAAGGAAGCCTCTTGTCTGATGCACAGGGATATGACAGTAGACGTTGCTAATTCTTTGCTGAGATCACTTCTCTAAAGTAGGCATAAAATTAAATGAGGAATTCTCTATGTCTTCCTCAGTCTGATATAATATATTGTATTATGCACAACCACCCTGAAAGGATACATTATTATTATTATTTTCATATCAGAAACCATATATGGTGATAAGTCATGTTCCCAAGATCATAACAATTAAAAAGAAAAGCATCAAAGTACCACTAGAAATGAAAAAGAAAAACACTTGATGAACCCATACTATCTGGTAACAGCAATCAAGTCTTTTAGGGATTAACCTAACATCAATATTCTTCAAAGACAGCAACTTAAAGCAGAGTCATCGAAACGACAAAAATGACTTTCAACTCCAATTTATGTTTCCTATAGGGCATTTTAAAAGAGGTATATAAGAAGCAGGGTTTAAAAAAATGCTATAAAAGCATTAAGAAATTCAGTATTAAAGCAGAAAATGAACTAAAAGTTAAACTCCACTCTTCAGAAGACTATAAAAACTAACAGGAACCCCCTTTGGCTAATATAATGTCACAACACTAAAAACATCAGATTATAAATAATAAACATCACTCACTATTATAAAAGCAAAGGAATCCTACTATATACTGTTCTTTATGTTGCCTGGTCCAAATAATTCCTTTTCTACCTAACGGATCATTTGTATTGATGCTTCTCACTATATCCCAATAATTATAAGTTAATCTTTTCCTTAAGGTAATACTTCTGACATCAGTGACTGTTAAATGCTCTAGAATAATACTCAGGTTTATTGGAAAAAAAAAAAAAAAAAAAAAGAACTGACCACTGTACCTTTTCAACTTATCAACTGCATTTATGTTTGCTCCAAATGCTAGTAAAAACTTCACCATTTCCTCTTCTTTTCGACTTACAGCAAGTAAAAGTGGTGTGAGGTGACTCTGTAACATACCAAGAACACTTCATCATTCACAAAATTACGTATTTCTCAACTGAATTACAAATCTTATATAAGATCCTATGAACCTAAACATATAGTAGAGAAAGGAAACCCAAGGTATTGCTTTCCTGCTCACCCCTGTGTGCCTTCTGAATGTGCTGCTCCCTCCCTTGGAAACACCCCTCCTCTGCCTCTCCACATTAACTCCCGCCATCTGCACAGTCACTGCAAACATTCATGGGCTGCAAGGGTCTTTGCTTCTGTCACAGCATTTATCACAGTACACTGGCATTATTTTATTGTTTCCCATCTACACCAAGAGCTTCTTGAGGGCAGGGGCTGTATCTTTTACCTCCACATCCCCAAACCCTAAGACACAGTAGTAAGTGCTTTAAGTATTTTTATTGAATTAAGGATCTAAATTGTTATCTCCACAACAGTGTTTCTTAAACAACATTCCAAAGAATATCTACTTTACCAGAAGTTAAGGACTATACTCCAACAGAAAGATTCCATGGCCATCCATCTACTTTAGAGAAATATTAACAAAACTGTGCATTATATGACCAGTACCAAAGAAATCTCTTGAATTTTGCCTAATCCCTATTTGGCAATAATTTTCTGTGGAACATTAACATGTGAGGAATTAGACCTTCAGGGATACACTTTTGACAGCTTTCCAATAAAGGTGGAGGTTTCCTCCAGGTGACACAAACTCGCTTGATTCTCCTCCCTCAATGGTGTGAGGAACCCAGGTGCCAACAGCAGGCACTCCTGCTCCAAATGGATCACTAAAGAAATAGGCTCTGAATTAAAAGAGATAGGCTTCAAAGCAGCTTGGATTCCTTACTATTAAATGGTGCATGTGGCTTCTCCTATGACAAGATGATTCCTTTTTAATAATATCTTAGTTCAGTCTGAAATTTTCTTCTCAACCATGATGACAATCTGGGACCGTAATGCATATCTACTTTATTTTAATCTATTTTTACTGTGGTTTCCATTTTAATTGCTACATACAATGATGTTTTATCTTAGGAAAAATGTAAGTCACAAATAAAAATACAATGGCTTATCAATAAAAGTTCTAATACTGATCTATATGGATTATTTCTATCATAATGCAAGCCCCTAAGTCACTTGCATTGTCAAAGGACAATGCTCAGGAGAAAGATATAACTGGGTCTGCAACATGATAACCTATCCAGCTATGACCACAATTAACCTCAAAAGGCTTAGAGGCATTCTAATGGGAGGCTGAATATTTATGATATAAAGAAAAGAGTTTTTAAAGAAAACTTCTAAATTCTAACATTCAACCCCATTACTAAAGGACTAATATATAATATACACTATGTAGTGTGAACAAGTATAAACTCTCACGAAAACCTTCAAATCTTTATCAAAATGTACTATAAAACAGGAGTTCTACCCTCAAATACTTACAGAGGCAAAGTAGGTGACCTGGAAAACAGAAGTCCCTGGGGGGCACAGGAGCAAACTGGAGAACATACACCTCCTGTAAAGGGGCAACCTCTGTACAGTTACCAAATGGGAATATGGGCTCCAGGGGCACCAGATTTGCTTCGTTAAGAATAGCCTGAAATCCAGGTTTCTGCAAGTCTCCTAACTTTCACATGTTGACTCAATTTATGGAGGCAAACTCAACCTACCTACAGGCTGCATTTAGACTACAGCCCTCGTGTTTTGAACATTTGCTATGGACATTTCCAAATGGTTGTACATAAAGCAAGTACTTATAGGTAAAGGCTTTCCTTTCTTTATCATCATAGGTTTTGCCAAAACATCAGGCCCAACATGTAATAAAAATTGCTACTATGGCTCATAATACTCACTTGAAGAATTTTTCAAACACCTATTCATTTACAATCTATTGATACTTGATTGTCCCAGATTGTTAACCAAATGGTTACTCAGTTCTTAGGACTGCTGAAACCAAATTGTTAAACGAATTCCTATCTGTATTCTTATGAACTTCATAGTTTTCAGTCTTTAAAACTGCCATCCTGATTATACTCAAGCTCTATGAACACAACAGACATACTGACATAATCCATAATACAACCTAACCATCTGGACACTAGCAAAGAGACACGAACACCGGTAAGAGTCCACCTCTACTTACTGAAAGGCTCCCCATAAGCAAATTTCTAAAGACCCTCTGAATGGCAGTGAATGATTGGCAGTTAGAAGCAAAAGGCTGTTATTCTGGATGTTGATAGATATTACCAATAATATTCCTTTTAATTTTACAACCACAGAGGTAGAGACAGACAGACAAATGTCAGGCTAATATTATTGGAAAGGAGAGATTGGAAGGACATAGCACTTACCAAACTCCAAATTTTCCAGAGATAATTCTTAAGTTTTGAAATATGGAAATTTATACTTTATATTTATCTATCCAGTGTTTCAAACCAAAAGTGTGTCAGAATCTTCAGGTAAAAAAAAAAATCTTTTTCTTAGAGAGAGGGTCTCACTATGTTGCCTGTGCTGAACTCGAACTCCTGCACTCATGTGATCCTCCCACCTCAGCCTCACAGACACGTGCCACTGTGCCCAGCTGTGAGGAAATATTTTTAAAAATACATGTCCAGGCCTTATTAGATTTACTAAAGCAAAATCTTCAGGGGAGACCTCATAGATTTTTAAAAAATTTCCAAACATCACAGTGATGTACAGTTCTAGCTGAGAACCAGTGCAGCAGGTAATCACTTTGGTGTTATTTCTCAGTCAAATGGCCAATTCCAATTATCACTGGGGACTTGGCCAAAAACAGGAAAGAGCAGGAGACTGCATTTAATTTTCCTGCATACGGGTAGAGTAGGGACTAAAATACTCAAAATGCAACTGGACTGTGCTAGTTATAAGCTCCTTATCTCCCACCTCCCCATCAAGGCATTCCAGTAGACTCTTGTCTAAGTGGCTGTTTCTGCAAGAATAGGATAATGACTCAGTTAATAATTCATTCTTCCCTCTTCTGAAGGCTTCCCCCCTGCATCAACACCTATTTACTGCCAATCTGGCTTCCCCAGCGACCTCCCGAAACTCATCTCTAGGCAAGTTTACAACTCACTAATTCTCTTTCCCAAAAAGAGAATTTAGTCTCAAAACTGAACATCACTTGCTCTAAACATAGAAACTGGAAACACACACACACACACACACACACCCTCTTCTTGGTATTTCCCCTCAATCACCGAATTTCCAGACTAGCCTGTATATGACTGGTCTCCTTTTCCCTTTCCATTTGTCCCTCTTAAATCTTGCCACTGAGAGATAAATCACTTTTACACAAATCGCTTTTTTAAGGAACTTGTCAGTAGCAGCAAGACTTCTGTTTATTGTAAAATGAGTTAGTTTTGTTTGAGTTTTAAGATAAAGCCTATTGCCAGGGCAAATTTCACCTTCCTGCCTTGTTTTACACTAACCAGAAAAAACCCTTGGGTTCAAAAAAACTCTTGAATAAACAAGTTTTACCTTTAACAAATTCAGTGTTGTCACACACACTGACCATAAGTGCATAAAGGAAAGTCATACCAGCTAATGCTTCTTTGAAAGAATCAATATTTCAAGCAAAACCTTAGACAATTAAGTTATTTTAAAATATATTCATTCAGGGAATGCTTGAGGTCTCAAATGTGGAAAACTGACAGTTACAAGTGTCAATGTTAAAACAAATGCATTTCAAATATTTTGAAAATAAAGTTGGTTGATCTATACCTTGTTTCGGCGATCAATAAATGCACCATGTGAGAGCAGTTGTTTTGCTATTGATACATTCTGCTGAGAAACAGCATAGTGAAGAGCAGTGTTGCCATAGGCATCCTGACGATCTACCTCAGCCAGAGCCTTCAGCAGTATGGTTACACACTCCTCCTCCTGGCACTGGACGGCCTGTCAGTATTAGAACAAGAAATAGAGAGAAAATTCTAGTAATTCAACATAAACTCTCAACAGATCACTGATTCATACTTAAGGGAGATGCATTCAGTTTTATTCTATGTATTTAAGTCAAATCCATTACATGCTGAAATAGCCGGCTGCTCTATACCTTCATCAGAGCTGTCCTCTTTTTGTTGTCAGACAAGTTAAGTTTGCACTTTCTCTTGATGAGGAGTCTCACCACTTCTGCCCGGCCCGTGGCACAGGCCAAATGTAGAGCAGTCCTATGAAAGTGAGAGGACATTTTAGAAAATTGTAGTGCATTATCTCAAAACATACAATGATTCACATAATTGTAAACAATAAATAGCATGTGATTCCTTGGCCTTCAAAACAAATATCTGATGTTCTTGTGAAGAAAGTATAATACTTTTTAGCTCTTACTACTCACTACATTAATCAAAGAGCAGCCTACTGGAATAGAACCGGCTTGGCCTTTGGATTCAGTTCAACTTGGGTTTGAATCCTACTTTAAAGGTTGTCACTTACTAGCTGTCACTTAGGGAAATTGAAGCACAGAAAGGCTATCAATAAAATGGGGACCAAAATAGCAGCTATCTCACAAGACACCAGCGCGATGCTAAAATAAGAAACTATACAAAGTATTTAGAACTGTTCCTAGTGCAAATAGCAACCCAATGATTGTTAGATATTATCATTTTTACTATTACTGCTACTTAACAAAGACAACACTTGAATTAAGTAAAATGATACAATTGTACCAACTTTGTGGTTTATTTTAAGAATCAGAGATAACACTGTAGTTCAAAGATTCTAAGATAGTCATTTTCTCACATTTCAACATTTCTGATGTCGGAATGCTACTTGTCATTCATGATTTATTTAAAACACATTGGGCAGCATTTTCAACCTTCTCTTATTGATAAGAAAAATAATGCGGCATCACACGATCCATGATGTCTCACTTTAAGGGAAATATGGTATATACAGCAGGTCTACGGCAGTTCTAATCATATGATAGGCATTTAAATAAATTTTACTTCTTAACAATACTATGGAAAAAGAAGGCTGAAAGAACAACAAAACTTTTTAAAAACAAAGTAGTTCTTTTTTTTTGTCTTTCATAAGGTCACTTATTTCAACTGCTGAATACTTAAGAGCATATGGAAGTGTTTGACCTTGGAAATTCATATGTGCAGGACTGTTCTTCCTTTGGGCTTCTATTTGCTGCTGACAGTTGTAGCTTAGGTGTGATCACTTATCATCCCTTTTACTTCAGGATATTAGGAGGGTACAAACATTTTGGTTACATTTTATGACTTTGCCTCACCCAAGCGAGGATCAGAGGCATGCCCTTCTCCTCTACAATGCTCACCACTCCATTAGTTGTGAGTTTAATCCCCCAACCCCCTAATCCCTGGAGAAGTAGTTCTTACTTTGATTTTCAAAAACTCTTAACATAAAGAAAAGTCAGGATTCAAACGAATGGGCATGGCTCATTTTTTTCAATATTTAGATTTACAGAATATATGCAAATTAAATATGTCCAGTGTTAACATTAGCATTTAATACTGTTACAAATTTTAAAATGGCAATTACATGTCATCTTTTATAATTTTCTACCTTCAAAATTCTTTTGTTTGAAGGGAGGGAGGAAAAGCTTTGATTGAGATTAAGTCCTAATCCTCCAATTTTAAATCTCTCAACTTGCTCAGGATGGGCAGATGAACGGGTAGTTTTTAAGGGTGGCTGGGTCCTTAGAGACAGTAGAATATGCTTGATACATAACAGGTATTCAGGTTATGTTTGATCATAGGTGGTTGAAAGAATGGATAAATTAAGTTGAAGAGTTCAACAGTTTGAAATAAAACTCTTAGGAAGTAAAGCACTACTTTAGCAACAAGAATGACCATTTTTATATGCTACTTTTTTCATGTTCTTAAGGGTACAACTAAAATAAAAGGATTCATCTATAATTGCTTGCATATATATAATAAAAACATCTGTATATGATCACATGTATACACAATGAAAATTTACAAGCAGAGATGAAAAGATTCCCTTTACATCTGAAGAGGCTAGAAGTTGGCAGAAGATTCCAATCCACAAAAAATAAAAAATAAATAGAAAGAAATTATTTCTATCTGCACAAGATTCATATTTCTGTGCTTTTTCATGCCTTTTGTATTCCATGAGGTAAACTAGGGCCAGAGTTAATATTTTCTCTTAATAACTGAGAAAACTCAAATGTTCACTGACTTGCCTAAGATCACAGAATGATTAAGTGACAGAAACATCATTCAGACCTAGAACTTTATATTTTTAGTCCGTTCTCATTCTTATTATACTTTGGATCAAAGAGTTTGTTGCTTGAAGGGACATAGATCAGTTTCCAGCCTAGCTTGAGTATTTACATTGGTTAGGTCATTTAACCTCTCATCATCTATTTCCTTCTCTCTAAAATGAGGATACCTCTGCTTACCTTAGAGTGCTGTGAGAATAAGATAATACATGAAAAGCACTTAGGGTCTCTGACACATAAGCTTTTTAAGGTATAATAGATAGTAGATTATCATATATTGAGAACTGTGAGAATGGTTCATACTTTAAAAGGTGTTTTTCTTTCAATTTCTTATGTCAGCTTTTTTCCTCTCAAGCTGTATGTTTATTCATATCTGATTGGATAGTCTTTCATCCATTGTAAATTTATTATGGATATCATGCCTCTTAGGAAGGCTTTATTGAGCTATTCACACAGGTGGAGAAATCAAGGGCAAAGTGAAGTGATTTGCTCAAGGTCACAGATTTAGTTAGTAAAAGAATCAAATCCCAGTATTTCAGTATCTGGGTTTTTGTTTAATTTTTTAAAAATTAAGTTATAATTCGTACACCACAGAAATCATCCTTTTAAAATGTACAAGTCAGTGGTATTTAGTATATTGACCAGGTTGTACAGTTATCACCACTAATTACAGAAGACTTTTTATCATGCCATAAAGAAATTCCTTACCCATTAGCAATCACTATCCCTTACACCTCGCATACAATACTTCTGGGTTTTGAGACACCCACCTTTTTTGAGATCATAAAGGAATTCATGTTTGTTTTTCTAGTACCTGTATTTTTGATTTTTTTCTACATCTGTTTGAAGTTTATCTTGATATGCAAAGTGAGGAACACATCAAATTTTATCTCTATCCACAGGCTATCCAGTGTTGTAACACACCATTTACTAAAAGTCCTTTTCCCATTATGTGAATTTCACTTCAATAAAAGAATAGTCCTTTTTCTCCCTGATTAAAATGACATCTTTGTCATATACTGAATTTCCAAATAGATTTTGGCCTATTTACGGAATTTCTTTTTCCATTGGCCTTTTTATTCATGTGCTACTCCACACTTGGTAAAGGTAGCTTCTCCATCACTTTTTTAGGATTTTCCTGGCTCCTCTTATTTGTTTATTCTCACAAATAAACTTTCTAATTGACTAATACTGTGAAAAAACCCTGATAGTATTTTTGAGATTACATTAAGTATATAAATTAATTTAGAAATAAACTTTTTTATGATGTTGAGTGTTCCTTGAAGAAATGTGGTACCTTTTAATTTGTATGAATCCCTTTTGAAGAAAAAATATTTCAGACCACCAGTATTGGCATAAATTATATTTCCTAAGCACCTGTAATACTTTTGTCATTTCCACTCGTCAATTTTTGTACATTACTAGTTGGCATTGCATTTTTTCATAGTCATGTCACAGTTATCTCTGGTAATTTTATGAAAATATTTTTGTGTTTCCCCAATAAAATATTACAGCTCCTGGAGTGCAAGGACCTTTGTTTATATTTCTTTGTGCCTTCTATAGTAGCACAGTTAAATAGATGTTTTTATGAAATTTAATTTAATGGATATGTGGCATACAACATTCACTCAAAATGAGATCTTGAAGTTTTTCCAGTTAAGTCCAGCCTCCACTGATCTTCTATTTCTGTCCTTTTGTGGCACCCATCATTTATACCAGGGATCAGCAAACTTTTTCTATAAAGGGCCACATAGTATTTTAGGCTTTGTGTTCCACTGTAATCTCTGTTGCAGCTACTTAACTCTGCTGTTGTAGGGTGAAAGCAGCCACAGACAATATGTAAATGAATGTGACTGCATTCCAACAACACCTTATTTGTAGACACTGAAATTTGAATTTCATATAATTTTCATGTCATTAAATAGTCTCCCCCCCTTTTTAAAAATGTAAAAATCATTATCAGCTCATGGGCCATAAAAAAAAAAATAGATGATGGGCTGGATTTGCCCACAGACCATAGTTTGCCAACTTAGTATTAGTTCTGTACTTCTACGGTCTTGTAGAAGAAAGAAGATAGATTTGAAAACCAGCAAACTAGGATTCTTTTCCTGGCTTCACTACTTACCACTTAACTGGTATGAGCTTCACTTTTTTCTCTTAAAATGTGGGTAATCCTAGCTTCACAGAGTTTTTGTGAAAATGAGATGGTGTATGTGTGGAATTATTTAAATTGTAAATGGGAACTTACTTACTGTAGTTCATTAACTCTAAGATACTGTTTCATTTTTAAAATGATAGCGTCTTGATGCTGTTACCTGGACAGATAACAAATCCTAATTTGGTCTTCATTGCCTGTACATGAGTAAACACCAAAACCAGAATCAAAATTTGCAAAATGTGTAGGTGTTGGTAACTTGGAAGAAAATCTTGGCGACATAAGTGGACCACTCTTGTAACTGCTAAGAACTGAATGGTCGTGAGGAGGCCTGGGTGTTCAATCAGATGAGTTAAGCAATCTCCCTAAAGTCAGAGTCAAAAGTAAGATAGCGCTACAGAATTGCAAAGCCAGCATATGAGCTGATGTTTGGTTTTAAGAAATGCTCTATCACCAGTGTTCTTGTGAGGCACAGAGAATGATTCAGAAAAGAGTAGGAATCTAAATATGAAGCAATTGCTTAGCAATTCCTTAAGTATTTTATTCTGCTTTCATTTTCCTTTTTATATATACCCATAAGTGATATATAACAAACATCCTGGAAGTATAAAAGAGCTCTTTGATATAAAAATTAAATGAATTCATTTTTATATGAAAATGTATGGTAAATTCTAAGCGAAAAAGTAAAAAAAAAATCCATTATATGGGTTCTTCATAATACACTGCTATTTTTAACAGTGTGGAGAAAAACAAATTGCATGTATACCTAATTATTTCCTAAGAATATTTTTGTACAATGGAATGACACACTTTGTGGGTAGGAAACAGTATCTTGTTCCTCTCTTAAATCCAAAGCCTTCTCTTAGAAAGGACACTAAATATTTTCTCCTATGTGGACAAGTCACTTGTAGGTCTGTAATAAAGTACTGTGCCCAATTTTAAATTAGAGTTCAGGTTTTCTCTTGCTGATTTGAAAGAATTCACTGTAAAATAAACATACATTTTTTTCATCTGATATACACATATGTGTGTGTATGTGTGTGGCAAATATGGTGCAAGTATGTTGTCTTTTAAGTTGTTAACTTTTTTTCTGATATACAGGGGGTTTAAATTTTTTTTTCCACTAAATCAACCTTCAGAATGCTTGCTCGTGAGTTCCTTTTCAGGAAAGTCTCCACCAACATGGAAATGTATCAGAATGAATAGGCATTTGTGTTCTCTTCTAATATATTTCTCATTTCCTCTTTTCAAAATTCGTGATCTTTATCCCATCAAGAACTTATTTTTGTGACATAAAAATCTATCTAGGGTTCTCCAAACAGGTAACAGACATTTCATTTATCAATGATTCATCTTTGTCTTCTAATACAAAACGTCACCATCATCAAGTTCTAAATACTTGTATATATTTGTGGGTGTTTCTGGACTTTCTAGTCTGTTCCCTTCATTTATCTATCTCTTCAGCTGTTAGTAAATCATTAACCTATGGAAATTCATGGCATCTTTTCACATCCAGAGGGCCAGGGTTTGCTCACTCCATTCCAAAATTTCCTTCACATTATCACAATAGTAAAAGACAGACACCATGTGTCACTCAAACATTTTAAAACCTTCATATATTTATTTGCTTTATGTAGAATTGATATAAAAAGAGTTCACACTTTCACAAAAAACGAGTTTTCCTCTTCAAGAACACAGAATCATCTCCTCACATCAAAGTTTCCCTCCAAGTTCCCTTGGTAAAGAACACATATACACAGCTGTACCTCCATATGAAATGGATATTGGATTTTCTGTGAAAATTTTTTTGCCCAGAAGTCAATATAGTATGGGAATTATTTCTCTCCTTAAGCACCTTTCAATAACGCATGTAACATGTTCTAAAACGTGTACGTTAAAAATAAAATGCTATATATACTTAATTTCGTTTGTTAAATCACTTTAAAATTGTTAATAAAGACCTCTAGAAGGGGAATGATGAGTGCATTAGAAAGCAGCTAAAGTTCTGTTTTTCTGTTGCTACTCATAAAGACGACCTGGTAGGGGGGACCCCTCCAAGGAGTCCACCTCCCAGGCGGTGTGGGGCCTGTGGGGGGAGGAGAGCCCAGCCCCGTGGGGGACAGGAGGGCCGGGGAGGCCAAGTCCAGGAAAGAGTGTTTCCCCCACACCCTCCCGGCCCCGGCCCCACCCCCGGCCCCGGCACCCATCCCACAGCCCCCTGTCCCAGCTGGTGATTCCCATTACCTGCGGTACCAATCTCTGCTGTCCAACCATGATGGATCTTCCCTCAGGATGTTCTCAACTTTAGATGCCTCCTCAAAGCAAACAGCACAGTGGAACTCGGTTAGCTCTCTCGCATCGATCTCATAACAGGTCTCCGTGTAGGCCTTCTCAGGAATCTCGTCCCTGTGGGCCACCACAGCCTTCCACAGGCTGCCCTTGGAGGGCGACTTGCCCTCGCCCTCCTTCCTCAAGGAGGTAAAGAACTTCTTCATGGTGCCGGTTGTGGGCTTCCAGACACCTCACCTACTCCTCTCCCCCCCCACCCCCCAGCCCAATCCAACTCAGAGAACACGGTCTGGACACAAGCTCCAAGAAAGCTTGTTTCCGACACAAAGTGAAGTGACAGGCAGAAGAGAGCCGAGCCGAGCCGAGCCGAGCCGAGCCGAGCCAACCTGAGCCGTTAGACACAAGTGCGCATGCGCACCTCGGAACACCGTCCGTGCGCATGCGCACCTCGGAACACCGTCCGTGCGCATGCGCACCTCGGAACACCGTCCGTGCGCATGCCCGCCAATGCTAACGGACAAAACCGTTTTACCCGCGCGAAGCGGGATCCGGTTGCCCAGCTCCGCGGCCCTCGCAGTGTGGGTCTGGATGCTACAGCTCAGACGCCTGCGCAAGCTGGGGAGGCTCGCCATGGGCTGCCTCAGGGTCCCTACAGATGTTCTGCAACTAGGGTATGCCATTAAGGCTCCTTGTACAGGGTATGGAGGGGGGTTCAAACCTGCAAATGGAGATCTACTATAGGTAGATTTCAAACCTCCATCTGGAAGTCTGTAACCCAGATTATAAGTTTTTTTCTGGACACAGCCTACAATAAAAAAAAAATTTTTTTTTAAGTATTATGTACCAGGCACTGTAGTAGTAACTTGACATCAGTAAGACAATACCTTTTAAAAAAAAACTCTATCCAAGGTTCCTTAACATGGTCTATGACAAATACAATGCAAACTAGCACAAGCAGCAAACATCATTTGAATAAATGATCATACAAAATAAACAAATGTAAACTCTGTAATGATGTCTATAAAACAGAAAGAAAGAAAAACTTTGAATAAGCCATTTCAGAATGAGAGCTTATAAAATAAACTTAAATAGAAAGAGTTTTGGAGGCAAAACACTACCTGACTTTAAAATATACTACAAAGCTATAGTAACCAAAATAGCGTGGTACTGGCATAGAAAGACACACAGACCAATGGAACATAACAGAGACCCCAGAAATAAATCCACATGTTTACAGCCAACTGGTTTTCAACAAAGGTACCTCTAATATTCAGTGGGGAAACGATGGTCTCTTCAACAAATGGTGCTGGGAAAACTGGATATCCATGTGCATAAGAAGGAAACCAGCACCCTATCCTATCTCTCACTATATACAAAAATCAACTCAAATTAGGCTAAAGATTTAAATGTGAGACCCTGAACTAAGAAACTACTTAAAAAAAAAAAAAAAAAAACCACAGAGGAAATGCTTCAAGATATTGGTATGGAGCAGGCTTCTGGGCAGAGGTTTTATGGAGAACACCTCATAAGCACAGGCAATAAAAGCAAAAATATACAAATGGAATTATATCACACTAAAAAGCTTTGCCACAGCAAAGGAAACAGCGAACAGAGTAAAGAGACAACTGGATGGGCCCAGTGGCTCATGCCTGTAGTCCCAGCACTTTCGGACGCTGAGGAAGGAGGATCACTTGGGCCCAGGAGTTCGAGGCTGCAGTGAGCTATGATAGCACCACTGTAATCCAGCCTGGGTGACAGAGTGAGACCCTGTCTTAAAAACAAAAAAAAAGAGAGAGAGAAAGAAGGGGAGAGAGAGAGAGACAACCAGCAGAATGGGAGAAAATACAGCAAACCATTCAATAAGGGATTAATATCTAATATTTAAAATATACATGGAACTCAACAGCAAAAAAGCAAATAATCCAATTAAAAATGGGCACATGAACCAAACAGACATCTCTCAAAAGACAACACAGAAATGACCAATAGGTATATAAAAAAATGCTCAACATTACTAATCAGGGAAATGCAAATCAAAATCATAAGGAACTTTCATCTCACCCCAGTTATGATGGCTATTATCAAAAATACAAGAAATAAATGCTGGTGAGCATTGAGTTCTTTGTAGATTCTAATTATTGGTCCTTTATCAGATGTATAGCATGCAAATATTTTCTCCCATTCTGTAGGTTGTCTATTGGCTGTTGATTGTTTCCCTGGCTGTGCAGAAGCTTTTTAATTTAATCACATCCCATTTATTTATCTTTGTTGTTGCTGTGATTGCCTTTGGGGTCTTCTTTATAAATTCTTCACCTAGGGCGATATCTATATGAGTTTTTCCAACCTCTTCTTCTAGAATTCTTATAGTTTCACGCCTTAGGTGAACTAATATCTTTTGTAACAACCTGGATGGAACTGGAAACACTCCTCCTAAGGGAAGTATTGCAAGAATGGAAAAACAAACACCACAAGTACCCACTATTAAATAGGAACTAAATGATCAACACTCATGTGATATATGCAGTAAAATTCAATGGAAATCAAGCAGGTGAGAGTGGGGAAGAACAGATGGGCTAAGTCACACCTAATGTGTTCAGTGCACATTATTTGGGTGATGGACACACCTATAACTTTGACTCAAACTGTACAAAAGTAATTCATGTAACCAAAATGCTTGTATCCCCATAATATTCTGAAATTTAAAACAAAGTCTACTGACTGAAACATTGATCACATCCATAACACAAAGCATCTAGACTGGCATTTGACCAAACAACAGGGCATCATAGCCTGGCCACACTGACACATAAAACTGACCATCCCATTCCCCCTTTGGAAAACAACCAAGCCCCTGGGACCTGTGCATACCTTTTGTGACTCTGTTGCCACTTGACAGTGTTAACAGCACCATTCTCAAACACCCCTTGTCCTTTGGTTTCTGAGACCTTGTACAAACCCAGAGGTTCCCCTGCTTCTGTCTCCTCCCAAGACTTTGTATTCATTCTTCTACCATTTCTGCCAAGGCACACAGGTGAGCGAGGCTTGAGAAGTATGTGGGCAACAGGCTCTGGCTGCAGACCGGTAAATCAGCCATCACCACACCAGGAACCGCACACCCTCAGAGATGAGCATGGCACCACGCCAGCCTCGAGAGGCAGCTGCCTAAGCATGGCCCGGGGTGGGCAGAGGTGGGAGGAAGACCTTGCACGAGGAGCTGGAGCTGGGCGTGGAGGCACATTTAGGGGCTCACTTGGGGGAGAACTGGGTGAAAAGTGTTTCCTACAAAAGCAAGAATATAAGGGAGAGGAGAAGTGACAGTGTGTCATGGCACATTCTAGAAAACTCTAATAGTAAAGAGGAGGCTTCGGTACAGGGTAAGTAAGTACAGGGTAAGTAAGGTCAGGGCAGAAGATGAGGCTGAAAGAGTACAGCCTGGAGTGCCTCGCTAAGCGGGAGCTGTCATGGTATCCAGCAGGGTGAGTGGGCGAGATGTTGGCGTGGACCAAGAACCACAAGCAGCCAAATTATTGTTACTGGGAAAAGGAGAAGAGCTAGGAGACGGCAGGGGAAGAGGCACAGTTGTGGCATTTCCCCCCACAGAATTAGGGAAGATGTAGGCTAGATCCTATAGGAGATTTCACTGGGAGACGCCACAAAACATCGGCAGGGAGAGAGTCAAATGTAAAATTCTGAGTTGCAGGAGCAGGCGGTGATGCCACAGCTCTGCAGGAGAGGGTCTGAACTGGGACAGGGCAGGGAAGCAGAGGACAGGAGTCGGTTGTGGACACACTCACCTGAGGTGTGTGTTAGCACCTACTGGCCTCAGGAAGCCATCTGTGCCAAGAAGAGACAGGAACACAGGAAAGTAAAGAGAAAGCCAGACACCTCCCAGATGACTAACCAGAAACGGGGGCTGGGCAAGCAGCCAAAGAAAGAGGAGAAGCCAAGGAAAAAGAGATCATTTAAACAAAGTCAAATGCTACAAGGAGGTGAGCCTGGGCAACAACTGAAGAAAAAACCAAAAAGGCCCTGGGTTCAGACCTTGGGAGGCAGCTAGCAAATTGCAGGGGCTTTAGGGTGAATGGGAAGTCAAAGAAAAAAAACAAAAGGTCAAGCAAGCCACGTGGAAATCCTTGCTAAGACCTGGGGATACAGGGAACAGAAACAGCAGCTGCTGAATGGGAGGAGCCGCTAAGGGCTGTGTTGAACAGCTGCAGGAGCATCCAAGTGAGCTGAAGTTAAGGACCCGCAGGGGAGGAAGACCCAACAGCCAGCCACTCACTACGCTTATGGGGCAGAGACAAAGGGTGCCTCTGGTCCCTTTGTCACCACGGGTAAAACACTCAGAATATACTTTCCTTCTGAGTCACCCTGTAGTTATCTATGGTCTCCAACAAATGCCCCTGAAAGCAGCCTGTGAGAGCCTGAACCTTGGAGAGAAGCGGCCTTGCTCTCTCCTTGTCATGGGAAGCAGCCAGGGGCTGGAGGGATGCACAGAGGGAGGGTGGCTCACACGGTCTGCGCGGCTGTGCAGGTGCAGAAGCCAGAGTTCACCTACCGCCTGAAGACGAAACGGATCCTCAGAGGACAGACGGTCAGGGTGCAGAGGAACACCTGCGAAGACCAATGAGGCACACAGGGTAAAAGAGTCTGTGGGGGTGGGTATGGGACTCCCCACCAGTGAAAAAGGAAGGGAGCCTTGGGCCAGAGCTGGGGACAGGCCCAGAAGTGTGGCAGTCTCCAGGGTTGGAGCAAGGTGGAACGAGGGAGCAGATCATCTCTTCCTCCCCCAAGGGCTGACTGTCAGCCCCTCCTTCTCTCCACATTGCCCAAAAATTCCTGCTTCCTGCCACTGCCCAGGCCAGGGCAGCTCACACGCCGCTGGGCATGGCACTGCTCAGCCCGCTTTCACACTGGTCTGTGTAACTGCCGGACTCACATCAGTCTCCCCGGCTTCAGACTGCCACCCCTTGGGGGCAGGGGCAACATCACCTTGAATCCTCAGCACCAAGCACAGCACCTGGCACACAGTAGGTGCTTGGGAAGGATACGCTGAGTACGACAGTGTTCAATGGAGACTCACTGATATTTTCAAAGAGATGTTTCCCAATATCTCAAACTCATGGTTTTTGAAACTTACATCAACCTATCCTCTATATCAGCTCTTTGAATCTTACACCTGCCACACTCTCTCAGAGCTGTCCTCTTTTTCATTCCTGGTACCACTACTCTCATCGAAGCCTTTATTGTGGCAATAATCTACCCTAGTATATTGAATTCCACCTTCATGCTGCCACCAGATTAATCTCCCCAAACCACTGTGTTCATTTTATTATTCCCAACTAAAGGTCTTCAGTGGCTTGTTCTCACCTACAGAGTAAAATCCTTCTAATCAAGCTAGCGAAGGCATCTTAGTTTGGGCCTAGCCAAATTTAATTCCTGCTAAATACTCCATAATATTATGGCCTCACACAAATTCTGCATTTTTCTGCCCCTGTTCCTATATTCATGTTCGTCCCTTTTCCATAATCCTAGAAAATCCCTCATCCTTCAGACTCTATTTCAAATGGTACCTCTCTTCCAAGAAGCCATCTCTGATCTCCCCAAAAATATGTCTCTTTCCTTCTCACAACTCCTTTACCCATGCTCAGTTTACAGCTCATTTACAGCACTTGCCACGTAAAGCTTTGGTTTACAGTTACCTGGATGTCTTGTCCTCTCTAGACCAAGTTCCTAACAGCTAAGATCATGTCTTACCCATCCTGGCATCCTCCACACAAGCCAACTCAAAGGTCTGTAGAGGAAAGTGCTCAAATGTATGCTCACTAGTCACTGGAAGTCATATATATTCTTCAGATTTACTTCAGTGAGGACAGTCAATGCAATGGCACTGAGATCCTGAAAACACCAACTCGCCAGAAACTGTGAGCCCTGAACTGGATATACCTAAGTGGAATGAAGTTAGTTAACCTCATTCTTTTTTTTATCTTAAACAAAAAGTGCTCTTACACTTTAATAAAGCCTACAATAAGGTACTAAAACATAGCTCATTAAAAAAATTCTAAAGAAAACAGATGACAAAAGTGGAGTTATAAATATTTGTTTCAGGCAAATTAAACTATAAATTAAACTACATGATGTAACTAAGATCACATAATGAATAAACTGTGAAGTCGACAGTCTTTAATTTCACTTATCCGATCATGAAGGGATAAGATCATGATGACTTCGTAGATGATCTTAAATTATGTAGGTTTCATTTTTCTAAAATAAATTTAAACACTCAACTGTATATGCAGTTTCATGCACTCAAGCTTCACTAGAGCATTTATTTAGTAATTATCACATGACAAATATTTCTCCTCTGCTAAAGGTGACAATTTTGTTAAAGTGCTGGAGAAACTAGAATGTTTCCAGATCAAATGAGACCTCCCAGTAACTTTATTTTCAAAACATCAACACCATTTCCACCTGAACTATTTTCATCATTTTCAAATTAAATTTCTCCTTCCAAGAGATGAAGACATTTTTCAAAAAATCAATTTTACTTTTAAAATCGTAAGAAAGCGAGACCACTCCAAGTTGCTGAACATCCTGAACTTTTTACTATCGGACCAAATTTTAATACTAAAGGTTAACTTTTATGAACAAATGGATAATAACACAATTACAAACTACCAACATGCTATATTCTATTCCAACTCTGCAGTTCCCAGGGATTCTGTTTGGAGTGGAGCAAATTGAATGAGCACAGAGCCCCAAAGGACAGCTTGTGTGGCTGAGCCAACAGCAAACTTGCTTTTTATCTTCCTCTTTGGGCATTCAGACTGGTGGAAAAGGAGAATGGGAATTAGTCAAGGCTGACCTGCCCATCTCTTGGTCCTTCAGAACCCAGTGAGCCAATAGGAATGTCATTTCTTTTTGTTGGCTATGGCACTAACTCAGAAATTCCATGAAGTCGCATCTTACATTAAAGGCCGCTGAGAGCTCAAGTCAGTGCCCCAGGTGGAAACTGCCTGGCATCAACATTATCCCCCCCAAAACTCTTAAAGACGTGCCACGTTGGAGATATATATGCCATCTCTTGACAGTCTAACACAGCAAGTGGTTTTTCCTCGGGTGTTGGAGAAAAGACAGTTCTTGGTTAGGGCATCAGATAAAGTGGCTGGCCTGGCTTCAGGTGCCACACTGTTGTTGTTAATAACCAGATTGGCATTCAGCCTAATTAGATGCTCATAAACAAGAGGTAGGTAGGAGCTGATATCAACTGAGGGAACAGATGCTCCCATCCTATCCAAACCCCCAGGGCACATGCCCACGGAGAATAGCACACAGAATCTCCATGTGATTTCAGTTATTTCTCCATGTTTTCTGTGTGCAGCACATATAACTTAATTCAGGCATGGCAGACATTACTAGTTACCTACCCAAGACCTATTCTCCCCTGCTTCGGTATTAACAGAACCCCACTTTTAGGGGGTGTGGTGACACACTCAGTCAAATTCTCACCTCCCTACATTCCTTTGCAACTAGGGTGAGCCATGTGACCCAGTTCCGGCCAATAAAATACAGGCAAAAATCTATGGGTTTGGGCTTCCAAGAGAAGTGCTTCCAATTTAAAAAGAGGGAGGTGCTGGCACATGTATTTTTCCTTTTACTTTTACTCAATCCCTTCCTCCTGCCTGGTGTGGAAGAGAGAACTAGAGGTAGAGCAGCCATTCTGCGACTACACAATCCCGTCCCACAAAGGATGGCAAAACAGAAAGCTCAGAGAACTCCAGTCCCTGCTGCCACACCACCAGCCTGGACACCTCACTCTGAGATGCTTCTCACCGGGGAGAAATAAAACCCCTTATCTGGTTTAGCTGCTGGAGTCCAACTTCTGTTACGTGTGACCAAACGTAACATGTACATTAATTCGCAGTTGATCCAATTCTCCATTAGAACTGGGATTTATTCCAATATTTTTAGTCCAGATTAGTCTTTTCTTCATAACCTCTTTTAGTCTTATTTTGATTTGGAGATTTATTATTCTTGTTTCCTCAAAAGAAAATAGTATCTTTTTCCAATAATGTAAATAACTCAAGATATGTGTGCAATGGTATTCACTACAGGTTTTTCTGTTTTGTTTTTTGTTTTTTTTGAGACAGACTCTTGGTCTGCTGCCCTGGGTAGAGTGCAGTGGCATCATGGTTTACTGAAACCCAAACTTCTGGACTCAAGTGATCCCCTTGCCTCAGGCCCCCGAGTAGCTGGGACTACAGGCCTGTGCCATGACACCAGGCTAATTTTTGTATTTTAAGTAGAGATGGGGTCTCGCTCTTGCTCAGGCTGGTCTTGAACTCCTGACCTCAAGCCATCCTCCTGCCTCGGCCTCCCAGAGTGCTAGGATTACAGGCATAAGCCACCACACCCAGCCAAGGATGGGCTTTTTTACACTACCAATTTTATTTCTTTATTGGTTACTCTTCTTAAGTAACTTCTGGTAATGCATATTCATCTAGAAAGTTATGCATTTCATCTAAGTTTTCAAATTTATTGACATCTTGCTGTCCTTCATATATGCTTATGACTTTTAATATCTCTATGAATATGTTATTTCTACATTTCATTACAAATTCCAGTCATGCCTTTGATATTATTATTTTTCCTTGCTTTCTATTTTATTTCAGATTTAAAGATTACTACCTTTTTAGTTGTTGTGGACTTGCACCATTGCTTTTTTTTCTGCTTTGTCAATCATGTCTTAATTTTTGCCCCATGCTTGCCCTTATACATTAGAATAATCAGCTTATCAAGTTTCAAAAAAAAATCAAACCCTGCCAGGCCTTTGAGAGTGGTGGATTGAATTGCTTTATTAATTTAGGGATAATTGACACCTTTTTATTGAGTCTCCTTATCCACTGGTCCTGATTTTACTGATAATGCATTTACAGTTTCTCTATCAAGCAGAACACTAGCTTTTGGGCTGATATTTCTCATATTACAGAATAACTAGTTACTACCTTATTAGGTTTTATAAAAATTCAAAAGCAGATGCAAAATATCTCTCAAATGCTTTTTGAAATTTATAAAGATAATCATAATGATTTTTCTCCCTAAATCTATGATAATTAACATATTAACAGATTACCTAATATCAAACTATCTTTGCATTCCTGGAATAAATCTCACTTGGTTATGACATCCTATTCCTTTCATAAGCTCCTAAATTCTGTTTGCCAATTTTTTTTTTTTTTTTTTTAGAATTTTGGCTTATTTTAACTGAGATTTTCCTGTACTTCTTTGTGTAATTTTTGTTGGATTTGGGTATTGTAATGCTAGATTCATTAAAAAATAGGGCATTTTTATTCTTCTGTGTGCTGGAATGGTTTCAACAGCACCCAAATTATCCTTCTTTTAAGGACGAGCAGAGCTCCTCTGAGCTGCTGGGTGGTTCAGGAAAGCACAACTTTGGCAACTTTCTCTATCTCTTTTACGAACATTTGTCTGTTAAGGTTTCTCATCTATTCGGGAGTCTGTTTTGTTAAACTGTATTTTCCTGGAAAATCTTCCAGTTACTCCAGGTTCTCATCAAAACGTGGATGTGCACAGACACCTGACAGGTAACCTGTTAAATGAGCTACAGTTTCTGCTTGATCCACGCATTCCTCCCACCCTGAGTCTTCCCTCTCTAACTGGCAACACCATCCATCTCACTGCCAAAGACAGAAACCTAGGAGACATCCTTAAGTCTCCTTCCTTTATTTATTACTTCTATCTATCAGTGATTTATTAATTCTAGCTCTAAAATGTATCTGGAATCTCTCCCTCTCTCACCTTCTCTACTGCTACTCTCCTGCTTAGAGCCACCATCTTGGACTCCAAAAGCCTTCCAGCTGGGTTCACCTCTTCTATTCTTCACTCCTCAAACCAATTCTCAACACAGAAGCTACAATAATTTTCTTAAAACATTAATCAGATTATATTGCCCTCACCCAAAATGCCTTTGCTTAAAACTCATGTACATTTTCCCTCATCTTTAGTGTAAAATTCAAACTCCTCAACATGGTGAATGAGGCCATACCTCATTGAAAGACTACTATGCTCCCAACTTCAAGTAACTGTCCCCCTCACATTCTCTGTTTCTCAAAGATGTCAACTTCTCCCCCAACCAATCCCACTGCTTTAAACTGTCCCCAAGTCTCAGTCCTTCTCCTTGAGACTTCCTCTTAAGTGTCACTTCATCAGAGAGACCTTTGATAACCACCCTATTCTTAAGGTGACACTTCACACCATCGCTCTCTGCCAAAGCACCTCGTTAGGATCCCTCAAGGCACTTACTAACCTGCAATTATTTTATCTTTTTTCTGTCTTCCTTCAAAAAATTTATTTTTTAATGGGGGCAAGAACCTGTCTCTGTGTGTTAACCATTATACAGGCTGAGCATCGCTAATCCAAAAATCTGAAATCCAAAATGCTCCCAAATCTGAAACGTTCTGCATGCTGACTCAAAGCAAATGTTCACTGAAGCATTTTGGATTTCAGATTCTCAAATTAGTGATGCTCAATTGGTACTTATTCTGCAACTATTCCAAAATCTAAAACACTTCTAGTCTCAAGCAGTTCAGATAAGGGATACTCAACCTGCTTCTCCTGTTTAGCACAGTGCTTGATGCAGGGCAAGCACTCATTTATATAAATGCCCAGACCCAAAAGGATAGTTTCTAGGATGGGGGAGATTATGAGAGAGGAAGAAGTTCAGCTGCAGAAATGTAATATGGAAAAAGCAGTACGGTATCTTTTAGAACTTGTTTTCCTCCACCCCAATTCACCTTGACTGAACAACGCAAATCTTTATACCTACCTGAGGGATGCAATAATCAAACCAGGCTTCGGCTTTCCTTATGAAAGCTGCATTGGATTAAGCCCGGAAGAAATTGGTCCATCTCTTCTTATTATATTCACATTAGGCCATTTTAAAACAAGAACATACATCTATGTACATACATTTATCACAGAGTTATTTCACAGATCATTTATTACTTGATAATGGAAGAGGAACAATTCAGGATATCAACATCACTGACCCACAACATCTGTAGAGGTATTTCATGGCCACCATTCAGAAGCACTGAATCCCTAATTCCTTGTAGCTCTGTGCTAGGGGCCGAAATAATCTAGTGGAGGGATGTTCTTCTCATTTCTCTTTCAAAACACTTAAGGCCATCATCACTGACATGAAAACACGGTAGAAGGACAGACACTGAATACCTGTTTGACATTGACTGAGCAAATTAACCTCTCATAAGGCCCTCGCACAACAAGCATGCAGCCCAGGGCCAGGCATTCACAGGTATTCAGGGTGAGCTAGGAGAACCACCACCATCCCTCACTGGCAAAGCAAAGGGCAATTTTTTTCGGTGTTTGCCAGGGAAGAGAGCAAAGGCAAAACCCTGAACGAGGCATATTTAGAAGAGATGTTTTCTTTCAGGTATTCTAAATTCACACAGGGGCCTCTTATCAAAGGGAGATAAATACAAATAATGATTAATACCTTACAATGTTAGAAAAGACAGTTGCCTAAAATTTGACGTTTAGCCAAAATAAATGAATTCTACCGGTTTCAGAAGACTAGGGGATATAATCTTCTCCAATGTTCAATGGCTTTTTATCAGCCATTGTCAAAGTGTAGTCTGGGAACCCCCTAAGGAACCAAAGGTTCTGTGAAGTCAAAACTATTTTGGGGGCCAGGCGCAGTGGCTCACGCCTGTAATCCTAGCACTCTGGGAGGCCGAGGTGGGCGGATCCTTTGAGCTCAGGAGTTCGAGACCAGCCTGAGCAAGAGCAAGACCCCCGCCTCTACTAAAAATAGAAAGAAATTATATGGACAGCTAAAATACATATAGAAAAATTAGCCGGGCATGGTGGCGCATGCCTGACCCAGCTACACGGGAGGCTGGGGCAGGTAAATCGCTTGAGCCCAGGAGTTTGAGGTTGCTGTGAGCTAGGCTGACGCCATGGCACTCTAGCCCCAGCAACAGAGTGAGACTCTGTCACAAAAAAAAAAAAAAAAAAGCTATTTTGGTAACAATGGTAATGGCATTAAGACGTTATTTGCTTTTTTCATTTTTACTCTCTCACAAATGTACAGTGGAACGTCCCAGAGGCTACAAGACTCACAACAGATTAAGCTGAGAAGCAGATTCGACAATCCAGCTATCTTCTATAAGCCAGACATTAAAGAGATTCACAAAAACAAAAAGCAATGCTTCTCTTCTCTCATGTTTATTACACAAAGTCGTTATTTTTCATAAAAATGTTATTTCTATCAATCTGTAAATATATTTTTGAAATCTCAGTCTCAATTTTTAATATGGAGAATATTCACAGATATAGCCCACAGAAGCAGAAGCTCTTTGGGGATCCCGCAATAAATGTTAAATATGTAAAGAGTTCCTGACTCCAAATTTGAGAACCATGCACAACCAACCACGGGCCTTCAATGAAGATGTTTTAAAAGGGTATCATCAGGCCAGGCGTGGTGGCTCATGCCTATAATCCTAGCACTCTGGGAGGCCAAGGTGGGAGGATCGCTCGAGGTCAGGAGTTCGAGACCAGCCTGAGCAAGAGCGAGACCCCATCTCTACTAAAAATAGAAAAAAATTAACCTGACTACTAAAAATATACAGAAAAAATTAGCCGGGCATGGCGGCGCATGTCTGTCGTTCCAGCTACTCGGGAGGCTGAGACAGAAGGATTGCTTGAGCCCAGGAGTTTGAGGTTGCTGTGAGCTAGGCTGATGCCACGGCACTCTAGCCTGGGCAACAGAGTGAGACTCTGTCTCAAAAAAAAGGGGGTATCATCACCTTTAATCATGTATAATGCCAGAGAGAGAGAGAGAAGGAGAGAGAGAAAGGATTTTGAAAATGGTCCAGAGAGTCATTATTATTAATTGTGTTAACTGAAATAAATGGTAGGATGGATAAGTCAAATTTGAAGATTTTTTTTTTTTTGGCTTTAAAATATATGGCATGACCAGAATTATATCCTTCCTAAAACCATCTGACTTAGATTTCTGTAAAAGCAGCTTATTCTTAACTGCAAGATAAAGATTGAGCCATGACAAATTTATAGACGGATTCCTTCTGATTATTGAAGTGGGGCGAGAACACTAGAATCTTCCCTGAGGGCAGAGATAGAGACGTAACAGCCTCCACTCTCTGTTTCCCCAGAAGAGAGGGCAATATTCCAGAGGGGCAGACACAGCAGCCTCAGGATGTACACTAATTACAACAAAGGGAACTGTGGCGGGTAAAACCATTTGTTGTTTAAAAAAATCTGTGTGTAAATATGTTGAAAATATATACAAATATAAACAAAACATACAGAATATAGCCTGTCAAAAGCACAATTTGATGTAAAACTAAAAATCAACTGTTTACTCAGAAACTGAAACATTCTGCTCAAAATCTAATCATTTTAATTTTTTAAAATACTGCTTAAAAATAAACTATTGAAATCAAAAACACAGAAATTTGGATGATCCTGGTGGGCTTTTCAAAATTTCCCATTCTCCACTGGCCACACTGTGTCCTCAGGGAGGGGACTCAGAAGTGGCCAAGTTTGAAAAGAAGTAGCTACTCAGCTGCTTACATGAGTTGTACCAATACCGACAGCCCATACTCTAGCTAAAGAACTACCTCATGCTTCAACTAAAATGCTTCTACAAAGAACACTTTCAAAAGTACCTCAGCACTTGCAGATCACAGAACAATTTCAGATCAGCAGACTGTTTCCCCTCGAACTCCTAAAATTGAACAAAAGATTTGTTTAAGTAGTTAGCAGTTATTTTTCTCTGGAAAAGATCTTCTCAAATCACAGAGAACATTCCAAACAGAGAGAATTTACCAGAGCGTCCTTTTCAAGGTGTTCCAGGGGCTGAATATCCTTCTCAAGATTGCTCAACCCTTGAAGAACAAAATTCTGAAACTTCTCTAGCTTATTGAATCTGACAAATGTAAAAACCAACAAACTTCATTAGGACTACTTGGATGTCACAAAAGATACTCTTAATTAATCCTCTAATTATAAGATTAATTCAGATTCCTCTCCAGACATTAACTGTCTTGAAAACATGTGGGCATTTCCTGTCTCTTCTTGCCCTTCCCTGTTCACTCATTCCCGGCCTCAGAAACCTAACCACAGTCTTTCAACAGCAGCGCAAAGACAGCTGGTGTTTCAAACATTAACTCTTAGCAGAGCACAGGACAGACGACTCCATGGAAGAGGAGTGGAGGCCGACCATCCCTTCCTACCTTCCACTTGCTCCCCTTCCTCTTGCCTTACGCTGGCCTGACAGCTGTCATCAGGTAAGGGCTAATACATTCTTTTCCCACCTCTAGGTTTTCGCTCTAAAACTCTTAACAGTTGCTATTCTGTGTCTGAGCTCCATGTACATTGCTTATTTGCTTATTGTTTGTGTTCCCCATTAGACTACATGTTCCCTGAAGACAGGAGCTCCTGGTGCTTGTCCTTACTGTGCTCTCGTGTGGAGCACAGGGCGTGGCACCCAGCGTTGCTCGGCGTGCCTTTGTTGAACCAATACATGACGGAGTGTATCCCCACCAAAGATAATGAGAATTCCACAAATCCAAAGCCCTTCTGGGGCTTGTTTCTACTATCAAATGACATTACATGTATATAAGAATTTGAAAAGTCTTACAAATTTCTATTAAAACCATAATGCTATTATTCTACCCCAAGAAACTTTCTCCTTCAGTTGAATAAACTGACTCTTCATTCCTTTCTTCCCTTCTTTATTTACAGACCATTCTTCCCAACAAGGAGCAATTTCTATACTCACCTTCCCTGTACCATTCAAATTTTGGTTTCTAGAACCTGACTCAAGAAGCGCTTCCATTGTAATGGCTGTGGATTAACTCTGATCACTATAGGAACCGTCCCTCTACCCCCTTTCACAGCACCTTGGTACATGGTCATAAGGGGTGTGTGTGTGTGTGTGTGTGTGTGTGTGTGTGTGTGTGTGTGTGTGTGTGTGTGTGTGTGTGTGTGTGTGTGTGTGTTTGTGGTGTTCCCTCTATCCCCTTTCACAGCACCTTTGTACTTCTTGCTATATGGTCATAAGGGTGTGTGTGTGTGTGTGTGTGTGTGTGTGTGTGTAGTGTTCCCTCTACCCCCTTTCACAGCACCTTTGTACTTCTTGCCATATGGTCATAAGGGGGTGTGTGTGTGTGTGTGTGTGTGTAGCGTTTCCGAACTGGGGTAAAATATACATAACATAAAACTTACCCTTTTAACCACTTTTAAGTGCACAATTCAATGGCATTAGCTATATCACAGTGTTTTCCAACCATCATCAATATCCATTTCCAGAACTTTTCCATCATCCCAAAAAGAAACTCTGTCCCCATTAAACAATAACTCCCCCATCCCCCAACCTCTGGCAGCCTCTATTGTACTTTCTGTCTCTATGAATTTGACTACTTAGGTACCTCACATAAGTGGAATTATACAATATTTGTCCCTTTGTGTCTGGCTTCTTTCCTGTAACATAATGTTTTGGGGGTTCATCCATGCATTAGAATTTAATTTCTTTTAATAACAGTCCATTGTATGGATATATTAACACTATCATTTATCCAGCACTTTTTAAATATATATCCGTGCTTGCCCTGTCTTTACAATTGGATTAAAAATTCTTTAAGAATAGCATTTTAGGATCATACAGTGGTAGACCACGAAGAGACTTAAGGAGGGCATTTAAGTCACCCCCTCTTCATATAGATGAAGAACCACAAACCTAGAAGGGCTAAGTGACGTACATGAGATAAATGCTGTTGGTGGGTGATCACACATCTGTCACCTTGTTTTGAAATCTAATACTTACCTGCACAGGTATATCTGGTTTAAAAGTTTCATTATGCAATTCGGTGCTTTCTTTGCATCTTTTGAATAAAGTGGACTCCTTCTGTACCTAACCTAAACCACCACCACCACAACAAAATGATCACATTTTGGTTAAATATAAATATGTAAGTTGAGTGCGTGGTTTGTGTTAAAAAGACGCTGCCAGCACATGGTAATATTCATAGCTAGCATTAGTGTTCAAGAACTATGATAAGGCATCCCCCTACACACCTTTCAGGCATTAGCAATACAGAACAAGCTAAAATGGGAAAATTTATATTCATGCTACCAATACGCATATTGAATACTGTGAACAAATACCCATAATAAATCGGCTTACATTGGTATCGCAGAAAGTGAGACAGGACTTTGAAGATCTTCCAAGTTAGTTAAATGAATTTGGTTAGGATAAGATACTTTTCTCGAAAGTGCTAATAAGTCATTAGAGATTTACAAATAACTGGACAGAAAAAGGAGGGGACTAAAATAGCTCTAATGTTCATCCCGTAGACAAGATTTTAGGACAACCTGTACATGCATGTGTCTCAAGACCTGCCACAACTCAGCTGACCAACCAGCCACAGTCTACCTCCTTCTTTGTCCCCAACTCCTCTCCAGTCCTTCGCTTGGTTCCCTCTTTTCTCTTCCTTATCTATTAGCATGACCAAATCATTGTTTTCCGGTAGTTCAGCTGTGTGAAAACACTACCATTGAAACCAAACCATGCTTCTGATTTCCACATAGGTCCCTTTGGTCCTATTGGAGCAAATGGACATGGAACAGATATAAATACAAACTACAATTCACAAAGACATTAAAATCAGTGATCACATCTATGACAAATACTTCTCCCCAAAGATGCAGGAGCATCTTCGGATAACACCATTGATGAATGACATGAACTTGTGACTTTAAGCTTTTAATGAACTAATTTTTTCTTTTTTTCAGCTTTCTGGAGGTATAACTGACAAATAAAAGTTGTATATGTTCAAGGTATACATATGATATATGTGCACTCTGTGAAGTGATTACTACAATCAAGCTAATTAACATATCCATCACCTCACCAAACTGTGTGTAAGAATAATGAAGAGCTCAAATCTCAAGTATACAGTAACATCACCATTAACCAGTTACCACACTGTACATTAGGTCTCCAGAATTTACTCATCTTGTAACTGAAAGTCTGTACCCTTTGGCCAGCATCTCCCATTTCTTCTACCCCAACCCCTGGCAACAGCCCTTCCACTCTGTTTCTATGAGATCAACTTTTTTAGATTCCACAGGTAAGTGAGCTTGTGCAGTGTTTGTCTGGCTTGTATCACTTACCAGAATGTCCTTCAGATTCATGGCAAGTTCGCTTTCCACTTTTAGTGCTATTAGGACTATTACCTTGTATTTTCTTCTCAGTTCTCCAGTGAAGTTTTCAAAGGTTGTGAGAAGGGCAGACTCATTCAAGCTCTCTGGCACAACTTCTCAGGATGGAGTGAAGATGCCTTATGGACAACAAACATAACACACTGCATAAAACTAACCGCTTCTCCATCCTCAAGGCCTGAGGTCCCCCCAATGCCCACACTGTGACCCTGCCCAAGGCCACCTCTCTGGAGGATCTCCTCAGTTCTACGCCTTCGACTATCAGCTTCTCACCCTCCCTCTCGCCTGAGCTCTCGCTAGTGGCAAACAAGTTCCCAATGGACTGTCGAGCATCCCCGTCTCAAAACCCACCCAATTCTTTTCTTCCCCATCTAAACCGCTCTCTTCCTTTCTATTCCCTCAGCTATGACGTCATCTCACTTCTTCTTTCTTCCCATACCCACCCTATTCACTACTGATTTTCCCTCTGAAAATTCTGGAATCCAATTTCACTAAATCACTCAATGAATATTTGGATGTTACTAAGCACAAGGAGTTGTGTAATGGGGCCAACAGGCCGTGGGCAGTAAAGAGGCAAGTGTCCTTTCTTCCCCCTGCTCCTGCTACCCCGGTCTCCCTGTGGACCCCCGGACACGCCAGGCATATTCTCGCCTCAAGGCCTTTGCACCTGAGGTTCCTTCTGACTATAGCACTTCCCCATATATCTGCACTAAGGACTTCTCTGGCCACCCAATCTAAAATTTCAACACAGCCTCCCAACTTTTTAAACCCCTTTCCCTGCTTAACTTTTTCTTAGCTTTCCTCACATAGAACATACTACATGTTTTACTTTTCTTGTGCATTATCCGTCTCCCCACTGGGAGGTCAACTCCAATGAGGTCAGGCATCTTGCCTGTTTTCTTCCCTACAATACCCCTGCCACCTAGAAAAGTGTCTGGCATGGAGTAGACACTCATTAAACATTTGCTGAATAAATGAAGGAATACCTAGCTCCTACAAATAAGATACTGGACATGCCCAAAGGAGATCTCGATAAAATAGATAAGAATTGATTTCAGTTCTCTTATTCTGATTCTCTTACTGGTGAGGATAGAGGTAGAGAAGCAACACAAACTTTAGAGACCTAAATACCAACTATATAAACAGATAAATAGAAATTAAGAAATTTGGTATTTTAAGATCTGCTAGAACTACTTTTGGGGGAAAGCTCTAAACATACTAATTTTTAGAACTTGCACCACAGCAGGAAATACCAGTTACCAACTTCAAGGTGACAAAACGAATAGGAAAATTGTGTTAAAATTATATCAAAGAATAGTCAATCTTAAAATAGTTCATGCTCTGTGGTATATATATAATAAAGGTGTTTTTTTAAGAAAAATTAATAACCTAGGTTTAAATATCAACTTAGATTATTTTTATTAAAAGGAAAAAGAAAAACAAGAGAGGTAATAAATACTAATTGAGAGAAGGATGATCCAAAAGCCAAAAGGTCTAAACTAGTAATAAGAGATATGCAAATAAATGATCATATAGGAATGATGAACTTCATAGGACACCTTAATTTGTATTCTATAATAGAATTATCATAAACTAGAAATCTCACTAGAGATCACATTCCTACTCTGCAGAACTTGGAAGAGCCAATATCCAGCCTCTTTGAAATAAAAATATAAATTAATAAAATTAAAAACATAAGATATACTCTCAACTGTGAGAGATACTTTACACAAGTTAGTATCTTGTTCTTCTCACTGTACTTATATTTAGGTGTGTTCATTTATTTGAAAGGTTTGGATGGATATTTTCTATAGGGTCACATTGTTTCAAGAGCAAAAGATTTTTAAAAATCAGGGAAGGAACCCAGGTACAGCTCCATCCTCCTCTTCCAGACTCAAGGCAAACAGCACTCATGCCTGAATCTTCTGTGGTGTCTATACCCCAAGTCAGGGCCCAAAAGAACCACTTAGAAGGGATTCCAGATAGCCTCAATTAGGCACTGATGAATGACCATTACATTTCCTTCTTTGCTGACTGTTCTGCCCTTTCTGGGACATTTTATTTTCTTCTTCTTCCTCCTTTATAGCAAATTTGTAGCAAAAGCCCAAAGCACAGGTTTGAATTTGGACGTATCATATCCATGCACTACCCAGGGTAAAGCAGGGCATCTGCCAGCACAGATACTAGTTATATCCACCAGAAAGAGAAATCCAGGAACACAGCATAAACAACCTGGTCAGCCCTTGAATTAATTATACGGAATTTGTGACCCTACTAACTAGGATCATCCAGACGGATGACTTCATGGACGTGGAAGTAGCCTGACACACAGAACCCTTCTCTGAGTGGCGATGCTGGTACAGTGCTTTACCAGTACCCAAGGTATGGCTCTCCAGAGGAACCCGTGCTATGTCATGAAAGGCTACAAGTCCTAAGTGATGTCCTTGGCTAGGTTCTATTTCCATGGTAACTGCATACCTCTTTTAACCAGCACTTTTCAGCATTCTCAGAAAAGAGTTAAAGCTACACACAGAGAACATCGCAAAAATGAACACAAACATAGTAACGGTCATCTCCAAAGAAATGCGAAATCCATGTGTTTGTGGGTGGCTGGCAGACGGGGTGTGTCCTTGCTCTCACAAGAACATAGCTTTCTTTATTTCCATGATAACTGAAGACTTTGGCAATCTGAGGAGCTTCTGAACTTGTTTGGGGTGGCCTCCAAGGCACAAGTTTTAGAGAACACAGTTTGGTGTTCACACTGCATTTTTAAACTCATATTTCTGGTAAAAACAATTGTTAACACTCGACAAGAACCAATCCTATGGTTAACAGCCAGGTCGCCTAAGTTAAGGCATTTTTTTTAAACATTGCTCTGAAGCGACACCCTGGCACAGAATGATAAAGGCCAACAGAATAGCATCTTCACCAAAAGTTCTCCTATGTGATATTTACAGCACTTCCTCACTGCCAAGTCCTTTGTTTATTCTACCAACGTTTATCAAGTGCCGAGAATATGAAAAATTAAGGACCATCTTTACCATTGAATTACTCAGTCTGATGGGAACTGCTAAAATATCTTTGGTATGCATTAATGCATTTTAAAAATCTATAAACCAATTGACAAATATTTGTGACCACGTATAATTGCTTATTCAAATATGGAATCATGCAGAAGTACATCATTAAATGTTGGTTTTTTTTATAAGTTTCTTACTCGGTTACCTTGGCAAATACAGAATGCCTCTACATGGGAGGCACTGAACTAGCCATTCACAGCACTGAATAGAATGAAGGAGCTAAGCACCTAACTCCTTTCTGATTCTGGGGGCCTCTCTAAGAAGGCAGATGAGGGCAAAATGCTATACCATAAATAAAATTACCCTGCTTGCTTTCAGTTCTGGAAGCACAGCACATCAAAAGTTCTCGGGTAAACATTAAAACACAAGTAAGGCTGGGTGCAGTGGCTCACACCTGTAATCCCAGGACTTTGGGAGGCTGAGGTCAGAAATTTGAGACGAGCCTGAGCAAGAATTAGACCTGTGTCTCTAAAAAAAATAGAAAAATTAGCTGGGCATGGTGGCACATATGCCTGCAGTCCCAGCTACCCAGGAGGCTGAGGCAGGAGGATCACTTGAGCCTAGGAGTTTGAGGTTGCTGTGACCTATGATGATGCCATTCACTCTAGCCCAGGTGACAGAGTGAGACCCTGTTTCAAATAATAATAATCATGGTGATGATGATGATGACTATAACAAAGACTTCCTATCCCCAAAATTCCCAGGTAATTTGACAGGTGATTTCTACCAAACTTTTAAGAAACAGTTACCTTATTGTAGATGAACTTTCCCAGTAAAGCAGAGAGAGAGGTGCTCAGCCTCCCTCCACAGGCTGCTGTGACACTGATTTCAATGATAGCAGGAGAAAAGCTTAAGTCTGTTCCTCATGAATGTAGATGTAAAGCTCATTAATAAATTATGAGCTAAAAACACCCAAGAGTATATATTTTGTTAAACGCACCAGGATCAAGTGAGGTTCATCCCAGGAACACAAGTGTGGTTCGACAACATAATACCTATCAGTGTAACTTGCCACATTAATAAACAAAAAAGACCACCCCTCTACTCTTTGTTTCTATGCGTTTGACTTTTTAAAATTCCACATATAAGTACAGTCATGCAGTGTTGGTCTTTCTGCGTCTGTCTTACTTCACTTAACATAGAAGGGTGGTTACTAGGGCCCAGTGGGTGGAGAAAATGGGAGATATTGGTCAAAGGGTACAAACTTTCAGTTATGAGTAAGTTCTGGAGACTTAATGCACAGCATGATGACTGCAGTGAATAATAATGTATATGGACTTAAAATCTGCTAGGAGAGAAGATCTTAACTATTATGACACACACAGAAAAGATAACTATGTGAGGTGATCAATATGTTCGTTAGTTTGATTATAATCATTTAACAATGCATATGGACATCAAAACATCACCAATACATACCTTAAATATATACAATGTTTATTTGCCACCTATACCTCAATAAATTTGGAAGGAAAAAAATGAACTAAAAGAAAATTCATTTGATTATCTCAGTTGATGCAGGAAACACATTTCGTAAAGTTCAATACTATTTATGATTCAAAAAAACTCAGAGCAAACTCTGAATGGAAAGGAACTTCTTTAACTTGGTAAAGATTATATACCAAAAATATACAGCAAGTATATATTTTACTTAACGGAGAGACTTCAGATTCATTTGTTACAAAGTTAAAAATAAGAAAAAAATGCAGACTTTCACTGCTATGTTTAACATATACTGAAGATACTAGCCAATGCTATGAAGAATGGAAAACAAAAGATCTAAGTATCAGAAGGGGAGAGATAATCTATTATTTTTTGCAAATAATAGAATCATCAACTTAGAACCAAGAGAATCAACAGAGAAATTATTATAAGAGCCCAGAAGGTTGTCAGATGCAGGATTATAACAGTCAAAAGCATTTCTCTGCTTTAGCAGTAGCAAATTTAAAAACAACAGTAACAAAATCATAACAAAATCACAAATATCTAGGAACTAACATCAACAATACATAAGCCCTTCATGGAGAAAACTTTAAAATTCTATAAAACACACAGACAATACAAATCAATGGAAAGACATTTCATTCTCTAGCTAAAGAAATCCTGTATTATTGAGAATTAACTTTTAAGTACACTAGATCAATGAAAAAATCAAAATAAAAAATAGAAAATATTTTAAACTAAATAACAAATGTTATATATTAAAGAATATTTCAAACTAAACAATAACAAATGTTATATATTGTAGAATACATTATATCCTACAATGTCGGATTCACCTAAAGCAGTCCTTAGAAATGTACAGCATTTTGTGTTAAAACAGTAAGTAATATATGATAATATGACTTTTTGGTCGAAAAGAATTTCACATGACTAACCACAGAAGAAAGATTGATGAATTAGAATTCACTAAAATTAAAACCTTTTATCAAAACAGCAATTATAAATTCATATACAGAGAGATAAGTGCAAACCACAAAGCAGAAGATATTTATAACATATATAACCAAGGACTCATGTCCAGAATATACAAAGAATTCCTAGGAATCAATTTTGTATTTGATTCCACTACTTTTTTTCCCCACTTGTGCGTTCTGAAAAAATACTGTACGTTCAGAAGAGCTTGTCAGATGTGGGCAGTTTAAAGAAGGATTATAAAGCAAACATCTGCAAAGTGGATGGTGATTTGTAGATATTCATTGTGTTACTATTTGAAAAACAATTTATAACTATTTGAATCTTTCTGATACATAATTTAAAATGTAAAGAAAAAACACGCAGTTAAGAAACACCATAAAGAGTAGAGAGGTGTTATATTAATTCATTATGTTATATTCTACACAACATTATATACCGTATCATAGACAACACTGTGAACTAGACTGGAAACTTTCATAGCACTGTGATTATGAGAAAATGAATTCAGAAGTTTTAATAATTTGTCCAGACAACCTTTTAGAACACTTCTTATAAATTGCAAGTGACCTACACACTTGGGGATGGAATAAGCTCTAGACCAAATCCTTAGGTGCCCCCACCATGCCCTCCTCTGAGACAGGAGAGGAGGTGTGAACAGCTGGTGGATTCTGGTCTCAGGCTGTATTTTCCTTGGCACAAGCGGTTCTGGTTCCCGAGTGAACTGAATGAAGCCCCCGTTTCTCCTCTTAAACTGCATGAACACCTACGTGGACCTCTGCTCACCCCATGGCCTGACAATAGTCACTCTATAAAGTGATTTTATCTGCTCCAATGTAACAGCCCAGCCTGCCAAAATCAAATCTCATTGTATTCTATAAGAAAAAGAGTTTATTATTCTCTCACCTCTATCTTCCAAGTTTTGCAGCGTATGTTTGAAGCTAGTACTCTCCAGTAATGACTCTTGGTTCACAATCTTAAAAACAAAACAGACCACAAACATATGTATTTTATGGCAAAATAAGAAACAAGTGGTGCTGTGTTACCCCTTAATATTAATTCTGGAAAACCAGATGAATTACCAACAATTAAGTAGTGCCTTATATACATTTTCTTCATCTTCTGAGTGCTCCGAGGAAGAGAATTTGCTTAGTGGGTGAGGACCTCGAAGCCCTAAGTGTTAGAAAAGTTTCAAGTGAATAAATACACCAAGTGAAACCTGGAAGCAGTAACATTTCACTATCGCTCTAGATATTAAATCTCATCATCAAAAAAAAAAAAAAAAAAGAAACACAGTCCTAAATAAAACAAAAAACTACTGACTGTATCTTTCTGGGCATAGATGCCTATTAGGTTTGTGGCTCTGTAGATAAAATGAATAGCCTGGTACCTCGACTGGATCAGCACCTTCAGTAGCTGCCCATCTGGCCCAACTACATTGGTAAGGATTCTTCAACCTCAATCTTGTGATTCTTTCCCTGCTCTCCCTCAGATACCCCTTCCTTATTTCCTTTTATTCTTTATGAATTGAAGTAAATATATATATATATATATAGTGTAATGATTATCACCATCAAATTAATTAACACATCACTACTCACGCTGTACATTAGATCCCCAGAACTTGTTCATCTTATAACTCAAGTTTGTATCCTTTAATAACTCCCATTACCCCACCTCCCAGTCCCTGGCAACCGCTGTTCTACCCTCTGCTTCTATCAGTTCGACATTTTTAGAATCTACATATGAGATCACATGGTATTTATCTTTCTGTGTATGGTTTATTTCACTTAGCATAGTACTCTCCAAGTTCATCCATGTTGTCACAAATGACAGACTTTCCTTTTTTTATGGCTGAATAATATTTCTGTGTGCATGTGTGTGTACACCACATTTCTTCATCCATTTATCCATTGATGAACATCTGTGATGATTTCATTTCTTGGCTCTTATAAGTAATGCTGCAATGAACATAGGGGTACAAAATTCTCTTTGAGATACTGATGTTATTTCCTTGAGAAGGGGGATTGATGGACTGCATGATAGTTCTATTTTTAACTTTTTGAGGAAACTCCATAATGTACTCCACAATGAGTATACCAATTTATATTCCCACCAACAGTGTACAAGGGTTCCCTTTTCTCCACACCCTTGGCAATACTTGTTATCTCTTATCTTTTTGATAAGAGCCATCCTAACAAGAATGATATCACATTATGGTTTTGATTTGCATTTCTCCAACAATTAGCAATGTTGATCACCTTTTCATATACCCATTGGTCATTTGTACATCTTCTTTGGAAAAATTTCTACTCAGGCCCTTTGCCCATTTTTAATTGAATTGTTTTCTTGCCATTGAGTTGTGTAAGTTCTTGATATATTCTAAATACTAACCCCTTATCAAATATAGAGCTTGCAAAAATTTTCTTCCATTGTGTAGGTTGCCTTTCCCTTTTATTGTTTTCTTTGCTGTGCACAAGGTTTTGAGTTTGATGTAGTCCCACTGGTTTATTTTGCTTCTGTTCCCTGTGCTTCTGGGGTCATCAAAAAAATCATTGCCAAGAGCAATGTCAAGGAGTTGTTTTTTCCCTCTATTTTCTTCTAGTAATTTTACAGTTTCAGATCTTAAAGCCTTTAATCCATGTTGAGTTAATTTTTGTATACAGTGTAAGACAAAGGTTTCATTCTTTAGCACGTGGATATCCAGTTTTCCCAATACCATTTATTGAAGAGACTTTCTTTTCCCCATTATGTATTCTTGGTGCCCTTATCAAAGAGTAATTGATTGGATGTGTGAGTTATTTCTGGACTCTCTATTCTGTTACCTTGGTCTATGTGTCTGCCTCTATGCCAGGACCATCTTGTGTTAATTACTATAATTGTTAAATATAATTTGAAATCAGGAAGTGTGATGCCTCTGGCTTTGTTCTTGCTCAAGATTCTTTGGTTATTAGGAATCTTTTGTAGTTCCACATGAATTTGGCGATTGTTTTTTTCTATTTTTGTGGAAAATGCCACTGGACTTTTCATAGAGATTACATCAAATCTGTAGATGGCTCTGAGTAATATGACATTTTAATAATACTAATTCTTCCAATCCATGCACGAGGACTATTTTTCCATTTCATGTCGTACAGGTCTTTCACCTTCTTGGTTAGATACATTCTTAAGTATTTTTCTGAGCTATCGTAAATGGTATTTTCTTGATTTCTTTTTCATATTGTTCACTGTTAGTGTTTAGAAACACAACTGATTTTGTTGTTGTTGATTTTGTATTCTGTAACTTTACTGAATTCATTTATTTTAATTCTAACAGTTTTTTGGTGAAGTCTTTAGGGTTTTCTATTTATAAGATCATGTAATCTGCAAACAGAGACAATTTAACTTCTTCCTCTCAAATCCGGATGCCTTTTATTCCTTTTCTTGCCTAACTGCTCTGGCTAGGACTTCCAGTACTATGTTGAACAGAAGTGGTGAGAGTGGGCACCTTGGTCTTACTCTTGATCTTAGAGGAAAACCTTTCAGCTTTTCATCATTGAGTAGGATGTTAGCTGTGGGCTTGTCATATGTGGCCTTCAAGTTGAGGTACCTTCTGTACCTAATTTGTTGAGTTTTTTAAAATATAACATGATGTTAAAATTTGTCAAATGCTTTTTCTGTATCTATTGAGATGATTCTATGAATTTATCCTTCATTCTGTTAATGTAGTTTATCACATTTATTGATTCGCATATGTTAATCATCCTTGCATCCCACTGATAAATCCCACTCGAACATGATGTATGATCCTACTACTGTGCTGAATATGGTTTGTCAGTATTCTTTGAGGCTTTTCCATCTATCTTCACCAGAAATATTGGCCTGTAATTTTCTTTTCTTGTAGCATTGGTATCTGGCCTTGGTAATAGGGTAATGTTGGCCTTGTAAAATGAGTTTGGAAGTGTTCCATCCTCCTCAATCTTTTGGAAGAGTTTGAGAAGGATTGGTGCTAATTCTTTAAATGCCTGGTGTAATTCACCAGTGAAGCCATTTGGTCTTAGACTATTCTTTATTGGGAGGTTTGATTACTGATTCAATCTTCTTACTCATTATTCAGATTTTCAATTTCTTCATATTTAGTCTTGGAAGGTTGACTGTTTCTAGGAATTCATCCATTTCTTCTAGGTTGTCTAATTTGTTGGAGAATAATTTGCTCAGTTCATAGTACTGTCTTATGATCCTTTGTATCCCTGCGGTGTATGTTGTACTATCTCCTTTTCCATTTACAAATTTTACTTGAGTCCTCTCTCTTTATCTCTTGCTTAGTCTAGCTAAATATTTGTCAATTTTGTTTATCTTCTCAAAAAAACCAACTCTTAGTTTCACTGATCATTTCTGTTGTCTTTTTAGTCTCTATTTCTTTTATTTATGCTCTAATATTTATTATTCCCATCCTTCTGCTGACTTTGGGTTTACTTTGTTCTTTTCCAGGTTCCTGAGGTGTGAAGTTAGGTTGCTTTAGATTTTTTTTTCTTACTGTAGGTACTTAATTGCCACAAAATTCCCTATTATTATAATAACACTGCTTTTGCTGTGTCCCATAAGTTTTGGTATATTGTGTTTCTGTTTTCATTTGTCTCAAGATACTTTTTAATTTCTCTTTGATTTTTTCTTTGATCCACTGTTTATTCAGGAGTGTGTTGTTTAATTTCCACATATTTGTGGATTCTCCAGTCTTCCTCCTATTACTATTTCTAGTTGCATACCCTCATGGCCATAAAAGACATTTGAGATTATTTAAAGCTTATCAAATTTGTTAAGATGTGTTTTGTGGCCCAACATATGATCTACCCTGGAGAACGTTCAATGTACACTTGAGAAGAATGTGTGTTCCACTGTTGTTGAATGGAACGTCCAGCATATGTCTGTTAGGTTCATTTGGTCGACAGTATTATTCAAGTCCACTGTTTCCTTATTGATTTTCTGTCTGCATAATCTATCCCTTTTTGAAAATGGCATGTTAAAGAACTTTACTAGGTTTCTATAGCTGTCTATTTCTCTTTTCAGTTCTGTTAATATTTGCATTATATATTTAGGTGCTGTAATGTTGAGTGCATATATATTTACAATTGCTCCACCCTCTTGATGAAGTAAGCCCTTTTACCATCATACAGTGATGATAGGTGCTGTAATGTTGAGTGCATATATGTTTACAATTGCTCCATCCTCTTGATGAAGTAAGCCCTTTTATCATCATACAGTAACCTTCTTTGTCTCTTGTGACAGATTCTGACTGAAAGTCTACTTTGTCTGATACAAGCATAGCCAACAACTGTGCTATCTCTTGGTTATCATTTGCAGGGAATATCTTTTTCCATTCCTTCACTTCCAGTTTATGTTTGTCTTTAAGGCTAAAGGGAGTCTCTTATAAACAACATACTGTTGGATCTTGTTTCTTCTATCCATTCAGCCACTCTGTGTCTTTTGATAGGAGAATTTAATCCACCTATATTTACAGTGATTATTGATAAGGACTTACTACTGCCATTTTGTTAACTGTTTATTGACTATTTTGTAGTCCCTTTGTTCCTTTTTTCCTCATCTTGCTGTCTTCCTTCCTTTTCCTCTTTAATGCTATATTTTTCTCTCTCCTTTTGTTTTTTTCTTTTCTCTATTTTTCTCTACTTTTCTCTACGATGCAAAAGTCTTGTTTGTAGAATTTACTAGACATAGAAGCCGTACCACTTACTTCCTCCAGCTACTGCGAGACATTTTTTCAATTATAAGGTCTCCCAGAAGTGTGATATATTAATGAAATATAGAATATGAACTTTAGCAAGTTGGTTTCTGAAAACCACCATAGTAGCAAAGTTTACAGTTAAGAGACTTAAAATAGGAAGAGTAATAGTTAGAAGTACCCTAGTCAGAAAACTCATGCAAGTACTTATAAAATATTTATATTTACTCTAAATAACTACCATAGACATTTTATATATCCTGAATTACATAATAGTAACAAATAATGACTACATATATTAAGAAACTATAAAGGTCATAAAGCAAACCCTACTTGATCTGAACCAAATGATAGATAACGATACTGTAATAGCTGGAGACTTTAACATCCCACTGACAGTACAGGACAGATCCTCCAAACAGAAAATAAACAAAGAAATAATGGACTTAAATAGAATGCTAGAACAAATGGGCCTGACTGACATCTACAGGACATTCTACCCAAAATCCACTGAATATACATTCTTCTCATCAGCTCATGGGACATTCTTTAAGATTGACCATATCCTAGGACATAAAGCATGTCTTAAAAAATTTAAAAAAATAGAAATTATAGCATGCATCTTCTCAGATCACAGCAGAATAAAGATAGAAATTAACCCTGACAGAAATTCTCATTCCTACCCAAAGTCATGCAAGTTAAACAACCTTTTCCTGAACGATTATTTTATAAATGAAGAAATCAAGACAGAAATCAAAAGATTCTTTGAATTAAATGAAAAAGGAGACACAACTTATCAAAATCTGTGGGACACACAGCTAAAGCAGTTCTGAGAGGAAAATTCATTTCCATAAATGCTTATATCAAAAAGACATAAAACTTACAAATAGACAACCTAATGAATAGACTCAAAGAGCTGGAGAAAGAACAGACTGATCTCAAACCCAGCAGAAGGCGAGAAATTATGAAGATCAAATAAGAACTAAACGAAAAGGCCAACAAAAAAACCATAAGGGAAATTAATAAAACAAAAAGTTGGTTCTTTGAAAAGATAAACAAAATAGACACACCTCTGGCTAGACTAACCAAGAGCAGAAAAGAAAAATCTCTAATAACCTCCATCAGGAATATGAAAGGAGAAATCACAACTGATGCCACAGAGACACATGATATCATCTATGAATTCTACAAAAATCTTTATGAACGCAAACTGGAAAATGTGGAGGAAATGGGCAAGTTTTTAGAAACACATAGCCTTCCTAGGCTCAACCAGGAAGAAACAGAATTCCTGAATAGACCAATAGCAAGCACTGAAATCGGGAAATCCGTACCATGCTCGTGGATTGGAAAAATCAACATTGTTGAAATGTCTATACTATCCAAAGTGATCTATAGATTCAATGAAATTCCTATCAAATTACCAACATCACTTTTCACAGATTTAGAAAAAATAATTATACACTTTGTATGGAATCAGAGAAGACCCCGTATAGCAAAACCAATTTTAAGCAATAAAAACAAAATGGGAGGTATTGGTTTGCCAGACTTCAAACTATACTACAAAGCTGTGGTTCTTAAAACTGCCTGGTATTGGCACAAGGGCAGGGACACAGACCAGCGGAACAGAACAGAAAACCCAAATATAAAACCATCCTCATATAGCCATCTAATCTTTGACAAAATAGACAAAAACATACTCTGGGGACAAGAATCCCTATTCAATAAACGGTGCTGGGAAAACTGGATAGCCACATGTAGAAGACTGAAACAGGACCCACAGATTTCACCTCTCACAAAAATCAACTCACGGTGGATAACAGATTTAAACCTTAAATGGGAAATGATTAGAATTCTAGAAGAAAATGTAGGAAAGACTCTCACAGACATTGGTCTAGGCAAAGAATTTATGAAGAAAACCCCTAAGGCAATCACAGCAACAACAAAAATAAATGAATGGGACCTGATTAAATTAAAAAGCTTCTGCACAGCCAAAGAAACAGTCACGAAAATAAACAGACAGCCTACAGAATGGGAAAAAATTTTCACATACTACACATCAGATAAAAGACTGATAACAAGAATCTATTTAGAACTCAGGAAAATCAGCAAGAAAAAAATCAAACAATCCTATCAAAAACTGGGCAAATGACATGAATAGAAATTTTTCAAAAGAAGATATAAGAATGGCTAAAAAACGTATGAAAAAATGCTCAACATCCCTAATCATCAGGGAAATGCAAATCAAAACCACAATGAGATACCACTTAACTCCGGTGAGAATGGCCTTTATCAAAAAATCTCAAAACAACACATGTTGGCATGGATGCGGACAGACAGGAACACTCATACACTGCTGGTGGGAATGCAAACTAGTGCAACCCCTATGGAAAGCATTATGGAGATACCTTAAACAGATTAAAGCAGACCTACCATTCGATCCAGCAATCCCATTGTTGGGCACATACCCAGAAGAACAAAAGTCATTCTATAACAAAGAACCCAAATGTTTACAGCAGCACAATTCACAATCGCAAAGATGTGGAAACAACCCAAGTGCCCATCAATCCACGAATGGATTAGTAAACTGTGGTATATGTATACCATGGAGTACTACTCAGCTATAAGAAATAACGGTGATACAATATCTCTTTGGTTCTCCTGGAGAGAGTTGTAACCCATTGTAATAAGTGAAGTATCCAAAGAATGGAAAAACAAGCATCACATGTACTCACCAGAAAACTGGTTTCCCTGATCATCACCTAAATGCACATTGGGGAAGGATACCAATTGGATATCAGACTGAGACCGGGAGTGGGGGGCGGAGATGTATGCCTACATGATGAGTGCGTTGCGCACCGTCTGGGGAATGGGGAATGGTCATGCTTGAAGGTGCTGACTCGGGGAGGTGGGGGGGGAGGGGATAAAGGTATGACTACATGGTGAATGCCAGGAGCACTGTCTGGAGAATGGACACGCCTGAGGCTCTGACTCAGGGGGATGGGCAGGACATGGACAATGTATATAACCTGAGCTTTTGTAGCCCCATGAAGAGCTGAAATAAAAAAAAAAAAAAAAAGAAAGAAAAAAAAAATGGAAACAGCAATAAAAAACCTTCCCAAAAAGAAAAGCCCTGGTCCAGATGGGTTCACACCCGAATTTTACCACACCTATAAAGAAGAACTGGTGCCCATCCCACATAAACTATTCTCCAATGTCGAGAACGATGGAATTCTCCCCAACACATTTTACCAAGCCAACATAACATTGATACCAAAACCAGGAACCGATGCAAAAAAAAAAAAAAAAACTACAGACCAATATCTTTTATGAATATAGATGCAAAAATTCTCAATAAAATCCTACCAAATCGAATCCAAGTGCTTATCAAAAAAATAATCCATCACGACCAAGTGGGCTTCATCCCAGAGATGCAGGGATGGTTTAACATATGCATATCTATAAATGTAATCCACCACATAAATGGAAGCAAAAATAAAGACCATATGATCCTCTCAATAGATGCAGAAAAAGCATTTGACAAAATTCAACACCCTTTTATGATAAGAATGCTTAACAAAATAGGCATAGATGGGACCTACCTAAAAATGATACAAGCCATATATGACAAACCCACAGCCAACATCATACTGAATGGGGAAAAACTGAAAGCATCCCCACTCAGAACTGGAACGAGACCAGGCTGCCCACTATCCCCATTATTTTTCAACATAGTATTGGAAGTTCTTGCGAGAGCTATCAGGCAAGAGAGCAGAATCAAGGAAGTCCAAATAGGGAAAGAAGAGCTCAAACTCTCACTCTTTGCTGATGATACGATGTTATATCTGGAAAACCCCAAGGATTCAACCAACAGACTCCTGGAATTGATCAATGAATTCAGTAAAGTCTCACGTTACAAAATCAATACACACAAATCAGAGGCATTCACATATGCCAATAACAGTTAATCAGAGAACCAAATTAAGGACTCAATACCCTTCAAAATAACAACAAAGAAAACAAAATACCTAGGAATATATTTAACTAAAGAGGTAAAGGACCTCTACAGGGAGAACTATGAAACACTGAGGAAGGAAATTGCAGAGCATGTAAATAGGTGGAACACCATACCATGCTCGTGGATCGGAAGAATCAACATTGTTAAAATGTCTATACTACCCAAAGTGATCTACAGATTCAATGCAATCCCTATTAAATTACCAACATCATTTTTCACAGATACAGAAAAAATAATTTTATGCTTTGTATGGAACCAGAGAAGAAGACCCTGTTTAGCAAAAGCAATTTTAAGCAATAAAAACAATATGGGAGGTATTAATTTGCCAGACTTCAAACTATACTACAAGGCTGTGGTTCTTAAAACTGCTTGGTATTGGCACAAGTGTAAGGACACAGACCAGTGGAACAGAACAGAAAATCCAAATATAAAACCATCCTCATACAGCCATCTAATCTTTGACAAAGAAGACAAACACATACTCTGGGGACAAGAATCCTTATTCAATAAATGCTGCTGGGAAAATTGGACAGCCACATGTAGAAGACTGAAACCAGACCCACAGCTTTCACCTCTCACAAAAATCAAATCACGGAGCATAATAACAGACTTAACTCTTAGGTGTGAAACGATTAGAATTTTAGAAGAGAATGTAGGAAAGACTCTTACAGACATTGGCCTAGGCAAAGAATTTATGAGGAAGACCCCCTAAGGCAATCACAGCAACAAAAATAAATGGGACCTGATCAAATTAAAAAGCTTCTGCACAGCCAAAGAAACAGTCACAAGAATAAACAGACAACCTACAGAAAGGGAAAAAATTTTCACATACTACACATCAGATAAAGGACTGATAACAAGAATCTATTTAGAACTCAGGAAAATCAGTAAGAAAAAATCAAACAACCCTATCAAAAACTGGGCAAACGACATGAATAGAAATTTTTCAAAAGAAGATATGAGAATGGCTAACATATGAAAAAATGCTCAACATCTCTAATCATCAGGGAAATGCAAATCAAAACCACAATGAGATATCACTTAATTCCAGTGAGAATGGCCTTTATCAAAAAGTCCCAAAACAACACATGTTGGCGTGAATGTGGATGCAGAGACACAGCTCATACACTGCTGGGGGGACTGCAAACTAGTGCAACCCTAGTGGAAAGCAATATGGAGATACCTTAAACAGATTCAAGTAGACCTACCATTCGATCCAGCAATCCCATTATTGGGCATCTACCCAAAAGAACAAAAGTCATTCTATAGAAAAGACACCTGCATCCGAATGTTTATAGCAGCACAATTCACAACTGCCAAGATGTGGAAAGAACCCAAATGCCCATCAATTCATGAATGGATTAGTAAAATGTGGTATACGTACACCATGGAGTATTACTCAGCTATCAGAAATAATGGTGATACAGAATCTCTTTTGTTCTCCTGGAGAGAGTTGGAACCCATTCTATTAAGTGAAGTATCCCAAGAATGGAAAAATAAGCACCACATGTACTCACCAGCAAATCGGTTTCCCTGATCATCACCTAAGTGCACATTTGGGAATAACACCAATTGGGTATCCGACAGAGGTGGGGGGTGGGGGGAGGGGATGGGTGTATACCTACATGACGAGTGTGATGTGCACTGTCTGGGGAATGGACACGCTTGAAGCTCAGACTCTGGGGAATGGGGGGGCATGGGCAATATATGTTAACCTGAACTTTTGTACCCTCATAATAAGCTGGAAAAAAAAATAAATAAATTTAAAAAAAATAAAAAAGAAGCCTTGAACGATACCAGGATCTTACATTAAAGCCACCGATAATCTGAAAAGATAAAATCTGATAAAAAAAAATCTAAAGCACCTGTGTGTATATACTGCAGTTCTGCTACACACTGCCATTGATTGATTGATTGAGACGGGGTTTCAGCATGTTGCCCTGGCTGGATTCGATCCCCCCACCTCAGCCTCTACAGTAGCTAGGACTACAGGCACCTGCCACTGACTTCACTTACACACTGCTTTTTGGCTACAGATGTATAAGTGACTGTCTTTTTCAAATTAGTGAAATGCTTTAAAACTGGATTGTTCACCAACAAGAAGGGTATTCTTATGTAGACTCTAAGGAAGTTTTTGACCCGTAACCAAAAGAGAATCACAAATACTAAGAAAGATTCTGCCAATTAGCTCTACTATGTCAACATGATCAGCCACTTATAAATTTGGGGCAGCAATTGGGTCTCCCTATATTACTAAATCAACATCAAAGGCCCATTCCAAGTCACAATACCATGAAAGAGTGTTAAGAGGAAAGAGGCAGAAGTAGAGCAGTGTCAGTAAGAATACAAAGCAGAGTCAGACAGACCTATGTCAAGTCCTGACTCACAATGGGTTTACATTCATCTTTAAGGCTTAAGTTTCCTCATTTATAAAATGCTGATATCTACCTGACAAGTTTGGTGTGAGGATTAAATGAGACAACACATACAAAGCACAGTGCCCATAACATTATTAGCATTCAACACTATTTTTTTTCTGCAGCTTCAAATCTCTAAATCTTTCAGTTTCTGTAGTTTCCATAAAACTAGAAACCAAAAGACAATTCTTTAGTCCCAAACAAATATTAGTTTTCATTTTCAGTAATTTTACATTAAAGTAAATGAGGGGAACTACTGGTCTAAAACATGGCAGTTAGCTTCATCAGCCACTGCTTTAGGATGCTGTGATGTTTACTTACTATACACAATCCTACAAAAGAAAAATTTTTGTCTCCAAAAAGCTGAGTGCAAATAAAATATTTTATTTCATTTTAGCAAGCCATTTCTTCATTTGTTTGGTCCTAATACATCTGTCTCCTCATAATCAAAATTTGCCTCATAAAACTATATACCACCACCAGAGAATCACCAGTAAAACCCTTTTTGGATATAAGGAGACACTAATTTCTGTTTTGTTACATCGCCACATGTTTGTAGCAAATAATTGTGAAAGAAAATGACTATGTCTAATGATTCCTCCCCGTTACTATTTTACATTTAAAACTGCATCAGCTATTTAACTGAACTTTGGGTTATGGAGAACAGCATCATACAATACAAACCTAGCATACAGAGTATGAAAGAAAACCTTATCCTTCTAGTAACTGAAGGCTAAAAGTTGTAATATGATTTCACATCAGATAATCTGCACCTTTAATGAGAAAGAATTTCCTTTACTGTTTTTGAAACACATAAAATTTCAAACAAAAAAATTTTATGGGATCAAATAAAAACTCAATCGTTTCAGCCAATACAAAAAAGTTTAAAACATGCACATGTAATATACATCAGAAATTGCTTTCCTAAGTTTTGGACTTAAGGAATCACAAAGCTGGTGACTAACACAGATGACTACCTTCTGTCGACCTTGTCTCCACTTCAAACTGTACCCTCTTTCCTTCTCTTCTAGTTCAAACTTTTCCAGTTTTTCTTCAGCCTTGTTAAATGACTGTCTTGACAGCAACTACAAAAAAAAAAAAAAAACCACCACCACCTTCAAAACCTTTTGGTCAATGGCCAAGTGAGTTCGCACAGCCTATAAAACTGCTTTGCAGTGGTAAATTATAGTGTACTGTGAAAAATACAAAGTGCCATCATTACACATCACCTTATTTTTCACGTATTCATATTCACTCTCTTCCTCTCAAAGTTAAATTCCCAGACTCAAGTAGGCAAGAAGATTCCAGGACTAGCAGTAAGGGCACAGCCACCTGGAAAACGGGGACTCTAATTCAAGCAGATCATTTAAACAAGGTCAATTTAACACACCACCACAAATCCAAAAAGGTCAAGGAAGGCCACCATTCACAATGTTGTCATGTGCAGTAACAATTAAAGAAAATAAAGTCACAGGTGTTGGTTAGCAGACTCTTTGCGGAAAGTGAAGGAGGAAAAGAGTTAAGGGAAAAATAAGTTTCCCAAGAAAATAAAGTTGGTGTTGAAAAATAAAAAGGAGAGAGAAGATTCGGGTTACCGGAGAAAATTGCTTCAAGAAATTAGTACTACCCCTGAGCCCTCAGCAAAACTGTCATTAAATCTCTCTGTCTGGTGCCGAGTGCTGCATTAACCATGCGATCCCCTCCCGTCCTCCCGCCCAAGTTCTGCGTCAAAATGAATTTCAGGTGAGTCTGGGGGCCGAGTGGACAGTTTCCCGCTTGGCGGTAACTGCAACCGCGGCGTGCGAAACTCCGCCGGCCACAGCGCGCCAGCCCACAGAGGCGCTCCTGGGCAGGTGCCACCCACGGCGGCCCCCCGTCCCGGACAAGGACACGTCCCCTCCACGTGACCAGGGCAGGTCCACTAGCCCAGGCGCGAGGCCGCCCCGCACTGAGCGCCGCCGCCGCCTTCAATCAGCGTCTGGGACTCGGGGCGGGACGGCCGGGGGAGGGGCGGGGTCGCGACCCTCCCGCGTCCCGGGCCCCACAGCCGCCAGCGCCGCCGCACAGCGACCGCCACCCGCGAGGCCAAGGCTGCCTGTGACCGAGCCCGGCGCGCCGCCAGCCCCGCGGGCACGACCGACCGGGGGTCCGTGCGCAGCAGCAGCAGCGCCCGGCCGGGCTCCGGGCCCTCTCGCTCACCTCACGGTGCGCCGCCTCCTGCCGGTGTGCGCCGGGGAGCGTCCAGGGCGGTCCTGCCCGCTGCCCCAGCGCCGCCGCCCTGTGCTCCCCTCCGAGTGCTGCCGCTCCAGCCGCCCGAGAGGCCGCCACGTCTTCGTCTCTGCAGCCCGCCAAGGCCGCCACGGCCGCCGCCGACGCCTACTCTTCCCTGTCGGCGCAGAGGCGTCCGCGCCGTGGAGCCTCCACGCTAGTCCTGCCCGCCGCCGCAGCGCCTCAGCCGCCCCCTAAGTCACCTGACCCAGCGGCCTCCACGCCCCCAACCCCGCGCCCTCCTCTGTGCGCCTGCGCGCCGCCTGACGCCGCCTGCGCCCCCCCTGACGCCGCCTGCGCGCCCCCTGACGCCGCCTGCGCGCCGCCTGCGCCCCCCCGTGAGGCCGCCTGCGCGCCCCGCCTCACGCCGCCTGCGTGCCCCCTGACGCCGCCTGCACCCCCGTGACGCCGCCTGCGCCCCCCCCCCCGTGACGCCGCCTGCGCGCCCCGCCTCACACCGCCTGCGTGCCCCTGGCGCCGCCTGCGCCCCCCTGACGCCGCCTGCGCACCCCGTGACGCCGCCTGCGCGCCGCCTGCGCCCCCGGTGAGGCCGCCTGCGCGCCCCGCCTCACGCCGCCTGCGCGCCCCCGTGACGCCGCCTGCGCGCCGCCGGACGCCGCCTGCTCCCCCGTGACACCGCCTGCGCGCCCCGCCTCACGCCGCCTGCGCGCCCCCTGACGCCGCCTGCGCCCCCCCCGTGACGCAGCCTGCGCGCCGCCGGACGCCGCCTGCGTGCCCCCTGGCGCCGCCTGCGCCCCCCGTGACGCCGCCTGCGCGCCCCGCGTGACGCCGCCTGCGCGCCCCCTGACGCCGCCTGCGCGCCCCGTGACGCCGCCTGCGCCCCCCGTGACGCCGCCTGCACGCCCCGCCTCACACTGCCTGTGCGCCCCCGTGACGCCGCCTGCGCGCCACCTGACGCCGCCTGCTCCCCCGTGACGCCGCCTGCGCGCCCCGCCTCACGCCACCTGCGCCCCCGTGACGCCGCCTGCGCCCCCCCTTGACGCTGCCTGCGCGCCCTGACGCCGCCTGCGCCCCGCCTCACACCGCCTGCGCGCCCTGACGCCCCCTGCGGCCCCCGTGACGCCGCCTGCGCGCCCCGCCTCACGCCGCCTGCGCCCCCCGTGACGCCGCCTGCGCCCCCGTGACGCCGCCTGCGCCCCCCTGACGCCACCTGCGCGCCCTGACGCCGCCTGTGCCCCCCGTGACGCCGCCTGCGCGCCCCCTGACGCCGCCTGCGCGCCCCCGTGACGCCGCCTGCGCGCCCGTGACGCCCCCTGCGGCCCCCCGTGACGCCGCCTGCGCGCCGCCTGCGCCCCCCGTGACGCCGCCTGCGCCCCCCCGTGACGCCGCCTGCGCGCCCCGCCGGACGCCGCCTGCGCCCCCGTGACGCCGCCTGCGCGCCCCCTGACGCCGTCTGCGCCCCCCGTGACGCCGCCTGCGCGTCGCCGGACGCCGCCTGCGCGCCCCGCCAGACGCCGCCTGCGCCCCCGTGACGCCGCCTGCGCGCCCCCTGACGCCGTCTGCGCCCCCCGTGACGCCGCCTGCGCGTCGCCGGACGCCGCCTGCGCGCCCCGTCTCACGCCGCCTGCGTGCCCCCTGGCGCCGCCTGCGCCCCCCGTGACGCCGCCTGCGCGCCCCGCCTTACGCCGCCTGCGCGCCCCCGGACGCCGCCTTCGCCCCCCGTGACACCGCCTGCGCGCCCCGTGACGCCGCCTGCGTGCCCCGTGACGCCGCCTGCGCGCCGCCGGACGCCGCCTGCTCCCCCCCATGACGCCGCCTGCGCCCCCGTGACGCCGCCTGCGCCCCCCCGTGACGCCGCCTGCGTGCCCCGTGACGCCGCCTGCGCCCCCGTGACGCCGCCTGCGCCCCCCCTGGCGCCGCCTGCGCCCCCCGTGACGCCGCCTGCGCGCCCCGTGGCGCCGCCTGCGCCCCCCTGACGCCGCCTGCGCCCACCTGACGCCGCCTGCGCGCCCCCTGGGTTTTCGGCGACAGTGAAGGAGAGTCCCGGCTGCAGCCGAGCCCCTAGCCGGCGGGCGGCCGCACCGCCGCCCTTAACTGCGAGTCTCCGGTAAGGTGCGTGTCTTGCGAATACTGACTCCCAGTCCGTGCCTCGCTTGTTTCTCCCTTCTCTTAATACTTTCTTTCTTAGGCAAAAGCTTTTGATATTGGCAAAGACATACCAATGTTTTCTTTCGTAGATTTTACTTCGGTGGTGTTATCTGAAAAGTCATTGCCAAACCCAAGGTTACCTAGAAGTGTATTCTCTCCTGTGCTGTTTTATAGAAGTTTTACGTTTTGTGTTTTAATTGAGGTCTGAGAAGTTGAGCCGTGAAAGTGGAGAGTAGAATGATGATTACCCGAGGGGTGTTGGGGCGGGGTGTGGGCCTCAGGTACCCAGTTGCACACAGAAGGACTAGGTTGTGAAATCTGTTGCGCAGCAGGGCGACTGTAGTCAATAAGAACGTATTGTAGATTTCAAAATAGCTAAGATAGTAACTTCAGATGTGTGACCACAAAAACGATAGGTGATTGGGCCGATGGATGTGTTAACAACCTTGGTTCAATTATTCCGCACTGTATACATGTATCAGAACATGACAGTTTACCCCATAGATGTATACTATTAGGGTTTGTCAAGTAAAAATAACATGAGTTATAAAATTAGGTCTAAGATTCACTTTCAGTTAATTTTTGAGAAGGAAGGACTGTCTCGATTCTTTCTTTTGCTTTTCTTTTTTTGGCATATAGATATGCAGGAGTTCCACCATCATTTTTGAAAAGGCTGTCCTTCCTCCGTTAAACTGCCTTTGCCTTTTTCGAAAAGGTCAATTGACTGTGTTTCTGTGCTTTTATTTCTGGTTTCTCTGTTCTGTTTGGTTGATCAATTTGCAAGTCCTTCAACTTTGTTCCTCCCCTCTGATATTGTTGGCTTCTGTGGGTCTTTTACCTTTTCGTATAAACTTTAGAATGAGTTTGTCACTTTCAAGTTGTCAAAATAACTTGCTGATGTTTTGAATGGAATTGTTTTGAATTTATGGATCAAGTAAGAGAATTATCATCTTAACATTTAGTCCTCTTATCTATGAACATGAAAAAAATCTCTTCGTTTATTTAGATTTTGATTCAACGGTTTTGTAGTTTTCCTCATATAGAGGAAGACTTTGTTGGTTCTTTGGGATTTTGCTACATAGAAAATTGAGTTATCTGTAAGCAAAGAGCATTTTATTTCTTCCTTTCCAACCTATATATCTTTTATTTCTTTTTCTTAAGGCATTTAGCTAGAAGGGGCTTCAGTTCCCCACTTCAAGCCACCACTTTGAAATCCCTCGAAAAATCAACCACAGCAACCACTTAAAAATGAAAAAAATAACTCTGATGAAGTAAAATTTCCTTCCTTTTGATTTATGTCTGTGGATAGAAGGCCAACGCTGTCAGGTGAGCCCTTGTTATTTAATTAACATAAGCCATACTCACAGTCCATGGGGTGGAGACAATGGCAACAAAAAGCCTGTCTTCAAGGCCGTGCTTTACAAGAGCCATTTAGGATTCAAACTGATTTTAGACAGGCAAAATAGGATGCCATTTCCACTCTCTGGAAATGAAAAATGCAAATCCAAAATGTTAACCTAGTGCACAGTGAAGAACAAAATCATACTATAATTATATTCATCTTAGTTCTGTGATTATGTGCATGAACATGAAGAAAGACAAACATCAAGGAGAAATCAATGGAGAATGGAATTGTGTGTATAGGAGGTAGTTGTTAACATTTCCTTATGCCAATTTATACTTTTAAATGCAAGCATGTATTTCTGTGATAAAAGTAGAAAATCTAGAAAGGCATTTTAAAAAGTATCTTTGCAAAAGCTAAAAGTTCTTACAATTAAAAAGGAAGTCATGAAGCTCATGTCACACAGTGTTACCCGCTGGCATTTATACCAGAATTTGCCATTACAAATTAGACATTAGTTGCTTTTAAAACTGCTTGAATTATGCAGCCATGCAAACTAAAATATAAAAATATGAAATGTTTCCATCATTTAATATCTATCATTAAACCGAAAAAGCAAGATGTTTTAAAGTCTCTGGGGGAAACTTTAAGTGAAAATGGGAAGAGGGTAACACTGGGAAATGCTTATATCTGTTCTCTTTAACGTTTTACAGAGCACACACCCTGTGCCGGTCACATAAGCTGCTGCAGGAGGCTCCTGTGTCGGGGGTCCCCATTCTTCACCCTCCACAGATGCATCCCCTTCTCCACGTGGAGACTCCTCAGTTCCTTCCATTGAAGAGACAGCGCTGCTTCTGTGGACCCTTGACTCTGAGTCAGGCCATGTGACTTGTTCTGGTCAATGGGATGCCTGCTGATGTGACACCTGAGGAGGCTCAGGACAGACTTGTGTTTTTCTGTGCCACTGCTGTGAGCGTGTGCCTGGGCTCTGGCTGAGGGATGAAGTGTGAGGTGAATCATCCCAGATGGGGCCATCCTGGACCATCCAACAGCAGCTTCTCTGGACAGGTAAGAGACCCCAGTGAGAGGAGAGCATTGCTGAGCCAGAGTGTGGACGTGCAGGCCTGTGAGCTCATTGTTTTGGGCCAGGGGAGTTGGATGGGAGGGTTGTGGGGGTGTGGTTGTCCCAAAGCATCATCATGACAGGAGAGGACAAACGGGTACAGCTGCCCATAGTTTCTACCAACCATTTGTCAGTAACATTTCTATGTTATAATAGTTGTAGCAAATTAGATATCAGTAGATTTAACATACTTGTAGAGTTTCTGTATTTCTTTATAAAAAATACCTTTGAGATGTAATTCACCTGTTTAAATTGTACAGTTGAATGACTTTTTTGTGTATTTATAAAGTTTTATATTCATCAATACAACTCACATTAGAACATTTTTCTTACTCTAAAAAAAAAAAAATCTCACCCCTTGTAGACATAATCCTCCAACCTTCCATCCCCTCCAGCCCTAGGCAACCAGTGATCTACTTTGTCTGTATAGATTTGTCCTTTCCGGACATTTCATCAAAATGGAGTCATGCAATTTATGGTCCTCTATGACTAGCTACTTTCGCTCCGTATGTTTTCAAAGTTCATCCCTGTTACAGCTTGTATCAGTACTTCATTTTTTTCCCAGTCAACAATTTACTAACTACAATTAATCTAAATTAAGATCTGTAGATGTACTAAAATTATAAGTTTTATATCTATGAAGTTATTCTAAGGTTTTTTTATGGTGGTACAATAGGCCGGGCGCGGTGGCTCATGCCTGTAATCCTAGCCCTCTGGGAGGCCGAGGCGGGTGGATCGCTCGAGGTCAGAATTTTGAGACCAGCCTGAGCGAGACCCCGTCTCTACTAAAAATAGAAATAAAAAAATTATCTGGACAACTAAAAATATATATAGAAAAAATTAGCCGGGCATGGTGGCACATGCCTGTAGTCCCAGCTACTCGGGAGGCTGAGGCGGTAGGATCGCTTAAGCCCAGGAGTTTGAAGTTGCTGCGAGCTAGGCTGACGCCACAGCACTTACTCTAGCCCAGGCAACAAAGTGAGACTTTGTCTCAAAAAAAAAAAAAAAAAAATACTATAGTGGTACAATATTTCTAACATAAAATTTACCATTTTAACCCTTTTTGGGTATAAAGTTAGTCATGTTAAGTACATGCATGTTGTTGTCCAACCCTCACCACTGTTCATTTCTGGTGATTTTACATCATCCCAAATTAACACTCTGTGCCCATTAAAAAGTAACTCTTCATCTTTCCTCCCCCTGAGGCCCTGGTAACCGGTATTCTACTTTATGTTTATATAAATTTTCCTATTCCATATACCCACGTAAGTCAAATCATACAATATTTTATTATTTGTGTCTGGCTTATTCCACTTAGCCTAATGTTTTCAAGATTCATCCATGTTGTAGCACATATCAGAATTTTCTTCCTTTCTAAGGCTGAATACTTTCTATTTTATGGATACGTTTCATTTTCTTTATCCATTCTTGTGTTGACGATGGACATCTGGATTGTTTCCACCCTAGCTATTGTGAATAATGCTTCTGTTCATGTACAAGTTTTTGTAGAGATACACGTTTTCATTTGTTTTTGTGAAATAATGAGAAATACACGTATATTGGTCTCTGCCCCTGGTTACTGACACAGACCTCCTAAATCTCTTGGAATTTCCTGGATGTTACAAGCGTATTTTGTTCTAATGAGGAGACTCTTGTTGAGATTCTGGATGGGGGCTGGTCACCAGAAAGACCAAGCCATGATTAGAAGCTTGAAACTTTCAGCCCCCTACCCTGACCCACCATGCTCTGGAGAGGGGGGAGGGGCAGGAAATGGAGTTCATAATCCATCATGCCTACGTGATAAAGTCTCCATGAAAATCCCTGAACCCCTATGGGGTTTGTAGAGCTTCCCAGTTAGTGAACACACCCTTGTGCTGGGAGGGACAGAAGCTCCTGTGCTTATGAACCTTGCTGACCCTTGCCCTACGTATCTCCAGCTGGCTGTCATCTCGTTCATTGATATAATAAACCAGTGAACATAAGTATTTCCATAAGTTCTATGAGGCATCCTAGAAGATTATTGAACCTGAGGAGGGGTCATGGGAACCCTGACTTATACATAGTCTGTCAGAAGTACAGGTCACAACCCAGGGGTTGCAATTGTTGCCCCAAGTGGTGGGGGGTACCGTCTTGTGGAACTGAGCCCTCAATCTGTGGGGTCTCTCCTAACTGCAGTTAGTGTCAGAATTGAGTTAAATTGTGGTATGCCCAGTCAGTGTTCACCAGAGAAGTAGTTGTTGGTGGGTTCAAACCCCTCCCATTTTGGTTGTAGAAGTGTTCTGTGTTGAGTAGTGAGTGGGAGAGATAGAAAACTTAGTTTTGTGTTTGTATACATATCTTGGAATGAAATTGCTGGGTCATGCTGTTTTTTGTATACATACATGGGAATGAAATTGCTGGATCATACCGTAACTCTATGTTTAACCATTCTCAAATGGTTAAGGAACTGCTAGATTTTGTTCCAAAGTGGCTGCACCATTTTCATTCCCACCAGGTGTATGTGAGGGCTCCATTTACTCCATATCCTCAACATTCTTTGTCAAGTTTTTTTTTTAATTATAGCCATCATTGTTGAGTTCTTAATTTCTGCACAATTGGAGCATGCATTTGTGCCAAAATAGGTTTCAAATGCAAATTGAATAAAAATGATAACATTTCTTCAACAGTAAACACAGGAACATTAATTTATAAGCACCATTTTATATTATAGGACTTTAAGCCCTTTAAGCAAAAAGTGGAAAATAAAATCAAGATAAATATAATTTAGTATCTATCTTAGTCAATTAGGGCAGCTATAGCAAATGACTGTAAACTGGGTAGCTTATAAACAGTAGAAATTTATTTCTCACCATTCTGGAGGTTGGAGAATCCAAGATCAAGGCATTAGCAGCTTCTGTGTCTGGTAAGGACAGGCCCTGCCTCCTGGTTTATAGATGGTATTCTTCTTGGTACGTCCTCATGGGCTGAAGGGAAAAGGGAGGTCTTTGGAGTCTCTTTAGTAAAGGCAGTAATACAGTTGATAAGGGCTCCACCCACATTCCCTAATCTCAAAGACCCACTTCCTAATACTATCACATTGGGTGTTAGGCCTTCAACATCTGAATTTGGGGAGGTACACAAACATTCAGTTCATATTGATAATATTCAAATGTTAATGTAAGAGTGGTGAATTCACCAGGTTTTCCCAGCATCGGTACAGGAAGATTTCTCATGCAAAGTTTAGGGTATATGGAAGTAAAAAGTTTACTTACTTTTCTGAAAAAGAAAGAAGGAGAGAAAGAAGGAAAATGACACAGCAAGAAGGAAGGTGGAAAGTGCTGGCGGCTGAGGAAAAGTGGCTTGGTGTTTTCAAAGGGTAAAAATGGCTTTTTGTTTCCTTAGCTGCACACTGATAACAGAAGCAGCTGTGGAGCCAATGTGTTTGCTTTTTCCAATTTTTTTTTTTTTTTTTTTGCCTCTTCTCTGTGAGGCTGGCTTTATCTGAGTCCTTGAAAGCTGTCCTGGCAGGAACTGAGGCAAAGAGCCTGCAGCCCTGTTATCTGTTTAGCGCTCTTCAGGGCTGGGAAAGAAACTCTTAGAGATAACGAGTTAGGCTTGAGGACTGTGAGTTGAGTTTCAGGTATTTAATGAAACAAAGCAAAGCGTCTGCTGTGCTGTAAAGTTTTCTCTTCAACGGGGCCATTATGTGTTGTGAGTTTATTCCTCTTATTTTCTGTTTGATAGTTTATTTTCCTCCTGCAGGTAGGTTATGAACAAGGCCACCTTTCAGTTAATTTCAAAGAAGAAAAAGAAAAAACATAGCAACTATTTTCCTGCTTTCAGTTTCTTTGAAGAGTAAACTTTTTGCTTAGTGATTACAACATAGAAAATATTGTGTCCATTTGGCATATGTGAATGACTCAGTGTCTCCTAGATAGATTTCACGTTGAGTCTAAAGCCACTTCTACTCTCAAGAAAATTTTAAAAATATGATTTGTATCTGGAATGGAATGCTCAAGATGATATTATTACTTGTCTCCTAGAGTAATAAAGCAAAGACTGCACTAAGCAAATTTTCTTGTTTAAGAAGGGCCACTACCTAAAGAGTTTAAGTATATACTTCTCAAAAAGTTTCTTAGCCTTTCATCATTACTCCTAACAATTTCAAAAGCTAAACTCATAAAATTTTTAACTTCCTTTAAGTTTCTACTGACACTGGTGCAGTATACAGTCATTTTATTTTTATACTAAATGTTCCATTTAGTAAATGAGATCTCTCAATCTAAGTTGGGAAAACCTGATACAAGCCAGGTGATTGGAATATAGGCTGGCTGGCACTAAGGATGGAAGGGAAAATGCACATCAGAGCCAAGGATGTGCAGGTGAACAGGTGACCTTACACTTCAAATGGCATCCAGTTCTCTACCTGATGCCCAGGGGGCTAAATGCGCTGAGTGACAACTGCCTCTGAGCCCGGGAGTTGTGGACTTTGTTTCTGGTAACTGTCAGAGCTCAAGGGGGCTTCTGTTGTGCTTGCAGACTTGACCCTGCTGGTCTGTGCTGGGGGGATTCTAAGTCTGTTTGTGGCTGGTCATTATTGTCAACAAAACCTGCTAAGATCTTTGAGAATTTTTATGACCAGCTAGCTCAAGGGCATGGCCACATGTCCATGCTATTGCTTAGAGAACATATCTGTTTTCAAGTGACGATTCTTTCTAGTTTTATTTTCAGAACTACATAGGGCACAGTGGAGGTATGTATTAGTTTATTAAGTATGAAATGTCTGATTTCCTTAAATACTAAGTCTGACAATTGATATCTCTGACATTTCACTCTGATACTTCTTGTTTTATGCTTATTGTAAAGGTACATCCTTAGTCTTTCAAACACACATTTTGGCTTACGATTATCTTTCAAATTGCTTTTAGATCAATTTTTACGAAACCATGGCTCTGTCAAAAATTTGTGTTATTTCTGAATGTCAAACCAATTTCTGTTGTCAAACCAATGCAGCACAGACAGCTTGAAATATCACCAAAGTGTTTGGGAAGGATGTGTCTGATGAACACTTGGTACGTGGATGGTTTCAGAAGTTCTGTTCTGGTGATTTTAATCTCGAAAATGAGCCACATGGGTGACCTGAGACCAAAGTGGTTAATGATGAGCTCAAAGCTGTAGTGCAGGAAAATCCATGTGAACCTACATGTGAATTTGCAGGGAGTTAGCTACGCTCCCAGCAAAAAATTGGGTCCCTCAGGCAGGGGTCATCACAAAAGATAAGGAAATAATAGAAAATAGAAAATAATAGAATATGGTAATAAAAAAATACACAGAGACAAACGTACAGTTTTATAAAAAAAAGATTTATGAAAAAAGGGGCAGTCTTGGGAGAACCCACTGCATTCCTGTGACCTGTGAGGCCACCGGTAAAGTTTCATATCAGTATTTATAGGCACAGTTGCCAGGGGTAACAGATTTACATAATAACAGGTAGTTCATTTTAGGTTCAAAGTCTCCCAAAAAGCTTCTAGAGATCCTTTAAGTAACTCTATCTATGTGAGCAAAGGGTTACAAAATCTTCCTACGACAAATTTGTAAGTTCTAAGATAAAGCTATCACTTTAACAGAAAGGATAAACAGAGATACAGTGGCTCTATATTTCTTTATCTAGTTATTGTGGATTGAGACAGGTAGTCAGGAGTCAAGCAGGAACTGTCCCTTGGGCTAATTGCTTTTAGCCGCAGGTGTCTGTCCGGCAGGCACTCTTTGATCAGCTGTCATCCCATGGCTCCTTGCAAACCTGCTTTGTCCTACAAAGCAGGTGAGAACCACAGGTTTGAGACTGCAGTGTCACCTTGGAAAGCAGCTGCCACTGACCTTTGAGATGCGCTCCTGAGGCAAGGCAGCTTTTGATTTGTGAATTAACACGTTCACATATTCCTTCAGGGCAAAGCCCTGGAAAACTTCTGAGATCATTTCTGTCTCTAATATAGCAATATTAATCTATGGAGAAACATGAATTAGCAGCAAGGTTTGACGTTACTATTCCAACAATATTGGAGCATTGGAAACAAATCAGCAGGCTAAAGAAGCTGGATAGATGGGTACTGCATGAATTAAACGAGCATCAGAAGAGAAATCATCTCGAAGCTTGCCTTTCTTTGCTGTCATGACATAAAGATAAACCGTTTCTACACTGTATTGTTATGTGTGATGAAAAATGGATTCTTTATGACAATCACAAGCATTTAACACAATGGTTGGATAAAGATGAAGTGCCAAAACACAAGCCAAAACTGAATATTCATCAAAAAAAAAGCTAATGGTGTCTGTTGGGTGGTCCAGCACTAGTATTATCTACTACAGCTTCATGAAACCTGGTGGATTGATTATAACAGATGTCCACTGCAGCCAATTGGATGAAATGATGAGGATGCTTGCAATAAAGCAGCTGACATTGGTCAATAGAGACAGCCCAATCGTCTTGCAAGACAACACTTGACCACATGTCACACAAACAAAGCTGCTCAAACTACAGAGGCTGGACTTGGAAACTCTCTGTCATCTACCATATTCACGAGACCTTGTACCAACTGGCTACCACTTCTTCCAGGCTTTGGACCACTTCTTGCAAGGAAAAATATTCAATACTCAACAAGCTGTGGAAACCACCTTTTGCGATTTCACAACCACTCTCTCTCTAGGCTCTTCGCTGCTGACATAAATAAGCTACCATTAACATAGCAAAACTGGGTCTATAGTTTAGGTGGACACTTTGATTAATTGTACTGCTTCTTGTTTGAGATATAATAAATGACACTTTTGATTCTGTAACAGACATTTTATATTTAATGACCTAATAAATAAAGATGATTCCAGCAGCATTTTTTCAAAATGCACTACCACACTGAATCATACTTTCTGACAGGCAGTGGAGTACAGTGGCTTGGGATTCTGGTTCCACAGCTTCAGGCCAGCTCTGTGGTAGTGGGTAACTTACTTTCCCTCTCTGTGCCTCAGTTTTCTAATCTTTAAAAACAGCATATGATAGTAACCTACCCCATAGAACTGTTATGAAGATTAAATTATTTAACATTTGTAAATAATATCTGGAACATAGTAAATGCTCATTGAATTTTAGCCATTACTGTTGCTCCTGTTGACATCAGGTATAAAAGAATAAGTGTGACTCTGGTTCATGACCTTGGGTAGAATCATAAGATAAGCACTGTTTTAGGGAGTATTTGTACGGGGTATTTTCATTATCCAAAATAGTCTCACTAATAAGGCACTATTAGAGTAGAGCAGTGTTACAAAGTAAGATCATTAAATAGAAGCCTATGGTACAGAATGGGCAACTCTTACAGTACATTGATATGTTTTGACTTTCTGTAGTATCATGTCTGTAAGTCCTTGGGATTTTAGCTTTTTGGATCAACTTGCCGTTAACAATTTTAATTTTTAACTTCTGTCAATGTTATGTACTTTTCCATTAGCTGAAAAGGACTCCCCAGGTCATTATGCAGATGTCTCTGTCAGGACAATGTGCCCTTGAAACATGCTGTTTATGATCTGACTGTTTGTCTGAAGTCTTCTAGGACACACAGTTTCTGGCCGGCAGCAAAGATGGTGCAGCATTTATGATCATTAAGTGAGTGCTAGTCTCCATGTTGAGCGTACATCTGTCACTGGGGATGCCATCTCGGTGTGAATGTGTGTGAAAACCTCAAGGTGGGTCCTTGGAGAGACCATTGCTGTGTGATTCTGAAAGGTTAGGTTGAGGTCCGTCCTTTGGATTTGCTCCGGTCCTCTCTTCTTCAACCACCCCTCAGTGTCTCTGTCATGTGGTGCTATTGTCTTTGTGGTCTCCCTGTCTCCACCTCATCTCCCATCCATTTGCTATCCTGCCACCCCCCAGTGACCTTTCTAAAGGTCTCTTCCCAGATGTGCTTACTCTCCTTGGCAACACTATTCATCCTTTTCCTCACACCACACATACATACACACAAACATGTATACCACACACCCCCTCACACACACTGTGCACAACACAAACACACACACACCCCACACTCACATACATCCTACATACACACCATGAACACCTCCCATATACTCACACACACCACACACACTCACTACTTCAAAGGCTCCACTTCACCCACTACTTCTACCCTGACCCTAAACTACAACCACTGGCTTACTTCCACCAGGATTTTCATTGCCCCTTCCTCTGGGGGACTTTGTGTCCACATCTGGTCTCCCTAGGGAGGGTCTAGTCCTTCTACAGGGTCTCCATCCTCCTTCCCCATGCCTGCTGAGTCACTGGCTCTGCTGTACCATCTTGGTTTTCCTGCCTGTCTTCCTTTGACAGCTCTCATCATCATGCATTGCAGGCACCTTTTGACAAGTCCACATTCCGGCACCAACAGTACCTTCGTCGTTTTTATGTTCCAGCACCTCGGACTGTGTCTGACACACAGTTGACAGTCATTTATAATTTCTGAGCACCTGCATGCATGAATGCACACAGATATTAGGATAAACATTCAAAAAGTACTTTCCTTTTTCCTGAATCTGTGATCCAGTTCACTTACCTGTTGGCTTGCACCTGAGATAATTAAATTTCTATTGAAAATATTAATAAACCAAGTGAATCTCAATGTTATCTCTGCAATTTATGCTTTCATTGAGATGGACAAAGACTATCAACAGTAGGCCCCATATGTAGGGGGTTGAGTTGGAGAATTAGCATAGAAGGAATTGGAATCTTCAATGATTTCTATTTATACCACCATACAGAAGAGAAAGGATGAAAAAGACATACATAAATGAGATTAGAAACTAAAAAAATGAAGTTATATAAAGTTATATACTGTGCAAATTCTATATAAAAATCTCTGTTTTCCATTTGGGGTACAGTGCCTCGGGATTTTTGTCTTGTAACTTATTAATAGGAGTGTTGTACCACGATTACATTGCCAAAACTACCTGAATAGCGTCTGTGCTAAATTTTTATGGAGATTACTTTAAGGTTGACTTGGCATAGACTAGACAGCATACATTTAGAGGGCACAATGTGGTAAGTTTTGGTGTATGTAGACCCATGAAATCATTACCACTGTCAAGGTACTAAACACATCTATAATTTCTGAGGACACTCTTCTTTTCCTTTCCTTCCCGCTTCCCCAGGCTCCCCCATACCCGGCCAGCTGCTTATCTATAGATTATTTTGCATGTTCTAGAATTTCATATAAAATGGAACCATTCAGTACTTACACTTTTTTGTCTGGCTTCTTTTATTCAACATAATTATTTGGGGACTCATTTATATTGTTACATCTAAAAAGAGTTGATTCCTTCTATTCCTGAGTAGTATTCCATTATATGGATATACTCATCTGTGGCTATGTTTTCAACGTGTTCCCTCCAAAATTCAAATGTTGCCTTTGTGATAGTATTTAGAGGTGGTGCCTTTTCGGGGTGATCAGGCGAGGAGGGCTGCCCTCTCGTGAATGGGATCAGGCCCTTTTTAAAAGAGGCTTCATGCAGTGTGCAGTGTTCAGCTTGCTTGCCCTCCCACCTTCTGCCATGTAAAGATGCAGCAAGAAGGCCCACCTGAGACGCTAATACCGTGTTCTTGGACTTCCTAGTCCCACAACTATGAGAAATTAATTTCTGTTCTTTATAAGTCACCAGTCTATGGTATTCTGTTATAGCAGAACAAATGGACTAAGTAACCTGTTCATGGGCATTCATTTGCGTTGTTTCAAGTTTGGGGAAGTTACAGATAAAGTTGCTATGAAGAGTAGTGCACAACTCTTTATGTAGGAATATACTTTCATTTCTCTTGAGTAAATACCCAGTAGTAGAATGCCTAAGGGCATCTGGCAAACACATGCTGAACTTTTTTTTTTAATTTTTTATTTCAGCATATTACAGGGATACAAATGTTCAGGTTATGTATATTGCCCTTACCCCACCCGAGTCAGAGCTTCAAGTGTGTCCATCCCCCAGACGGTGTGCATTGCACCCATAAGGTGTGAATATACCTATCCCCTCCTCCCCCTTCCCCTCTGCCTGACCCCTGATGCATGTTACTGCTATATGTGCACTTAAGTGTTGGTCAGTTAAGTCAATTAATACCAATTTGATGGTGAGTACATATGGTGCTTGTTTTTCCATTCCTGTGATACTTCACTTAGTAGAATGGGTTCCAGCTCTATCCGGGATAATACCAGAGGTGCCAGATCACCATTATTTTTCGTGGCTGAGTAGAACTCCATGGTATACATATATCACATTTTATTAATCCACTCCTGTATTGATGGGCACTTGGGTTGTTTACACACCTTTGCAATTGTGAATTGTGCTGCTATAAACATTCTAGTGCAGATATCTTTTTTCATAGAATGTCTTTTGTTCTTTTGGGTTGATGCCCAGTAATGGGATTGCTGGATCCAATGGTAGTTCTACTTGTAGCTTTGCGATATCTCCGTATTACTTTCCACAGAGGTTGTACTAGTTTGCAATCCCACCAGCAGTGTACGAGTGTTCCTATCTCTCTGCATCTAACATTTTTGTTTTGGGACTTTATGATAAAGGCCATTCTCACTGGAGATAAGTGATATCTCATTGTGGTTTTGATTTGCATTTCCCTGATGATTAGAGATGTTGAGCATTTTTTCATGTGTTTCTTGGCCATTAGCCTATCTTCTTTTGAAAAGTTTGTTTTCATGTCCTTTGCCCACTTTCTGATACGGTTGTTTGATTTTTTTCTAGCTGATTTTCCTGAGTTCTGTATACATTCTAGTTATCAGCCCTTTATCAGGTATGTAGTATGTGAATATTTTCTCTTGTTGTGTAGGTTGTCTGTTTGCTCTTGTGATAGTTTCCTTGGCCGTGCAGAAGCTTTTTAATTTGATCAGGTCCCATTTATTTATTTTTGTTGTTGCTATGATTGCCTTTGGGGTCTTCTTCATAAATTCTTTCCCTAGACCAATATCTGTAAGAGTTTTTCCAACATTTTCTTTCTGTTGCCAAATTGTTTTCCAAACCGGTTCTACCTATTTTCCATTTCCACCACCAATATAAGAGAGTTTCAGTGGCTCTGCATCCCCAGCAGCTATTGGTATAGTCTGTCTCTAATTTTAGCTGTTCTAATATGTGGCTAGTGCTATATCATTGTGGTTTTAATTTTCATTTCTTTAATGAGTAATGATGTGGAGCATCTTTTTTGTGCTTACTTGCTATCTATATGTCATTGGTGAATTATCTGTTCAAACCTTTTGCTAATTTTTATTAGGATTATTTTTCTTCTTAATATTAAACTGAAAGTGCTCTTTTTATGTTTTAGTTACAAATCATTTGTTGGTTATATGTTTTGCAAGAGTTTTTTCCCAGGTGTGCACTTGCCATTTCATTTTCTTCACAATAACTTCTAAATAGCAAACATTTTGATGGAGTCAACTAGTTTTCTCATAGCTGCCTGAATAGATTTATCCTTTGGACCTGTTTTGTCACAAGACAAATATATGGTTAATATATATCAACATATAGTTAAATTTATATGGAATCAATAAAGAAGAAAAATAAGTGCACCAATATTAGTGCAATTATTTAATTATATAACTTCTTGTTGATATAACATTAGTGAAAAAATTCTGAATTCTTTAATGTGTTTGCCATCTTACATACACATCACAGTATAATTAGATTTACCAAATAATGACAACCAACAGAGTGACTACAGAAGATGGATCTGGTCCTGAGAGTCTGGAGTCTCCATAAGTCTGGAGCGGTGCATCCCAGCAGCAGGAGAGGTCCTAGGGGAAATTCTAGACAGAGCCAGAACAGAGCGGCTTGTGAGACACTCCGTATCCCCCCATGCTGCTTGTTTGGTGAAACCATGAGTTATAGAAGAGCCTGTCCTCAGGTGGGATCCACGTGTAGACATGCGGGATGAAAAGGCTGGACAATACCTTTGGTGACTGGAGACACCAAATGGGATCCAGCAAACTGTAGGCACACCTGTCCAGAAGCACTTCTCACCCCCACCAGATGCTCCCAGGCAGGCAACTGTGGATGGCCTTCACTGATGTGTAAAGAGGAATCTCAAATCCAAGGAGGAGCACACAAAGAGGGGTCACCAAATATTTCACAAAAAGATAAGGTGAAAGCTCAAGAAACAGTTACACTGAAACCCATTGGTCAGAAAGGATAAAGTCAAGCAGAAGAAATTGTTCAATAAGCTGATTGTTATCCTCAAGGAGGGGAAGAGAATACTGAGTCCAACAAAAAGAATTAGTGAGGCCGGGTACAGTGGCTCACGCCTGTAATACCAGCACTTTGGGAGGCTGAGACAGGAGGATCGCTTGAGGCCAGGAGTCTGAGATCAGCCTGGGCCACGTAGGGGGGCCACATAGGGAGGCCCCATCTCCACAGAATAATAAGAAAACTTAGCTGGGTGTGGTAATGAGACCTGTAGTCCCAGCTATCAGAAGGCTGAGGCAGGAGGATCTTTTGAGCCTTGGAGTTTGAGGTCTCAGTGGGCTGTGTTAACACCACTGCACTCTAGCCTGGGTGATGGTGTGAGACCCTGTCTCTATTTAACAAAAAAGAATCAACACAAAACCTAAAATCAACAACTTTATTCCTGGTATACTGTATGCAGCAGATGGGTCAAAGAACAGAATTGATGCTGTTAGTTTGAATTAATGAACAGGAAGATTAGGCTGAAGGATTTCCCAAAAGTGTATTATCTATAGACAAAGAGATGGAAAATGTGACATAAAAGTGAAGATAAACTTATATCCTCTTGCTCACTTTAGCAGCACATGTACTAAAACTGAAACAGTAGAGAAGATTAGCACAGTCCCTCAGCAAGGATGACACGTAAATTTGTGAAACATTCCATATATATGGTACACAAATTTATGAAGCATTCCATATTTCTAAATTCTAAAATTGCAAAAAGAGTAGATTTAAATATTTGCATCACAAAATAATTGCAAATATATGGGTTGATGACTGTGTTAATCAGCTTGATTTAATCCTTCCGCATTGTATACATACATTAAAACATCATGTTGTACCCCCAAAATGTACAGAATTTTATTAATTAAAAACAAAAAACTTAAAAATAGATTAAACAAATAAACGAACATATGTCCTCTATGACCTGCGGACAGGATTTTAATTTCCAATGCCGGGCCTGTACTAAGTCTCTACGTAAAGCCAGGACCTCTGAAAGGCAGTATCCCTAGAGGTGATGTGAAGAAAAAAACGTCTTCTGCAAAGAATATCTGTGTGAATATTTCTGGCTTTGCCTTTGGGTCCAGTGTGGATCATGGATTAACAAAACAAAACAAAACAAAAACTTTCCCCAGTGAATTCTGAACCACAAATTGGGACTGGTCCCCTTTATACTCAGTATGTGTCCCCCAAATTCACAAGCTGAATATTTTAAGTAGTATTTAGTTGGGGGGCACCTGGCAGAACCAAACACACTGCTATTATTCTAAGGATTGATGCATTTCAGATTCACTACGCTTACAGATCCATTTCTAGGAAACATGTGCTCATGATAAAAACAGAAACATAAAATGCACGAAGAAACCACCAGGAAGAAGAATCAGCAGAAGTAACAAACAACCAAAGGAGATAAAAATAAATGTAGATATTGAAAATAGTTCTAGAATATAAAGTTTGTTTTATATGTTTAAAGAGTTAGTAGAATGGAAAGAATAAGAGGTTTGTCTGGGCACGGTGGGTCACGCCTGTAACCTTAGCACTCTGGGAGGCTGAGGTGGACGTATCGCTTGAGCTCAGCAGTTCTAGACCAGCCTGAGCAAGAGTGAGACCTCAGCTCTACTAAAAAAAATAGAAAGAAATTAGCTGGACAACTAAAAGTATATACATATAAAAAATTAGTCGGGCATGGTGGTGCATGCCTGTAGTCCCAGCTACTTGGGAGGCTGAGGCAGGAGGATTGCTTGAGCCCAGGAGTTTGAGGTTGCTGTGAACTACGCTGACACCATGGCACTCTAGCCCAGGCAACAGAGTGAGACTGTGTCTCAAAAAAAAAAGAAAGAAAGAAAGAAAGAATAAGAGGTTTATTCTGTATATTAAAATGATTAGGTAGAATTGAAAAAGAACAGTATCTAGAAATGAAAACTGAATCATTAATATAAAAAATTCAGTGGATTCTGAAACAGCAGATTAGACATAGCTGAAGAGAGCCTCAGAAAATTAGAAGATAGATTTGAAATAAATGAGCAGCATGAAGCACAGAGAGACAAAGAATGGAAAATATGAACGAGGTTAAGGGACAGCAGGGTGAAGGGAGTGACAAGGTCTATGTATGTGATGTAAATTCTGGAAGGAGAAAATACTTGATGTAATTTATGGGAATTTCCAAAAATTGAAGAGTCTCACCAATCTTTAGATTCAGGAAGACATTCAAATCTCTAGTAATAAAAAGAAAAAATCCACACTCACAACAACACTATATCACAGTCTTAAAGAGAAGATGATAAAAACAGCCTGAGTTAGAAATAACAAACAACAATGAAATGCAAAGACTGTTGAACTCACAAAAGTTCAAGAGATTATGATTACCAACCAAGAATTGTAGATTCATCTTTCAAGAAATAAAGCGAGATAGCTATTCCCATAAAAATAAAATCTTTAAGATTTAGGAACATTTAACACCAACAAACTTTGACTAAAGAAATGCTAATAGGTAAGTTTATCGAGAAAGGAAAAATAGAGGGCATTTATGAGTAGTTAGAATCTAATAGCTAGTAAGTAAGTGAGACCTCTGAAAATCTAATCACATATTTGAAACAATAAAGCTGTGTGTACATCATCTGTGTGTAGTTGCTGGAATTAAAGCAAAGAACACAAGATAAATCTCAGTGAAGAACTGAAAATAAAGATGGAAAGGGGGTGATCAGAGTTACAGCATTCTACAGTCCTTGCAGTATCTCATGGAAGGAGTTAAAATTTAATTTTAGGTTTTGTTAAATTGTTAGGCAGAATGCAGTATAAAATTGCAAGGAGGAACACTACAAGGATATAGTAATAGGATGCAAGGATTCATTGCCAAATCTGATGTTGTGAAGATTTTCTCTGTTTTCGTCTAAGAATTTTCTTGTTTTAGGCCCTACATTTTGGTCTTTGATACATTTTGAGTTAATTTTTATATATGGTGTTAGGCAAGGGTCCAACTTCATTCTTTGCATGTGCATGTCCAGTTTTCTCAGCACCTTTTGTTGAAAAGACTGTCCTTTCCCTCACTAAAGGGTCTTGGCATGCTTGTCAAAAACTATTTCACTGTATATGGGTGGTTTTATCTCTGGGTTCTCAATCCCCTTGTGAGTTATAGGTCTATTAAGATTTTCTATTTCTTCATGATTTACTTTTGTATTTCTAGGAATTTGTCCATTTCATCTAAGCTATCCATGTTGTTGGCATACTATTGTTCATAGTATACTTACAATCCTTTTTATTTCTGTGGACTTAATAATATCCCCATTTTCGGCCGGGCGCAGTGGCTCATGCTTGTAATCCTAGCACTTGGGAGGCCGAGGCGGGTGGATCGTTTGAGCTCAGGAGTTCGAGACCAGCCTCAGCAAGAGCAAGACCCCGTCTCTACTAAAAATAGAAAGAAATTATATGGACAACTAAATATATATAGAAAAAATTAGCCGGGCATGGTGGCGCATGCCTGTAGTCCCAGCTACTCGGGAGGCTGAGGCAGTAGGATCGCTTGAGCCCAGGAGTTTGAGGTTGCTGTGAGCTAGGATGACGCCACGGCACTCACTCTAGCCCGGGCAACAGAGCGAGACTCTGTCTCAAAAAAAAAAAAAAAATAATAATAATAATAATATCCCCATTTTCATTTCTTATTTTAGTAATTTGAGTCTTCTCTCTTTTTTCTTAGTCCATCTAGCTAAAGGTATGTCAACTCTGTTGATCTTTTCAAAGAAGCAACTTTTGGTTTCATTGATTTTTCCCTATAATTTTTCTATTCTTTTTTGTTATCTCTGCTCTAATCTTTGTTATTTTCTTCCTTCTATTAATACAAGCTTTGAGTTAAGTTTGCTCTTCTTTTTCTAGTTCCTTAAGTTGTAAAGTTAGGTTGTTCATAGAGATATTTCTTGTTTTTAATATAAGCATTGATATCTATAAATTTCTTCCTTAGCACTGCTTTTGTTGAGTTTTGTTAGGTAGTATTTTTTCCTCTAAGTATTTTCTAACTTCCCTAGTGTTTTCTTCTTCTATCCATTGGTTGTTTAGGAGTGTGCTGTTTAATTTTCACAGGTTTTTTTTTTTTTTTTTTGGATTGTCCAGTTTTCCTTCTGGTACTGATTTCTAGCTTTATTCCATCATGGTTGGAGAAGATACTTTTCTGTGATATCTATCTAAGTCTATTGAGACTTAATTTGTGACACGATATATAGTCTATCCTAGAAAAAGTCCCATATGCTCTTTAAAAAAATGTGCATGCTGTTGTTGGGCAGTGTTCTCTTTATGTCTTTTAGGTCTAATTGGTTTATTGTGTTGTTTAAATCCTCTGTTCACTTACTTATATTTTGCCTGGTTGTTCCATCTATTATTGAGAGGAAGGCATTGAAGTCTCCAACCATTTTTGTAGAACTATTTCTCCTTTCAACTCTTTCAGTTTCTGCTTTATATATTTTGGTGGTCTGTTATCAGCTATATCAGTACTTATAATTTTATCTGCTTGCTATATATGGAACCCTTTATTAATATATAATGTCCTTTGTCTCTTGTAAACTTTTTGGGTTTAATGTCTATTTTGTCTGATACTAATATAGCTATACCTACTCTCTTGGTTACTATTCTCATGGAGTATCTTTTCCCATCCCTTCACTTTCAATCTATTTATGTCTTTGAATCTAAAGTAAGACATTGTAGGCAGCATATATTTGGATCATGTGTTTTTATCCATTCTGCCAATCTCTGTTTCTTGACTAGAGTTTTTAAAATATTTAAATTTAAAGTAGATAATGATAGGGAAGGACTTGATTCTGTTATTTTGCTATTTGTTTACTATCTGCCTTATAGCTTTTTTTGTTCTTCATTTCCTGCATGGAAAACCAGTCAACATTGGAAGACATGAAACTTCTAGAAGGAAGGCAGCTCTGTCCTCACCTTGATTTTAGACTTCTGAGTTCCAGGACTATAAAAGAATAAGTTTGTGTTAAAATACTAAGTTTGTGGTAATTGTTACAGCAGCAATAGAAAACTAATACATGATGCCTTCTAATATTTAAATGTACGAAAGCAAAGGCTTTCAGAAAATAAGAATGAGACAAAAAGATAAATGTGATAAGAAAATACTAACAATTAAAGCAGTCTAAAATATAAAAGAGCTACTAAAGGTACTGGTAGATTTTCTGTGTCTATTAATGCTGAAGCTGGATGTCACCTGTTATTGAGGAATTTAAGTGGACTGCACCAGAGGACTATGAATATCCATACCAACCTAAACATTTTATAAGCTACAAAGAAAAATGTAAAAAAAAAAAAACAAAACAAAAACTGGTAATACCAATTTTTATTATATCAATGAGATTTAGCCAGTATACATTGCATACATACAAATGTCACAGTTACTATATTACACATTTTCACATGCATTCTCTCTGAATGTGGTGGATTATGTTTTCTAAATGACAAATAAAAAAATCTGGAGAACAAAGAGAGTAAACTATTGCCCCCAGTATCTTAAGGTGGAAGAACTGGGATCTGAACTCCAAAAATTCTACTTGTCTTTATTTAGCAAAATAGTCAAAAAAAAAAAAAGAAAGAAAAAACCACAAAAACTTTTCACTTAGACACAGAAGTACATTTTAAAAATACTTTTATATAATTAAAATCTGCTTACTTTGTTTCATGTAGTGTTCTTCTAAATCGAAGAGGGGCTATCTTTGAATCTGGAAGGATACAAGCACTTTGTTTTTTCTCAATGGTTAGATTTTGTCCTGGATCACTGATTATAGGCCTATACAGAAAAATAAAAAGTCTGACAATTAAATCTGCTAATTCATTGCTCTAGCATTCATATATTTATAAGCAGTTGGAAAAACTCATATACCAAGTGCAAATTTGCATTACTGTCAATATTTTTATCAAATAGGAATAAATTTAATTATTAAAAAATACTGGCCATAAAAAAATCAAATATTTCTGTCTTTTTCCATAAATATTAACTAATAATAAGTTGACATTTTAGAGGGAGGTAAGAGCTTCATGTCTTTCTTTTACTACTCTTTAGCCAAGTAGACACTGTACTGGTTTCTGATAATATAGGGGGGAGAACACAGGTAAAGTAAAATAAGAAGATAAAGTGGTAAACGCTGCAATGGAAATTCAGTGAGGCAACAGAACAGGACGACTTAAGTCCTGGAAAAGAAGATATAGAGAAGAGTGCATGAAAGGCATCTGAGAAGAGGAGACACCTGCACTGATTCTTAAAAGGTGAGTAGAAGTGAACACCCAGAGGAGAAAGAGTGAGGGCACCACAAGCAGAGGGACAATTTGTACAAGGCCACAGGAGGAGGACAGCCCAGCACATAGCTGAAAGGATGAGAGTGCAGATTCTAGAACTAGACTGCCTGGGTTCAGTCCTTGTCTCTGGTAGTAGTAATTAACTGTGAGGCCTTATCTAGTCATTTAGCTCTAGGCCACAGTTTCACCATTTATAAAAGAGATAAATAATGATACCTCCCCTCAAAGAACTGTTGTGAAGATTAAACAAATTAGTTAATATATATTAACATATATGTATAAATATGTATTGTTTAGGAGAGCGCCTCTCATGTAATAAGTACTCTAGAAGGACTCGATAGTTGAGGCTCTACCTCCCAGTTCCCCTTTTACTTACATATTCTACTAAATATGAAGCAATTCAGAGGCATGACGGCCTGTAAGTTGGCATTGCAATAGGCTAGAAAAGAGACAGTAAGGTCTTTGCCAAGGTGGTAGTAAATACAGTTTGATAGAAGAAATAATTCCTAGTGTTTGACAGACCAGTAGGGTGACTATAGTTTACAATAATCTATTGTACATTTTAAAATAGCTAGAAGAGAATTCAAATATTTCTAGCATAAGGAAAAGACAAATATTTAAGGTGATGGATATCTTAAGCACACTGATTTTATCTTTACACATTATATGAATGTACTAAATTATCATATGTACCCCCAAAATACTTTTAAAAAATAAAAAAGAATACCAAAAAAAAAAAAATAGATGTAGTAGAACAAATTTGAGAAACACCAGCAGTACTAGGAAACTAATTGGATTTGAGATCATGAAGAAGAAAGATCTATAGTAACCCTACAATGTGAAATGAGATTCAATTAATAATGTAAGCAACATGAGAGTCATACTGTGGTTTTGGTTTGTTATTGTTCTTATTGATACTATTTTAAGGGCAGGAAAGATAGGCTATCCTCAGATCCTCACTTTCCTTCTTACCCAGCTTGGATTCTGTGATTCATCAAAACATAAATTTCTACAGGCCCATAACAATCTTGCCCTCTCTGGCTTTTTTCTACTTGCCTGGCAAAATCTCAAGTCTGAGTGATTGATAATTGACTAGATGAAAGAATACAGAAGTAGACATTTTTAAAAAAGATATCATGAGCTTTCAAACATATGAAGACAAAACAGCAATTCAGAGATAAAAGAATTTATGAATTGATTGAGTTATTTCAATTGCTGGAACATTCGGGGAAAGCTTTAGGCATCTCTACTATATATTATAGATTCATTAGTGTGCCAAATTATGAACCAAATCTTCTTTTTAAATTGAGCATTAAGTTATTTTTTAAATTTCCCAAATGAAAAAGGCTGGCATTTACCAAAAAGTAGCACCTGTTGTATTCTCACACTTTATCTATCAGGTCTATGTTAAATATACATATACAGAACATTTGAGTTATAGAAAATCTTAATGTTAATTTGGCAGAGGCAAAAATCAAGACACAGAGAAAATATGAAAGCTCAAACAGTGAATTAGTCACATAGCTAAACTTAAACCCCAGTTCTGCTGACTCTAAGTCCTCTTTTCCAGTTCATTTATTCATTTGCCCATTCAGCAAGTATTTACTGTACAGCTACTATGCCAGGCAATGCGAATGCAGCAATGAATACAACTGCCAAAGAGCCCTGCCCTCGTGGAGCTCACATTCCAAAGAGGCAGATAGATAATTAACATGATAAAGAGAGAAAATGTAAGGTTAATTACATGTCTCTATGGAGGAAAAAATGAAGAAGAGGTTTTGAGTAAGGGGTTATAAATTTTTTTATTTGGTGGCCAAGGAAGACCTCATCAAGGTGACTTCTAAATAAAGATATGAGCTAAAGTGATTAAGCAGCTGTATAAATTTCTGGGGAAAAAACATTCCAAGTAGAAAGGAAAATATATGCACAGTACCTAAGAGAGGAGTGGAACCTGATATGTTCCAGAACAGGGAGCAAGCTAAACGGCTGCAGCGGAGTAGACAAGAGGGAGAGAAGTCCAAGGTCCAATGGTAGGCTTCAGCAGACTGTAGTATGGGCCCCAATTTTTCAGCACTCCGGATTCATATCTTTGCCATGGCCTCATTATAGGTGGAGTGTACTTCTCACCCCTTGACTTTCAGCTTAGGCATCTGACTTGCTTTGGTCATTTATATACAGCTGTATGGCTCTGCTGACCCCAGGTGAACTAACTCATGCACGTGCAGGCTGGCTGGGATCTGCTGCTCTGGGATGACCTCAGCTAAGTGGCCAGCTGCATTTGTACAGGCATCTTCTTCTTGAGACTAGTGGGCTAGCCAAGCATTGTTCTTCTCTTGGAGAAGGCAGAAGCACTAAAGGGCAAATGGAAAAACATGAGATCTCTTAAGGCCTGAGCTCAGAACTGAGACCATTGCTTTTGCTCATATTTAACTGGCCAAAGTAAAAGGTAAGACCCATCCAGCCAAGCCTAGCCTGGACAGCTCACCTAAAGACACATGAGCAAAAATTAATGATCTTTTTCAGCTACTAAGTTTTGTTGTAACACATAACCAATACATGGGTCTTGTAGGTTTTACTACAACTGACATGGGGAATAACAGGAGGCTCTGATCTGGCTTGCCTGTTAATCCTGTGGTCCCCAGCCCCGGGGAAGACTGGTACTGGTCCATGGCCTGTTAGGAACTGGACAGCATCACCGCCTGGGCTCTGCTGCCCGCACTCCACCTTCCCTCTATGTTAAAATTGTCTTCCATGAAACTTAGGAACCTGTCTGCACAGCAAAAGGTGAGTGGCAGCTGAGCCAGTGGAGCTTCATCTGTATTTACAGCCGCTCCCCATCACTCACATCTCTGCCTGAGCTCCACCTGCCTCCCACCATACCCCTGGCCCCGTGGAAAAACTGTCTTCCATGAAACTCATCCCTGGTGCCAAAAAGGTTGGGGACCACTGTATTAATAGACTAGCTGCTGGGTTGAGAATAAACCAATAAGAGGCAAACACAGACTCTGTGAGACCAGTTAGGAAGTGACTGAAATAATCCAAGAGATAGAAGATAAGGGGTTGAGCAGGATGGTGGCAGCAGAGGGAGTAAACTTATTTTCATGGTAGGACTGAGAGTGTTTGCTGACAAACTGGATATAGGATTTGAAAGAAAGTGAGAAATCAAAGGCATCACCAGCATTTTTGGGACTAAGTAGCTTGAAGAATGGAGTTGCCATGGAGGAAAATGAGAGGATTTGGTCATGGGTAGAGCTAGGACAATGAGCTTCCGAGGGAACCCAGATTGGAAAAACTGAAACTGAAATCTTACATTAGGGAAGCATCAGGATATGGATGGTTTTCAAGGCTTGATACTAGATGAAATCACTTAGGAAGCAAAGACAGAACAGGTCCAAGAATTGAGCTTTCAGGCACGCCCACATTTAAAGTCTGGGGAGATGAAGAACAAGGAGAGACTGAGAAGGAGTTGAAGGTGGGAGAAAAACAGCCATGTGTGGGGTGCAGGAAGTGACGTGAAAAACAAGTGTTTCAAAGAGAAGAAAGTTCTCAACTGAAACGGATGTTGCAGATGGGTCCAGGAAATGAGAACTGAGAAGTCACCATTGGTCCAGCAGTGTGGATATCACTTATCCCTGCTTATCTTATGAAGAAAAGTGGCAGAGATGAAGACAGAAATCGAGTAAGCTTGTGAGATAATGGAAGGAGATACACTGCAGGTTCTGGCTATCACTAATTGTTTCAAAGAATTTGCTGAAAAACATGCATGTAGAGTATCATTCTTTCTCTCTGCCACCTAACAATTTTTTCAAAGTTAAACTTAAGTCTTATTTTTCCCTTGAAGACTTCTTAGATTATTGCAGGCTCTTCTGAAATCTACCATATTTCCATGTGGTCACACATTTTAGCAGTGTATGTATTAAAACCATATAGTTTTCTAAGGGGCTTTAAAATTCTTGACAGTCTCACAGTTCTCAAACTGCAAAAGGCACCCTGGGGTACCACAGTGAACTAGCAGGGGCACTGTGGGATATTTTTAATTTTTGAGGGAAACACAGTGATAGGTGACAACACTTGCACATCAGGTAAATAACTAGCTCAAGATAGTTCACAGTTTCAACAAGGTATCATTCTCCTTCAATAATGTTACATCTTTGCAAAGCTGTATTTTCTACAGAAATCAATGTAGAATAGAGAGAATGGCAGCATCACAAATGATTCTAGGATTTAGGAGACTGTGCAGTGCCCAAAAGATGCATACAGACCATAGCTAAATAAGAATAAAATAAAACTGTTATCTTTCAATGTATGTGTATTATGTTTTCAAATGGTCATTGTTAGGAAATAAATACTTATTAAGTTGTTCAGACAAAAATAATAAATAGAACTGTTAAGTATTTCTCTTGGTCTAAGATGGCTGTGAAAAAAATTATTAACCCACTGAGAGTGTGGTGAACAGAGAAAGTTTGGGAAACTGAGTCAGTGGCTCATTGATTGACCAAGGATACAGGTGTCATGCAAGAAAAAAAAATGATGAAAGCTTTCTGAATAGATCTCTATTATCAGTTACTAATTCCCACCCAGATAAGTGGTCTGTCGTCACTTGCTCTGCAATAGTCTTTTTCTTTTTCTCTGCATCCCCAATTTCCTTGTCCATAAAGCAAAACCAATACAATAGTTATCACAAAAGTCCTAAATCATAAATTAAACATCTTTGATTTCCTTCTTAGATGTAGATTACTTTCCCTTATTAATAAATTTAAATTCCAATTATTTAATCAAGTACCATTTACTTACCAAAATGCAATGCACTTAAATTTCAGTAGATGGCCAGGCGCGGTGGCTCACGCCTGTAATCCTAGCCCTCTGGGAGGCCGAGGCAGGTGGATCGCTCGAGGTTAGGAGTTCGAGACCAGCCTGAGCGAGACCCCGTCTCTACTAAAAAAAATAGAAAGAAATTATCTGGCCAACTAAAAATATATATAGAAAAAATTAGCCGGGCATGGTGGCGCATGCCTGTAGTCCCAGCTACTCGGGAGGCTGAGGCAGTAGGATCGCTTAAGCCCAGGAGTTTGAGGTTGCTGTGAGCTAGGCTGACGCCACGGCACTCACTCTAGCCCGGGCAACAAAGTCAGACTCTGTCTCAAAAAAAAAAAAGAAAAAAAAAAATTTCAGTAGAAATCATCAAATATTTCCATGGCCTGCTTTTATTTTATGGAGTCAGACTAAAAGAGGAAGAGACTATGCCATCCCTCCCCTCTGTTCCTTCCCTCAAGAGACATCCTGCAAAAGGCGTCTTAACTTGCTCCAGGAAGAATACCAACACTGACACAAGAACTTGCTTTAAAACTATGCACAGTAGAAGAGGCTGAAACCAAGTCTGAATCATTCAACCTTACATCAAAAATCTAAAACTAAGCAAAACTAAACTAAACTCTCTGCATAAAAAGTCTAATGATCTTTTCTTTGTATATATCAATAACACTTAATCAAATTTTCTCAATTACTGGTTTGATTAAACTGTCTTCATTCTGTTTTTTGCTGTTCCAACTCATCTGAAAATATTTTTACTACTTTTTAGGTCATATCAAATTTAAAGATTTGTGATCATTCAATTCCAATTAGATTATCATGCATTATAATGACTAAAATGTTTCTTTTGAGGGAAAAGCAAATAAAAGAGGTTAAAAATTAAGAAGTCAAAATAAAGCTTGTTCTATTTTAGAATGTAAATGACTGTCATGCCCATTAATCACTCCAGTGGATGAAATCAAGACCATGTTTAAATTAGTGGCTTTGTAACCTTAGGGAGAGTGCTTTAGTTAAAACTGACACAAAATACTAACTAAGAATGTCTAAAGGCATTATCAAAAAAGCAAAAAGTAAAAACTTGTAAGAAACCTGGAAAAGTTTGGTACAATTATTTAAATGTTAGCCTGCATTGAATGTAGGTTTTTGGTTTGGTAGAAATTTAAGATGTATAGTTTACACATGCAAATATGTCCCATAGAAAGTTTATTCATTTAATATATTCTGTATTGCTCTCTAAGCTCATGACGTTATAAGATTTTATTTAGTAATACATTTAAAACAACAATTAAAAAGTATATAAACAACTGTGCAACCTACAGGTAAAGCAGGATATATTTTATAATATGAAGGGTGATTCAGAAAGCAGACACTGACTAAAACATGGAAATTACATACAGAAAAGAGCCACATCAGCTAGAACACGGATGTAAAACCCAGAAGCAAGCCAGAGAGGGAGATCAATGACCATCACAGAGCCAGCGCAGAAAGCCCACCTGCTTGCCAAAGTGTATGGCAGCTTACACTTTGTAGCAAAGCTTAGAACCTCTCTCAGGCACATTAAGTTAGAGGTCTCTGTAAACATAAAGCAGATTAGGAGCAGAAGTCACACGGATGGAAAGGATCTGTCAAGTGAAAAGTAACAAAAGAACTAGAAGAGATGAACATAAAGACCATAGGTTCACTGCTTCTGTTCATTTAAGTGGTTAAAAATTAAAGAAGTTTCTGCCCTTTAAAGCAAATTGGTGCTAATTTCAGATGCCTCGAAAACTTACAAACATTTCCTGGGGGGTGGGTAGATAAATAAGTGCTACCACAATAAAGCAAAACATACTTGATGATGAATTTAGACACTTTGCTACAAATAATGTAATTGTAAGGAAAGGAAATCCACTAAACTCATATGACTTTGGATTTAGATTAAGAACAATACGCAATGAGTCTTTTTTTGTTTGTTTGTTTTTTGCTTTTGGAGACAGAGTTTCGTTCTGTTGCGGGTGCTAGAGTGCCCTGGCATCAGCTTAGCTCACAGCAACCTCAAACTCCTGGGCTTAAGCAATCCTTCTGCCTCAGCCTCCCAAGTAGCTGGTACTACAGGCATGCACCGCCATGCCTGGCTAATTTTTTCTATATATGTTTAGTTGTCCAGATAATTTCTTTGTATTTTTAGTAGAGATGGGGTCTCACTCTTGTTCAGGCTGGTCTCAAACTCCTGACTTCTAGCGATCCTCCTGCCTCGGCCTCCCAGAGTGCTAGGATTACAGGCGTGAGCCACCATGCCTGGCCTGCAATGAGTCTTAAGTATTGGTAACATCCATTTCAAGTATAACTTCAGGAATGTATCAAAATAAGCCATATTTGGGACACTATTTTGCCTCATAAAGTAGCTTTTTTGTTTTTAGGATAATCCTGGTAATATTCCTGATTCTATTAAGCATAAACATCTAAACAAAAATAGGCATAGAAAATAATATGCATGTGGTTTTAGTAAAAGAATGATCACAAATTTCCAACTTGGGACATCCACAGAAAATCAGTTCACCTAGTCCAGAAATCGGTTACTCCTTGCTGTTAATTTAGAACATAATTGATTCAGGATGATTGTGACCCAAATAAAATGTATCTTGAATTTCCACTCAGTGATGATAATAATTTAATTTGCTGAATCCACATGACTTTGTTATTATTCAGGTTGTCTAAACTAGAGTTTTCCCAAGTTGTGAGCCTCCACACCAACATCCCAGCAATCTCTTACAGTCTGCCTAAGATACTGATCACCTGGGGGTGTCTGGGGTGGCCAGTGAACTCCCACTTCAAGAAACTTGGTCCCCTCACCCTGGACATTATAGAAATTTAATAATTACCTATTTGTACTAGAACTAGTCTTATCAACCTAACTGATTCTGTAAAAGACATAATTTAAAGTTAACATGGAGAATCTGGAATTTTGCTTCACTTTTCCTAAAAAACAAAACAAAACACTTTATTTCTGGCTTTTTCCTGAACTGGCCTGAATTTCTCTAGTGTTAGTAGCTTATCACTTTCAAAAAAATAACCAGGCTACTTTTTAGGGAAGGGGACGAGACCAAATAAGCCCATTAACATACACAGTGGCCAATTAACATTTTGAACAGTGTAAACTAGATTTTTACAAATTCTCAAAGATTCAAGACAATCTTTCCACAGAATATATACCAAACATATCAATCATTTATAACAATGAGGACTCAATTTTCACATCAATGAATATTCACCTCAGTCCAAATTCAATATATTCAATCATTGAATATCTCAGAGATTATTCATATGGAGTTAAGAGTACAGGCTTTGGTAGTCAGATCGCCTGTTTGAACCCAGCTCCTTCAATTTGTAGCTAGATTATCTTAATGGCTTAGTTTGATATGCTTACTCATAGATAAAATGTTAATTAATAAATTAATTACTTCATCAAAAAAGGATTAAGAGATAAAATATGTCCAACACTTATAAAAAGTACCTGACACAGTAAGCATTAAATAAAACGTAGCAACTATTGTAACTATTATTGTCCACGTTCAGTCTTTGTAAAATTAATAAACATGGGCATGTCCACTCCATTATAAAGTTAAATTCAGAAGTCAAGAATTAAAAGATAGTTGTAATCTTTGAGGTAAAGAATTCTTTGGGATACTAAAGAGATAAACACTAAATTTTTCTTTGAATAGGAGATGTACCTTTACTATCTTAACAAAACTAAAAATGTCCCGATAGGATAGCAACTTGCCAAAAACTTAATAAACTTCAAGAGTTCTCGCCCCAGGGCTTATTATTACTTTAGATCTTCCTTGAAAGGTCACACTCCATCTTCATACTTTGCTCTGTTTTCATGACCTTTGATTGCTATATAAAATTTTATTATATATTTATGACTTATTGCCTGGCTCTCCTAATGTGAGTTCCATGAGGCCAGGAACCTTGTCTATCATTTTTATTGCTGTACTCCTGGTGACAGCACAAGATCACACGTAATGAGCACTCAATAAGTGTTTATTCAATAAATGAATAATGAACTTTATTTGCTATCTGGAAATCAATTTATGAAGATAATTTATAATTTTATTTATCCACTAATATACCTGTTTTTTCTAAATAGTGATACAGTTAAACAGGCACCAAAATGATGCTTAGCATATATATATATATATATATGTGTATATATATATATATGTATGTATTTAGGGTTGGCACCTTTCCATCTTGTTTAATAAATCTTTACCTACCCTAAAGCCATAAATACATTCTTCAATTTACTTTTCTAAACATTTAAAGGTTTTGCTTTTCACATATATGTCTTTATTCGTCAGGAACTCATGAAATTTTTTTAACTCAATGTGGTAGAATTTAAAGCTGAATAGTACTTCATTATGTATATATATCCTGTCATTTGCAACAACATGGACAAACCTGGAAGACATTATGTTAAGCAAAATAAGCCAGGCTTAGAAAGACAGATACCACAAGATTTCACTCATATGTGGAGTGTAAAAAAATCAAACTCACAGAAATAGAGGGTGGTTACCAGAGTCGTGGAGGGGTGGGGGAATTGAGAAGATATTGGTCAAAGGACACAATTTCAATTAGACAGGAGGAATCAGTTTCAAGGGATCTATTATACGCTATGTAACTATAGTTAATGATAAAATGTTGTGTACTTGAAAAGTGCTAAGAGAGTAGTAGATCTTGTGTTCTTACCACAAGAAATGATAAGTAGTTGAGGTCATGCATATGTTAAATAGCTTGATTTAGCCATTCCACATTGCACACACGTCACTGCTCTGTGGGAAATTCTTCATTGGCCTTCCCCATTAACACACATCAAGGCTTAGGCTTCATAACTTCATAAGACCTCTATGATCTAACTTCTGCCTGCTTGCTTCGGTTTATGCTGTGAGAGGATCCCAAGCATGTCTGTCCTGTCTACCTTGGCACTATTCTCAGTGCCAAGCCCACGGCCTGACTGACATCTAAGAGATGATTACTAAATGGATACATCACTGCCTCATCTCTTATGTTTCTGTTTCATGGATCCTTTTTGCTAGTCTGAACTTTTTCAATTAACACAAGTGTGCCCTCCTCTCATAACTCTAGCCTAGTTACTATTCACTCATTTATTCACACATTCGCTCCTCTATCTTGGAATTACCACTATCTAACCCTGTGATTTGTACTGAGCATGTTCTCTGAATGAATAAATGAAAACAAACTTAGAAGTACAGCTCACGTACATACCTGAGGAATTGACCAATATAAGGGACTGCAACACAAAAACAGTTTTTCTCCAGGCAGTATCTAAGTAAACAAGCGCGGGAGGCAAACATGTTGCCCTCCCCAGTCTGGGAACTAGATTTAACTAATCAGGACTTTGTAGACTGAATGGGACCAAACCAAAACAAAGCACAAGGGGCTAACAAAACAACTTCTGAGAAAGAGCTAACTTAAAAGGTAATCAAGTCTCCCAAGCACCAAACCTAAATGACAGAAGGTCCAGGTGTTCTCTGAAGCCCCGGCTGTGGAGGCGGGGCCGGTGCGGGTGGGGCGGGGTGTCAGGTGGCCCCGGCGCCTGCGTGCCCCCGCCGTTTCCTAGGAGATGCAACACACAAGAGGCCGAAACTTCACAAGGGAGCGAAAGAGGTAAGCGGTTGGCGGGGGCCGGTAATCCTGAGCGGGCTGCGGGGCGCCACCCTCCGTCCACCCCAGCCCAAGCCTGACCTGCGAGGCCGGCCTGGCATGTCCCCTCGGCGCCCTGTCCGACCAAAGCCAGTCTCCGCCCAGAGACAGGGCCCGGACGCTGGTAGGGTGAGGACCCGAGTGAGGAGGGGCCGGGGCGGGGAGGGTGGAAGCGGGCAGAGGGGTCCTGCGTGGACTGCGGTCACTGCTCCCGAGGCTTTGTGACAACTTTCCCGCCCCTTCTGGACCGTGGGGACGGGCCAGCTGTGGGAGGATGACTGCGGGGCATCCACCAGTCCCGGAAACCCCCGCCCCGCCCCCTGCCCGCCAGGGTCTCCCACCTCCTTCCCTCCCTGCTCTCCCTGCGGCAAGGGCTGGAGGGGACACTAAAAGGACTGCGGGGCGGGCTAGAGTCCCAAGGAGGCAGCGGAACTGAGTTCAGAACTACTAAACGGTTTTTAAAAGGAGAGAGAAGAAAGAAACTGGGTTCAAATGCAGCCCTCACTGGTGTATCCCAAGTGACGCATAGGTAAAAGCGGAATCCCTGCACGCTCGTGTCCCTGCAGGGCGGGTCCTGGGGCCGCAGGGTGCCGGGGCATCGCCCACCCATGGCGGCCGGACACGCAGGGGCCGGGACGACCCCTTCCAGGCAAACCCGCGAGACACCGGCCCCAGGAGTCTTTTAAGAGCCCTGGTTTGCGGAGCCGTATCAGAGTGCGTGTGACAAAAACTGTACCTTTTCTGCAAATAATACGTTTTAATTTAGGTCAAGAGTCTGGCGTCTGGAGCAGTGAAGCTGGTTTTTAGTGGTTGATAATCTCAAGTCTACAAGCAAAGACACTTATGCCATTGTATTGAGATAATCTTTGAAAAGGAATAGACATTTGTTCTAATGATAACGGAATTCTCATAGAGGAACCAAAAGTTATTGAACTTACTTTAATCAGAAAAACAACCCATCTAGTCAAAATAGTGGTGGAGACAAAAGTTACTTTCTTGTCTTCTCGTTGGCTTTTTAAATCCTCCCCCGGCCCACGCCCGCGCTCCAATTCCCCAGCAGCTTGATGGGAAAAGGAGAAGCTTCCCCTGCTGTCCTTGGGCAGGATGTTTGATCTCTTCATCAGGGTGGCGCATTTTTGGTTTATTAGTTTTTAAATAATATGTGAATATCAGCACAGAGAACTGTGCTTTTATATTTTAAGACAGAATCTTTGTTTTCCCATTGTAATCGTTCCTCTTTTAATTTCTGTAAACGTATGACTTGGTTAGTTTGAAATCTATTTTTCTGTGTTGCTTTTTAAGCAACTCAGTGATGGTTAAAATGTTAATTACTGTTTTGTATTACAAACATTAATGTCAGCTTTGGATTGATATCATTATAGCATGTTCTACAAAGCCAAGTTGAAGACCTCCAAACCTTATCTGTTCAGTGATTGGCAGTCGTAAGTTTTACCCTTCATTTGCCCTCTGTGTTGATCTTCTTTAATCCTGTGTAAACCCCTTATTAGCTGGCAATACAGTCCAAGTTTACAACAGTTGTGCACTTAGATGAATGGTAATTATGCACTTCGATTAAAAATATGAAAAACTAGAATGGGAGATAAATTATAAGTGTATTTACTTTGTGTAGGTCTATACTTGAGCCTCTAAGTGTCTTTTTTCTTAAATCAGAATATAAGGCTTGTTTAACCCATAGGAAAGCCAATAAATATTATAGCTTGATTGTGGAAAATTCCAAGGTCCTAACAATTCTGTTAAATTACTTGAGGGTAATAATTATATTACATTTACTCGGGTTTTGTTTTGTTCCATGTGTATCATACATATGTAATATATATACACAAGTACATAGGAAGCTGTGTTAATCCCCATTTTTCAGAATTAGTTTTCCATAGGTCAACAGAGAGGAGAATATGTAACTTGCAGAGAAATACTATTATGCTGGAGAACCATAAGATGTCTGTGTTTAAGTTACATATACGCATTTTGACTAGTAATCCGTAGTTGCTGTGCTACACTGATAAATGTAGTTGTTTATGTGTTATCAGCGAATAGGTACGTGGGAATAATGATTTTTAAAAAGATTTACCTTTATATTTGTGCCTCTGTACATCGGACCATTGTCCCCATATTTTCAGGGGGATAAAAGGCACAGCTGAAATAATGAGCTTCTCACTCTGGAGAGCTGTTTATTTTGTAATTATTATGGCTCAAAAGAGGCCTTTCCAAAATTTTACTGAAGGAGTATAGTATGAAAACTTGTTTTACTTAAAGGTTAGGTAGCATTTAAACTGGACAGATGTTTGCAGAGCCACAAGTCTGACCTTTTAAAAAATCTATGTCATGTCTATAGTCTTCACCACTCCACCCCTCAAGCTGAAAAAACTGGGGAAATGCCCATGTTCCTTGTTTATTATTCTTTCAATATAAGTATACCCTATCCTCTAGCCATCCTCAATTGAAACAAAATTTGTGTTTCTAGTGTTCATTTGGGAGTCGGTTGGTTAGGCTTGGAATGAGGTTTCTACATGGCCACTCCAGAAATGGCCGGGCTTGCCGGCTGATGCAGAGTCCTCAGTGACTAAATGCTCTGCTGGGCTAACAGTGCTGGTGCACAGACAGGGCCACCCTCCCATTCCCAGGTGGTAGGGATGGTGGTGGCCCATGGCCTTAGTAGTGGAAGAGAGAGGGCAATTAATTCCACTTTTCAGGTTGTTGGGTGAATTCGAGGTAAATTTTGCTGATTGTTTCTGGCACCCTCTTACCTCTGAACTTCTGGTGGCACATCCTGGATAACACCCCACCACCACCACCACCACCACCACGTTACTGGGGGCAGCTCCCTCTTCCATTCCCTTTGCATGCAGTATGTCCATATTCAGAATTGCCTACCCTGCTTTCTACCTCAGACCTTCAAATGCTTGTCCTTGGTTATGTGTTAACATGAAAATAATTGGGCTAAAAGATAGTATGATGCTATTATACCATTCCATTTCTGAATTAAATGATTTTCATGGGGAGAGCTCTAAGTAGATGCCTTCTCCTTAACCTTCCAAGTTCTCATTTCTCATACTTCCTTTCCTTTCACCGTTTCTATTATTTTTCACAATGTCTTTCCGGGTATCTTTTCTTCTGCAAAGAAAAATGGATATGCTTGGTGTTTTTTTCTTTGTTGAAATATTCATTGCACCACGGGATTGTTTTGATTAGTTAGTATGTTTATATTTTGATTATTCTAATTTGCTCTTCTGTTAATTTTTAAATTCTCTTTAGTGCCACAAGGTATTTAACTTTATAATTCGTATAAGAGAAAACTAGACTAGGAATTGTTGGTAGAGTTTTGAAGATATACACAACTAAAAATATGTAGAAAAAATTAGCCAGGCGTGGTGGCGCATGCCTGTAGTCCCAGCTACTCGGGAGGCTGAGGCTGGAGGATCCCTTGAGCCCAGGAGTTTGAGGTTGCTGTGAGCTAGGCTGACGCCACGGCACTCTAGCCCGGGCAACAGAGTGAGACTCCTTCTCAAAAAAAAAAAAAAAAAATATCTTAAGGTAGAGGTAGGGGACAGTTTGAGTTGTGGGGCCCAGTTCACCTGGAGCAAAAAGGATCATGATTCCTTTAGCCACATCTGTCATTGTAAAACCTGACACCAAGTTTCAGAAGAGCAGGTTGTTTAAAAATTGGAGACTAAAAGAAAAAATAAAAATAAAATAAAAGTTGGAGACTACATGAACAAATGAACAGCTTCAAGCCTAATGCACATATTAGACTGACTCCATCATTGATTCTTTGATCATAGACAGATCATTTAATCCTTCCATGTTTTTATTTTATAATCTTACTGTCATGAGAACATGATGGCCTCTTGCACAGATATATTCTCTGTATTGTTACTTAACCAGAAAGAGTCAGTAAACCTAGAGATAGCAGATTTCCTTAAAGATAGGTATAAGTCACCTTAAATAGGATAACTAGGAAAAAATGTACAACAGTTTAATATGCTGGTAATAAATTATAAAATACTGATTTAATGAATTCCTAAGTGATGATACATTTTAATTCATGTTCTGTTTCATCAGAACACGTGGTACAAAACAAAACAACCCAAAAGATCTTTCTGAATTATATTTGCTTATACAGATGCAGGAAAATTTAAGAAAATCAAATGCATGTTTCGATTAGAACCAAGTAGAGAGATACTGCCTTTCTCTATATTAACACCTTCATATTTAGAGTCAGGGTCTATGCATAACATAAAGACCACTTACAGAAACTGTTCTTTTTCAAGCAAATGAGGAACCATTTGCTGGCATTTGTTAAGACCATTAGCTCAGGTTTAAATCTGACAAAAATAAAGAACTCCCTAAATAGAAATGGAATCTACTGTCTCAGTCTCTTTTCCAAGATCCTAAGCCATGGAGTTGGCATAGCCTAAATTATTTTACATGCGCCTTTGGAAGGATTATTGCCTATATGAATTAAGAGAATTGTTAAATTCTTACACACTCCCTGCTATTTAAAGGCCCCACCAGGTTCTTCTAAAGTTCCTTGTGAACAAATACATTCCTGTAAATAGGAAGCAACATAGTTTTACTGTACTTCTCTGTACATGTTTATGTTTCTTTTTCTAGAAAGTCTGTTTTTGGAAGCTTTAAGTACTTTAACAACTACAACACATCCTTGTTGTCCTAAAGTCCTTCATATAATAGAGAAGCAATTTCTATGATTTTATTTTATGGAAATGAAAGTGCTACAGTAAGGGAAAAATATTCTTTGGATGAAGCACCAAATTATAAAAGGCCTTTTAAAACAAACTACAGGCATATCTTGGAGATACTGCAGGTTCAGTTCCAGGCCACCAAAATAAAGCAAATATCAAAATGAAGGGAGTCTCACACATTTTTTGGTTTCCCAATGCATATTGAAGTTATGTTTACACTATACTCTTCTGTTGTCTATTAAGTGTGCAATAGCATTATGTCTAAAAAAACAATGCAAATGCCTTAATTTTAAAAAACTTTATTGCTAAAAAGTACTAATGATCATCTGAACCTTCAGTTGAGTCATAGGTGGAGGGTCTTGCCTCGATGTTGATGGATGCTGAGTGACAGGGTGGTGGTCACTGAAGGTTGGAGTGGCTGTGGCCATTTCTTAATATAAGACAACAGTGAAGTTTGCCACATTGATTAAGTCCTCCTTTCATGAAAGACTTCTCCATAGCATGCAATGCTGTTTGATAGTTATTTTACCCACAGTAGAACTTCTTTCAAAATTAGAGTCAATCCTCCCAAGCCCTGCCACTCTGTGTTATCAACTGAGTTTATGTATGTGTTGTTTAAAATCCCTTGTTGTCCTTTCAACAGTGATCACAGCATCTTCACCAGGAGTAGATTCCATCTTAAGAAACCACTTTATCTGCTCATCCATAAGAAGCAACTCCCCATCTGTTAAAGTTTTATCATGAGATTGCAGCAATTCAATCACATCTGCAGGCTCCACTTCTAATTCTAGTTCTCTTGCTATTTCCACCATACCTGCAGTTACTTCTTCCACTGAATTCTTAACCCCCTGAAAGTCATCCATGAGGGTTGGAATCAGTTTCTTCCAAACTCCTGTTAATATTGATACTTTGACCTCCTCCCATGGATCATGAATGTTCTTAATGGCATCTAGAATGGTGAATCCTTTCCAGAATGTTTTAAATTTATTTTTCCCAGATGCATCAGAGTAATCACTGTATCTATGGCACTTATATCCTTACAAAATGTATTTCTTAAATAATAATGACTTGAAAGTCGAGATTACTCCTGGATCCATGGGCTGCAGAATGGATGTTGTGTTAGCAGGCGTGAAGACAACATTACTCTTCTTGTACATCTCCATCAGTGGTCTTGGGTGACCAGGTGTACTGTCAATGAGCAGTAATATTTGGAAAGGAATCTTTTTCTGAGTATAGGTCTCAACATTGGGCTTACAATATTCAGTAAACCATGCTGTAAACAGATGGGCTGTCATCTAAACTTTGTTTTTCCACTTACAGAGCACAGGCAGAGTAGGTTTAACATAATTTTTTTTCTTTTTTGAGACAGAGTCTCGCTTTGTTGCCCTGACTAGAGAGCAGTGGCATCATTGTAGCTTACAGCAACTTCAAAATCCTGGGCATGAGCCACCATGCCTGGCCAATTTAGCATAATTATTAAGGGCCCTAAGATTTTCAGAATGGTAAATGAGCATTGGCTTCAACTTAAAGTCACCAGGTGCATTAGCCCCTGGTAAGAGAGTCAGCCTGTCTTTGAAACTTTCTCTTCTCTAGCAATGAAAGTCCTAGGTGGCATCTCTAATAAAAGGCTATTTCATCTACATTGAAAATCTGTTGTGTAGCCAGCTTTATCGATGATCTTAGCTAGATCTTCTGGATAATTTGCTGCAGCTTCTACATTGGCATTTGCTGCTTTGCTTTCCCTTTTCTGTTATGGAGGTGGCTTCTTCCCTTAACTCTCATGAACCAACCTCTGCTGGCTTCAGACTTTTTTCTGTGGCTTTCTCACCTGTCTCAGCCTTTATAGAATAGAAGAGACGTAGGGCCTTGCTCTGGATTAGTCTTTGTCTCTGGTTGGATCTTCTACCCAACCATTCAAACTTTCTCCTTATCAGCAGTAAGGCTGTTTTGTTTGTTTGTTTGTTTGTTTGTTTGTTTTTTTGAGACAGAGCCTCACTCTGTTGTCCAGGCTGGAGTGCCATGGTGTCAGCCTAGCTCATAGCAACCTCAAACTCTTGGGCTCAAGCGATCCTTGCAGCCTCCCGAGTAGCCGGGATTACAGGCACACACCACCACGCCCAGCTAATTTCTGTTTTTAGTTGTCTGGCTTCCACCACATCCAGCTAATTTTTTCTATTTTCAGTTGTCTGGCTAATTTATTTTTATTTTTAGTAGAGACGGCTCTTGCTCAGGCTAGTCTCGAACTCCTGAGCTCAAGCAATCCTCCCTCATTGGCCTCCCAGTGTGCTAGGATTACAGGCGTGAGCCACCACACCCAGCCCAGTTTTCCTTTCTTATCATTCATGTGTTTACTTGAGTAGCACGCACTTTTGATTTCCTTCAAGAACATTTCCTTTGCATTCACAGCTTGCCTGTTTGGCACAAGAGGGGAGATTTTGGCCTGTATCTTGGCTTTGGACTTGCCTTCCTCACTAAGCTTAATCATTTCTATTTTTTGATTTAAAGTGAGAGACATGTGACTCTTTCACTTGAACACTTAGAGGGCATTGTAGGATTTTTAACTGGCCTAATTTCAGTATTGTTGTATCTTAGGGAACAGGGAGTATCAGGGAGAGGAAGAGAGATGGGGGAACAGCTGGTTGGTGAAGCAGTCAGAACACACACAACATTTACCCATTAAGTTTGCTGTCTTACATGAATGAAGTTCATGGCACCCCAAAACAATTACAATATTAACATCAAAGATCACAGATCACCATAACAGATAAAATAATAATGAAAAAGTTTGAAATATTTCAAGAGTTACCAATATGTGACACAGAGTCACAAAGTAAACACTTAGTGTATTTTTCACACATTTTTATGCAGGTACATTGAGATGATGCTTGGAGGGTGTTATAGAATGTTGTATACATACCATATTACATCTCTAAAAGATGAACATTTCTGTATTCCATAATACATCTGGCCCAAGAGTTTCACATAAGGGCTTAAGGGCCTTTACTTTAAATTGTAGCTGGTCATACACTTGCAAACTCTATGGCTGCATGACAACTAAATGCAATATTGATCTTGAACTGGATTCTATACTGGAGGGGGAAATGCTATAAAGGGCATGACTGAGTGCAACTGAAAAAATTAGAATGGTTCATTAAAGTATTATATTCATCTTCAGTAGGGATAAAGGGTCCTGATGTATGTAAGTTAACCTTAAATGGTTTGGAAAAAAATTGTGTGTGTATCTGTTGTGTTTATATAGAGAGAGTTCTTAAATGATGAACAAAAATGGGGTAGGCTGGGTGCAGTGGCTCACACCTATAATCCTAGCACTTTGTGAGGCAGAGGTGGGAGGATCACTTGAGGCCAAGTATTTGAGACCAGCCTGAGCAATACAGCAAAACCGCTTCTCTGCAAAAAGGAGAGAAAGAAAATAGGGTAAGATGTTAACAATAGGTAAATCCACGTTCTTTGTGTGTTCTCTGTGTTGGACTGTTCTTTTTTTTTTTTTTTTTTGCAACTTATCTGTAAGCTTGAAATTATTTCCAAATGAAAGACTTAAAAGATAAAATAAAATTAAAAGGCCTATATATTAGGAGAGAATTAAAAAAAAAAAAGAAACAAAAACAAAAAACACACTCTGTAGCCCAAACTCTGCCGACATAGGTGTTGATGTTAGCACACAAACAATAACATAAGCACATTATTAAAATTTTTATCTCCATTTGCAGATTTGACTATTAAATGGAAATTATGAAGTTGAAGTACATAAAATGTTATTAACTATATTAGTGAATAGTTTTTAAAGATTGTGTCTGCATTAGAATATCTGATCATAATTCTATATAAAAACATAGTGCCTTCTCTCAGGGGTTTTATATTTCCATCAGCCATAGCCTTGGTCAGTACCTGCAGCCTTTCCTGTCCAAAAAGAGTGATTCCAAGTCAACAAACACTTTCTGGCATGATGTCTTTGTCAGCTCGGGCTGCTATAACAGAATATCATAGACTGAATATTTAATGAAAGTAAATTACTGGAGGCTGGAAGTTCAAGGTCAAGGCACCTAGAGATCTCAGTGCCCTGGTGAGGGCCCATATCCTGGTTCATAGATTGCACCTTCTGAGTCCTCACATGGCAGAGGAGACAAAGGAACTATCTCGGTGCCTCATTTATAAAGGCACTAATCCCATTCATGAGGGCTCCACCCTTATGATCTAATCACAAAAGGCCCTACCTCCCAATACCATCACCTTGGGGGGTTAGGATTTCAATATATGAATTTGGGATTGGCAGGGGACAGAAACATTCAGACCATAGCACATGGTAATGGGAAGAACTGTAGCAGAGTTGGTCTTGACTTTGTTCTTGTACAATCTCTGCTGTGACTTTGGATGAGGCACTTAACATCTTGGAACTCATCAACCACACTGTCTGCATTACAGAATTGTTGGGGGACTTACATGAAAATGTTCTGGAAAATTAAAATGTGTTATATAATGTTGTTATTGAAAAATTAGGAATAACAGTGAGCCCAAAAGGTTTTGCTTATACTGTTCAAAGGATATTTGGTAGTTGGCATTATTTTTATAACACATAGTTCCTGGATTCTCAGCATGTATTATCATTTCATGGCTAAGCATCATAAGTAAATATCTGTTACATTATCTTCTCCATGAAGGAAAGTGTCTATGAACTATTAGTATCATAGTTTATATATCAGTTATGTGACTTTTTACAGTTACAAGGGGCAAAAAGGCACCTGGGACCCTTGATATGTCTGTTGGTCACCTTTGCTTCAGTCATAAATTATGCTGCAACCACAAAGCATTACCTTTCACTTCCATCATCTTCTGGCTTCAGTTGACAGTGGGGCTCTTCCTGTTCCATGTGTCTTCTTCATCCCAGGCCCCAGGCTGAAGAGCAGCCCCCATCTGGGACATGCCATAGTCCTGGCAGAGAGAAGAGCCAAAGCAGGATCCTGGGGTAGCTCTTAAAGCTTCTGTTCCGATATGGCCGGTGTTGTATCTGCTCATGTTTCGTTGGCTAGAGAAAGTCACATGTCCAAGCAGTGGGGGAGCGGCCTGTGAATACACTATCCTACTTGGTGGGAACTGCAAGTCACATGGCAAGGGCAGCACTGTATGATTCTGTACAGGAAAGACAGAAAATAATTAGGCACAAGAGTACAATCTGCTGGCTTATGTTTATTTTAATATTCATCTAAAGGTACATATTGTTAATTTCAATTAAAATAAGCAACAATTTAGAGGAAAGCATTTACTATCAAATGAGAGCTTTGAGCTTAATGACTTCTAGGGTCCCCAGAGCTTTAATATTCTGCAATTCATATTTAGAATATCTGGAAGATGATACCATCTCATATAATTGGGGCTCCTTTCCTAAAAGTTTCGTGGGGTTTTTGTTGTACAAAAAAGTAAATAGGGATTTCTCTCGACAGTTTCTGTTTTGGTGTGCTGTATTAATGTTGTAAAAGAGCTGCCCTCCTGAAGAAGAAGGCCAGAGTAGCCCAGCCACTGCCACATTAGCACCACTGACACCACCAAGTTGGAGGACTTGGGAAGTATTGAGAGACACTGTCACAGGCGGATATTGACACATAAAAGTGACCCCCAGTGTTGGAAGCCACTTGAAGTCCAAGTGAATCCTTGGCTTTGGACAAAAAAGAATTCAGGAGTGAGCTGATAGTATAACATGAAAGCGAGTTTTATTTAGAAAATATAGAAAAATCTCCACAGACAGAAGAGGCTAGTTCTCCCTGCAGATGAGAACTGGCTCCATGGTTCCTTTTCCCCCTGTATTTAAGCAGCAGGTTAATTATAGGCTAACCAAGGAAAAGAATATTCATGTCATTTCTCAGAAAGGGGAATGAGGGTTTTCCTGGAATTAGGGTGATGCCTCCTTTTAACTCAATATAGTCAAACAAGAAGTTTCATGGTGTCAGATGCATGATGGGAGTGGGAGGTTTCCTTAGAAACGTTTATGGTAATGAGATGTATGATGAAGCTGCAAGGTCAAGAGGTGGTCAGTTTCTCCACCGTCCTCTTTCTGTGCAGTTGGAACTTGTCCTGCCTCCATCTTGTTTTGATCAGGGTCATTGGAAAACTCTGTTTTGAGACTTCCGGACTCAGTTAAACCATGTCTGCACAATTAAGCAATGCCCAAGGCAATGCCCAAAGCAATGCCTGAATCAGTGCCAGAAGCAGTGCCCAAAGCAGTGCCTGCCAGTTCCCTGGCTCAACATGGGTCACTCATTTACCTGGCCTTTGCTGTCTTAGTGCCACTCACAGGTGTGTCACTGGGGCAAAAAATAGTTGTGATAATGAAGAATTGGTAAGAAATTTTATAATTTTAAAATTTAAAATTTTGCAATTTTACTGAACTTTTGTGTTTTTGCCCCCCTTTCAGTTGTAAGAGACTGTGTATCTGTGGGTGTCTTTTCTGATGTAATAATTGCAAAATTGTGTGTGTGTGGTGTTCATAGTGTTTAGAAAATATATAATTAAAGACAGGGAATTTTAGAGCTGGAATGGCCTTGTTTTACAGCTACATTAATCACAGTCCAGTAGGTTGAGAGCTTTGGCCATGATGCACGGTTGTAGACACTGGTTTGACATTCAAACCTCTGTCTCCATTCTCCTAATCCAGATTTTCTATACTTCAATGAGATCCACCTTTCCAAAATTTTAGTTATGTCTCTTAAACTCCTTCTAAAGTAGTCACATAGATTCCCAAATAGGCATATATATGTAAAGATATTTTTGCATCTTTTACTTCTTTGTATAAATTCTAATGTGATACTAATTCCTAATTAGTGCTTAAATTTTTCTTAGTTTAATGTAAAATAAAGTAGCATGTTATTTAAATAGAATATGAAATTTTTTTAAAGTGCTATTCCCTTCCTATAAAACAAAATTTTTGCTTTATATTTAATTTACCTAATTGGGGTACTTGTATTCTACAGGGAATTTATAAACAGTACAGTTTTAAATTTAATATGCTAGATTAAATATACAAAAATTGATTCAAAGAGTATATACAGTAAAGATGTCTATTTTCCAAGTATTATTTGGAATAATATAAATTATATTCAATAAAAAGGAATCATATAAGTCATTAGGCCAATTTTGAAGATTCATAGGATAAATAGCACAGTGCCGTGTAAATGAAGCATTTATCAAGTAAGTATTATCAGTCTATTATATGTGAACTTCATTTCACATAGCACAAATGATTTACTGACAAATATAATACTTAACACAGTAGTATTTATATTATATATTTATAATTTTCCTCTACGCTCTAGGTTGCCGGTAAAAATTTTTGAAGAGACTCTTTAATGGAAATTCATTTTATTCTTGTTTTCTTTTTCATAGGGTGTTCATAAGAATGGAAGCAGTGTTTCCTTGCTAGATTCCTTATTGCTATATCTCATGAACCTATGTAATCTTGGGGAAAAGCCTGTATTTCATGATGACAAACCTGTCACCAGTATAGCAACAACAGTGTGAGGACAAAAACAAATAAAAACATAGAAGCATTCAAATTTATATTCAACAAGGAAGTCATTTTAATCAGCAATTTCTGCTGCCTTAGTTTTCCAAGATGAACCGATACACAACCATGAGGCAGCTGGGGGACGGCACCTATGGGAGTGTGCTTATGGGCAAGAACAACGAATCCGGGGAGCTGGTGGCCATCAAAAGGTACCGTGTGAGCACTGCAAAGTTTACCTTTGAAAACTCTGATCTTTGTTTTCCTTTGCTTGCTTAAGAACATATACAGGCACAGAGAGAGGTCTAGTTTAGGCACTGTGATAGTTTGGCTAATGAGGAATGACATTCTGGAAAAAAAAACATTGCCAGAAAGGAATTCTGCTGATTCCCATGTATATTACTTTAATTTTCTGGCTTGTCCAGCTACATTGATAAAGCAGAATATGTGAGTGCTGAAACTTTTATGCACAGTACTTTTAGACTGAAGCTAAAGGTAATCTTTGGAATGTTTTTCAAATTTAAAGTGGAGTACAAAGTACAGCTTATTATTTCTTTAAAACAATAGGCCTCAAAATCATATGGTATTCATAATGTCAAATGAGTTCTGAAAGGCATATGGTATTTTCTAGAGCTTACCAATTAAATAGAAATAATTATTGTTAATTTAATTATCTCTTTTTAACCCACTGTATTTATCTTTTGCTACATAACAAAATACCCCAAAGCTTAGTGATTTAAAATAAGAGCAAACATTTATTAATTCACGGGGTTTCTGTGGGTCAGGAACTCAGGAGTGCTTAGCTGGGTGGTCCTGGCTTGGGACCTCTCATGAGGTACATTCATCTGAACACCTGGCTGGAGCTGGGGGATCCACTTTCAAGGTGCCTCCATCTACTCGTTTGCCAGGGCTGCTGTAACAAAGTGCCACAGATGGTGGCTTAAACAACACACATTTGTTTCCTTACAATTCTGGAGGCAGAAAGTCTGAGATCAAGGTGTTGGCAGGGTTGGTTTCTTCTAAGACTGCTCTCCTTGGCTGGCAGGTGGTCGCCTCGTCTCTCTGTCTTCACATGATCTTCCCTCTGTGCGTGTCTATATCCAAATTTCCTTTAATGAGAATACCAGTTGCATCAGATTAGGACCCACCCAAAAGACTTCATTTAACCTTAATTACTTCTTTAAAGACTCTATCTTCAAATACAGTCACACTCTGAGGGACTGGGGGTTAGGATTTCAACATATAAATTTTGAGGTGACACAATTCAGCCCACAATAGGCTGCTATAACAAAAAACCGCAGACTGGGGGGTAAGTAACAAACGTATTTTCTCACCATTCTGGAGCCTAGAAGTGTAAAATCAAGGTGTTGGCAGGGGTGGTTCCTCCTGAAGGCCATGAGGGGAGGACTTACTCCAGGCCCCTCTCCCTGGCTTACAGATGCCGTCTTCTCCCTGTCTCTCTGCATCATCATCTCTCTATGCCTGTCTCTGTGTCCGAATTTCTCTTTTCTATAAGGACACCAGTCGTCCTGGATTAGGGTCTGCCCTAATGACCTCAGTTTAACTTGATTACCTCTGTAAAGAGCCTGTCTCCAAATACAGTCCCACACTAAGGTACTGGGGGTTAGGACTTCAACATATAAATGTTTGAGGGACACATAACACTCACTCACATGGTTGGCAAGCTTGTGTCGGCTATTGGCAAGAGGCCTCAGCTCCTCTTCACACGGGCCTCTCCAGGGGTTGCTTGAGCACCCTCCTGCCATGGCAGTTGCCTTCCACCAGAGCGAGTCTTGCAGGCTGATGACCACATCAACCAAAGTATGACAACCTAAAATTTAAGTACTTTAACAAATGTTTTTAAACATCATGATCTTCTAAAACATTACATGCACAAGGAAATACTTTTATAAAATATTTTTGAATAGCAGTTATTAATCAAATATGCACATGTACAATAACTGAGAATTTTATTGAATGAGCTTATTAAAATGCAATACCCATTCATGACTTAATGAATTTAAAAAATTCTTGGCTTTTTAAAAAACTCAAGATTAAGGGGGAACAATCCAACTATTTAGCACACAGGAATAAAAAGAAACTTTCCTAGCCTGAGAAAACCTGTATAATTCGCCATCTTGACATGAAATATCAGAAATACTGCCAGTCCAGTTGGTTTTAAGCCTAGAATGCCTGCTGTCAACCTGCTGACAGGGACTGCACCAGAGATGCTACCTCCTGCAATCAGACAAAGACCACAGAAATGAGGTATAATTAGACAAAAGGTGAAAGAGCCCTTATTTGTAGATTAAATGATTGTGTAAATTCACACAAAGAAATCATTTATTATACACAAATACATTCATATACAAAAATATTTTAAAAGGCCTGGGAAGATACACGTAAAATTCATGCTAGCTGTGGTTTCAGGGAAGTAGGTAGGAGAATGAGAAGGAGGTTGGGTCTTGTGGTGTCAGGAAGGTTATTACTGTTCAGTTTTATGTGACAAAATGTTTGTTATTCCTTCTGAGTGGCAAAAATGTGTGTGTTTTGTCTTTCAATTTCATAAAATTTGGAATTGGGCTGCATCTGCACAGACCTAGGTAAAGTCTTGGGAGCAGTGAGGGGTGAAACACCATAAGAAAACAAAGAGATTGAGGGCTGAGAAGAGGCCAAAAGTATATAATTGAGGAATGCTTTCTGTGAATATTTATGAAAGAAATATTTAAAGCCTAACCAAAAGTGACTTAAATAGGGATTTATTTATCTCACATAATAAAAAGTTTTGGCACAACTGTACCATTGCATTATACACTTTTTTTTTTTTTTTAGACAGAGTCTCACTCTGTCTCCCAGTATAGAGTGCAGTGGCATCATCATAGCTCACTGTAACCTCAACTCTTGGACCCGAGCCATCCCCCTGCCTCACCCTCTGAAGTGGCTGGGACTTCAGACATGCGCCACCATGCCCAGCTAATTTTTTCTATTTTCAGTAGAGAAAGGGTCTTGCTCTTGCTCAGGCTGGTCTCGAACTCCTGACTTCAAGCGATCCACCTGTCTCAGCCTCCCAGAGTGCTAGGATTACAGACACGAGCCACTGCACCTGGATGAATTATATACTTTAAGTGAGTGAATTGTATAGCATGTGAATTATATCTCAATTAAGCTATTATTATTACTTTTTTAAAGTCCTGAGACTTTTTAAAAGTAGCCCAGGGCTACTACCTTGTCTCAACGATGTTATCACAGACCTAGGCTCTTCTATCTTCAAAAAATAGCTGCTGCAGCTCCAGGCATTGAGTATGAATTCCAAGCAAGAAGAAATAGGAAGAGTTGAGTGAGGCCAGTTAGTTACTGTACTTTTAATTAGGGAAGTGAAAGTTTTTCCACACCCTTATCCAGAAGACTTCTGGTTACTTCTCATTGGCCAGAAGTGTGTAACATGGCACATAGGGAGGCTGGGAAACTGAGTGCTTAGCTGGGCTTTTTGTATCACTGTATAAAAGCTGACTCTGTTAATAAAGAGGAAGAGAAGAAGGTCTTTTGGATAGTCAACTCACAGTGTCTGCAAAATTAAGTATCCACTGTGTGCCAGACAGTGTTGTTATTTTTTTTCTTTTTGAGACAGGGTCTTGCTCTGTTGCCCAGGTTAGAGTGCAGTGGCATCATCATAGCTCACTGCAATCTCAAACTCCTGGGCTCAAGCCATCCTCCTGCTTCAGCCTCCAAGTAGCACTAACCACACTTGGCTAATATTTTTAATTTTTTGTAGAAACAGGGTCTTGCTATATTGCCCAGACTAGTCTCAAACTCCTGGCCGGACATGATCCTCCCACCTTGGCCTCCCAAAGTGATAGGATTACAGGTCTGAGCTACCATGCCCAGCCTCAGCGTTCTAACTTAAGCAAGGATAGAGCAAAAATGAATGATTGAGAAGAGGAGGAGTCCCATAGAAGAAAATTTAAATATTCATTCAGCACAAAATTGTTAAGCTCCTACTGTACTTAGTGCTTGGGACAAAATGGAGATGAGATAGATGCATTACAAGATAGTGAAGAAGACCAACAAATTAGACAAGTTACAACATAAAGTATGCTGAGTTCCGTGGTAGGGGACTATTGGGTTCTGTGGGAACACAGAGATAGGAAAGGTCTGGATTCCTTGGAGAAGTGTCATGAAAGGCTTCCCAAGAGAGTGAGACCTCAAGAAGGAGAGAAAATTATTAAGAAAAAAATTAGGAGGAAGCACAGCAGGTGGTAAGAATAGTAAGTGTAAAGGCCTGGAGGCAAGGGAGAGCCTGTGAAGGCTTGACTGGGGCTGAGTAACAGAAGAAGCATGAGGGGCTGGCATAGGTCATGAGTAGGGCAGAGAAATCGTGAGGCTAAAGCGATGAAGTCATGAAGCCCAGTTAAGGAGTTTGTGTATCTTGAGGACTGGAAGTCGTGAAGGATTTTAAAAAGAAGATGTGATCAAATTTTGGGGACTATCTCATTAGCAAAAGAGTGGAAACTACCTAACATGTACAATGAACACTGTTTGGGTGATGGGCACACTATTGCCCTGACTTAAGCATTATATAAAAACTATCCATGTAACATAAACATTTTTACCCCCTTAATATTTTGAAATTAAAAAAAAAAAAAAAAGCAGAAGTTTTAAAAAAAAAAACGTGAAAACTTGATTGAAGAGGTCAAGATTGGACACAAGGTGGCCAGTTAGGAGGTCAGTGCAGTCATCTTGGTAGACGTGGTGGTGGCCTGATATAGGAGAATAGCATTGGGGATGGACATAACTGGACACATTCAGGGGACATTTAGGAGGCAGGCTCTGTAGGAACTGGTGACGGGGTGTCGGGGGAAGGAGTCAAAGAGGGGAAGAGTCCAGGCTAACTCCTGGGATTCTGACTTACACGAGTAGAGGTGGTGCCGTTCATCATGACAGGGAGGGGAAATCATAGGCTTATGGGTAAATCTGAGTTCAGTTTTGGGCATAATGATTTAAGATGACTATAAGCAATTGAATAGTTGCATTTAAAGCACAAATTAGAGGTCTAGGCTGATGCTTTTGGAATTGTTAGTCTACAGATGGTAATTGAGCACTGAGAAACCCCAGCATGTAAAGGATGGGCCCTGGCACAGAGTCTTACAAAGAAGACTGAGAAGGAGCCACCAGAGAATGCAGGAGAGTGTAGAAAATATCCAAACCCAAGGAAAAGATCTAAAGAAGGGAAAGTGCTCAACTGGAAGATGAGCGATAGTTAATGACTAAAAAGCTCTGGATTAGTTAGGAATGCATCTTGCTGCCAGTAACAAATAGCTAAATTAATAGCAAGTAACAGAACTGAAGACTTCAGTAAGTAGGAGTTTATTTTTTTGACATATCAGGAAATCTGGAATTTGATGATTCCAGAGCTCTTTTGTGGCTCAACAGTGCACCCAAGGAATCCAGACCTTTCCTATCTTCATACTGAATGGTTAGCATTTTTTTGTCCTCAAATGTGTCACCTAATGGCCACATTATGGCTATTTCACCTTTAGGCATTACATCCATGTTCAAGGTGGGAGGAGGAGAGAATAATACCAGCAACCTCTTCTCTCATTTTTTATCAGGTAGTGATCTTTCTTTCCCAGGAGCCCCCAAGGACTTCCCCCTCACATCTTGTTGGCTGTCCCTGGCCACATGGTCTCCCTTACTTCCCCAGGAGGCCAAGAAAGTGAGTATATTCACTCTTCCAGCTTCTGTACCAGGAGGAAAAAGGAAAGGGGCTGGAAATGGCCGTCTGGTATCCAAATGATACCATCTGCTATGGTGCTCCATGGGGCACCTGACATGACTGGGGGCTGTGGTGAGTGTCATTCCAGTGGAACAGGAGAAGAAATAGGCCAGAGTGCGGTAGGGCAAGGAACAGCAGGAAGCGCAGTGGTGGAGGCATTGAGCCTGGAAGAGTTGTGAAGAATGCGTACTGAGTTACCAAGAAAGTCACAAAAGGATTGCCAAGTATCAATAAAAGTCCACCTTCAATTATCTTTGATTACATGGGATGAATATGAAAGTGGAGCTACTGGGAACATTTACATGACTTTTCTTCCCATCTTTACCCATTTATATGGAAAGCAGCCTGGAGGAAGGCAAGGCAGGAGTGGTGGGATGCTGGGAGAGGGGGACATTCAGAATATGTGTGTGCTCTTGAGAGGGGAGTGGTGAAGGGCTGACTAGGGGCCCAGGCTGGCTGGGGAGGTAAGGTAAGCCGAGCCACCAGCAACTGTAGGAGTAGCCGAGAGTTGAATGAGAGGGCGTGTAAAGCAGTTTCCAGGGTGAAGCTGGTGAAAGGATAGGAGGTTACGGTCAGAGTCTGAGGTTGTAATGGTTGAGGTCTTGGAGAGCAGAACCATTCCTCACGATGAGGTGTTTATGAGTGACTGTGGCAGGGCAGAGGAGTTAAGGACCTGTGAAGCCTGGCTACTGGCAGGATTGTCAATGTGAATATTCACTATAGCCATCACTCCTTAGGGTTCTGGACAAAGATAGAATTTTAGGATAGTTTTTGGTCTTATGTTGCCTACGAGAGTCATGCAGGAAGGCTTTGCCATTTCTCTTAAGCCTGGTACAATGGAATAAACTTTACCTGAAAGTTACAGTTATTAGACCCCTTATTATCCATTCTTATTCCTATTGGTTACCAGAACAACTCACATCCCATAATATCCAATCTTCTTATGCTTGGTGGTATAAAATTTTAGGCACTTCCAATTTAGGCCATAAATATTCTAATACTTTGGATAACACTTGAAATCCATCCATCCCTTTTCCCAAAAATTAAAAACAAATTCCATATTGAATACGCTTTGTGTAACAGATAAAGAAGAGCTGCCTATCTTTAATCTTCAAAGTGGGCAGTAAGCATGTCTCCTTAAAGGAAAATTGATTATTTGGAAGAAGGTATTTTCAGTCTAACAATCTTTTCAACAGAAGAACCAGGAGTTAGGTATTGCGGGGGTGGTGTCTGTTAGAATTAGATGTGCTCTGTTAAGAATGATGTTGAGGAGAGAGCAGAGGCTGAGCGCTAGCCCAGTATGGAGCTGGCCTGGAGGAACAAGGGTGCCGTATGGCAGTGGGTAGAGGATGGAGAGGGTGATATATTTGCCAGTGTGAACCTGGGGAAGAAAGTTAGTGCTTAATTTAGTAGGCAAAGCTTCTGAGCAGTCTAGCACTCCAGTCAGAACTGGCTGGGATGTGTTAGAGGGTGAGCGGTTAGAAGCTGGGAGAACACTATAAAGAAGAAAATGAAAGGCCCCTTTTGAAAATTTCCTTTGGGGAGTTTGAATTTAGGTCACTGGAAAGAAACCTTGTCTTATCTGCTACCATTTTTCAAAAAAGCTATAACCTACAATTCATGCTAGAGGAAGGTGGTAAGAGTCCCTCACCTCATTCAGCGAGCAAATATTTGTTAAGGCCTCTTCCCTTTAAGGACTTGAGAGACAATTCCATTTCTGAGGGTCACCTGTCTAGGGGGCAGGTCCTCATGAGCTCACCTGTGGGCATAGAAATTCATTCAGTCATTTAGCAAATATTTATTGAGCACCTACTATGTGTCACAACCAATCTAGGCATAAGGGAGTGTCCCTAAGGAGCTTACCTTTGGGAACAGGGGGTAAAGAAGCATATTATATAGTATGTTAGACCGTGACAAATGCTATGGAGAAAAAGAGCAGGAAAGGTGACCTAGTAATAGCATTACCATTTTCTTACAATGAGTAGCTAGCAATAGCAATGAAAATTAGCACAGGGCATTAAAGAAATAAGAATCAGCCCGAAACAGCCTTTTATTTCCTCTAACCAGCTAGCTATCTCTGTCTGCCCAGAACATCTTTTTCTGTCTTTATAGGCTGGGACGTTCTGTCTTTCAGGTCTCAGTTGAAATGTCTTATCAAAAGGGACTGGCTATTAAATCTTTAAAAGATCCCTTTGTTCTGTCTCATGGTCCTTATAACTAATCTGTATGCCTGTTATGTATTAACTCATCTAAAATCATTTCATCTGTTAGATGGGAAGCCATCTTTAACTTGTTCATTGCCCTGCCATGAAGTACATGTTGTGTGAATTAATAAATGAAAGAAGAGGGCAAGGAACCTAAAAGGAAATACCTTTTCTCAGCTATTCTAAGAAATTGGTTTGATTTGGGGATAATTATTTTGCAAGGAAACATGTTTGTTGTAGATAGATACATGCGTCACCTTAGGGAAGTATTGCTGAGAAGTGGTAATTGCTAGAAAGAAAGCCGCAATTTAGTAAATGTGGATGAAGAGAGCAGACTTTACAAGTAGGACAAAAATTTCAATTATTAATGAATTATGAAAAGTAACTTGAATATATTTTTATCTGGTTTCTAAAAGATTGGATACTTTTTAAATTCTGAAATTACTTTTTAGGAATCATAACAGATTATGTGTGTGGCTTTGGATGGATACAATCATTTTATTAAACTACTTTTATAGCTGTACTTAAATTGACTTCTGTTTTATTTTAAATTCATCATTGTGCTACATTTACCTTTTGCACTTTAGCAAGACGTTTTACAAATCTATAGCACAGAAAGGTATCTTTTAATAAGCCAGTAAACCCTTGATTTCATCAAGCTTCTTCGTAAATTTCTGGTACCTGAATGACTATAAATGAAATTCTGATTCACTGAGCACATTTTAGAAATAATAGCAGTAATGCCCTTCATGTCTTATTATAGTCAATCATAGCTATTGGTAAAAATGAAACCATTTAGTAGTTATTGAGTGCCGAGCTAAGCAATTTGCAACAAATTTTTCTCATGCAATAATTTCTACTTTATGGCTAGCTAAGGAATTTGAGGCACCAAGAGGTCACTAGGTTAACTTGTCCAAGGTCATACACTCAGTGAGCATCTGAGCAAAGTTTTGAGTCCGGGCAGTGCGGTTTTACAGCCCACATTCTTGACCGTGATGTTGTGCTGCCAAGTGTTTACTCGTTTCCTTACCTGTGTACTATACCCTCATAGAGGGTATAATTATAATTTCTGGACTGTAAGAATTATTCTAATTAATAAAGACAATTCTAAGCTTCCTATCTTCTAGAATGCCTCAACAAGAGATTATAATGCTAAATGATAGCAGTGGGACATATTTAGTTTTTATTTTTTACAATCTAGCCTTGTAATTCCCATATCTGAATATGAGAATATTTTTTTAGAATGCGAATCTTATTTTTTCTTATCTCCTGTTTTGCATGGTAACTAAAAATCTGTTCATATAAAACACAACCACTATTTATGGTGTATATAGTAGAAATACTTCATTACCCTAAATACTCTTTTGGTATATTTATCTCTAAAGGTAACCGACATTGGGATGGAAGAGGAGAAATAACAAAATTCAAGAAAGCAATTTCTAAAGGTTGGTTACTTCTGAATTTTTACTGACTTTAAATTACTTAACTTTATGAACCTCTTGTCGAAAACTGAGGTAATGATATAAAAGTTGTCAGATCAAATCACTGACTAAATTTGCTACCAAAATTTGTGATTTCTTTTCCTACCCACCTCTGAAGTATAGTGTTTCAAATTTATCTCTCAAGTTTCAGAAAGACAGGAAATTTGTAAGAGGCCCCTTTAGATAAGCACAATTAAACTAATTAGAGAATGTGAAGAACTCACCCAGAAAGGAAGATTAACAGTAATTTTTTCATCTTTTTGTTAAAGCAGAATTTCAGATATGATATAGACATGAGCCTCTACCAAGTAGCCTTGAGATAGAAGGGAGGGGATTTCCTTACAAGGGTGAGGGACTAGAGATAGAGCTTCCCCAGAGGGAACCAGTGTTAGAGTAAGACAGCCAGCGGTGTAATTTGTGTCTTGGAATCCTCAGTCCCTGTACACTAAACTTTTTAAATTTATTTTAGGATGAAGAGAAAGTTCTATTCTTGGGATGAATGTATGAACTTAAGAGAAGTTAAGGTAAAATCCTAAAGATGAAAAGAACCCAAGAAGGCCTTAACACTACTCATGCCCAGGACAGTAGCTGAGATGATTCTGTTCTCTGTGGGAAGCATTCCAAAGATACTCGTGTTCATGTTTTTCCTTTATCTTCCTAAAGTAAAGTAATTTCTCATTTCTTCTTGTTCTGGTGTCAGTGGAGAACAGAGTACGATTATACTCTCATATTTGAAAGTTCATTTTTACTTTTAAAAGATCACTTTGGCCAGGTGCGGTGGCTCATGCCTGTAATCCTAGCCTTCTGGGAGGCCAAGGCGGGTGGATCGCTCGAGGTCAGGAGTTTGAGACCAGCCTGAGCGAGACCCCGTCTCTACTAAAAATAGAAATAAAAATTATCTGGACAACTAAAAATATATATAGAAAAAATTAGCCGGGCATGGTGGCGCATGCCTGTAGTCCCAGCTACTTGAGAGGCTGAGGCAGTAGGGATCGCTTAAGCCCAGGAGTTGGAGGTTGCTGCGAGCTAGGCTGACGCCACGGCACTCACTCTAGCCTGGGCAACAAAGTGAGACTCTGTCTCAAAAAAAAAAAAAAAAGATCACTTTATTGTAAGTTATCTAGAGATAAAAAAGAGCATTTTAATTCATATTATCAAAGGAAAGTCAACTTTTTTAATTACTACATGCCATTTCCTTATATTTTATGCTTAAAGACTTGGATAAACTTCTGGGAACTTCTGCATGGCATGTCACTTGGTTAAGTCAGACAAAAGTTAGACCTGTTTAACAGACTGAGAGGAAAATGTGACAGATTGAAATGTTTCGTAGCTATTGTTGACTTGGTTTGTTGTTGCACTTAGCATTCATTTCTTAAATCAGTTAGTGCTTGCTTTAAATAGATGTTCTAAGAGGTTTTAAAATTACGTAGATATTAAAATGTAATTCACTGAAGCTAGAGAAAGAGAAGACAGGCCATGGACCAGGGGAGAGGGCACAGAACCAGAAAAAGGTGTATCAAGGAACTGCCATGTCATCAAGAGAGAGAATAAGAGAGAATAAAGCCAAAAATATAAAGAGAAGGAAAGGAAAGCAGGAGGCAAAAATCCAGGCAAAGGCAAAAAACAAAGACATGCTGATGAAACCTTAACCGATTTCTGGATCCAGTGGTTTGTGAAGGCTTCTGTGAGCCAATAAATCCCCTTTTTTGCTTCTGCTGGTTTTTGATTGGATTTCTGTTACTTACAACCCAAAGAGCCCTAATACAGTTACCACGCTGTAGGCCTTGAGATTTTATTGTTTTTACTTAGTACTACAGAAATTATAAATAAATAATTGAACTAAAGACAATAGCCATTCCCTACCTTTAAGATTTCATTTGCACATGTATGCACACACATGCATGAACACATGCACACACATTCGTGTACATAAATATACAGAAGTCACCATACATATTATTTATTATTGATCTGTGTGTGCGTTCTTTTTCATTTGATTCTTTTCTCCGCCACCGGTATCAGCCCGAATGCCACCCCTCCCGCCTGCCCCCTGCCCCAGGAACCCATATTAACTAGCTGGTATGTTTTCTCCTATGTACAGATAGTCCCCAACTTACAATGTTTCAGTTTATGATTTTTCCACTTTTACAATGGTACAAACCCAGTAGAATCTATATTTCAAGTACCTATAAAACCATTCTGTTTTTCACTTTCAGTATTCCATAAGTTAATGAGATATTCAACGCTTTAGATTGTTAGATGATTTTGCCCAACCATAAGCTAATGTAAGCATCCCAAGCACAGTTAAAGCAGACTAGGCTAAGCTATGATGTTCAGCAGGTTAGGTGTATTACATGTATTTTCAACTTACAGTATTTTCAATTTCCAACAGGTTTCAGGACATAATCTCCACCATAAATCAAGGAACATCTGTATTTTTCCATGTTCATTTAGTTGTAAAGACACAAATACACAATCCTTTTCTATTTTTTTTATTAAGTAGTTTATCATACCCAGTTTCCTGCATCTTGCTTTTCCTACTCCATAATGGCTCATTAAAGTCTCTCAATTCAACTGATATAGCCCTAAATTCCTTTTACAACGGCTACAGATTTCACCATTTGGATATATTGTAACATATCCAACCATTTCCTCTCCTGGTGGGCATTCATTTGTCTCTATATTTCCCCGACACAAACAATACTGTGAAACACAACCTCATAATACATATCCTTACACATGGATGTTTTTATTTTTTAAGAGAACAAAGAGTAGAATTCCTGGATCAAATAGATATTGCTTCTAACCTATGTTGCCAGATTGCTTTCCAAAACGGCTATAATACATACTTCAACTGGTAGTGAGTATTTTTCCTCCCCCTAACATCAATAGTTATTGAACTTTTAAGTTTTTGCCAGTCTGCCAGTCTAAGGGGTTTCTTTCCATTCTTTCTCCTCTTATAGTTTTCATGAGCAGTATTTATACCTTTTATTAATTTCAGCATCTACTGATGTGATCATATGGTTTTCTACCTTTAATTTGATCACATAATAGACTGCACTAATAGATCTCCACTTTTGTATTCTTCAAACAAACCCTACCTGGTCATAGTTGGGTCCTCAAATACACTGATGGGTTCTATCTGCTAACATTTTCTTTAGAATTTTTACATCCATATTCAAAATTAAATTGGTTTCTAGACTTTTTTGTGCTCTGTCAGGTTTTGGTATTAAATGTATGTTTATTTTGTAAATGAATCAGGAGCTTTTCATCTTCTTCTAGAACAGTTTAAATAATGATAAAATTATTTGTTCTTTAAAAGCTACATGATACTGAGCAATTCCATATGATCCCATTGCCATTTTCAGTGCTAAGTCTTTAATCACTTTTCCATCTCTTTTGTGTTCACCATCCTACTCAAATTTTCCATTTCTCCCTTAGTCAAATTTGGACATTTACATTTAGCAAAGAAAAAAGTCCATTTCTTTTGGTTTTTCAAATTTATTGCCATAGAGCAGAATGAATTCTATCTTTGTTATTTTCTTCGCATCATCCGTGTATCTCTGATTATAACCCTTTTCTCAATCCTAGTCTTCCCCGTTTTTTACTCTTTATTATAATAATTTCCTAATCAGACACACAAATCCTTATATCTATTTTACTGCACTTTTCAAAGAACCAGCTATTATATATATTTATCCTTTCTATCATTTCTTATTTCATTAAGTTCAAATTTTATCTTTATTATTCCTTCTAATTTATTTTAGTTCATTTTGTTTTGTTTTTCCCCATTTCATATTAAGAGTACATTTTGTTATTATTCTTAAATAATGAAAATATCTAAAGGCTGTAAACTTTCCTCTGGCTGCAGCTTTCACTCTGTCCCATAGCTTGTAGAACAGATTGTGCTCCTGTGATTGATTTCTAGATAGTTTGCAACTTGACTTTTGATTTCTAAATAATAAAATTTCTCTCTTATTACCTTCTGTTATTTTTTTCTAATATTAACGGATTATGATCAGAGAACCAAAATCTATAAATATCTCTTTTCCTTTGAATTTACTAAGGTGTTCTTTATATGATATAGTTTTCTAAGTAGCCCAAAAAGAATATTCTGTATTCAAGGATGTAATGTTCTAGCATACTTATTAAATTGACTTTTTTATTTATTCCATTTCTCTATCTTCAAGGTATGTACATGGTTATGACAGGTTGAAATAAGTGAGAGAGGTTAATTAAAGTATTTCACTATATTTTCATTTCTAACAGTTTTGTTTTACAGGTTTAGTGGCTATTTTACATATACAACTTTATCTTCAAAAATTCTGTCTCTTTTTTTAATCATTATATACTGTCTTTCTTATCCTATTTATGCCTTTAACTTAAATACCACCTTGTCTAAACCTAACATTGCTAGTTCTACTAACTCTCTGAATTTGCCTGGGATGACTGTCTATCCTTTTGTTTCATCTTCAATCACTTTGCTTCAAGTGCTTCTTGTAAACAACATATTACTGGGTTTTGCTTTTTGACTCAGTCTGACAAATATCCGATTAAAACATTTATTGAATTTTTTAAAATTTGTTAATTTTCTCAGTTTGTTCACATTTAATATAAAGACTATTATTTTGGAAATCACTCTTTCCTTCTCACTTGAGTTAACTGATTAAGTTTTCAAAATTCCAGCCGGGCGCAGTGGCTCACACCTGTAATCCTAGCACTCTGGGAGACCAAGGCAGGAGGATCGCTTGAGATCAGAAGTTTGAGACCAGCCTGAGCAAGAGCAAGACCCAATCTCTACCAAAAATAGAAAAATTAGCCGGGTGTCATGGCACACACCTATAGTCCCAGCTACTTGGGACGCTGAGGCAGGAGGATCCCTTGAGCCCAGGAGTTTGAGGTTGCTGTGAGCTATGATGATGGCACTGCACTCTACCCAGGGTTATGGATCAAGATTCTGTCAATCAATCGATCAATCATTTCCCTCCTATTATCTTCCCTCATCTCAAGATCTGTGTTTCTAGTTAACTTTTTGTTCAGTTACTTTTGGTTTGATGCCATTATCTTGAGTATTTTTATCAGAAAATGGGTGATGATATCTCTGAATTACACAGTAATAAATTTCTTTCACCTTGACAGGGCAATGGTAGTTTGGCTAAGCATGGGGTTTCCAGGCTGCTGGTTTTTTCTCTGCATGGTCTACACAAGTTACTCCACTATCTTCAGTTTCTGGTGTCACAGATGAGAAATTCGCTGCCAGTCTGATACTTCTTCATGGTATGTAATTTGCTGTCTCTGTCTAGAAGCTTCTAAGACTTTTGCCTATTATACTTCAGAATTCAAGAACTTTTCCAATATTCGCACAGGTATCTTTTTTTCACAAATCTTGCCTGGAACTTGATGGGCTATTTGAATTTATAGATTCAAGTCCTGATTTTTAAGCTCAGAAAATATGTTTCTTATAATTATTTAATTATTGTCTTTCCTCCATCTGTTCCTTTTCCCCCTTCTGGCTCTCCCATTACTCACATGTTACATTTTTCCTGGATCTATTTTCTCTCATGATTTCCATTCCTTTATATTTTTGTTTTGTGCTTTCAGAGTCTTCCACTTGACCAACTAGGCTACCAATTCAAGTCTCAAGAATGATCATCATTTCCTTCATTTACTAAAATGTTTGATTGGAAAATTATGCATTTCATCCCTAGAAAGTCTTCTTGTGCTGCATTTACGTCTCCTTATGTGCTTTTTCTATTTTTTGTCAGGTTGTCATCTGTCTCTGGCTGCTGCTCGATGGCATTAAGGATGGGTTCTATCTGTTCTTACGGACTGTCTTCTCCGGCTGTGGTGCCATCATCTTTCTTTGTTACATCATGGGGGTTCAGGTCTCACTGCTGAGCACCCATGCGACTGCAGTTCCATGAGTGGTGGCGAGCACCTTGCTCTCTGCTCCTGTGACCCAGCAGTGCAACAGCAGGCAGGCTGCTAGGGCCCTGCCAGGGCAACAGAAGACTTTCTGCTCCATAGCCTCAGAGACAGGAAGGACTCAATCCAACTGCTGATTTTCTCCTTGGTCTCTTGTGGAACACACACACAATGGGGTGATGTCAATTTTCAGTTTTCCTCCCAGGAGATCCCCAACCTCTGGAGGTGAAGCTCATCAGAGTATCCAATGCATTCTGATCCTCCCATAGCACTCATCTGATGCCAGCCCTCAGTGCCAGCCCAGCCCAGCCCAGGAAGAAAGCTCCCATCTGCTCCCCACTCTCTATTCTCAACTTCCACAAAGCTTGGGGCTTCACCTTCACTCAGGATTCCAGCAGTGGTTTGGGTCAGGAGAGAGGAAGAGAGTATAGGCCTGAGAGAAGCAGGAGTGCAAGCTACTTTAGCTTGCTATCTTCCCAGAATCCTCACCAACTATAATTCTGTGGGGTTTTTTGTTTTTGTTTTTTTTACCAAATATTTATCCAGATGGGAAACATGGGAATTTGTGATAAAAGTTTAAATTGTGGAAAACATTGGCAATACTAATGTTCAGTGACTATTACATAAAGATGCATATCAAACTGATATTCATCTCTAAGTTCATAACTATTTTTAAAATTCACATATTAGAATTCTCCCTTTTGTACGTTCTTTTGTTTTCCCTCCTCTACAGCAAACCATCTGACCCCAAGAATCCATAAACCGGACACCCCAGGGTATAAGAATCGTTTTATTTTTTCCTTGGCTATCTTTCCTAAGTTCTACCTTTTAATTCACAGTGTATTGCTATATACCAGTTATATCAAAAAGCCATTAGATAAGAATTCTTCATAGTTTTCTATTTCAAAAACATACATATATTTTTTTTTTAGACTTAGACTTTCTTGAGTCTTTCCTATTTGGATCTTGAACTGTTTGGGGTCTTCCTCCCTAATTTTTCATGATATAATTCTTTTATTTTAAATTTTAAAATTTACTAGCAGACTGTATTACCTAAATATCCTTTGCCCTACCCTCTATCCTGTGTGGTAAGTTGTTTGCAAATATGGCTATAATGATTCTCCACAGTCCTGTACAAACAGCGTTTGCATTGTGACTTTCTTTTCATCCCATCAACAGGTGGAGGAATCTGTTTCCCCACCCTTTAAATCCTGGCCTTGTGACTTGCTTTGACCAACAGAAAGAAGTTGCTTCAACTTCATGCCCTCAAGGTGCCTTGCAACTTCTGCTCTCCTGCTCTCACTCTCTTGGACCCCTGAGATCACCGTGTGAAGCAGCCCAGGCTGGTCTCCCTGAAGATGAAAAACCAGAAAGAGAGAGAGAAGCCCAGAGAAAATCCAGCAGCAACACCCATCAAGTGAATGAGTCCATCATAGACCATCCAGATTCAACTGAACCACGTAGGACAGCACCCATTTGAATGAGTGACTCTGAGACAGACCAGCAGAAGAGTCAGTTGCACTGAGCCCCGAAAACGCTGATCCAGACTTACAAGCAAATAAAATGGCTGTTGTTTAAAGCTACTAAGCTTTGAAACAATAGATAACCAAAATATCTTGCTAAACCATCTCTTTCCGAACTAACCCAAAGCTAATCTCTGTCCAAAGATATAATTTCCTTCATTTATCAATAAGTATCATTCCTACCTAGAAGATTTTCTTATGAACTTTGAAGCTACTTGACCCTATAGCACTTACAATTTTTGCCTGTTTTAGAAAGTGTTGGTCAGGCCGGGCGCGGTGGCTCACGCCTGTAATCCTAGCCCTCTGGGAAGCCGAGGCAGGTGGATCGCTCGAGGTCAGGAGTTCGAGATCAGCAAGAGCGAGACCTCGTCTCTACTAAAAATAGAAATTAAAAAAAAAATTATCTGGACAACCAAAAATATATATAGAAAAAATTAGCCGGGCATGGTCGTGCAGGCCTGTACTTCCAGCTACCCGGGAGGCTGAGGCAGTAGGATCGCTTCAACCCAGGAGTTTGAGGTTGCTGTGAGCTAGGCTGACGCCATGGCACTCACTCTAGCCCGGGCAACAGAGCGAGACTCTGTCTCAAAAAAAAAAAAAAAAAGACAGTGTTGGTCAAAACTTCTGTATATTCTTCCATGCATAAAATTTTAATTTTTATAATAACTTCTGTTAATTGAGTCTCCTTAACAAGTTCATGAATTTTAGAAATATTGCATAACCTCTATCGTAGTAAGGGGCAATTATAATTCCCACTTAACAGCTATATCAACATCCATGAAAGTTAAGCATCTTTCCCAAGATTACATAAGAAGTCAAGACAAAAAAATTAAAATATAATAGAGCTCAAAACAATAGAGCTGTCACCGTGATCCTATTGTTTGCTTACCCAGGGCTTTATTCTGTATCCTGTGTAATCTTCCACTGTCCATATGAATTAATTTTATAGGTCTTAGGATGAGTTTAATTTCTTCAAAATATTTCACATATAGGTTTCATTTAGCCTGAATCATGTTCACAGAGTCCATCAACCATTTTAATTTGGCATTAACATTACAGGTTATATTCTTCCCCTTTTAAAAAGATAACTATCAAGTTCCAACTCTCATTTCCTGGATACTCCTCCCATCCTGGAAAATAAATATTATAAACATTGTTTTCTAGATGATAAGACAATATACTTTAAAGGATTCTCTAACAAGAAAACTGATACAAGTTAGGGTATTATCATATTCATTACCTATGGTTTCTGTTTTTAGAGATGGTGCTAAATACTTGCTTCTGTGTTCAATTTCTTTTTGTGCAAAACGGAGCATCACTCTTCAGACATTTTGATCTCCTTATCATCAGTTTTTATGATGTCCTAAATTCTTTGACTAATAACTCGATCCCCCAAAACATATGAGAGATTCTGGCACTTGTAGCATCACTCTTCTTTGTGACTATCAAGGCAGAACATTGGTTTCTAAGCTCAGCTATTGATAAATTATACACTTGTCATCTTTCTGATGCCAAAATGCTCATTCACAAAACTCTATGCTCCTAATCTTATTATTTATGGCGCCTGAGTCTCAAATTAAGCTGAAACCACACATGTGGCATCTACCTCCAAGAAAGCCCAGTTTTTTCACCTAGAGATTCAGAAATTGACTTCCAGTCAATTTTTTAGGCTATAGCCTAAAAAACCATGTTACTGTTACTACTATTAATATGCTAGTCTCAGTCCCAATTATCACAGTTCTTCCTTAAGGAACATGAACAATATTTGAACTTCGTATAATTGATGATCTCAGAATTGAGTGTTTTGCTATGCCTTTTCATTAAAAACAATCTTTGCTATAATAGAATATTCCAACTCAGAAAACCCTAAAAGAAGAGACTCAACAGATGCCAAGCACTCATTCTTGAAGAACCAACAGCTGACGCTAAAGGAATTTAACCTGCAATACCAATGATTCCTAATGTTGCTTGGCAGCATAAGGAGCAATTCCAGAAAGCCTCCTTCAAAGATTAAAACTCTTACTTCACCCTCCTCCCAGACCTCACAATTTAATTTGATGGGGAATCATAATCTATTTATTAGGATACAGCCAAGTTAATGATCTAGAAATGTTAGGTTATTAATTTTGGAAGATCTAGAAATGTTAGGTTATTAATTTTGGAAGAGAGGCCACTATTTATATATATGGAGTAGTGATTTATGATGCACTGTTTGCCAGCAATTTTAAACCAATAAATGTCCAGAAATGAGGAAGCAAAAATAGGTACTCCCCACTCTATGTCAAGGTGTCCTCATCTGCTTTCCGCAGGACTCTGGGTGTGGAGCCAGGAGTGTGACCACCACCTGCAGGTAGTCTTGAAATGGAAGCACATAGGGTCCAAAGTCAGGAGACCTAGATTTGGATTTGGCTCTGACTTTGACTGGTTACATGATCTTGGACTAAGAGATAACACCTCCCTCACAAAATTGTGAGGATTCAATTAAATCATTTAGGTGTAAATATTGTGCATAAATAAACACTACATGCATGCTACTAAAAATTGAGAAATTATTTATTCATTGATATCTTTAATGTATTTCAGCATTCTACAGTGGTAGTAGATAGAATATGCATTGAACACAGTATTAGAAGAGCAGACAGTAAATAAAGTAGAGCATATATCTACCAATTTTGCAATACTGTAATAATTTCTACCACCTGAAGAGAGAGAAATGTTATTATTTTTCTTTTGCTTATACTATCTATGGGACACTAACAAATAATGTGTAAATCTTTTAAGTTTAGATTATTTGCTTAGTACCTTACTCTTTATTTGGAAGAGGCAAACAAAGATATATTTTAAGAAGCTCATAGGTTAATAGGAATATGGCCTGAAAATTACATTATTAAAAATGACTGAGTCCTCTCCCATTAGACTAATCTCTTTTTCCTATTAATTCCTTCTGTCATAATTTGCCTCGGCCAAAGTTTAGGAAAACTGTCTAACCTTATCAAGAAAAAATAAAACATCTAAACTAGAAATTAACATAGGTTCTTTGTGCCATTTCTACAATTTCAAACTCCAGTAGAAGTATGTTAATTATTTTGATGCCTGCTTCACTAAATGAAACTAATACTGTATACCACATGCACATCCACACTACACACACGCACACACACATACAAATTTTCTCTTCTTCCAAACCACCGTAACTACTGTTACTGTCTTTCTTTTGGAAGACAGAGGTAACTGATTTATTGGTCAAAAAAGTACACGGTTATACTCCTGAAGCCATGGCTGAAAATCACAGGCTGTCCTTCATCAATATATTAGTGATTGATACAAAAGTCATCTTTACTTAAACATAGAACAGTTGGGGTTTAATTCTTGATGGACTCACAAGGTAGCCCTCTTTTGATACTACTGCTTTCATTTAATTACTTAATATTTACTTACTGCCTATTATGTATCGGTCTACCTGCAAGGTGCTGGGAATGCCAAGGCAATCAAAACAAGGTTCCTGAAGGCAGAGATCGATTGTGAAGGCAAATGGATCCTTTGCCTTCCCAGTAACTACGCCATCCTCCTGACATTGTCTATTCTCACAGCTTCCACAGTGTCACACTCTCCCAGTTTTCCTACTATCTCAGTGACCACTCTTAATCTTCTCTGCTAGCTCCTCTTCTATTAGATTTCTCAATGTTGGAGCACCCTAGCCCTTGATCTCCAGCAACTGTTTCTTCTCTGTTTGCACTCTTTCCCTTGAATTGTTTCAACCACTCCAATAGCTTTGAGTACCATCAAATGATGACTACCCCAAGTTGTATCTGCAGCCCATCCTTTCCCCTGAATTCCAGAGTGCCTCCTGGGCACCTCCACTAGAATTATCATAAACATTTCCAATTTAACATGTCTCGGACTTAAGCTTTGATCCTCACCTCTCACCTCCACCCAACTTGTTTCTTGCACAGTTTTCCCCATTTTAATAAATGGCACCACCATTCTCTCAGTTTTTCAGGCCAAAAACTAGGAGTCATCTTTGATTCTACATTATACTACATTCCTCACATCCAATCCATTGGCAAGTCAGCCAATTCTACCTCCAGTGTATGTCCCCATTCTTCCAACTTCACTCCATCTCCATTACCAACATCCTAATCCAAACTTTGACCTTGCTCATTACAAAACTGCCTAATTTTATCTTCCTGCTTCTAATCTTATCCCACTATAAACTATTTTCTTTGTAATAGCCAAAATTGAGCTTCAAAAAATATAAATTGGATTTTATCTGTCATCTGCTTATTATACTTCAATAGTTTTCTATTACACAGAGATTAAAATCCAAACTGTGTACAGCAAGGTATTATATGAACTAGCCTCCGCCTTCCCTCCAACCCCAGCTTGAACCATTGTCCACACTGACTTCCTGCCACATTGGCCTTGTTAAGTTCCATAAACAATTCAAACTCTCATGCTTCAGGCTGTTTCCTCAATGTAAAATGTCATACCAAGTTCATTCCTTCTTATAGATCTTGTCTCAGTCCATTTGTGTTGCTACAAAGGAATATCTGAGGGCTGGGGGATTTATAAAGAAAAATGGTTTATCTGGCTCACAATTTCTGGGTGGCTAGAAAGTTCAAGACTGGGCATCTGCATCTGGTGAGGGCCTCAGGCTACAGCTGCCTCCACTCATGGCAGAAGGTGAAGGGCAGCTGGCCTGTGCAGAGATCTCATGGCAAGAGAGAAGGAAAAGGGTGGGGAGAAGGTGCTAGCCTCTTTTTAACAACCAGCTCTGGAAGGAACTAACAGAGTGACAACTCACTCATCTCCAAGGGAGGGCATTAATATACTCATTAGGGATCCGCCCCCATGACACAAACACCTCCCATTAGGCCCCTCCTCCAACATTAGGGATCAAATTTCAACATGAGATTGGAGGGGACAAACATCCAAACCATAGCAGATCTCAAATATAAAGTCCTCAAGGAAGACTTCCCTAATTACCTCATTTTCAAAATCCTTTACCCTTTATTTTCTCTTATAGCACCCTGTTTACCTCCTTCAACAAACTTCCACAAGCCCAACTGACATCACTTTTTGTTGTCAATTTCCACTACTGGAATGTAAATTCCAAGAATACAGGAACCACTGACATGTTGGTTACCATTGCAGAAAAAGCACCTGTCATAAGCCAGCTCAGAGTAGATACTCAGTAAATACTTGCCATGTAAATAAATATGTTGAAATGTCTCCAAGACTCCTCCCACACCCACCAGCCTGGGATGGTTCACCACACCCTTCTAAGTGTGGTGAAGCAGGTCTTTGTCTTGATAAATATTATTGGAAGCTATATATTTTATAATTTACATTTTTAATTTAATACTTCAATGTTTCCATAAAGAAATATTGAATCAGCTAAACTTCCCAAGAAATCATTAATAAATATGTAAAAAAGATTCATAAGTCATAACATCTAGGAAGCCCTCAATACACGTTGACCAAATGATTAAATTCCATTGTTTATCTTCATCATTTAAAATCTCCAATGTGATAAATATTTTCCACAATCAGCTTTAGGTGTAGGCTTATCAAAGGTATCTATTCATAAATTTTACAGGATAAAATTCCCATAGGATTGTTTCTCTGTAAATGTCCAGACATCGACATGAGGAGACATACTTTGTCCTTAAGGCTTTTACATTTTCTCTAAATATTTCCTTATGTATTATGCTAAGCAAAATAGTTATCTCTATATGTAAATATTCACAGCATTCTCAAAATTATAAATATACTAAAAGCTAGAAAGATATTATTTTTATAATATTACCCTAAAATCAAAACAAAGTCACAAACCAAAATGTTTTCCCATTTTATCATTCCTGAAAATGTTTTGCTCACTTCCCATAATTCTAAAGAATATATCATTTCTTCTACAGCATTAATGAAAATGGCTACAATGCCTCATGAAATGGAATATATTTCTATTTACCAAGGTCCAACTGTATTCTGACTCAGCAAAATGTGACCAATCCAATTAATGAAATGTTTCAATTAATAATGTACAAAAAGGTTTTTAAAGGAAATAAATCACTTTCTGCCTTAATCCAAGCTTGACAAGAAAAAGAAATATAGATTAAATTTTATTGAATTTATTCGCCCTGAATGGCTTCTCTCAACAGCCTTTTTAGAGTCAATCTTAATGAATGTGTCACTCTCCAACACAGCTACATAATGTGGCATTATTCATTGACGTATATTCAACTGTGACAATTAGGATAAACTAAAAAGCCGCAATGTTTTTTAATGAGATAAAAATGATACTTTTATAAAACAAGAAGATAGGAAAGATACTTTTATATTAATTACATATTAAGGGTAAGTGATTTTATTGTGTGACAGACATACTAACACTCTACTCCCAATAGGCAAACTCAGAAGAACATTGCTTCCTTTCTTCTCAGCTCAGGAAAGGATGGGTTTCGGGGGAAGCTTTTAAATTATGAAAAATCTCTTCTTGTAAATGAGAGGAAAAGAGTTCAGCTGTTGATATCCTTGAAGATGGTCATAATTAGTCTGGAAATTCATCATGGAAAGAAGCGATACTCCAGAAACTTTTGTAGTGAGCCAAGACACATTAAGTAGAGAAAGAATGTCATAGAGTAGTCTACAGCAAAGGACAGCCAAGAAATAGTAGGCCAAAGCAGAGATGGGGTGCAGAGCAGAAGATAAAAAGAATCAACTTAAATGTCCATCAACAGATAAACGGATTTTTTTCAATGTGGCGTATATACACACATTAAATACTTTTCAGCCACATAAAACAATGAAATCCTGTCATTCACAGCAACATGGATGAGCCTGGAGGATGTTATGTAAAGCAAAATAAGCCAGGCACAGAAAGATAAATACCACATGTTCTCACTCATATGTGGGTGCTAAAAAAAAAAATTGAGCCTATGAAAATATAGAGTAGACTTGTAGGTACTAGAGGCTGGGATGGGTAGGGGAGAGGGCAGACTGGGGAGAGGCTGGTTAATGGACACAAAATTATAGCTTGATAGGAGGCATGAGTTCTGGTGTTCTGTAGCACTGCAGAGTGAGTATGATTAACTATAATTTATTGTACATTCTGAAAAAGCTAGAAGAGATGATTTTGAATGTTCACAACACTAAGAAATGATAAATGTTTGAGGTGATGGATATGCTGATCACCCTGATTTGATCATTACACATTAAACACACATATGGAAACATCACTCTATATCCCATAAATATGTATAATTATTACATGCCAACTAAAATAGAAGAAAAACAGGTAATAAATTACATACATAAGTTAGAATTTTAAAAAATAGCTGCTGGGAGATAACTTTTAGAAGGCTTTAAATTCACCTTCAAAATTTTTTCATTGATCAAAACCAGGACTCCATGCATAACATGAATACATTTAAAAGGTACCTCAAGAAAATGACACACTCTCTTCTCTTGGATTTTATTTCCAGTTGTAAAAACAAATCAAACTTTACACATCTTATATTTGACAATACGGAAACAGAAACATGAGAGCTCAGAATTAGAGGTAGAACTCTAAAAGGCATCTGCATGTGGGTGACAACTGAAATCATGAAAATAAAACTGCCAAATGATGAGCTTCCCAGGAAGACTAGAGAAGCTTAGAGAGAAAGACAGTAAGAAATGCTGAGAACATAAAATAATACTCAGGGAACACAGTTAATGTGTTGGGGAAAAAAGAAGAGAGAAAAGGAATCTAGAAGAGGATAAGAAATAAACAGGTCATCCCTGAATCCAAAAAGAAAGGGTGACCAAGAGGTGTCAAAAGCAGCAGGCAGGTCAATAATATAAACACTTGAAAGAGGCCACACATAACCTCAAACATCAGAGAGAAAGTCAGACTGCAAGCAATGGATTTAGGGTGAGAGTTTGGCAGGGGCAGGGAGAAAATGTGGATGATGAATTTGAACACCTAAAAATAACAGAGAAAATAAATAAGGAGGAGTGTTAGGAGAGTCAGTTGATTTAAGTGATATATGGATGATAAGTCAGAAGAGAGCAATTTGACCCATCCAATAATGTTAAACTTGGACTCTTTAAATACGTCCATTTTTTTCCCACTTGGCACTAATGAAAAACCAAAGGGTATTAATCAAATTTCAGACTGTAGGCTAACTAAATAATATTGCATTATAAAATGTTAAATGTCAATTTTGCTTAACAACAGTGATCTAGGCATGATAAAAACAAGTATGTTATTAATAACATAGATTTTAAAAATTATGTAAAACTGTAGGAAAGAATCAAATTTCTGAACTTGAAAAACATGTAATTTTCTCACCTAATAAAACTTTGAAAACTGTAGTATTGTGGATTTTAAAGCTGCAGAGACCACTGACATATTTTGTAATAATAGTTACTATAATATATAATATATAATATTTTATAATAATAGTACAACTGAAACATGGAAACCACTCTTCCTGGGAACACACGATGCCTCTGAAGTGCCACATGGCTGTAGTGTGACTGTACAGGCACCAGTCACAGGTCTCCTCCCATGTACCTAGAGGGCCTAAGTCTAGGGAGACTGAAACATCAAATATGTCAAAAAGTAACTTCGTGATAGTACTTAAAAACTGATCACCTTTGGCAGATGCTGGGAAACCAACTCATGCTGAAAACAGTTAAATCAAGGCAAAGACAGCATTTATTCTGCCTTTCCTTTATAACTAGCTTCCTTTCTATTATGCCTTTAGGGTAACCAAATAATTGATAAGGTAAACTTCTTCCTTATATTAATAGAAGCATTTCAATTAATAAATAAAGAATAATAGAATTATACTATTATTTTGTAACCCTTAGTAAAATAATTGACCTAAATCAGGAGTTGGCAAATAATTCCCAGTGGGCCAAATCTGGCCTGGTAAATAAAGTTTTACAGGCATTCAGAGTCACACGCATTCACTTACATACTGCCTAAGGCTGCTTTCCTATTACAATGACTTGGCCCTCAAAGTCAAAAATATTTACTATCTGGCCCTTTACAGAAAAAGTTTACCAACCCCTGATCTAGACAATAATTACCAATGGTTGCTAAAACCTCTATGCAAAACGCAGATGGGGAGGTGGATAATATATGGTCAGGCTCACAACACATGTGCTCACTGATAGAGCATCATATGACAAAGAAAGGGACAAGGTACCATGTGCCTCCCGAGACCATGCAATGGGAAGTACCCTCTATTCACCTTTGTAGGTCTTCCTGCCAAAAAACTGAAAACTTATCAAACCTCAGGTTATAATTACCTGTCTATAGTAAATATAGGGGACAGAAAAACAAATTAAACTACACCATGGGGACATAATTAATTAAAATTCAGGCTATGGGAAATTCCACAGAACAAAGGATCTAGTTTCTTCAATAAATAAGTAGCAAGGAAAAAAAAAAAAAAGAAGAGTGAACCTCTAGACTAAAAGAGGCCTAGGAGATTTATCAACTAAATGCACTGTAGTCCTTGATTGGATTCTAATTCTAACGCACCAACTAGGGGAAAAAGTTTCCAAGACAATAAAGGAAATCTGAATACCAATCATATATTCCATGACAATAAGGAATTACTGTGTTGTTTTCTGGTGTGATAATGGTGTTGTGGCTATATTTTATTTAAAAGGCAAGTCTCTTCATTGTTTCAAAGATGCATAATGGGGTTTGTACAGATGAAATAATATGACATCTGGGCTTTGTTTCAAAATAATCCAATGGGGAGGGGGCAGATAACTGAAGCAAGATTAGCCATATGTTGATCACTGTTGAGGCTGAGTGATTAGCAAAAAGGGAGTCGTTATACTATTTCCTCTACTTTAGAATATGTTTCAAATTTTTCCATAATAAAAAAGATAAAAATAAAAACCATTAGCAAAGCTTTCTATCTCTACTCTCCAACATCTGCGTTCATGGATGCTTTGTTTCTCCCCCTGCCCATCCACCACGTGTATTTGTACATTAACCAAATATTTATTGAACACTTACTACATAATGAGCCCTGGGTTAGATGCTGCCGATGGCCTTACCTTCAAGAAAAGTGTAGTCTGGGGGGGGGGGGAGTCCAATAGGTAACTCAGCTATTACAGCACTTGATGGTCAGTGTTGCAAGAACAGGCTCCAAAGGGTGTTCAGGCAATGTGGAGCGGGGCAGCTATACCTTCCCATGCTCCTCATTCCCACTCCTTAATATTCTTTTGTAGGATAGCTAATCTTTCCTGATTTTCTACTTCTCTCGTAAGGAATAGAATTCCTCTCACTGAAGTGGCCCTGACTGACCCCGTCTTATAAACCAGAGGCTTCCCATTGCCTATTGCAGAACTTCATGATAGTGAAACACTGGATTCTGCATCCAACCTATTCCCCATACACCTCTGACTTCTATGGTAACTACTCTGACAGCCCCCAAATGCCCGTCCTCACTCAGTGAGCTCCTGCTGACTTCCTGCTCTCTACTTGTTAATAGCCCCTCCCCATACACACACACACAAGCACATACCCAGTGCAGTACTAACACCTTTGTTCTACGTCTTCACTAGTGACCACCTGTCCACCGTATGACTGAATGGAGTGAAGAGTCACACACTATTTCCACACCAAGGGATCTACCAGTGCAATCAAATAAATGGGATGCCAAAAAGGCAGAGGAAAACTGTCAAGATGAAATTCAGGCACAGCAGTAACAGAGGGAATACAACAAGGAGAAAATAGAGCTTATCCTTCAACACCCCAAACAGGATAAACTCATAGGTTTTAACATAAGTAAGAGAAGTGGTATACATCAATCTTTGAATTTTTAAAATACTGCAGTGGCAAATTTTAGACAAAAAATTTTAAAAGGTTTATTTGTTTTATCCATATTAGTTGTTTTGTTGTTGTTATGTTGCTGTTATTTTATTTTTGCCTAAGCTATATTATGAGGTCACCCAGAAAAGATTTGGTGGATTCAGACAGAGCTCTGCTAAATCACGCAATTGGGCTCCAAGGGGCAGCACTGGTGAGTTACCATCATCTCTCTCTAAGGGCAATTCCAACTTTTAAGGTTATTTTCTAAAAGAATGCACTGGTGACACTGTGGCAGTTTAACATTTGACATTTGACAAATACATTTTGTGATGACATCTGAAGGTAAGTACTCACATTGGGCCACAGTCAGGTTTGGTTAACCAATCCCAGCTCTCTCTAATGAACAGGCTCTGGGATCTTGAGTAAATCACTTAACCTTTCTAGGTCATGGCTTTTTCATCTCAGAAATTAAGATTTGGGGCCTTTCAGCTCCAACATTATAGGGTTCTATAATTAAGAGCAGCCTTTCCATTTGTATTAGAGCGTTAGCAGTAATCAAAGTGACAACTGAGAGCATTTCCACCCTGACCAAGCAAAGCTCTCGTAACACTCATATGTTCTCACTGCTCAATGTTTACTAAGTCTGGCTAAATGTTCTTCTTGGGATCTGGCATATAGTAAGCAGTTTATCAATGTTAACTGAGACTGATGTAAACTACTTCAAAGAAAAGCAAATTCCTGTATAACAAAATACATGCTGATGATCAGAGAATGGCAATTTGAACTCAAAAAAAATCTGGATTTGAATCCCAACTCCGCCGATCACTGACTATATAAGCTCGAACATGTGGTTTGAAACATTTGAGCCTGTATCTCTTGATTATAACATGGAGATAGTACTGACCTCGCAGGTCTATTGGAAAGATTAATCAAAAACAACAGATACAGCATGCCTGATTAACCAGACACTAGTTCCCTGTCCCCTAGCCAGTTCTGGACATTACATTCTGATAGGTATGCCTGTTTTCCACCCCATTTCTAGTTTCATCCTGGATTTCCATTCATAAAATACCCTTGCTTGCTGTGTATTAATGACAAAGACTCTCTTCTTGGCCAAACTCTAGTCAGGCTTCTCTGAGCCCTCTTCTCAACCAGGCCTCAGCTTTGGCCTGTAAGAACTGCAACTTTCAGCGCAAACCATTTGTCTACCCTCCACACTAAGAGACTTGAACAAACACTAGCATAGATTCTGTCAGCTCAAGACCCTGCCATCTACCCCAGCCCCCTTAAAATGTCTGCCTAAGAAAGCTCAAACTAAAATAATTTACTGTTTGTTGCAGCCAACACCTGGTAATAGGCCCCCTGCCCACCCTTTTCTAGAGCATTTACTTTTAAAAGCTTGCAATTATAAATCCTTTCCCTGTGCCTTTGAGATGTAAATCTTCTACCACCCAGAAATGTCTCCCCAAGGACCTGGGAGCCACCTCTTTGAAATGCAAACATGCAGAGAGCTACTTCTCCAGTGGCCCAGTTCTTGTGGGAGAGTAAAAGCCTAACTTTAGAAGTATCACAAGAATGGAAAAACAAGCACCACACGTACTCACCATCAAAATGGTATTAACTGATCAACACTTATGTGCACACATGGAAGTAACATTCATAGGATGTCAGGCAGGTGGGAAGGAGATGGGTAAATTCACACCTAATGGGTGCAGGATACACCATGGGGGGGGAGGGGGATGCAGATACTTGCAGCTCTGAGTTGGGCAGTGCAAAGGCAATATATGTAATCAAAGTGTTTGTACCCCCTTAATATTCTGAAATTTAAAAATAAATTTAAAAAAAAAAAGAGCCTAACTTTGGTCGGCATCTTGCTCCAATTTGCAAAACTACCTCCTGTCCTAAAGAGAAGTTTGTTTTTTTCCTGGATAAACACCAATTAACAGAACCAGATTACCTAACCACATAGACCAATCCCACTTAACACCCTTTAGTACCTTCTCTTTAGCACACCCCAGCATTTAAAAGGACTCTTGCCTTTTGTTTTGTACAGTTAAGCTCTGGTTATACTGAGGTCTCTCTCCCTGCTGCAGTAGTGCTGAATAAAATCTGCCTTGCCATCTTTAACAAGCGTGTGGTGCAAAATTTTTCTTGGGCATTATTCACTTAGCAAACATTTACTGAATACGGCCCATGTTCTAGGTACCATGCATAACAATGACCAAGACATTGTCACCTTCCTCCGAAGAGTTCATAATCCAATGAGGGGGCAGGTGTGTATGCAAAATACAGCTGTTATAAAGCAGTGAGATAAGTGCCAATAGTACAAAGTTCTACTGGCATTTCAATATTCATTTGCCCAGTAGAATAACTGATTTACTGTAAAAACATCTATTTCTACATCTCCATCAAAAAATCATGGACTTCAAAGCAGGAACAAGATCTATGTGCTTGGCAATAATGCCTTACATTCCATACATTTTATTTTTATCAAGGGTTTTGATATGTATCATGATATTAGATATACTATCTTATTTGAATGAATAAAAGTATATAACACTTTAGAAATTACTTTCACTATTTAGATACCTATAAGATAGCTCTTAGTATTCCCTATGTGTAACTAAATAATAATAGCTCTACCAAAGCTGTTTATATCTACTAATCTACCAAACAAAAATTTCAGAAAAAGACAAAGAATAGGGCAGGGTTTTCTCTCCTATGTTTCTAGAAAACAACTGATTTTCCCTTTTTAAGTCTTCAGTGTTCTAAATATGTATGCATAAACTAAATATCTTTAAAAACCATTTGTCTCAAAATGTTCTAAGCTCAATTTGTAAGCTTATATTAATTCAAAATCCATGTCTATCAAAAACACTCAAGGTCATTACAGTTCATCATAATATTGGTCACTCACTATGGTGACATACAGAAAGAAGCACCTAACATATATAGCTTAGGGTTCATAATTAAAGGTCTTTATTGGCCGGGTGCGGTGGCTCACGCCTGTAATCCCAGCCCTCTGGGAGGCCGAGGCAGGTGGGTCGCTCGAGGTCAGGAGTTCGAGACCAGCCTGAGCGAGACCCCGTCTCTACTAAAAATAGAAATAAATTATCTGGACAACTAAAAATATATATAGAAAAAATTAGCCGGGCATGGTGGCGCATGCCTGTAGTCCCAGCTACTCGGGAGGCTGAGGCAGGAGGATTGCTTAAGCCCAGGAGTTTGAGGTTGCTGTGAGCTAGGCTGACGCCAAGGCACTCACCCTAGCCCGGGCAACAAAGTGAGACTCTGTCTCAAAAAAAAAAAAAAAAAAAAGTCTTTATTTATCCAGCAGAATATCAGAGTAACACTGGTATATCAGAATGTACCAGCATGATTTCCATGGATCTAATAATGTTTAAGAACTATTTTCAAATCTGCGTTGTATTTTTCATATTATATTAAAAAGTGTTAAACTCTAAAGAAATTAGCATGAAAAATTAAACATTCTGTGCTATTTCCCTAAAAACTTAAGAATAACTTGACATTATTGAATTAAGTTAAATATTTTGTTTTCCTAACAATAAACTCAAATAAAATTAGTATCAATAGTCCACAAATTAAAAAGAAAGACCTACACTAAAAGTCATTATTAGATTTTCATGAAATTGCCTTATATATTTGTTTTATTATAAGAAATAATGAAGGACTAACTGGTTCAAGAAGAAAACATTTCAAAGACTAATATTATAATAACACTGCTGGTAAGTCCTTTTATACAAAACGGTTTGATCTCTTAGCTATCAATATATATTGAGTAGAATTTCCCTAGTTCAAATTTTGCAAAATAATTTTTTAACCTTTCCTGTCTAGTCATTGTATCTTGAAGAGACTCCTTGTTTATTCCAAGATAGGTGACTAATATATAGAAAAAAAAATAGCATGATTAACCATCTCTTTGTCAAACCTAGGTCAAATAAAATAATGACACTAAAGAATGTTTTGGACTTCTACATCCAGCTACACTGAAGTAGCCTGTATCAGAGCAACCTTTCCACAAAGCAAAGTTGGATAAAATTTGCAAAAGCAAAAACTGTTCAAGACATTGGACAGCAACCAAAGCAACTCTGACTTGGAGGCTAAGACCCTGAAAAGAAGGGGAATGCATCGAAATGAGCTTCACACTCTCTGCCACTTTGTTTGCAAAGAATTTGCCAATTTCTACACATGCCTGGGGACTGAGAGGCCAAGAAGACAGCAGCAGTGTGAATATTTTGGCTGACTGTGCTATACACTCAAAACTTTGAATTCAGATTTGCCAAAGCAGCTAGACCTGGAGGAGCCAAGGTCCCAAAGAAAAGCTAAATGTGGAAAAGATCAACATTCTACATAACATTTCCCATCAAGATTCCTAAGTGGCACAACATGAGAAGCTTGAAAACCAAAGACAAGGTGGCATATGTGACGTTAAAACACTAAGCTGTGCTTCTGGTAGGTTTACAGGGCTGAGGACATAGAAAGTGGAGTTCAGGTTCACCGAGGAGGAAGCTGAACCTATAAACACCTCAGGTTTTCAGTTGTGATGTCTAAAAAGGTCTGCCCTAGAAATAAAGAAAAACCAAACGTAAATATTCCTCCAAAGAATGAAACCCAGAATCAAATCTTTTCAGTCCTTGACTGAATCAAAATGAGCTGCCCCTTGTCTGCCTTTCAGAAGAACATTAAGTGCACTCTGAAGAAAGAAATCATCATCCACAGCCTCTGCAATATTTTCAAATGCTCGGTCTGGCATTCTATCAAACATATACCACACATACTAAGGGACAAGGCCAAACGACAAAAAACTGGGGGAGAAGTTGACACAACAAAAGAAAATGACCCACCGGTGATCCAGTTACTGAAGTTATCAGACATGGACACCAAAGGAAATATGATTCATATGTTCAAGAAAGTAGAGGACAAGTTACAAATTTCACCAGAAAATTAGAACTTATTTTTGAAAGAAAAAAGAAAGAATCAAATAAAACTTGTAGAACTCAAAAATACAAAAACTAGAACAGATTTACTTTGGCATGATGGAGTGAGGAAGTTCACAAAGCCACTCCACACACAGCATCATCTATAAAGCTAAACTGTCAAAAAACAATTGTTTCAGCACTCTGGAAATTTCAGTAGATGACAAAATAAGAAGCATTTACTCATGAAAACTACTGAACTTGGGTAAGAGTAACACAAGGTGGCAGTGCTCTTGCCTGGGGCTGCTCCCATCACTCCATACCCCCCACCCAGCCACCTTCAGTGTTGTGATTCAATCAGGGCATAGCAGACTGAACACCAGCAGCTTCACTGCCACTGTCAAGGAGGCTTACTTGGTATGAGGCTCTGTTTGGTGATGTCACTCACAAGCTCCACTATCCTAAGATTACAATCCTGTTTAAGGCAAGTCACAGACTAGCTGGATATGAAACCGTGTGCTCCAGATGTTAAGACTGTGAAAGCAGGCTTGAAAAGCTTTCCATACAGGGAGGGTTGACCAGAGGCTGAGCACATATACAGCAAAGACAAGAGTGAGTCTAAGCCATTTACACATGCATGGCCAGCAGAGCCTGAACACATGCATAGAGAAGACATAAGAGTACCCAATGAGTAAAAACTGGGGCAGACCTGAAAATAGCCTGAACTTTGAATGGACTCCATAGCACACAGGCAGAACACATCCACAAAGTGGAAACCTTACTGACTCGAGATATTTGAACATAACCTTTAACCAATCTTCAGCTAATCCATAAGCTATGCAGACATAGTAAAGAGCCCTAGGAAGTTAGACTCAGAAATTTTTTAAATGAGGAAAAGAACTGAGCAGAGACACCAGCAGCTGCATATTATGGGGGAGACAGACTTCAAAAATTTAGGCTAATTAAGTTATTAAACACAAACAAAACAACCGCAAACTACACCAAGCTCAAGGGGAAATAAATCACAATGCATAGTTGCTAAGACATATTACTCAAAATGTCCAGTATTCAACAACAACAAAAAGTAAGACATGACAGAAACAAGAAAGTATGACCCATACTCAGGGGAAAAAAACATCAATAAAAACTGTCTGTGAGTCTCCCCAGAAGCTGGATTTAACAATAACCTCACGTAGCTATTAAAATACATTTATAGGCCAGGCGTGGTGGCTCACACCTGTAATCCTAGCGCTCTGGAAGGCCGAGGCTGGAGGATTGCTTGAGCTCAGGAGTTCAAGACCAGCCTGAGCAAGAGCGAGACCCCGTCTCCACTAAAAAGAGAAAGAAATTAGCCAAACAACTAAAAATAGAAAAAATTAGCTGGGCATGGTGGTGCATGCCTGTGGTCCCAGCTACCCAGGAGGCTGAGGCAGGAGGATTGCTTGAACCCAGGAGTTTGAGGTTGCTGTGAGCTAGGCCGATGCCACGGCACTCTAGCCCAGGCAAGAGAGTGAGACTCTGTTTCAAAAAAAAATAAAATTAAATACATTTACAGAACTTTAAAAAAAAAGTTCAAAGAATTAAAGTATTACAACAATAAGTCCACAATACAGAATCTCTGTAAAAAATTATTTTAAAAATAGAAATTCAGGAGTTGAAAATTACAATTGAAATGAAAAACTCAGCAGAGGGGCTCAATAGTGCGTTTCAGCTGGCAAAATAAAAATCACATATCTTAAAATATTAAGATAGATAAACAGATATTGTCAAGTATGAAGAATAGAGAGAAAAAGGATCAAAGAAAAATGAACAAAGCCCACAAGACCTTTGGGACAACATCAAGTATACCAACATGCATGTAATAGGAGTCTCATATGGAATGGAAAGAAAGGGGCAGGGAAAAAGTCTGAAATTATACTGACACAAAAATCCCAAATTTGATGTAAAAATTCATCTATAGATCTAAAGCTAAATGACCCCAAAATAAGATAAACACAGAGATCTACACAAAGATACAACACAAACTGTTGAAAGACGAAGAGAAACAAATCTAAAAAGCAGCAAGAGAAAATCACAAAGGAACAATAAGATTAACAACTGGCTTCTCAACAGAGACAATGGAGGCCAGAAGCCACTGGAATGTCATAGTCAAAATTTTGGAAAAATAACTGTCAACCAAATAAGCAAAACTATCCTCCAAAAATGAAGGTAGGAAAAAAAAAAAAAAAGACATCCCCAGATTAACAAAGACAGAGAATTTGTTGCTAGCAGACCTGCCTTATAAGAAATACTAAAGGAAATCCTTTAGGCTGAAAAAGAATGGGAGTAAACATTAATTTAAATCCATGGGAAGAAATAAAGAGTACCCCAAATGCTAAATATGAAGATAAATACAAAATAGTCCATAAATAAATATATTCTTCTCATTTCTTTTCTTATCTTCTTTAAAACAAATAAGATTATATAAAGCAATAATTATCACAGTTGGGATTCAAATGTATACTGAGCCACAAAACAGTCTCAAGAAATTAAAGTTTGAAAACATACAAAGTATATTTTCTGATCACAATGGAATTACACAACCAAGTGTGGGAAAATGTCAAATATTTTGAAATTAAACAACACATTTTTTTTAAAGCTCAAGAATCCAATAAGAAATAAAAAAGGAACTTTAAAAATATTTTTAACTGAGTGAAAATGAAAGCATAACATATCAAAATGTATGGGATGTCGTGAAACCAAAGCTCAGACAAAATTGTATAGCTATAATGCCTAAGAAAAAAAGAAATATCTTAAATCAGGGGTGGTGAACCTGCAGCCTTAAGGCCACATGTGACCTTCTAGATCCTTAAATGCAGCCTTTTGACTGAATACACATTTTACAGAACAAATCCATTTATTTTATTAATACATTGTTGTTCGTCTTTTATATTTTTATTTTTAAAATGAACATATTTAAAATACTAAAGAATAAAATAAGTTTCAATGAAATAATCCTCCCAGATTGACCAGCGCAATGAGAACATGAGTAAGCCATAAGGGCTAAACTGACAGCTGCTACACTCATGATTTAGGTCTAACTTCCCCCGCCTGACTGGAGCCACTACTGCAGGAGGCTGGTTGGTGAGAGTTTATGGGGGTCAAGTACACCAGTCTGTTATCAGCTTTTGACAAGGGTGCACTGTGCTTCTGTTTGAAGTGGAATTTGTGTACAGTTGCACAGCTCAACAGTATTTTTTAATTCTGTCTGCTTAACAGCCTGTCATTTAAAAGAAGACCAAGAGAACACTGAAGGAAGAAAACAGATTTTTTATTGAGGATTGGGAATTGCAATGTTATCTTATTTCTGCTAAAGATAAGATGATTTGTGTGCTTTGTGATACTGCAATATCAACATTAAAAAATTCAATGCTCAGGGGCCAGACGTGGTGTCTCACAACCTGTAATCCTAGCACTCTGAGAGGTGGAGGCAGGAGGATTCCTAGAGCTCAGGAGTTTGAGACCAGCCTGAGCAAGAGTGAGACCCCCATCTCTACTAAAAATAGAAAAATTAGTCTCTCCTAAAAATAGAAAAAATAGCTGGGCATCGTGGTGTGTGCCAGTAGTCCCAGCTACTTGGGAACCTGAGGCAAGAGGATTGCTTGAGCCTGGGAGTTTGAGGTTGCAGTAAGCTATGATGACGTCACTGCACTCTACCCAGAGAAACAGAGCAAGACTTTGTCTCAAAAACAAAAAAAACAAAAAAACAAAAACTCAATGCTCATCAGCATTACAACACTCAAAGACCACAAATATTTTAAATTAGAGGGAGAGGCATGAAAGCTTGTATTGCAGAAATTCAAAGATAAAAAGCAAAAGTAAGACAATTCTTTCAAGCAGCAATACGACCTGGAAATAATGCCACTGAAGCAACTTATAAAGTAGCTTATATAATCATGAAAAAGGGGAAGCCATTCGGTGATGTAGAAATTGTGAAAGAATCCGTTGTTGAAGTTGTAGGGTGCTTAGACCCCAAAATGTTTCAAAGTACAAATAACCACCTCTTTCAAAGAGAGAACCATAACTGATCAACAGCATGAATTAGCCTTCAACTTAACAGAAAAACTTCATGAGCTACTTCAAAAGGAAAATATGTATTATTCAATCACTTTGGATGAATCAACTGATACTACTGACTCGGCACAGGTTTTATATTAATACTTAATTCAGGTCATAACAAAAGATGTTCTTTGCTACAAAGAGTTACTTGCTTTGGGCACTCATATGAACAGAACACAGGGAATATATATCTTCAACAACTTTCAAGATAAATTTCATGAAGTTGGATTGAATTTGGTAAATCTAGTGAGTTTGTGTACAGATGGTACACCTTCCATGATAGGAAAACATGGAGGGTTTATTGCATAGATTTAAAAGTATTAACAGATTCAAATGCTCTCATTTCTTTTCATTGTTTCTTGCATCAGCAAAATCTCTGTCTAAAGCTATTTTAAGTGACACTTTGCAACAAGCTGTAAGTATTGTTAACTATATTTGGGCAAATGCAACATGGCATCATCAGTTTCAAAACATGTCAAAGTTGAAGGATGAGGCATTCAGTGTGGACTTGTGGGATCATTCTAAAGTGCCAAATTCAGTGCTACTCCTCGCTCCATAACATACACCTGAGCCCTGAAGTCTTTCAAGTGAAAACACTTCTTTTAATTGGAATTGTGACCTAATACAGACTTGTTAATAAGCACTTCACAAAAGCACTTCACTGTGATGATTTGTTTCTTTCACACACACACACACACACACACACACACACACACACACACACACACACACGGTCTAAGGATGGTAAGTGAATTTTTCTTTAATCATATTTTTTCTTCTTTCAAAACATATTTATTGAATGCCTGTTGTGTTTCAGGCTGACATCACTATGATGTTAATATCAGTTAAAATAAAAGTAAATTTCTACCCCAAAATCAGTTTTTAGTTTTCTAGAGTCCTTTCTAGCCCTTGTATGTAGCCATGCATCCTTTTTACTTAGTTGTAATTTTAATGATAATAAAATTTTTTATTGGATTCATTCACTTAGAAGTATTTTTAATGTGGATACATATTCTTTATAGTTACCATAAACATTATATTCTGTTAAATAGCTATACTAAGCTTCACTTTTTTCCTTGAACTATTTAAAATAAATGACTGTCAATGGGAGAATAGGTGGGTAATTTTAGTATATAATATTGATGGAATTATTATGTAGCCATTAAAGGGGATAATTATAAAGATTATGAAAATGCTTATAAGTAGAAAAACAAATCAAAATTGTATTTATGTAACATTGACACATAATATAAAAGTTATGCAAGCAAACGTTAGGACTGGATTAGAATACTGAAAAATCAAAAGTTTCTTACTCAGGTGGTGGGATTATGGGTAATCTTACCTTTTCAGCTTCTAATAAATTTTGCACTTTAAAATATATGAAATGAAAAATATATACATGAAATATTAAGATATACTTGTGGATGAAAATAATTAAATACATACAATACATGAAATATGTTTTCATCTGATTTTTAAAATATATATAAATCTGACAATTGAAGTGGTTAAAGAAATATCAAATAAACACTACAGAGAATCAGGTTTTGAATTATATGATTCAATTCTAGATTTCTAAATTAAATGGAAATAAAAGTATATTGTTAGAATTTTATTTAATATCTAAGAATAAATTTGACTATTAACAACTGTACATGATGAAGGCTATTTGAGGTTAAGCTGTATTTTTACATTTTGTTTTGAGTAGTTTAACTTCCTGAAACATTACCACATGAATTAAATGAGCACCAGAAGAGAAATGTAGTCTGCAGGGCTCTGCAGGATCTCATCTGTCAGCTTCTTCTGACTTCCCTGCTAATGGGTCCTAAAGTAACTCAAGCTCTTCCCTGCCTCCGGGCCTTTGCACTGGCTGTTCCAGGCCTACATTGTTTCTCCCCATCACTTCCCACATGGCTGGCTCCCCTCAGATTTCAGCTTAAATATCACCTTTCCAGGTAGGTCTTCCAGGACCACCTTTTCTAACATAGACCAAGTGCCTCCCTGCACCCTCGATCATTCTCCTTCACAACACCCTGTTCTTTTTCTTCCTACTTTTTCATTTAGTAACCCGTTTCTTTGGCTCTCTGCCAGTGTGTAAGCTCCACGAGGCAGGAATTGTGTCTGTTCTGTTCATTACCATGACCTACATCTAGGACAGTGCCGGACACAAGATAGTTTAGACTAGGATGTTGGTAGGATTGATGAAGGCATCAACCTAAACAACAGGCTCTCTAATAGAAAATGTTTATTTGGGAATAGAGCACTGCAATGGGAATACATATGCCACAGTAAACCATGTGTACATTCAAGGAGGTTAAAGACAGACAAGGGTTTTTAAAAGAAAAGATTAGGACTACATAACTGTTTGGAAGTAATTATCCTTGGCTACAAAGATCAATAATAAGAGTGATGCCAGTCTGAGGCTGGAGTTGCAAGGGCAGATGTCCTTGCAAAAGTCTTTTTTCTGTAAGTTCGTGATGGCCTGTGTGCAAGGTTGTGGTTTTTATAGTCTTTTTTTGTTATCAGGCACACAAGCAGGAGAACCCTCTTTTCATGCCCTTCTCTGGCTCTGTCAGGGTTTTCTTAACATTAGTGGCTTGATTTTGATCCTGACAACTTTCACAAAGATAAAATTGAGTAGATATGGTGATAAATTGGATGTGGAAGATTAGGGAAGGAGTAGAATATCTCTCTCCTTGTGGTTTATGCAACTGGAGGAACAACTTTGCTAATGGCCCAGGGAACACAGGACCAAAAAGAACACACACACACAAACACATACACAAGCACATGAAGAATACACACTAGATGTGATCTGTACCCGGAAAGCATCCTGGTCCTTTCCAATCTCATCACCTTCCTTAACAGGCTGCAAAGAACCTTCGTTTTCCTGTGTGCCATCAAAAGATGTTTTTTAAAATTTTATTTCAAAGAAATTCATTTCAAGTTTTAAAGATAAAACAAAAGAAATAAAGGTTTATATTGTTTTCCTGAATAGAAACTTTTGTTTCCTCATAGGTCTAATTAAGACAATACCTTTAAAAAAAAAAAAAACTCTACCCAATGTTCTTTAATATGGTCTATGACAAATACTATACAAACTAGGACAAGCAGCAAACATCAACTGAATAAATGATCATACAAAAGAAACAAATTTAAATTCTGTAGTGATGTCTATAAAACAGAAAGAAAGAAAAACTTTGAATAAACCATTTCAGAATGAGGTCTTCTAAAGTTAATTAAAAAGTAATTTGGAGGCATCACACTACCTGACTTCAAAATATACTACAAAGCTATAGTAACCCAAATAGCACAGTACCAGCATTGAAAGACACATAGACCAATGGAACAGAATAGAGACCCCAGAAATAAATCCACATTTACAGGCAACTGATTTTCAACAAAGGTGCCTGGAATATTCTGTGGGGAAAGGATGGTCTCTTCAATAAATGGTGCTGGAAAAACTGGATATCCATGTGCATAAGAGTGAAACCAGCACCGTATCCTATCTCTCACTACATACAAAAATCAACTCAAATTAGACTAAAGACTTAAATGTAAGACTCTGAACTATGAAACCACTTCAAAGAAAAAAAGAAAACATGGAGGAAATGCTTCAAGATATTGATCTGAAGCAAGCTTTTGGGCAGAGATTTTATGGAGAAGACCTCATAAGCACAGGCAATAAAAGCAAAAATATACTAATACAATTATATCACACTAAAAAGCTTTGCCACAGCAAACGAAACAATGAGCAGAGTAAAGAAACAACCAGATGGACCCAGTGGCTCATGCCTGTAGTCCCTGCACTTTTGGAGGCTGAGGCAGGAGGATCACTTGGACCCAGGAGTTCGAAGCTGCAGTGAGCTATGATTGCGCCACTGTACGCCAGCCTGGGTGACAGAGTGAGACCCTGTTTTTAAAAAAAAACAGAGAGAAAGAAGGTGGGGGGAGAGAAAGAGAGAGACAACCAGCAGAATGGGAGAAAATACAGCAAACCATTCAATAAGGGATTAGTATCTAATATTTAAAATATACATGGAACTCAAATAACAGCAAAAAAGTAAATAACCCAATTAAAAATGGGCAATGAATGAAATAGACATCTCTCAAAAGAAGACACAGAAATGACCAATAGGTATACAGAAAAATGCTCAACACCACTAATCATCAGGGAAATGCAAATCAAAACCATAATGAGATATCATCTCACCCCAGTTAGGATGGCTATTATCAAAAATACAAGAAATAAATGCTGGCAAAGACATGGAGAAAAGGGAACACTTACACATTGTTGGTGGGAATGTAAATTAGCACAGCCATTATGGAAGACAGTATGGAGGTTCCTCAAAATATTAAAAATAGAACTATCATATGATCCAGTAATCCCACTACACCAGGTGCATACCCTAAGGGAAGGAAATCAGTGTGTCAAAGACACATCTGCACTACCATGTTCACTGCAGCACTATTCACAATGGCTAAAATATGGAATCAATCTAAATGGCCATCAACAGATGAATGATAAAGAAAATGTGGTATATGTATACAACGAAATACTGTTCAGCCACAAAAAATAAGAAATCCTGTCCTTCAAGGCGACATGAATGAGCCTGGAGGACATTATGTTAAGTGAAATAAGACAAGCACAGAAAGACACAGCACAGGTTCTTACTCCCATGTGGAAGCTAAAAAATTTGATCTCATAAAGTGGCGAGTACAATAGAGGCTTGAGAGAGGGGAAGGTGGAGACAGCCAGAGGTTGGTTAATGAACACACAAAATTCCAGCTAGATGGGGAGAATAGGTGTTAGTGTTCCATACCACTGTAGGGTGACTACAGTTAAAAATAATTTATTGCATATTTTCAAATAACTAGAAGAGTGGATTTTGGATGTTCCCAAGAACAAAAAATGATAAATGTTTGAAGTGATAATTCCAGTGCAGTGGCATGCCTGTAGTCCCAGGTACTCAGAAGGCTGAGGCAGGAGGATCGCTGGAGCCCAGGAGTTGGAGGCCAGCCTGGGCAACAGAGCAAAACCCTGTTGTCTCTAAACTACGAAAAAAATATTGCTTAAAGTTTGAGGTGATGGATACACTAATTACTCTAATTTGATCATTACACATTGGATACATATATTGATATCACTGTGTATCCCATAAATATATGCAATTATTTTGTGCCAATTAAAAATAATAAAAGCAAAAAAGAAGTTAAAAAACCATTGCATTACCGGATTATTGAAGGTACAGGTAAAAGGGAGGCAGGAGGAGCAGCTAAATCTAAATTAAAATTGGGTGTTAACTCATAGCACAGACTGACATCACATAAATACTATGCTGTGGATCTAAAAAGAATTTCTAAATTTTGCCAACAAATTCTGAACTAGTGGGAAATACTTTCTATCCTTGCCTCAGAAAATATTCTCAGCAGCCCTCATGTTAACCGTCTTTCCCCCTTTTCTCTAGAGACACTGCCCTCTCTCCTCTTTGCTCAATTCCTATGCAGACATGCTCTGCTTAATTTCTACCTCCACCCAGCCTTCTCCGGCCTTGGCAGTCAAGACTCTGCAAATTCCACAGACGGTGCTTCTGGGAGTTCTGGGGCCACTCTAGTGCATAAAAGGGCACAGAAGGCCGCAGCTTTTATGACTAGGGCCTCAACAAGAAAAATCAGAAAGTGGGATGGTTTGGGCAGAAAGGATCATTAGACTATCTAAGACTCAGTCTCCTCACTTTAAAAATGTTATTATAACACCTACACGGAAGGACTGGAGTGAGGATTGACTGAGATAATGTTTGTAATGTCCTTAGCATCATGCTTGGCACATATGCTCAGTAAAGGGCAGTTATCAATGTTAAGAGGGATGGTGAGGAAGACATGCTTTGGGCTCTGTATTTACCTTGATCTTAGAGTGGTGTGTGGCCCAAATCTGCCGCCCCATGACTGTCCAGTAAGAACTAGCCAAGGCCTGAGAAGGGAAAATGGAGCCAGAAGACTGATGAATTTTAGAGAGAACAGGAGAGTTCCCAGCCTGGCTGAGTATTAGAATCATCTGGCTCTAACTGACAAAGTAGGGCCCCACCCCAGACCAATTAAATCAGAATTTCTCCCAGTAGGGACCCAAGCAGTAGAAAGTTTTAAACAAGCTCCAGGTGATTTTTCTTTGTTTGTTTGGAGTGGTTTTTTTTTTTGTTTTTTGGGTTTTTTTTGCATCCTTGGATGGATTCAAATCCCACGTTTGTAATGTACAGCTGGTTTGAGAAACACTGATCTAGGCACTCAAATTAAAGGAGTAGGTTCACAGGTATTTAAAATACTGTGCACTAAATTGAGCAAAAAAAACTCCAGGAGGTAACACTAGAAAGAAGTCAGATAAGTATGTAGGGATGAATCAGAGTGAAAAACTGAATTTTTAAAAAACCGTACATTTCCAAAAGAAATTATTTAAGGATACTTATTCTTTCAAAAAATCTTTAGAATTATGAGCCGGAAGCAAGGAAGCAACCCTTTTTCTTAGTGATGGATTTTTGGATAGGAATTTATAAGCATCTATCAGTATTTAGGACATTTTCAGAGAAACAAAAAAACTGGGCAGAATGAATATTTGCCCCTGGCATGTAGTTGTGCAACGTTAAGTGGAAAAACAGTAGAAATCTGAATATACACTTATCATAAATATGTTAAAGAAACATGGAAAACATAATTTTTATAAATTTAAAAACCCTCATGATACTAAATTTTATGTACATAAAGGTGATTCATATTTTGAAAATACAATTGTGATTATAGAAAAACCCTAAAGGAAAATTTTAAAAAGTAGGTATCTCTTCGGGATTGGAAATAGGATAATTTTTAAAAATCTCATATCTATGTTTTTAAAAATGATGTGCTGCTTTTGAATTGGAAAAGAAAAATATTACAGACTCCAGCAAAAAACAGGAGAAGGGATACAGCAAAATATAATCAGAGGTTGATTTGGGCAAATGAGACTGCTTTCCTCCTCTTTCAATTATTTTTCCTGTTGAACGATTTTTGCTATAATAAGAATATATTTTTTATAATTGAAATCAAATAAGCTTTATTTTTTTAAGTGTCTTAAGCAGAGCCATGAATTTAAGCTTTATATTTGTGACATACAAATTTTAGATGTTACCCTGGGACTTCTACATTAAAATTTCAAGGACCAAACATCAACAACCACAGGAGAAGCGTCCAAAGCATTTAGTGGTGGATTGTTACACTGGAGACGCCCCTGGTCCACCATACCGGTTTTACAACACATTATGCTGCATTAAATAACAACTCTTCACTTCATCCCCAAAATTTAATTAAAAAGTATAATACACACAAAATATTTTTTAAAATCTAGTTTGGGCTAACGGTCTTACTTCTATGTGAACTTGACCAAAAACCTTAAATGTCAGCGCACTTTACAGTATTGTCGTCATTATTCATAAATATGAAAAATAGGGTGAACTCAAAGACCCAAATCCAGACTTACTTTTTTCACCAGCAGAGTGTTCAGTGAATACTAGTTAAATGCTGAAATGTGAGCGCTCTGGCAGGTCCCAGGCCCCATTTGTCTTAGGGGTCCCAGGCCCCAGCTGTCTTAGGGGTCGTTTCTTGTTGCGCGGTTAACTGAAGTCCCAGCGCTTGGGGCTGCTTAAGGTCCCTGCACATCCTACCAGCAAGGGGGAAATGAAGGCTCCAAACCCCGCTGGTAAAACGTCCCGAGCAACTAGAACAGAACTAGGTCATTACTTTCCGAATGTGATTTCTCGGTTCTCCCTTCTCTGAGCCCTTTATTAAGGAAAAACCACAGGGTTTCTATACTTTCTTCTCAATGAAAGCTGCCAGCGAACTCCGAGCAAACCTAAGGAGGTTCAAGCGCTCATAGGTCCCCAAAGGGCTTGTGCCCCGACGCCCTGGGACTATGCCCCGCGCCCGGTCTCTGGGCAAACACGCAGTCTCTGAGCCCGAGGGGCCGGCGCCCTCGAGAGCCCAGCTCGACCCGCGCTCCCGCCCGCCGGGGTCACTCACCGCCTGCGTCCCGTGGCTGCCGGCCCCAGGCTGCGCCCCCGACTCCGACTCCGACTCCCGGGGGCGCCGCCCCGCTGCGCCTCGCTTGTCCCTCCGCGGTTCCACCGCCTGAGACCCGGGCCAGCCACAGGCATTGCAGAGAGCCCAGGACGCAAAGGGCTCTTTGATTTGAGTCTTCTGGAGGAACTCTTAATTGAGGAACTCGCCCCTGAAATCTACTAGAATCCTGTGTTTGAGACTCAAGACAGGCAGGTAACTAGCATACGCGTCTGGCCACGTGGGCGCACGCACACACAGCTCAGGAGAAAGCCAATCCACAAAGGGTGTGGCCAACGTCCTTTAAGCACTCTTTACACAGGAAATACTAAGCCGATAGCTATCCTCTTAGCCCAAGCGGTTTTCGCTCTGCCTTAAACAGCCCGAGGAGCTGTTTCTGGCCCTTTGCAGCTGAACTCTTTCGCCTGGTAACCAGACTTGGACCGATATTGTGAATACATTCCTGATATCACAAAAGAAAATGTTTTGTTTGTTTGTTGTTTTTTTAAGTACCTTGGGAAGGGGAGGTTAAATAAAAAAAGCAACACAAAGAAGCTATAGTTTCCTTGTGTTGCGATGACTTTGTTCAACCTGACAAGTCTGTGTACCAATGGCTAGGCTGAGTCCGGTAGGTGAACGTGAACAAGAGGGCAAAAATAAATTGGACTGATATTTCTCGAAAAACAAACAAAATGGCTGCTTCAATCCAAACATTCCTTCCATAAAAATCGAATTGCATGACAACTAGACCTATGCGTATTTTATGGTGCGATGTGTACAGAAGATATTTGTCTACATCAAAGCAAACCATACTATAACCAGAATCCCTATTGGTAAGTCCAGGACTTGCACGCACCTCCAGTCCATTCAGAACAGTATCTATGTTCTGAGACATACATCATGAAGAAAAACAAAATATGTATGTCAAAGCTCATCATATCCATTTTCTGGCAAATATCTAAACCTAGCAAATTCAGAGGCTTGTTCCTTTCCTTATGAATTAATGAACTATTACAATATTAAATTAGTAATCAAGGCAGGGACAGCTGTGAATATAAAGTATTGTGACTCAATGCAAATACTGGGGTAGGAAAAAAAATCAAACGATAACAAAAGCAATAACCAAAATGCTACACTTTAAATGCATTTATTTAGAAGAATATTTAAAAAATAAAGTTTTCCTAATATTAGAAAACTTCATAATCAATTTTCAGACTTTTGGAGAAAAATATATCCTTCCAAACTTTGTAGTGACAATGCATTCAAATCTTCAGGAGAAATTAAAAATAATATAATAGACAGCAACATCATTTATTGGCTTGTTTATTTGATTTTCACTTTGATTACCTTCTTTTACTAACCGGTTTTACGCAGACATAATTTTAGGGTAACTTGAAATATATATTCTAATTCTTCTCAAACTAAATATGGTGGAGGCTCTATAGCATTTCTCTGGATGCCAGAATCCATTTAGAAATTGACTTGCCTTTAACTTTAAAAAGTTATATTTATTTATATTTTTGAATGGTCAGGTCTCTCTAGGGACATTCCAAAAGCACAGAGACAAGAACTATTCTAACTATGCTTGCAGTAAGACCAGAAATTAGTTTCTATGCATTCTCAGAGGTAACTTTAAATGACTATTTTGAAGTTATTTTTAGAACATTTGAAAAGATGAATTATCTTAATCGCTTTGAATGAAATATCGATTTGTTTAAAAATAAATGGTCAATCGATTTTCATTTAATTTTGGAAGACAAGACCGCATGAAAAGAAACTGAATTACAGGAGTTGCCGGGGTCTTTGGCAGTCAGTCAATTCAATGAAAATCTGTGAGCGAAACTAATGGGTGAAGAGCAGGCACATCTCTTCCTTCCCACTTAGATCTGAGTGGCGACCACCTGAGAGTGATTTTAATCAGAAACCCTGAGCAACAGGACCCTTCAGGAGAACAGAACTTCAGGGGAGAGAAGCTGGGAATGAAGGAATCACTTTCTTCTTTCTGCTAGGACGCCTTTGCTTGGGAGAAGGACCGCAGCTTAAAGCTAGAGGAGGAAGAAAATGTGAGCAGCTGCCCGTAGCCTGCATTTCCCCCGAGTTCTCCGGTCCGCAGCCATAGGCAGGCAGCTGTGACACGTACTCTGCTCGATCGCTTTCCCGAGAAAGCCCGACCGTGCCTTTAACTGGGGAGGTAAAGACCAGGAGCGTGGAGCATCATTGGCTTCCTGATGTTGTTTCGCACAGGTCGGCTGAAAACGTACCTGTTTTCTCCAGCTTTTGCCAGGAAGGGACTAATCCTGCAAGAGGCGCTGGTATGGGAGACTCCCGGCAGAGTCGCCCGGGGCACCGGTCGGAGCACCGCGCTCGCGCTCCCTGGTGCCAAAGTCTAGGGCCGCTGGTGTCCGGGTTTGGAGGGGCTTGAGTTCGGATCCTCCTTCTCCGGTGACAGTGATCCGCCTCGAGGAGGGGGGGCTCCTCTTCCCTGGCCAGGGCTGCGAATGGAGGCGTGCCTGCTGCAAAACAAGGGCGCAGGGAATAAATTCCGGAAGCCCATCTTCCCTGGCCCACCAGCATTCGGCCTGGGAGTGGTCATAGGGCGGCTTAAATCATTTCAATCGATTTCTTTTGTTGGGTGTCTCCAGGTGCCACAGTAACCCTGGGCGAGGCCCACGCACAAGTGAAGTAGGCTTCCTCCCCTGCCCTGGGGAGCCCACGTGGTGCAGCACCCCCACGCCGGGTTCTCTAGTCCCCCAAAGCCTCCCAAGACTCTAATGGGGTAAACACAAAAATGTCGTGATAGTGCCACAATATCAATAAAGATTTTTTTACAAGAGTTGTGTTCAGGGGGGTGGCAACTGAGAGCTCAGGAAGCTGAGGGAGGCAGCAGAGAGAGAGAGGTGTGGGTTCTGCACTTCTTTGCCAGCCACAGAGCTGGCTTCTCTCCTTCCCTCTTCTACCGCGGGATCCCACCTCCTCCGGGCTCATTTGCCCCCACCTCCTCCGGGCTCACTCTCGAGGGCTCTTGTCCCGCGGGCCAGGCCCTCCGCAGCCCGGGGCAGAATGGTGCGCCTCGGCCCGCGAGCTTGCGGGGACATGGGCGCCCTGTGGGACGTCCCAAACAGCCGATCACAGACTCCCGGCCACGCACACCCGCCCCAGCGAGAGCCGCGAGCGGATCCCGAAGGTGGCGGCCCCCGGCCAGCGGCGCGATTGTGCAGACTGGGGCGGCGCCGACCAACAGCCGAGGGTCCCCCGTACAGTCCCCACGCTGTCCAGGAATTGAATGTTGGCTCTCAGGGGACTTTGCTGAAAAGCCCCTCCTTCAAAAGTTGCGATCTAATAAGCCCTCTTTGAAGTCGCAGGGGCCAGGTATAATTAGGCAAAAAATGTGGTTTTCAGCTTAAGTGAGACATTCCAGGCCCCACCCCCTTAACATCTGGGCTTTCAGTCTCCTCTGCTTCCAGAGCTCAGTTAACCTCCACCTGCAGGCCTGGCTCTGTCGGGGCGAGGGCGACCGGTCCCCAGGCCGTGGGCGTGCGCGCTAGCGAGGGAGGAGAAGACGGGCGGAGCTGTGGCAGGTGTTCTTTATAAACCAGCTGGCACCGCCAGACGCCATGCTGCGGTCTGGGTGGAGACTTCCAGCACCTCAGCCGAGGACAGGGCTCTGCCCCAGTCCAAAAACACCGTCCCCAGCTTCAAGATCTCTCCTGTCCTCTCCTCTTTTCCCCTTTCCTCCCCTCCCTTCCCCATTCCTCCCCTCTCCTCTCCTCTCTCCCTCTTCATGTGCACACCTCACTTTTTTCTTTTCTTTTCTTTTTTTTAAAGTCATCTGGCGCAACTCTCCTTTTCTTCTTCTATCTTTCAGAATCTGGGAGGAAAGCAAGAGCGCTGGGCAGATGCCAGCGGACGCCCTGCAGCAAGCAGACCCTGTGTGCTCCTATGGGATGCAGCCCAACTGGGACATCAAGGATCCGCAGATGCCCCACGTGAGTGAAACCCATTGTGTGCGGCGCGGGTGACCCTGTCCATCCAAAGAAGGGGGAATGGCATTCAAGTTATTGCAGAGACTCTGTGGACAGACCACACACGTTTCTGAGTTTCTGCGGGCCCTCCACAGTAGGTAGGGAGAACTTCTCTGGACTCTACAAAAGGCAGAGTTGGGTTTAGAAATGTATCTTCTCTCAGCAATTTCCTTGCGCTTGTCTGAAAACCCATGGAAAGGAGCGGAAACGTCCATCAGGCTCCACATTCCCAGAATTTGGACAAGAAGAGCAGGACGCCTTGTCTTTTCAGTTGCCTTCAATCAAAGTAGAAATCAGGTGCCTCTCTACTTATCCAATACTTGAAACTCATGAAAAAGTTAGAAGAAAAATCTCAACAGAGGTAAAACCCACTGCTTCTCATGCAGCAAAACTGCGAGATAGCACTACGAATTGAACCTAATGATCAGAATCTAAAACAAATATCCGGACTTGAGCAATTTATTCAGGTATCTTTGACTGCTCCATGGTAATGCTAATAAGGCGATCCATGCCCAAAGTTTACTTTTTCTGTAATGACAGGGAAATTGTCATTCTTTTAGGGTGAATTTCTGTGTTTTGCTTTATTTTCATGGAGCAAAATGGTTTAGAGCCAAGTCCAGGAAATGAACTGGGCAGTTACACTTGGTCATGACTAGTTTGGGCCAAAACTGAGGAGTGACTTTAAAGTCCTAGGTGTAGGTAGGGGGGAGAATGGCAGTTGATTGCCAAGCATTTACAATGTGGACTTCTGGCAATGTCATGGCACAGGGATGAGATGTGGCATTTGTTGAGCATCTGTTACGTGCCAGATAGGTGTTCAAATAAATAGCAGTTCATTAGCAAGATTGTGCAGCACTTTTCAGATGTATACATTTGTAGTAGATGTATTTTATGTTTGCTTTAATGTCTGCGTACTGAAGAGCCACGCAGTATCATTTTTGTGAAAGTGGACCACAGTTCAGCAAGTGTATCTCATCCTTGTTGACTTCTGTTTGCATAAATCTTCATAGGAAAAAGTATAATCTTACATTTTAGAAAGGAGTCACACCCAAGTCGTGGCTCATCTCTCAAGCATTTTCTAGACTTTCTATGTAAATATGAATTTTGGGGGAGTCTGGTTTTTAAGCAGAGAGTATGTGTGTAACACCTCAAGAGAGACAGGCACACTGGGACATAGAGAAGTGGAGAAACTTAGCATAGCCCTGCTCTGGCTAACTGAACTATATGACCTTGAGAGAGTCCTTGAATTTGCCTTAGACTTGAGCTCTTCACTTGTCATCAGGTGCTAGAATCAGATAACTATCTCAAATTGTCTTTCAGGTCTACTGTTGGGTTCAGAGTGTGTGTGTGTGTGTGTGTGTGTGTGTACACGACATTAGAACAAATGAAACCCAGTCCTGGACATCCTCTGCTCTTGTTTTGATTTAAAAATACAGTCTCTGTGGACTCATTCACCTCCAGGGTCACTATCTCAGCAGCTGTTGTGAGGGATGGGGGCCTAGTCTACACCCATACAAGAGAGCGTTAAAGAAATACTCTCTTCTGGAAAATTGTCAGTTTGATACTAAGATCCTTAAGTAGAAATGTTCACTTTTAAAACAAAGATATTTGCATTTGATATAAGCTTAGAGTTGATAGTACATCATTTTGTATTTTATTTGTGACTTAAGTCAATGTATCAATTTAGGTCAATTATAATATTTCAGAGAAAAGATAAGTAATGCCTAATAGTAATAATAATGATATTGATCAACAATATCCCTGTGGTTTGGGGGGAAAAATCACCCATTTACCTATTACTGTTAGAATGTGCAATATTAATGATGTATGCAAGTCTGAATTGTCCAATTGAGAATACTTTGACTTTGCAAATGTTTGATCTAACTTTCCTGGGTGGCAGGAGTGGGAAGGAGGTACAAATGGCTTATTATTGTGATAAAACTCTTCTGGGCTGGCACCTGGCTCTAGAGATCTTCTGTTTATATCCCAGTCAGGCTAATGTGGAAAGCTATCTATTTAACTTCTCCTTCTTTATCTACTAAATAAGAGTAAGGATGCCCATCTTGCAAGGTGGTTGTGAGGGTTACAGATACTGTGTAATGTGCTTTTGCAGGCCCTACTGTCTCGATCACAAATACTCAGTTCATCACAGTATGAAAGCAACCTTAGACAACACATAGAGGAATGCACATGGCTGCGTTCCAACCAGACTTTCTTTATGGACACTGAAATTTTAATTCCATATAAGTTTCATGTGTCACAACATATAATTCTTCTTTTGATTTCCCCCCCTACCATTTAAAAATGTAATAACTACTCTTAGCTTAAGACTACACAAAAACAAACAGCAGGACCGATTTGCCCCACTGGTCCCTACGTGACAGACCACTGCCCTAAAGAGTACCTGGTAGATAGTAAATGCTCAGTAAAGGGCAATTTTCTATTAAACTTATATATAGAAGAGACATTTATTGCAGTATAATATATAAAGTGGGCAAAGACCACCAAATATGAATACTAAGGCAATGCTCAGTGTTTTAGATATAACTTATTATTTCAGCCATGTGGCTCTTTGTGGAGGAGAATGACAATCCCATGTTGCTCTGGGGAGCAATGCAGTGCCAGGCAGGCTCAGCAACAGCCCAGAGCTCACAGTGTGCTGTGGTGGTTAGGTCTTTCATCACAGTGCCCTTTTAAACTTGCAGAGCTCAGCTGGGAGTAGGGAGGAAAGCTGTTCTTGCCTCTCTGACATTGTTCTGGGTGTCATGCTGATATGAGAGCCAAGAGCTTTAGAGGAAAGTGCGCTGGCTTAAAGTAAAGATATTTGCAAATTAAATTGCATTTTGGTGAACAGAACATTCCTACCACTTTTTTTTCGTGGCATTTTGATACTTTATTTGAAAATGTTTTCAACATTTAAACACACCAAGAAGTGGTATAACCTAGCGGTAAGAAGCACAGCCTCTGGAATTAGACTGTCAAGGTGCCAGGTCTTGCTAGCTGTGTGACCTTCGGCAAATCAATGAAGATCTCTGACCTCCACGTCCTGTTCTGTAAAATGGGCATAATTGTCTGCATTTGTTGTAGAGGCTAGCTGAATTAATACATGTACAGCATTTAGAAGGTAATCACTGTATAAACATTAATCATTAGTTGATTATCAAGAGGTACATATTGACAGCATGAGTGGCTTTTTGGGATAGCATAGTTTTGGGGTTTGATAACATTGCTGGATTTAAAAATAACTTGTTTTTATTCTAATGTGCTTGGAAAAAATTAAAAGCGTGATGCGTGTGGTTTGGGGCTTGATAAAACTGACCACCCTTCCTTCTGCCCTCCTTCCTAGGAGCCAGCCTTCTTTGACCACTTCCAAGAGTGGCCGGATGGCTATGTGCGCTTCATCTATAGCAGTGACGAGAGGAAGGCACAGCGCCACCTGAGCGGCTGGGCCATGGGTAACACCAACAACCACCATGGCCACATCCTAAAGAAGTCGTGCCTGGGCGTGGTGGTGTGTGCAGGGGCCTGTGCCCTCCCCAGGGCTCCCGCCTGCAACTGTGGCCAGCCATCTGCGACAAGGCATGGCTGAAACAACAGAGTGAGAGCACAGTGCCAGGGAGAGGGTGACCTTGGAATCACGAGTTCTTTATTCCCAACTAATATTCCTTTTCTTCTTTCAGAAGGGTTTGGGGTCAAGGATGTTATTAATGTTTCTCCCCTCTGGGCTTTGCAGAGAAATCATGCCCCAGCTGTCATTCTGCGTTGGAATTGATTCCTTGTCGAGGGCACAGTGGAATACCCTGTAACCAACTTTTGGCGGCTTGATGGCAATGCGATATTTTTTCAGGTAGGTTGGGTGAGAACACACTTTGTGATTGGATACTTTCATCAGACCTGGAACACCCAACCACCTGTCATGTGACTTGGGAACTCTGGACCAAACACAATACAGCTCCAGTGGCCAGACACAGGTGCGGGAGCTCCCCCGGGACCTACTGGGGGTCTAGAAGTTCGCTCGCCTACTGTGCACTCTTTCAGGTCCAGAGACAGTGAACCAAGCTGTAGTTCATTTAATAGGGTGAAGGGTTTACAGGTAATATTGTAAGGTATCTATTGTTGATGCTGTTCTATTTGTTCAAGAATTTTCTTTTCTCTATCATTTTGAAAAAACAAAACAAAACAAAATCCTTGGGATCTTGGGAAAGACATGCTCAATTTTTGGCCAACATTGCCAGCTTCCTTTAGAGGAACAAATTTATGATTCATCTCCTTAATGCAGGCCAAGAGAGTTCATGATCACCCAAGACCAGAGAGCAAATCAGAGACAGAAGCTAGAAGAAACACCATCAAGAGACAAATGGCCTCCTTTTACCAACCCCAGAAAAAGAGAATTCCAGAACCTGAGGTAATGGGGAGCTGATGTTGCACCGTGGTCTGTTCATATTTCCATCAAAAGATACACACATAGTTATATGAAGTATGAATGCCACATATTAATTACAAAGGTTTCATTTTATGTAAAAATTATACAACTCCAACAAAAGATCATTCAAATAACATTTGAATAGGGTTTCAATGTTCTTAAAACAAACAGCTGTACAGTCAATGATATAGCCAGGACGTGTGCTGACATCCTGATACAAGGGTGACTGGCCACCAGTAATAAAGAAAGAAATATGTGCACACCAACAGCGAGCGAGCACGTCCTTGAGAGGGTCCTTTACGTTGTCTACACAGGAACAGATAAAATTTCTTTGTGCAACTTGATCCAGTTTGGCTTTTCTACTAAAGCATGCTGAACAGATAGAGAGTTACTGTGAGGAGAACAGAAACGTGTTTTTCAAGCCCTTTCTATGGGCCAGGCACTGATCGAAGAGTTTCACACATTTAATGGTTACAGAAACCCTATGACAAGGTTGCAATAGTCAAAGGTTACGATGAACAAGATATTAAGCCCCATTTTTAAAATGAGGAATCCGAGGCTCAGAGAGGTTAAGCAACTTGTTCAATTAGTGAGGTGCAGAGTCAGGATTCGAACTCAGGTGTGTGTGGCTCCTGAGTCTCTACTATTATGAAGACAGTATGGGTGAGAACAGGACCATCTGCCACTCAGAACCATCCTGCCTGGCTATCATGGACCTTCCTCACTCAGTAGTGTGGTAGTCACGCCTGGGCAAGCCCAAGCTTGGCAACCCCTGGGCCAGGAGTTCAAATCACCTACCTGAGCCACGTCCACAACACACAGCTCTCCAAGGGCAAGTTTGTTTTCACTGACTTGGTTGGCTGTTGCTAGAGGTGAAGGTTTGCATGCAATTTACATATCATGTATCTGTATTTGTATCACTGTTTAGGCAGAAGAAGATCAAGACAGCAGTGGACATTTCAGCCACATACCTCCCTTGGAAAACCCCGAAGAGTTTGATATAATTACTGACACCAGCTTCCTGGTTCCAGGACAGCCTTGCCCTTCCTTCCCAAACTCTGGGGAAGCTACCTGTGACCTGGCCACTTTTCAAGGAGACAAAATGCTACCCTTTCAGAAGTCTCCAAACCCAAGAATCTATTTGCCCAGGCCACCTTGCAGCTATGGATTGGCAGGCCCTGGTTATACAAATTCAAGCCCATATTCCACTCTTCATAAAGATGCCACCAGTATCCCTACTGACACAGACTGGGTCCATCTGAATGCACTACAATATAATGTCAGTTCACACAGCAGCTATGAGAAAACCTTTGATTTCACCAGTAAACATGGCTGGACACCAGCTCTTGGAATATCTGGCCTTGGGGAGAGGACTGACCATGGACAGGTCCAGGCTGTGGCCAGTCTCCCTTGCTACAATCCAGAACTTCCCTGCAGGTACCTCACGACTGCCGCACCAGGTGCCCCTGCCCTGCAGACAGTGATTACCACCACCACCCAAGTGTCCTGCCAGGCCTACCAGCCCCCTGCTCTGAAACACAGTGACAACGTATGGGAGGTCAAGAGGCTTTCAGGCTGTAACTGTGCTCCTGGGGACACCCAGATGTCTACCTGTCCAGAAGCCTTGAGCCCTCCAGCTACAGTCACCAGGGCAGCCTCTCCCTTGGGGCCACTTCCTTTGAAAATTCCAGGAGATTTCCGGGCCATCAGACCCACTTGGGCTTTTCCTCAAGAGTCAGCTTCCTCTAGGACGGACAGAGCAGAAACCTGGGATGTGTGTCTGTCTGGGCTGGGCCGTGCCATCAGTTACTCAGATAGAGTGGGTCCAATCTTTAGCTATAACAGTGAGGACTTTTGAAAGACAACGCAGGGGACAACATAATACTGGCGTGCATGCAGGCAGTGAAATGCAAAATGGCAACTATCTCTTGAGTTGGGAGATTGATTTTGTATGCAAAGGAATACAGACAGTAGTAAAAATGCTGAGTAGCTAAGGAAATATTATAATTAGTTGGAAATGTTTAGATAGTGTAGGGAAATTTCACACAGCATTTTAAAACCCACTGTAGTGCATAGAAGTAGGTTGGGAAGGTGTGACTCTCCCAAGAGAATAAATAAGCAAACTGCAAAACATTAAATAAATACTGACTTTGGTTCACTTAGCTTATTAGCTGGAGTAGAAGTCAAGGATCCTGGTTCTCACTCTGAGCCTTTTCCCATCAGGCCATATTAGGGAATGCCACACATCCTTATTTGGCCCTTAGAGGCTGTCAAAGTAGCTTTAGGAGGAAATCATTAGAAGCATATCTCCTGAGTCATTTCATGAAATTTTGGTTTAGCATTTAGAATATGTTAAAATAGCTTCAGGAGGTAATCTTGATCATTTTATCTCCAAAGTGTATATCTACAGCTTTTCAAAAAATCTCTGGCAATGGTAAAGTTCAATTGTTTTTAAAAGAATTTGGTTTTCAGTATTAGCTAAATGCCTTTTCTTAACATGGTGGTCTATGTAACAAAGACAGCATAATCATGTGTATTTAATGTATTATCATTGTACTAAATATATTTTTTCTGATTAGGTTTCAAAATTAGAATTGAAATGTTTTGTTGAAATATAGCTTTACTGTTCCTTTGTTGTTCTTTATAAAGGTAATTTAATAAAGGTAACGATGATATTGTTCAATTACATGTAATAACACTTTAAAGTAATGTGGCTGATGCTTGAGTTATTTCAAAAAAGAAATAGGAAAAAATATTGTTCATATTATGACCTGGGGAACAGTTGTTACAAAACATTAAAACTTATTAGATAGTTTGGCAGTTTTCTGGTTTATTTTAGAAATACCTAACCTATTGTACTCGTTCATAACAGAAAGCGTCTCAAAAACTTTCGAAGGATGCACACACACTTTGCACAACTCCTGATGTTTAGTGAAAATATTCAGTTTTCAAATAAAGATAAACTACATGAGCAATAAATATTTAAGAATTGGGGGAAAGAAGTATCCTCCTCAAATTCACATAAAATGACCAATTTGCATAACTAAATTGCAGTAAGTCAGATGCCATTTTAAATCGTTGAGTGTTCTATACTATAGACCTGATTCCTAAAACCCTGACACCCTGACATAATAGATGCACACAGCACTTACCGCAGGATTCAATTAGTACACACCTAGGATTTTCTAGCCAACTTTTCTTCAAAGGAAAGTGTGTCTAGTACACTCATGGACTATTTTTTCTGTGAGACTTCCATTCCCCAAACTCACAACCTATAATAATATCTAAGATTAACTTAGCACTTACCATGTGCCAGACATGGTTCTAAGCCTTGAAAATATATTAATCCATTTAATCCTCACAGCTGTGTCCTGAGCCACCTGAGAGAGGGAAATGACTTACACAGCAAGGGGGAGACCTGGGATTCGAGTCCAGGTCATCTCCAGAGCCTGTGCTCTTAACCAACACATTATATTAGCTTTGATTATAATCTTTTATCAGCGAAATTCCATCTCCAATTTCCATTCAGAGGACTGTTCTTGGCACAAAGCAGTGAGTTTTATTATTTGTAAGTGTTTGTGTCTCAACACGGGACCTGAGGAACCCAGGCAGAACAGGTGGGAAAGGCCAGGGACGAAAGTGAGCAGATTTGGGTCGGTGGCACAGAGGCAAGCATTTCCCAAAGTGTGGTACAAGGGTGCCCTGCAGTACAGGGTGAGTCTAGACAGCCCACGCATATGTTAATAGTTACAGACTTAATGTATACTAGGGAAAGATAAATAACATTTCAAACCCTGTGATTTCAGGTGGTACAGATCATAATCCTAAAAAACACAATCCCAAACACCATAATCCCAAATGTTGAAATCCGGGAAGATCAAAATCCCTAAAGTCTAAAATCTCTAATGTCAAAGATCTCAAAAATTACAATTCCTAAGGTTTAAAATCCCAAATGTTGAAATCCTGAAAGCTGAATTCTGGGGAAGGGATTAGTGCATTTTCAGTTGTAGGCAGGATAATTGCATCATATTAGGTGGAACTATTGCCTTGTTATTGTCTTTAAGTACAGTTTAAGGAGATTGTTGGGGTACCAATTTGACAGAGGGTAGGCTTGTCATGGTGTACACACAGTGCAAATAGGGGAAACACGGGAAATGGGTTGAAGTGGAAACAGGGCCCAGAGCCTTGAAGTCCAAGGCGAGGAGTCTAACTTTCATTCTAAGAGCAACAGCAAACCACTGAAGAATTTTAAGAAAGTGACAAGATCCAGGCTGGGCGCGGTGGCTCACGCCTGTAATCCTAGCACTCTGGGAGGCCGAGGTGGGTGGATCGCTCGAGGTCAGGAGTTCAAGACCAGCCTGAGCAAAAGCGAGACCCGTCTCTACTGAAAATAGAAAGAAATTATCTGGCCAACTAAAAAAATATATATAGAAAAAAAATTAGCCGGGCATGGTGGCACATGCCTGTAGTTCCAGCTACTCAGGAGGCTGAGGCAGTAGGATCGCTTAAGCCCAGGAGTTTGAGGTTGCTGTGAGCTAGGCTGATGCCACGGCACTCACTCTAGCCCGGGCAACAGAGTGAGACTCTGTCTCAGAAAAAAAAAAAAAAAAAAAAGCCTATGTGCTCGGTTAAAAACTGTATGGAGAGCTTTCAGGTTTCTTCCAGTGAAATGTGCCTTGGTGACATGGTTGCCAGAGTTAGCAAAGAAAAATATAGGCCACCCAGTTAAATTTGAATTTCAGATAAACAAGTAATTTTTTAGTATAAGTGTAGTCATTCATCGCTTAAGGGCTGGGATACATTCTGAGAAATGCATTGTTGACAATTCTGTCATTGTGTGAACATCACAGAATGTGCTTACACAAACCAAGATGGTACAGCCTCCCACACACCTAGGCTATGAGCTATAGCCTCTTGCTCCTCGGCTACAAACCCGAACGGTATGTTACTCTACTGAATGCTAAAGATAACTGTAAGGCCGGGCGCGGTGGCTCACGCCCGTAATCCTAGCCCTCTGGGAGGCCGAGGCGGGTGGATCGCTCGAGGTCAGGAGTTTGAGACCAGCCTGAGCGAGACCCCGTCTCTACTAAAAATAGAAAGAAATTATCTGGCCAACTAAAATATATATATAGAAAAAATTAGCCGGGCATGGTGGCGCATGCCTGTAGTCCCAGCTACTCGGGAGGCTGAGGCAGTAGGATCGCTTAAGCCCAGGAGTTTGAGGTTGCTGTGAGCTAGGCTGATGCCACGGCACTCACTCTAGCCCGGGCAACACAGCGAGACTCTGTCTCAAAAAAAAAAAAAAAAAAGATAACTGTAACCCAATGGTAAGTATTTGGATATCTAAACATATCTAGATATAGAAAAGGTACAGTACAAAGATGGTATAAAAGATACCTTTATAGGGCACTTACCATGAGTGGAGCTTGCAGGACTGGAAGTTGCTCTGGGTGAGTGAGAGGGGAGTGAACGTGAAGGCCTAGGACATTACTGTGCACGGCTGTAGACTTTATAAACACTGCACACTTAGGCTACACTAAACTTATTAAAATATTTTTTCTTTCTTCAATAATACATTAGCCTTTGCTTACTATAACATTTTATAAACTTTTTAATGTCTTAAAACTTTTTGACTCTTTAGTAATAACACTTAGCTTAAAACATATAGTGTACAGTGGTATAAAATACTTTCTTTCTTTATATCCTTATTCTGTAAACTTTTTGCTATTTAAAATTTATTTATTTATTTTTTACTTTTTAAACTTTTTTGTTAAAAACTAAGACACGGACACACACATTAGCCTAGGCCCACACAGGGTCAGGATCATCAATATCACTGTCTTCCACCTCCACGTCTTGTCCCGCTGGAAGGTCTTCAGGGGCAATAACAGGCATGGAGCTGTCATCTCCTGTGATAACAATGCCTTCTTCTGGAATCCCTTCTGAAGGACCTGCCTGAGGCTGTTTTATAGTTAACTATTTTTAATAAATAGAAGGAGTATACTCTAAAATAGCAATAAAAATACAGTACAGTAAATACGTAAACCAGTAACAGTTGTTTATTATCACTATCAAGTATTATATATTATATGCAATTGCATGTGCCCTACTTTTATTTGAGTGGCAGTGTAGTAGGTTTGTGTACACCAGCATCACCACAAACACGTGAGTACCACATTGTACTATGACATTATGACAGCTACGACATCACTAGGGGATAAGGATTTTTTGCTTCGTTATAATCTTATGGGACCGCTGTCACCTATGCAGTCTGTATTTGACTGAAACATTGCTATTCAGTGGTGCATGACTTTATATCCCAAACAATGCAAAAACATAGCAAAAATTATTCGTCATTTATCTGAAATTCAAATTTAGCTGGCTGTACTATATTTTATCTGGCACTGTATTTAGTGGAAATATTCTAATTTAATTTCATTCTTGTCTAAGAGATAGTGAGTGACATTTGATAAACTAAGAAGCCAAAGTGTATTTAAATAAAACAATTTGGTTGCTGAACATTTGTGGGGGAATAATATTTAACTGTGCACTCTACTTACTGGGAGAGAGTATATTTTTTATCATCTTCTAAAGTATATACACTAAAGGTAAACTTAACATAAGATTTTTTTTTTTTTTTCAGAGTCTCACTTTGTTGCCCAGGCTAGAGTGAGTGCCTTAGCATCAGCCTAGCTCACAGCAACCTCAAACTCCTGGGTTTAAGCGATCCTACTGCCTCAACCTCCCGAGTAGCTGGGACTACAGGCATGTGCCACCATGCCCGGCTAATTTTTTTTCTACATATATTTTTAGTTGTCCAGATAATTTTTATTTCTATTTTTAGTAGAGACGAGGTCTCACTCAGGCTGTTCTCAAACTCCTGACCTTGAGCGATCCACCCGCCTCGGCCTCCCAGAGTGCTAGGATTACAGGCGTGAGCCACCACGCCCGGCCAACATAAGATTTTAAAAAGCCAGAAATCACCCTTTGAACTTTCCATTTACAAGCCACACTGAAAGAACAACCTGAGTTCCTATTACTAATCTCTTCAGCTGATAGTCATCCTATTTCCTCGTATTTCCATTCCACTTGGTTTAAAGCAAGAGCGTTCTTTGAATGCTACATCAGTAATGTATTTTCCATTCATCAGCCCATTAGAGTGGGGCTGATCCTCTCTCAGACAGCTGAGCTACCCACATAGCATTGTGTTTTATGGTTTATCTGATAAATCTTTTCAAGCATGAGGCATTCCAGGGTTGTAGGCCTGTGGAGAAGAGGGGGAGGGAGAAGGCCCTCTCCAACCTGAGCCACCTGTGGCTCCCCGGACAGATGTACCAGAAGAGCACTAATGAGTAAAAATGTCACTGGTCTGCCTACAAAGGCCTCTTCCTGTGGGAAATAAACATTCTCTTTTCTAATGCTTAAGGGCAAGGTTTTGAAAACCCCAATTGAAAAACCCTTTTGCCTGCAGATGGCCTACTTATTAGATGATAGTAGTAAGCCAGGTTTTCATAAACCACCTGAATTCCTTCTCTTAACCACCCTCTTAAATTAATATATTTTATTTCTATGAGAAAATAAGATTTATATTCAAAGAACAAAAGCTGTTGACTGTTAAACATTAGGAAGATATTTTAACTAGAAGGAAGTTAATGTTTTAAAAGGTTCATTGAGTGATTAACACGAATGGTGCTACAGCAGGTAGGTTTAATGGCTTATTTAAAATCTAGATATTCCTTCCATTTGATTTCACCATTAAATTTTAATCTTTCCTAACGCTCTCAAACTCAGGACAGTGCTAAAGTAAAATGAGTTAGATGTTTGTGTCGTTTTTAGTGACTCAAAAGAATTTGATATGTTTCAGAAGTAATATGGGATTGATGATTTTTTTTTTTTTACTGGAGGGGCTGATTGGGTTTTGCATGTATGAAGGGGCCTGGTCAAGGGACAACAGGGACCTAAAATCCAGCCCATGTCGCACTGGCCAAGGCTTAGGCCTTGGAGTAAGGCTGTGTCTGAAACACTGTCAGATGTTTGGAGCAGCTTTTACCTCTCTGGCTGTCACAGAAAGTTGTTGTTGTTTCCATTTCACACAAAGATGCATGTGGGCGGATAACAGCCTTGATTCTAAGAAAAATAAAAATGGCAAGGTTTGGGCCTCGGTGTCTTCAGGATGTCAGGGTGGGGGTGTGCACACACGTATTTAGGGGACATGACAGGAGAAGAGGAGCAATTTTATACAAACAGGGCATTTTAAAAGTCTTAATGAATAAAACTATATTACTATGTTAGGGAGACTTTCCATGTTTTATTTTATTTTTCAGAAGAGGACTGTCAGAAGGATATAGAAAGCACAGTTTTGCTGTGCAAAGCAAAGATCCTTTACCTACACATTTCACAACAAATGTACAGAAAGCCATTAATAAATATACCTGGTAAGAATTAACCTGAAAAAAAACAAAAAGAAAAAAAAAAATCTCATCTGCTGCCCACTGCAAAAGAGATAGAATTTGGAGTTTGCACATCACTAAGGCCATGTCCTAGGAGTAAAGATTACGTCCTTGTTCTAAGGAATTCACCCTAAATCTGATAGCAAAACTAAAACAAATGCATCTTTAAAAAGTGTAATATCATAATCTGTCATGGGATAGTTTAAAAAAAATTTTTTTAAAGTGTAATACCAAGCACCCACAACTTTAAGGTAATTAGTTGGTAATGTAATTGACTAATTAAAACAAAAAACAACACTCTATTAAGATAGATACTGAATCCAAAAACTTTTCAACATATTACCTGTAATGTACAGTATACACACCGATTACTAGACATGTGAACAAATAGGAAAAGTATCACAAATTTAAAAGGAAAAGCAGTTAACATTAATAGAAAAAGACCTGAGAAGACTCCACTGTTGGAAGTTGTGGACAAAAACTTTAAAACAGCTATTTTAAATATTCAGAGACGTAATTGCCATAATGAATAAAGATATAGGAAATTTTCAATGGAAAATGGAAACTATTTAAATGATCCAAATTAAAAAGTCTAGAACTAAAAAAATGAAGTATTTCAAACAAAACAAAACATGGGATGGGCTTAATAACAGATTGAAGATGATAGAAGAAAATATCAGTGAACTAGAAAACAGTATTCTAGAAATTATCTAACCTGAATAACAGAGAAAAAAGCTTTTAAAAATTATAAAAAGTGCCTCAGTGGCCTTTGGGAAAACATCAAGACGTTTAACATACACGTAATTGGAATCCTAGAAGTAGACCTAGGGAATGGGGAAGAAAAAAATTAATGAAACAATGGCCAAATTTTTTCCAAAACTGGTGAAAAAAAATCAACTGATGGATTTAAAAGCTCAGTGTATCTTAAAAAGGATAAATACAAACAAAACCACACCTAGGCTCATCATTGTCAAACAGTTGAAAAATCAAAAATAAAGAGAAAATCTGAACTCTTCAGACAAAATGAGGAAAAAGATAAGAATAATGTCTGATTTGTGATCAGAAATAATAGAGGACAGACCCAGAATTCTATATCCAGTAGAAACATTTTTCAAAAATAAAAAGACACTCTACAGGCATCTGAAGGATAGTAAGAAAGTGTGATGAACAACTGGAAACCAATAAATTAGACTGAGATGAAATGAGAAAATTCTTTGAGGAAAAAAATCTACCTAAAACTGACACAAAATGAAATGAAAATTAGGAATAACCTTATGATTATTAAAGAAGGAGAATTTATAATTATAATAAAAACCTTCCCACAAAGAAAACTCCAAACCTGGATGATTTCATTGTTGAATGCTCATCAAATATTTAAAGAAGAAATAATTTTACACAAATTCTTTCAGGAAACAAAGAAGGAGGTGACACTCCATAAGTGTTGTCATGAGTCTAGCACAGCCCTAATATGATAACTTGACAATACTATGAGAAAAGAAAATTTTAGATCTCTATCTCTCAAGAGGACAATTAAAAATTCCTTAGCAAAATTTATTAAATGGAATTCAGCAATATATAAAAAGGATAATACATCGTTTTCAAGTGGGGAGTATCCCTAGAATTCAAGTTTGATTTAACTTTCAAAAATCAGTATAATTCACTAGATATTCACCTAGAGAAGAAAATGAACCTCAATCCCTACATCACACTTCACATAAAAGTTGATTTGTGATGGGTCATAAACCTAAATGTAAATGCTAAAATTATTAAGCTTCAAGAAGAAACAGAACATCTTTGTGACTTTGTGGTAGGCAAAGATTTCTCAAAGAAGACACAAACAGCACTGTTAAAGAAAACAATTGGTAAATTGGACATTACCAAAATTTAAAACCTCTACTCATCAAAAGATACCATTAAGAAAATGAAAAAGCAAGCCACAAGGAGAAAATATTTGCAAAATATATATTTGACAAAGGACTCGTATGCAGAACATATAAAGAAATTATGCTAATCAATGATAATTGCTCAATAAAAAATTGCCCAAACACTTGAACAGGCACTTCACAGAAGAAAACACACGAGTGGCTGATAGGAACATGAAAAGATGCTCAACCTTCTCAGTCATCAAGAAAATGTAAATTAAAACTGAGAGATTTTGCACTCAGTAGAATGGCTAATTTTTTTTAATGGACAATGCCAAATATTAGTGAGATAGGGTTTCAGCAGGACTAAGTTTCCCAAGACAAAAGTTACATGGTTCAAAAATTACATGGTTCCCCAAACAAACAGGATATGGAAGAACTGGCTGAAACCAACTGAGAGCAAGATGTAGGAGAAAATGACCACTGCCTGACCTTGCAGCTCATTACCTGCTAATTATAATTCATTAGCATGCTGAAAACCACTCCCAGCAGCATGACAGTTTACAATAACCATGGCAGCACCCAGAAGTTACCATATATGGTTTGAAAAGGGTAGGAACCTTCTATTCTGGGAGCTCTCCACCTCTTTCCCAGAAAAGCCATGAATAATCCACCCCTTGCTTAACATACAATTAGGAAATAGCCATAAATACAGCCAGCCAACAATTTACAGCTGCTACTCTGGTAGCCTGCTTGCTGTTTGTTTATTTAATAAATTTTGCTTTCATTTCCAACTTAAGGCTTAAACTTGAATTCTTTCCTACACAAAGACAAGAATTGTCTTGGCCTTCAGGCCAGACCCTAAATTTGGGGTCCACTTTCCAATGTCAGTAGCAAAGATGTGGAGTAACTTGACTGCTCATACATTGCTGGTAGAGCCATCAAATGTACAACTACTTTGGAAAACTCTTTGGCAGTTTCTTTTAAAGTTTAACATACACCTCCCTTCTGATTCATAAATTTCACTCCAAGGTATTTACCCAAAAGAAATGAAAACATATTTCTACAAAAATATTTGTACAAGAACTATCATAGCAGGTTTATTTATATTAACCAAATGTTGAACAACAGAGAGGTGAATAAATACATCATGGCAAATTCATATGATAAAATACTATTTAGTGATTTCAAAAATGAACCACAGATAAACCCAACAACATAGATCAATTTCAAAACATTACATGGAGCAAAAGCAGACAGATACAAAGTTCGAAAACAGGCAAAACTAACCTATGATGATAAAAGTCAGATGGAGGTTGCTCATGGGGAGGCAAAGGGACTGGTTCGTTGGGGACACAAGGCAGCTTCCTGGGGTGATCGGAATCTTTTTTATCTTGATCAGAGCAGTGATAACACCAGTGTATACATTTATAAAAACCCAATGAATTACACATTTAAGATCTGACACTTCACTGCATGTACATTTTACTCAATTTTTTAAAAAGTGGATTCTCTTTTAGTGAATATTCCTCAAGAAATGAAATAACTTTAGAGAGAGGAAAATACTTTAAAGAAGGAAAACCTTTAATCCTACTAAAAGTGTTTTGGTGAAAAACCATGACATTGCTTAAGATAAATATCCATCCTTGGGTTACTGCAAAGTATTTTTTAAAAAGTTTTAGGTTTATGGAAAGAATATTAATTCAGATCTGTGTTCCACCACATCTTATTAATGCAAAGGGCAGATAAGGATCCCTTCATGGTAAAACCCTTCACAAACTAATAGAAGGGACATACCTCAAGCTATTTAAAGCCCACAGCCAGCATTATACTGAATGGGGAAAAGTCGAAAGTATTCCCTCTAAGAACTGGAACAAGACAAGGATACCCACTTTCACCTCTCCTATTCAACATATTATTGGAAGATGTAGACAGAGCAATCAGGCAAGAGAAAGAAATAAAAGGCATCTGAATTAGAAAAGAAGTCAAATTATCTCTGTTAACTGATAATATGATCTTATGTGTAAAAAACCCTAAAGACTCCACCAAAAAAACTCTTAGATTTAACAAATGAATTCAGTGAAGTTTCAGAATACAAAATCAATATATACAAATCAATAGTATTTTATGCAATATAACAAACTGAGAGCCAAATCAAGAAGACAATTCCATTTATAACAGCTGCAAAAAAACAAAACAAACAAAAAAAAAAGAAAACAAAAAAAGTGATTTATTTAACCAAAGAGGTGAAAGATCACTACGAGGAAAATTACAAAAAATGGATGAAATCAATTGTAGATGACACAAACAAATGGAAAAACATCTCATGCTCATGGATGAGAAGAATTAATATCAGTTAAGTGACCACACTGCCCAAAGCAATCTACAGATTCAATGCAATCCTATCAGGATACCAGTGCTATTTTTCACAGAACTATAAAAACAATTCTAAAATTCATATAGGACCAGAAAAGAGCTCAAATAGGCAAAGGAATATTGAGCAAAAAGAACCAAGCTGGAGGCATCACATTATCTGATTTGAAACTATACTACAAGGCTATAGTAACCAAATCAGTATGGTATTGGTATAAAAGTAGACATATAGACCAATGTAGCAGAATAGAGAGCCCAGAAATAAATCCACATTTCTACAGCCAACTGATCTTTGACAAAGTTGACAAAAAAAAATACACTGGAGAAAGGAAAACCTTTTCAATAAATGGTGCTGGAAAAATTGGATTGCCATATGCAGAAGAATGAAACTGGACCCCTGTATCTCACCATATACAAAAATTAACTCAAGACAAATTAAAGACTTAAATGTAAAATTATAAAAATACCAGAATAAAACCTACAAAAAGTTCTTCTGGACATTGGTCTAGGCAAAGAATTCATGACTAAGACCTCGAAAGTATAGGCAGCAAAACAAAAAATAGACAAAGGAGACTCTGATTAGAAAGCTTCTGCACAGCAAAAGAAATAATCCACCAAGTGAGCAGACAACCTGCAGAATGGGAGAAAATATTTGCACACTACGCAATGAACAGAGGACTAATATCCAGAATACAAAAAGAACTCAAACAACTCAACAAGAAAAAGGCAAATAATCCCATTAAAAAGTGAGCAAATGACACGAATAAACATTTTTCAAAAGAAGACATACAAATGGCTAACAAGCATGGGAAAAAATGCTTAATATCACTAATCAGTCAGTCAGAATGGCTATTATTAAAAAGTCAAAAAATAACTGACGTTGGCGAGGATGCAGAGAAAAGGGAACACTTATATATTGTTTGTGAGAACATAAATTAGTATAATCTCTATGAGAAACAGTATGGAGACTTCTTAAAGAACTAAAAATTAGACTACCATTTGACCCTGCACTCCCACTACTGGGTATCTTTGTCTTTTGCAACAACATGGATAGAACTAGAGACAATTATCGTAATTGAAACAACTCACAAACAGAAAGTCCAATACTGCGTGTTCCCACTTATCAGTGGGAGCTAAATAATGTGCACAAGTAGACATAGAGCATGGAATTATAGACATTGGAGACTCAGAAGGATAGAAGGATGGGAGGGAGTGGGTGATGAAAAATTACTTAATGGGTACAATGTACATTATTTGGGTGATGGATATACTAAAAGCCCAGACTTCACCACTACAAAATATACCCATGTAACAAAATTGCACTTGTACCCATTAAATTTTTACAAGTAAAAATTTTTAAAAATTAAAGATGTTTCATAGAATGCTATGTAGTAAAGAGTATTATATTGGAGAATGCATGTTATTTACATAGTGAAGGGTTTATAGACACACGTTACAATGAGTTTCTAAAATTGTTAGTGAAACATTGTATTGTCAACAGTGCATGTTCAGTGACTGGAAGTATTTACTATGCTCATGCTTGCAACAAGTGTTTAAATACACTTGGTTTAAAGATATTTCATTGAATGCTACATGCACTATGAAGTGAACAGTGTTATTTCAGTGATCAGATGTCATGTATGATATGTAAGGAAATGTATTTAGACACATATTCCAAAGATGTGTCTGATAATGTTACTAAAACACTTTGTTGTTAATAGTGTATATTCAGAAAATGAAAGTGTTTACCACTTTCTGATGCTTGAAGTGAGGGTATAAACACATTATTTGAAAAAAAAAAAAAAGATTTTTATAGCACTCTGTCCTCTATGTGGTGAAGAGTGTTGACTGAGTGGGTACTATATATTTAGTTAAATGTGTCCAGTGTGTTCAAACCAGGTTTCTACAACGGTTCATGAAACACTAGGTTATTCACAGTGTATATTCAGTAAATGGATGTGTTTATCAAACTCTGATTCCTAAAGTGAGAATTTAAATATACTTGTCTAAATAATATTCTGGAACAAGTGGTAGTGCTACTTGTATCTCTTTGAGGTATCTCCATGTTACTTTCCACAGAGATTGCACTAGTTTTCAGTCCCACCAGCAGTGTATGAGTGTTCCTGTCTCTCTGCATCCACGCCAATGTTTATTGTTTTGGAACTTTTTGATAAAGGCCATTTGATATCACATTGTGGCTTTGATTTGCATTACCCTGATTATTAGAGATGTGGAGCATTTTTTCATATGTTTCTTACCCATTAGTCTATCTTCTTTTGAAAAATTTCTGTTCATATCCTTTGGCTACTTTTTGATAGGGCTTTTTATTTTTTCTTGCTGATTTTCCTAAGTTCTATATAGATTCTAGTTAATGAGCCCTTTATTAGATGAGCCTTTATTAGATCTAATTAGCCCTTTATTAGCATGCACATATTTTCTCCCACTCTGTAGGTTGTGTGTTTGCTCTCATGATAGTTTCCTTGGCTGTGCAGAAGCTTTTTAATTTGATCAGGTCCCATTTATTTATTTTTATTGTTGCTGTGATTGTCTTTGGGGTCTTCTTCATAAATTCTTGGCCTAGGCCACATTTTCTTCTAGAATTCTAATAGTTTCACACCTTCAATTTAAGTCTGTTATCCACCATGAGTTGATTTTTGTGAAAGGTGAAGGTGTGGATCCTGTTTCAGTCTTCTACATGTGGCTATCCAATTTTCCCAGCACCATTTATTGAATAAGGGTTCTTTTCCCCAGTACATGTTTTTCTCTGCTTTGTCAAATATTAGGTAACTATGTGAGCATGGTTTTATATCTGGGTTCTCAGTTTTATTCCATTGGTCTATGTCTCTGTTCGTGTGCCAGTACCATGCTGTTTTAGTTACTATAGCCTTGTAGTAAAGCTTGAAGTCTGGTAAATTGATGCCTCCCAATTTGTTCTTTTTGCTTAAGGTTGCCTTTGTTATGCAGGGTCTTCTCTGGTTCTATACAAAGCATAGAATTATTCCTACTGCCAGAATACCAACATCTGTGAAAAATGATGTTGATATTTTAATAGAGATTGCATTGAATCTGTAGATCACTTTTGGGTAGTGTAGACATTTTAACAATGTTGATTCTGCCAACCCATGAGCATGGTATGGTTTTCTACCTGTTTAGGTCCTCTGCTATTTCCTTCCTCAGGGTTTCGTAGTTCTCCGTATAGAGGTCTTTTACCTCCTTAGTTAAATATATTCATTCCTAGGTATTTTATTTTCTTTGTTGCTATTGTGAAGGGTATTGAGTCTTTGATTTGGTTCTCAGTTTGACTGCTGTTCACGTATAGGAATGCTATTGATTTCTGTACATTAATTTTGTAACCTGAGACTTTGCTGAATTTATTTGTCAATTCCAGTAGTCTTATGGCAGAATCTTCGGACTTTTCTATATATAAGATCATATTATCAGTAAAGAGTGATAGTTTGACCTCTTCTGCTTCCATTTGGATGCCCTTGATTTCCTTCTCTTGTCTGATTGCTCTGACTAGGACTTCCAGCACTATGTTGAGCAGAAACAGTGATAGAAGACAACCTTGTTTGGTTCCAGTTCTAAGTGGGAATGCTTTCAACTATTCCCCATTCAGTATGATCCTGGCTGTGTGTTTGTCATATGCGGCTTGTATCATTTTTAGGTAAGTCCTGTCTGTCTATGCCTATTTTGTTAAGCCTTCTTCTCATAAAAGGATGCTGAATTTTGTCAAATGCTTTTTCTGCATCTATTGAGAGGATCATATGGTCCTTGTTTTTGCTTCTACTTATGTGGTGAATTACAGTTATAGATTTGTGTATGATGAACCATCTCTGGGATGAAGCCCATTTGGTCATGATGAATTATTTTTTTGATAATCACCTCAATTCGGCTTGCTAGGATTTTGTTTGCAATTTTTGTATCTATATTCATAAGGGATATTTGTCTGTTGTTTTCTTTTTGTTGTTGTTTCATCCTTTACTGGTTTTGGTATCAGGGTGATGGTGGCTGCATAAAACTTGTTGGGGAGGATGCCTTCCTTATCAATGTTGTGAAATAATTTCTGCAGGATAGTCACCAGTTATTCTTTTTTTTTTTTTTTTTTTGAGACAGAGTCTCGCTGTGTTGCCCAGGCTAGAGTGAGTGCCGTGGCATCAGCTTAGTTCACAGCAACCTCAAACTCCTGGGCTTAAGTGATCCTACTGCCTCAGCCTCCCCTGTAGCTGGGACTACAGGCATGCGCCACCATGCCCGGCTAATTTTTTCTATATATATATTTTTTAGTTGGCCAGATAATTTCTTTCTATTTTTAGTAGAGACGGGGTCTCACTCTTGCTGAGGCTGGTCTCGAACTCCTTACCTCAAGCAATCCACCTGCCTTGGCCTCCCAGAATGCTAGGATTACAGGCGTGAGCCACTGCGCCCAGCCACCAGTTATTCTTTGTAGGTCTGGTAAAATTCGGGTATGAAACCATCTGGTCCAGGACTTTTCTTTTTAGGAAGATTTTTTATTGCTGCTTTAATTTCGTTACTTGATATTGGTCTGTTCAGGAATTCTATTTCTTCCTGATTGAGCCCAGGGAGGCTATATGTTTCCAAGAATTTATCCATTTCCTCCACATTTTCCAGTTTATGTGCATAGAAGTTTTTATAGTATTCATAGATGATATTTTGCATTTCCATGGCATCAGTTGTAATTTTGCCTTTTTCATTCTTGATGCAGCTTATTAGGTTATTAATCCTTTCTTTTCTGCTTCCCGTTAATCTAACAAGAGGCATGTCAATTTTTGTTATTTTTTTCAAAGAACCAACTTTTTGTTTTGTTAATCTTCCATATAGTTTTTTTTTATTATCAATTTCATTTAAGTCTGCTCTGATCTTTGTTATTTCTTACCTTCTGCTGGGTTATGGGGTCAGTTTGCTTATCCTTTTCCAGTTCTTTGAGATGATTCATTAGATTGTTTATTTAAGGCCGGGCGCGGTGGCTCACGCCTGTAATCCCAGCACTCTGGGAGGCCGAGATGGGTGGATCGCTCGAGGTCAGGAGTTTGAGACCAGCCTGAGCAAGAGTGAGACCCCATCTCTACCAAAAATAGAAAGAAATGATTTGGACAGCTAAAAATCTATATAGAAAAAATTAGCTGGGTGTGGTGGCACATGCCTGTAGTCTCAGCTACTTGGGAGGCTGAGGCAGTAGGATCGCTTAAGCCCAGGAGTTTGAGGTTGCTGTGAGCTAGACTGATGCCATGGCATTCACTCTAGCCCGGGCAACAAAGCGAGACTCTGTCTCAAAAAAAAAAAAAAAAAAGATTGTTTATGTATGAGCTTTCTGTCTTTCAAATGTAGGAATTTATGGATATAAATTCTCCTCTCAGAAATGTTTTAGCTGTGTCCCACAGATTTTGATAACTTGTGTCTCTTTTATCATTTAGTTCAAAGAATCTTTTGATTTCCCTCTTGATTTCCTCCTTAATGCAATAATTGCTCAGCAGAATGTTTATTTTCCATGACTTTGTGTGGAGATGAGAGTTTCTGTTGGAGTTGATTTCTAATTTTATTCCACTGTGGTCTGAGAAGATAAATTGTATAATTTCTATTTTTTAAAATTTTTTGAGGCATGCTTTGTGGCCTAGGATATTGTTATTCTTAGAGAATGTTCAAAGAGCTGATGAGAAAAACATATATTCAGTGGTTTCCAGGTAGAATGTTCTGTAAATGTCAGTCAGGCACATTTGTTCTAGAGTTCTATTTAAGTCGAATGTTTCTTTGCTTATTTTCTGTTGGAGAATCTGTCCCATTCTGTCAGAGGGGTGTTGAAGTCTCTGGCTATTGTGGTGTTGATGTTTATCATTTTGTTTAGATCAAGTAGGATTTGCTTTATGAATTTGGGTGCATCTGAATTAGGTGCATAAATATTTAGCATTGTTGTCTCCTCTTGTTAAATTGTACCCTTTACCATTATATAGTGACCATCTTTGTCTTTCATTAATTTTGTTGATTTGAAGACTAAGTTATCTGAAATCAGAACTGCCACACCAGATTTCTTTGGCTTCCTTTTGCTTGAAATATTCTTTTCCATCCCTTCACTTTGAGTCTGAATGCATCCTTGTGGGTTATATGTGTTTTCTGATGACAGCACATACTTGGCTTGTGTATATTTTTCCATTCAACCAGCTTATGTCTCTTTAGTGGGCAGTTTAAGCCATTCACGTTTATTGAGAGAATTGATAAGTGGGGCAGATTTCTGTTCATCCTGTTGAGTTGAACTTTTTTGCTTTGTTTTCTCTTTTGAGCCATTGTGGTATCTGGCCTTTGACCTTTAGCTTTTGGATGATTTTACATTGGTGAGTGTTTATTGTGCTGATCCATGTGTAACACTATTCTGAGTACTTCCTGGAGGGCAGGTCTTGTCTTGGTGAATTCCCTCAGTATTTGCTTGTCTGAGAAGGTCTTTATTTCTCCTTCCTATATGAAACTTAGTTTTGTAGGGTGCAAGATTCTAGGCTGGGCATTATTCTGTTTGAGAAGAGTGAGAATGGGACCCGAGCCTCTTCTGGCTTGTAAGGTCTTAGTTGAAAAGTCTACAGTTAGTCTGATGAGTTTTCCTTTGCAGGTTACCTGATTCTTTTGCCTTACAGCTCATAGGAGAGCAGGCCTCTTTTGTGGTTATTTTGTCAGTCTGATGACTATGTGTGATGATGTATTCCTGTTTGCAATGAATCTCCTAGGAGTACTTAGAGCTTCTTGCACCTGCATATCTATATTTCTAGCAAGGCCTGGGAAATTTTCCTGCATTATATCCTCAAATAGTTTATCCAACCCTTCTGTATTTTCTTCTTCACCCTCAGGATGCCTATTATTCTCACAATAGACCTCTTCACATAATCCTACATTTCTTGTAGGCTTTGCTCCTTTTTCTTATTTCTCTGCTCTATCTCTGCAACTGACTTATTTAATTGAAAGGTGTTACTTCAACCCCTGAGATTCTTTCTTCTGTTTGGTGTACCCTGTTCTTGAGGTTTTTCACTGTGTTTTATAATTCTTTGAATAAATTCTTCATTTCCAGAAGTTCTGTTTGATTTTTCTTTAATATTTCAATTTCTTTAGTGAATTATTTTTCCAAGTTCTGGTTTTTTTTTTTGTGTGTGTGTGTGGTTTCTTTGTGTTGGATCTCCATTTTCTCTTGCATATCATTGAGTTTCTTACAATCTGTGTTCGAAATTCTTCTTCTGTCATTTTAGTGTTCTGAATTTGGTTGATATCCATTGCTAGAGACCTGGTGTTCCCCTTTGGAGGTGTTCTTTCCATTTCATTCTTCGTACTTCCCGAGTTCTTTTGCTGATTCCTTCCCATTTGTAGTAGCTGTTGCTTCTTACTTTTAGATTTTTGTTTCGATAGTGGCATGCCCAATTTTGTCTCTGAGCCAGTAGGTGGTATTTGTGGGTGAGATTCAACCACACCCAGTATGATGAGTCAGTAAATGCTGTAAAAGGACATGCAAATTGACCTCCATGTCAGTAGGTGGTGCTTGCTGGGAGGGGAAGACTGCAGTGTTGTTTTGGGGTCCTGTAACCAGCTCTCATTCTTCTGGAGAGGCACTCTAGTGCCTCAGGGGGTGGGTGGGGCCCTGGTACTTTCAAGTGTGTCCTTATTCTCCACCTCAGGGGGGAGCAGGTGGAGGAGTGAGGCTGAGTGGGGCTGGGTTGGGTGAGCCTGCCCTCAAGCTCCACAAATGCCGTTAGCAGTGGTCAAAGGTCTGTTCTCTGCTTCTTGGCAAAGCTACCAGCAACAGGCTGAAACAGTCCCACTCAGCCAAAAAGTCTGCATGTGGGGGTGGGGCTGCCTGAGACCTGCAGTCTGGAGCAGGCCTGGCTCCTTTCAACCCTCCTCTATTCCACAGTTTCTCCCTGGCCTCTGTCAGCAGGAAGGACCTCAAGCCAGTGGATCTACCCTGGCTGTCATGCAGGCCAGGAGGTTCCTTGCCCAGGATCATAGCCTGAGCCAGGAGTGCAGCCCTCCCATGGGAGGAGGGTTGCCTCTCAAGCACACTGCAGCTAGGACCCACTTTGATCTGCCCCTGAAGGGACACACACCTCAGTAGGCTTGTTCACAAATATCCATTCTATGCCCCAGGCAATGCCATTGAGACCTGGGTGTACAGGATCTGGTCTGCAGGCCTGTCCCTTGGGCCTCAGAGATCAATCCCTGATGCTGCCAGGGAGAGGAGTGCTGGTCTCAAGTAACCCATGGGGTGCCCAAGCTGGATCAATGTGTCTCCACGTCAGGATTTGCCCCACTCTCCTGGAGTCACCAGGCAAGCAGCAACTGGGAGGGCTGGTGGGTAGCTTACAGTCTGAGTACCCCTCAGTCTGCTATATGTCCCCAAAAGGAAAGGTCTCATTCCCTGCAGATGCCTCTGGGTGGTGGCTAAATTGTCTCTCTCGGCAGCTGCAGTTAGGGAAGGGGAAGGGGAGAATGAAACAATATGGTGCCTGCTGGTTCATCTGCTGGTGTCTGTGGGGTGGGAGTTGCCCCAAGGGAGCTGGGAGCCTGGTGCTCTGTCTGCAAGAGGTGCACAGCTTGCTGGTGGTAGCCATCTGTGGGCTGGTGTTGGCAGGTCTCTCTAGCAGCTCAGGAGCCCACCAGCAGTCCAAGATTCAAGGAAGGGGAAATTTAACCGTTACACTTACCCTTGTTGCTGGTCTCCAAGCCTCTCATGGCCCTTTCTCCTTCCAGTTCCCTTCCACATCTTCTTCCCGGGGAGCCTCCTGTAGTTTCAGGAGCATTTCCTTCCAACCCTCATCTGATCTATGTCCCTCATCCTGTTTATTTTATTTTATTTTATTTTTTTTACTTTCCTCTAAAATCTATGTTTCTTGCAGAGATACTCTGGTGGGCAGTTTTTCTCATCCACCATCTTCTCCTTATGCCTCCCTTCTATTTTCTGAAAGATGTTGTGTAGAATTGGTATTGATTCTTCTTTAAATGTTTGGTAGAACTCTACAGTGAAACTATCTGGGCCCAGAGATCACTTTTTTGAGGGTTTTAAAAATTTTATAATTCAATTTTCTTAATAATTGTAAGTATATTCAAATTACTTACTTCATATCGGGTGAGTTATGTTAGTATGTGTTTTTCAAATAATTGGTCTATTTCATCTAATTTGTCAAATTTGTGTGTGCAGAGTAGATTGCAGTATTCCCTTATTGTTCTGTTGATGTCTGCATGGTCTCTCATAATTTCCCATTTCATTCCTGATAGTGGAAATTTGTGTCTTCTCTCTTTTCTCTTAATTAGTCTTGCTAGAGATGTGTTAATTTATTCATCTTTTCAAAGAACTAGTTCTTTGTTTTATTGGTTTTCCCTATCGGTTTTCTGTTTTCAATTTCACTGTCTTCTGCTCTTTATTATTTCCTTCCTTTTACTTGCATTGGATTTATTTTACCCTTCTTCTAGATTCTTGAGGTAGGAGCATAGATTACTGCATTGAGACTTTTCCTCTTTTCCAATGCATATATATTTAATGCTATAAATTTCCCTTTTGGTATTGCATTAGTTGTGTCCCACACATTTTGATATATTCTCATTCAGTTCAATGTATTATCAAATTTTCCTAGAGATTGTCTCTTTGACCTAGGGATCACTTAAAGTGTGTTTAGATTCAGAGTATATTAGTTTTCTTTTGCTGCTTCAAGAAATAGCTACAAATTTAGTGGCTTAAAACAACAGAAAATTTATTGTCTTATAGTTCTGGAGTTCAGGAGTCCAAACCGAGTCTTATGGGGTGAAAATCATGGTGTTAAGGGTCCAGGACTGGATCCTTATGACAGCTCTAGGGGATGATATGTTCCTTTCTCTTCTAGCTTCAGGTTACTGCAGACACTCCTTGGCTTGTGGCTGCATCATGCCAATCTGCTCCCATCATAACATTGATTCACCTTTTCTGTAGTCAAAATCTCTCTCCCTCCATATTATAAGAAAACCTTCAATTATATTTATGACTCAGCAGATAATCTAGAATAATATTCCCATCCCAAGATCCTTAAACTAGTCACATTTGTATACACTCTTTCCATATAAGAATGTATTCACCCTGAGTGTTTGGAGATTTTACTCTTATCTTTATGCTATTTTCTTGGATTTCATTGTAGCTGGAGGATACAGTTGGTATGATTTCAATTCTTTTGAATATGAGAAGTTTATTTTATGGCCCCATATATTTTATATCTTGGTATATGTTCTGTGGACAGTTGAAAAGAATGAGTATTCTAAATGGTGCTGGGAAAATTGGATAGCCTCATGTAGCAGACTGGAATAGGACCCACAGATTTCACCTGTCACAAAAATCAAATCACGGTGGATAACAGACTTAAACCTTAGGTGTGAAACGATTAGAATTCTAGAAGAAAATGTAGGAAAGACTCTTACAGACATTGGCCTAGGCAAAGAATTTATGAAGAAGACCCTTAAGGCAATCACAGCAACAACAAAAATAAATGAATGGGACCTGATTAAATTAAAAAGCTTCTGCACAGCCAAAGAAACAGTCACGAAAATAAACAGACAGCCTATAGAATGGGAAAAAATTTTCACATGCTACACATCAGATAAAGGACTGATAACAAGAATCTATTTAGAACTCAGGAAAATCAGCATGAAAAAAATCAAACAATCCTATCAAAAAGTGGGCAAACGACATGAATAGAAATTTTTCAAATGAAGATATAAGAATGGCTAACAAACATATGAAAAAATGCTCAACATCCCTAATCATCAGGGAAATGCAAATCAAAACCACAATGAGATATCACTTAACTCCAGTGAGAACGGCCTTTATCAGAAAGTCCCAAAACAACACATGTTGGTGTGGATGCGGAGAGACAGGAACACTCATACACTGCTGGTGGGACTGCAAACTAGTGCAACCCCTGTGGAAAGCATTATGGAGATACCTTAAACAGATTCAAGTAGACCTACCATTCGATCCAGCAATCCCATTATTGGGCATCTCCCCAAAGGAAAAAAAGTCATTCTATGACAAAGACACCTGTACCCGAATGTTTATAGCAGCACAATTCATAATTGCAAAGATGCAGAAACAACCCAAATGCCCATAAATTTATGAATGGATTAGTAAATTGTGGTATATGTATACCATGGAGTATTACTCAGCTATAGGAAATAACGGTGATATAGAATCCCTTTTGTTCTCCTGGAGAGAGTTGGAACCCATTCTATTAAGTGAAGTATCCCAAGAATGGAAAAACAGGCACCACATGTACTCACCAGCAAATTGGTTTCCCTGATCATCACCTAAATGCACATTTGGGAATGACACCAATTGGGTATCAGACTGAGGTGGGGGGTGGGGGAGGGGATGGGTGTATACCTACATGATGAGTGAGTTGCGCACCGTCTGGGGAATGGACATGCTTGAATGTGCTGACTCGGGGGGATGGGGGTACATCGGCAATATATATAACCTGAACTTTTGTACCCCCATAATAAGCTGAAATAAAAAAAATGAATGAGTATTCTGATGTTAGATGGGTTGTTCTCTCTCTCTCTCTTTCTCTCTCTGTCTCTCTCTCTCTCTGTGTATATAGATGATATATTAGATATCTAGTATATATTGTTACTGTTGGTTGATGGTGATTTTAAGTTCTTCTATGTCCTTGCTGATTTTCTATCTATTTGTTCTCTCAGTTGTTGAGAGAGAGTACAGTGTCCAACTTTATTTGTGGCATTATCTAATTCTCTTTTCAGTTCTATTAATTTTTGCTTCAGAGACATTGTAGCTCTGTTTTTTGGTGCATACACAATTATGATTTCTATAGATTTTGGCAGATTTACTCTTTCATCTTTACTTAATGTTCCTCTATGTCTCTGATTATTTTCATTGCTCTGATGTCTATGCTGTTATTTTAATGTAGCCATTCCTGGATTCTTTTGATTAATGTTTGTATGATACATTTTTTTCATCCTTTAACTTTCAAGCTACCTGTATCATTATATATAAAGTCAGGTTCACTTAGTTGAGGTTTTTAAATCCACTATGCTAATTCTTGAATTGGTTTGTTAGAGCTTCAGTCTATCAATTTATTTTTTATTTTGTTTATTCTCTCTCTTTTTTTCTCTTGTTTTATTTTCTGCCTTCCTGCATGCTGCTTGAACATTTTTAAAAATTATACTTCAATTTATCCATAGTGTTTGAATATCTCTCTTTGTGTAGTTTTTAAAAACTGTTGATATATATATCAAATTTATGTAATAAAATTTGTCATTAATGTCCATATTGTTGTTCAACCATCACAACTATCTATTTCCAAAATGTTTTCATCACCCCAAAAAGAAGCTCTCTACCCATTAAGAAGTAACTCTCCTTTCCTCCCTCTTCCCAGCCCCTGGTAATCTCTAACCTACTTTCTGTCTCTGTGAATTTGCCTACTCTAGATATTTTATATAAGTGGAATTATACAATATTTGTCTTTATGTATTTGGTTTATTTCATGTAGCATGTTTTTTTTTATTTCAGGACACACATGTAACATGTTTTTAAGGTTAATCCATGTTACATTATGAACCAGAACTTTGCTCCTTTTTTTGGCTGAATCATACTCCATTGTTCGTATAGACCATACTTTGTTTATCCATTCTTCTGTTTATAGGTTGGTTCCACCTTTTGGCCACTGGGAATAATACAGCTGTGAGTACTCACATAGAAATATCTTTTCGGTTGTTTTGCTTCTAGGAGTAGAATTTCTGGGTCACATGGTAATTCCATGTTTAGCTTTTTGAAGAATAGCCAGACTTTTCCACTGTAGCTTAACCACTTTACATTCATGCCAGAAATATATAAAGGTTCCAGTTTCTCCACATCCTTGCCAACATTTGTTAGTTTCATTTTTTAAAAATTATAGTAGCCATCTTAGTAGGTGTCAAATGATGTCTCATTACATTTTGGTTTGCATTACTCCCTTAGCTTTTGCTTGTCTTGGAATATCTTAATTTCTCCATTTTTCTTGAAGGATAGTTTTGCCTGATATAGAATCTTGGTTGAGAGGGTTTTTTTTTTTTCTTTCAGCACTTCAAATATGTTACCCCATTGCCTTCTGGCCTCCATGGTCTCTGAGGAGAAATCATTTGTTAAACTATTTGAGGCTTCTTTGTATAGGAAGAATCACTTCTCTCTCACTACTTTCAGAATTTTCTCTTTGCCTTTGGCTGTCAATAATTTGACTATAATGTGTCTTGGTGTGCATCTCTTTGTGATTATTCTCCTTGAATATCATTGAGATTCTTGGATATATAAATCCATGTCTTTCATAAAATTTGAGACATTTCCAGCCATTATTTCTTCAAATTTTTTTTACCCTTTTTTCTTTTTTGTCTTCTTCTGGAACTCTCATGATGTGCATATGTTGGTACATTCAATGGTGTCTCTTAGGTTCTGTTCAACTTTCTTCCTTCTTTTTTTTTTTTAATTTCCACTGCTCAGATAATTTCAATTGTGTTATCTTCAAGTTTCCTGATTCTTTCTTCTGCCTCCTCAAATCTGCTATTCAACCTCTCTAGTGAATTTTTTACTTCAGCTATTATATTTTTCAGTTCTAGAATTTCTATTTGGTTCTTTTTTATAATTTCTGTCTTTTTATTAATGTTAACCTATTTATATATTGATCTGATTTTCTTCTTTAGTTTTTTGTTTGTATATGGTTTCTTTTAGCATATTTAGCATATTTAAGACAGTTGATTTAACATCCTCAACTAATAATTCCTATGTTTAGTCTTCCTTTGGGATTTTTTTTTTTTTGTCATTTTATTCCCTTAGAATGAGCTATTCAAAAGATAATATGTGTATCAGTCTAAGAAGCATCTTTTAAACAAGCATCTTTGAACCCTCATTTCTGGCATTACACTGGCGTAAACACCTCCATTCACTGCATATACACTTTTAACAACATAGACTTTTAACAACAACACATTGCTTCAGCAACATTATCAGAGGCCATTTTTGAACAAGTATACACAAACACTTCAATACATCCATGACTTACATGCACCAAAAAAACATTGTTCAACACAAAGAGTATATAGTATTTAAGAACATATTTTATACAAGTGTGTCTAGTCTCTGATTTAGGGCATCATATTGTGTAAAACACATATTGTGTAAAACACATATATTCACAGAATATACACTCATAAACATATGAGTAATGTTGTCAGAAACTTCTTTTGAACATGTGAATATAAATGCTTCACTATACCCTTCATATGACATCCATTCAATGAAATAAAATTGTTGACCACTTAGTTTATTTTGCATTCTAAAAAAATATTTTAAAGAATTATATACAAACCTTCATTTCCAAGATTGCAATGTTGTAAAGTGTTCCATTCATTAAATATACACTGTTTACAACATAATGTCTATGTAGCAATCTCAGAAACCTCTATTGATCCTATATCTACAAATATTTCATAACATACAAGAATTCAAATCACTGAAATAACACTATTCTCCATAGTGCTTTTAGCATTCTTTGAAAAATTTTTTAAACAAATGTAATTAAACCCTCCTTTCAGGTATTACAGTGTTGTAAAGAGTTTCATTCCCTGAATATACACTGTTAACAGCAAAGAGTATCAGTAGCATTCTCAGAAATCACTTTTGAACATGTGTATGTAAACACTAAATTACATACTTGGCATCCATTCACTGAAATAACATGGTTCACTGTATAGTATATATAGCAATCTAATAAACATCGTTTAAGTAGGTGTATTTAAACCCTTATTTCAGGCATTTCACTTTGTTAAGGCCTTCCATTCCCTGAATACACATAGTGTATCAGTGACATTCTCAGAAATATCTTTTGAACATTTATGTACAAATATGTCACTACATAAATGACATTCAGTCACTGAAATAACACTGTTTACCTCATAGTACATTTAGGATTCTAAGCGACATATTTAAAAAGTATGTATCTAAACACCCATTTCATTAGTATGTTATAAAACCTACCATTCATTGAATAAACTGTTAACAAAAGTGAATCAGTGATATTCTTAGAATGCTCATTGAATATGTGTCTTTCAACACTTCCCTACATATATAACATTGATTCACTGAAATAACATTCTTCACCACATAGTGAATGTAGCAATCTAATGAAAAATATTTTAATAACATTTATTTAGATCCTCACTTTAGATGTACAGTCTGGTAAACATACCTACTTACTGAATATACGCTATTAATAACATGGTATATCAGGCACATTTTTAGTAAAAATATTTGAACCTGTGTGTAGTAACACCATTATATATACAATATCTAGTCACTAAGATAATACTGTTGGCCAAAAACTGTGAATAGACTTCTAAGACACATCTTTTAAATAAATATATTTAAACCCTCATTTCAGGCATTACAGCTTGGTAAACACTCCATGCACTGATATACATTGTTAACAACATCGATTATCAGTGGCATTATTAGAAATGTCTTTCAAACATGTTTTCAAACTCTTCAATATGTACATAACATTCATTCACTGAAATAACATTCTTCACTATATAGTGAATATAACTTTCCAAGAAAATATCTTATGAACAAGTCCATATAAACTCTAAGGCATAAGATATATTAAACACACCCATTCGCTGAATATATACTATTAACTACATAGTGTATCAGTAACTTTCTCAGAAACCTATTTTAGAACATGTGTCTAAAAACAGTTCACATATGTGACATCCAATCACTGAAATAACACTGTTATCAACGTCATATATATAGCATCATCTATAAGTATCACCTTTAAGAAACTGCATTTAGCCATATTTCAGGAATTACATTGTGATAAACACTTCCATTCACAGAACATACACTCTCAACAACATAGTGTATCAGTAACATTCTCAGATGTATAATGGAGTATACAAACACATCACTTTTACTGTGACTCTATGTTATTGAAATAACACAGTTCACCACATGTTGTGTACAGACTATAAGATCTATCTTTACAAAAATGTATTTAAGTGCTCACACTGGGCATTAGAGCATGGTGAAAACACTTGATTACATACGTGACTTCAATGACAGATGCTGTTCACCATATGGTGTATGTAGAATTGTAGGAAACAACTTTCAGAAAAGTGTATTTAAACCCTCACTCTTGGCATTAGAGTGTGGTAATCACTTCCATTCACTGAATATACACTGCTAAAAACATTCTATTTCATTAACAAGTATAGAAACCTCTTTTGAACAGTGTATCATATACTTCCATTCACAGAATAAAAACTCTAACAATATAGCATTTCAGTAAAAAGGGTATAAACTATTTTTGAACATATATCCACAAACCTTTTTTTGTAACATACATAATATCCATTATCTGAAATAACACTTTCACCACATAGTGTATTAAAAAACCTAAGAGACATCTTTATACAAAGCTATTATACCCTCACTTTAAATATCAGAGGGTTGTAAGCACTTGCATTTATTGAATACATTTGGTTAACAACACAGCATTTAGTATCACTTGCAGAAACCTGTTTTAAACATGTGTATAAAAACCCTTCACTGTATATATGCCATACATTCACTGACAATACTCTCAGCACAGAATATATATAGACTTGTACAGAACATTATTTTTTTATTTTTATTTTATTTCAGCATATTACAGGGGTAAAAATGTTTAGGTTACATATACGGCCTTTGTCCCACCCAGGTCAGAGCTTCAAGTGTGTCCATCCCCCAGATGGTGCGTACCACACTCATTAGGTATGTGTATACCCACGACTCTTCCCCCTTCCCATTTGCCCGACATCTGATGAATGTTATTCCTATATGTGCACTTAAGTGTTGGTCAGTTAAGTCAGTTAATACCAATTTAATGGTGAGTACATGTGGTGATTGTTTTTCCATTCTTGGGATACTTCACTTAGTAGAATGGGTTCCAACTCTATCCAGGATACTAAAAGAGATGCTATATCATCACTGTTTTTTGTGGCTGAGTAGAACTCCATGGTATACATATACCACATTTTATTAATCCACTCATGTATTGATGGGCACTTGGGTTGTTTCTGCATCTTTGCAATTATGAATTGTGCTGCTATAAACATTCTAGTGTAGATGTCTTTTTTATAGAATATTTTTTGTTCTTTTGGGTAGATTCCCAGTAATGAGATTGCTGGATCAAATGGTAGTCCTACTTGTAGCTCTAAGGAGGTAAAAGACCTCTACAGGGAGAACCATGAAACACTGAGGTAGGAAATAGTAGAGGACCTAAACAAGTGGAAAACCATACCATGCTCATGGGTTGGCAAAATCAGCATTGTTAAAATGTCTACACTACCCAAAGTGATCTACAGATTCAATGCAATCTCTGTTAGAATACCAACATCATTTTTTGCAGATCTCAAAAAAATAATTCTACATTTTGTATGGAACCAGAGAAGACCCCGCATAACAAAAGCAATCTTACGCAAAAAGAACAAATTGGGAGGCATCAATTTACCAGACTTCAAGCTTTACTACAAGGCTATAGTAACTAAAATAGCATGGTACTGGCACAAGAACAGAGACATAGATCAATGGAATAGAACTGAGAACCCAGATATAAAACCATCCTCATATAGCCATGTAATCTTTGACAAAGCAGATAAAAACATGCACTGGGGGAAAGAATCTTTATTCAATAAATGGTGCTGGGAAAACTGGATAGCTGCATATAGAAGACTGAAATAGGACCCACACCTTTCACCTCTCACAAAAGTCAACTCACGGTGGGTAACAGACTTAAACTGAAGGTGTGAAACTATTAGAATTCTAGAAGAAAATGTGGGGAAAACTCTTATAGACATTGGCCTAGGCAAAGAATTTATGAAGAAGACCCCAAAGGCAATCATAGCAACAAAAAAAATAAATAAATGGGACCTGATCAAATTAAAAAGCTTCTGCACAGCCAAAGAAACTGTGACAAAAGCAAACAGAAAACCTACAGAACAGGAAAAAAGTTTTGCATGCTACACATCTGATAAAGGGCTGATTAACAAGAATCTGTATAGAACTCAGGAAAATCAGCAAGGAAAAAAATCAAACAACCCTATCAAAAAGTGGGCACAGAAAAAGAAGATCGACTAATGGCCAACAAACACATGAAAAAATACTCAATATCTCTCATCATCAGGGAAATGCAAATCCAAACCACAATAAGATATCACCTACTTCCAATGAGAATGGCCTTTATCAAAAAGTCACAAAACAATAAATGCTGGTGTGAATGCAGTGAGAAAGGAACACTCATACACTGCTAGTGGGACTGCAAACTAGTACAACCTTTATGGAAAGTTACATGGAGATACCTCAAACAGCTAAAAATAGAAATACCATTTGATCCAGCAATCCCATTATTGGGCATCCACCCAAAGGAACAAAAGACATTCTATAAAAAAGCATCTACACTAGAATGTTTGTAATAGCACAATTCACAATTGCAAAGATGCGGAAACAACCCAAGTGCCCATCAATACATGAGTGGACTAATAAAATGTGGTATATATATATATATATATATATATATATATATATACCATCGAGTTCTACTCAGCCACAAAAAACAGTGGTGATCTAGCACCTTTTGTATTATCCTGGGTGGAGCTGGAGCCCATTCTACTAAGTGAAGTATCCCAGGAATGGAAAAAGAAGCACCACATGTACTCACCACCAAATTGGTATTAACTGATCAACACTTATGTGCACATATAGGAATAACATTCATCAGGTTTCAGGCAGGGGGGAGGGGAGAGGAGGGGATGGGTATATACACACCTAATGGATGTGGTACACACCATCTGGGGGATGGACATGCTTGAAGCTCTGACTCAGGTGAGGCAAAGGAAATATATGTAACGTAAACATTTGTACCCCCATAATATGCTAAATTTTTTTTTTTTTTTGAGACAGAGTCTCACTCTGTTGCCCAGGCTAGAGTGAGTGCCGTGGCATCAGCCTAGCTCACAGCAACCTCAAACTCCTGGGCTCAAGCGATCCTCCTGCCTCAGCCCCCCCGAGTAGCTGGGACTACAGGCATGCGCCACCATGCCCGGCTAATTTTTTCTATATATATTTTTAGCTGTCCATATAATTTCTTTCTATTTTTAGTAGAGATGGGGTCTCGCTCTTGCTCAGGCTGGTCTCGAACTCCTGAGCTCCAACGATCCGTCCACCTCGGCCTCCCAGAGTGCCAGGATTACAGGCGTGAGCCACCGTGCCCGGCCTGAAATTTAAAAAAATTTAAAAAAAGAAAATAGAAGGGGAGGGAACTAAAATACCTAAAAGCATCTTGAAAAAGAAGGAAAAAAGTGGGAGGAACCAGTCTACTCTGTTTCCAGACTTCTGTAGCCCGAAGGGATAAAGCAGAGGGAGAGACACACAGATCAATGGACCAGAACAGAAAACCCAGAAATAGACCCACACAAATATCCCCAACAGATTTTAACAATAGAGAAAAAATCAATTCAATAAATAAAAAGGTAGACTTTCAACAAATAGTGCAGCAGCAATTGGCTGGAGCAATTGTACATCCACAGAGCAAACAAAACAAAACAAAAACCTCAACCTCCTCAGTCTCACATCACACTTTATGCAAAGCAAATATTAACTCAAATTTGTTATCATGTACTTAAATATAAAATATAAAACTATAGAACGTTTAGGAAAAAATATAGTAGAAAAATCTTTGGGATCTAGGGCTAGGCAAAATGTTCTTCAATTTGACACTAAAAGCATGATTCGTAAAAGAGAAAATTGATAAACTGGATTTCACCAAAATGAAAATCTTCTGCTCTGTGACAGACCCTGTTAAGTAGAGGAAAAAACAAGTTTCAAACTGAGAGAAAATATTTTCAAACCCCATATCTGACAAAGGACTACCATCCAAAATACATAAAGAACTCTGAAAACCCAACAGTAAAAAAACAAACAATCCAATTAGAACATGACCAAAAGGCATGAGGAGACATTTCAGTGAAGATACACAGATGGCAAATGAGCATGTGAAAGGGTGGCTGTCTCATTAGCCTTGTGTGTCCCCAGTCCCCAGTCCCCAGCACCCTGAGCCCACATCCCCGCTGCCGTGGCCTCACTGCATGCCTGCGCCTGATTCCTTGAACCCCCACCTCGCCTTTCTTCTCTTGCCCTTTATTTGGCTCATTTGATCATTCCTTCCTCCAGCTGGCTCCCACAGCAAGGAGGGATCAGCCACAGGGGAATTAGGGCTGGGTGACACCTCTCCCTCGTCCATTCCTGCAAACCCCACTGGCCCACTGATTTGAACTGACATTTACATAATAGCACCTGTCTTAAATATTGTGAGTGACTTACTGTTGATCACACCGTCCTCCTTCCTCCTCCTTCATCTCTGATCTTTCCTTCTTACGATACCTTGTCTCTAATGGTCCCTAAAACACCAGCATTTCACATTTCTCCACTTGTTTCTTTTCCTCTTTTCTTCCCTCCCTTTCCTGACATTTTGTCCTGCCCTTTCCCATCTCTTTTCAATCTTGACACCTCCTCTAAGTGGTCTCATTCTTGCCTAAGATTGCATCCACCATGCACTCTTCATCTCATGAAACCTTACTCCAGCCCAGACCTCTCTCAGGTCACTGTCTCCTGGACATCCCCACATTTACAAGCCATACACACTTGGAGCTAGTCCAAACCCGACTTTGTAATTCTCCCTCCAAACCTGCTTCTCCTCCCTGTTGTGTGTCTTGGTGAATGGCCTCCCTCCCAAGTATTCACCCCAGCCAGATGAGTTTGCATCATTCTTGCATCTTCCTCATCAATCTGGTCCCATTTTCTTGCAGGCTAAGATCTCAGCTTCTGGCATATCCCATAGCAGCTGCCCCTCCTACCCTCTGCAGCCTCACTCCTCACAGTCCCCATTCCCTGCAGCATGCGCCCACACACTGGCATATCCCACCTGCTCTGCCATCTGTGCCTTCGCCACGACAGCCATCTTTGATGAAACCCAGCTCCACGTGCCCATACTTGAAAGCACTTGCCTTTCAAAATTCAGTCGTAATTTCTATGACACCTCCATAAAGCTATTCCTGTTCTCACAGGTAGAACAGCTTCCTTTCTGTATCTCCTCTACACTCTGGGAAGACTTTTTTCATAGCACTAAAAGACTTCTTTCTTTGTCTCCCTTATTAAATGATAAGGTCCTTGAGGATTAATTCAGCATAGTATTAGCCATACAAGAGACAATCAATGTTTGCTGGATGAGCGAATTAGTGAGTGAGAACTGCCTACAGCAATGATGAATGCCCCCACCACAAAGATGAAAATCAGCTTTTGTATGTTGACTGCCCCAAAATGCATGGTATCACTGCATAGATTTGGGAGTGGAAACTTTGTGGGATATAAGAAAAACCTGTGACTTTCGTGGTATTGCCTCCCAACCCTCAAGTCACCAAAAAGCTGATACATCTGCAAAGCTTTGGGACAGTGCTGAGTTGTGCAGTACTATGAGGAGACTGGGAGTCCAGAGGTGAGAAGGGTTAGGCCACAGCCTGTTACGGTTCCACGCAGGGGCCACAGGAAGGATGCGGGGTCTGGACAAGAAGAAAGCAGGCGAAGCAACAGCTGGAGGTCCTTGTCGGTGGGCTGGAAATGCCAACACTCCTGACAAACACAAACAGCACTTGGTTGTGGTTTTCAAATAAAATCTCAAGTATAAATTCTCTTGTAACTCCACATGCAACAGAAGCTAAGTACATGAGTGCAGTGCGGGGGGGGGTCACATCTGGGGAAGCAGAACAAGGACAGAGGACTTCTTAAATCTAACAGTGAGCCCTGGGCCAGGTCATCTCAGGAGACCAGGGGACCCAGGCACTCATAGGATCCAGGCCATGGCACAGGCTTCCAGCATCACCTGGCCTGTCCTCCTACCCAGTGTCCTCCAGCTTGCAGGGCCACTCAGCCTCTGCCAGGACATGACCAGTTGTGGGAAGCTGATTACTGGGGAAGCTCCAGACAAGGGGAAGAAAGGATATGTCTGCAGAACTGGCAGGTGACTGAACCGGCCTGGTGAAGAGACGCTTTGGGGAGAAGACGTTTGCATTTGGACATGCTGAGTATTGAAGGATATGAGGAAACTCAAAGGGAGCCACTGGGCACGGTGGCGTGTGCCAAGTACCAGTGAGAGATTAGACCCCGTGGGGAGAGATCCGGATAGAAGCAGGAGTTGGAGCCATGGGGGCCAATGTTACATGAAAATTTACTTTGAAACCAAGTTGTCAATAAAGAAAAATACAAGAGGTGTGCCTTGTGGGAGAGAGAAGTCCCAGGCTCTCTAGTGGGTGATGACAGGCCTCGCTATGCTGGATGAGATGGACCCCATGTGCACGTGACAGTCTCCTGTTCTAAAGGTGAAAGGACCTGTGTTTTTCTTTTCCTTATGTGGAAGGTCAATGTAAGAAATCTGCTTTGTAATGACACAAACAAAATCACAGAAAAGGAAAAAGGCACGACACAGTCGACTTGCGCAGAACACAGTCAGACCTGCACATGGTATTGAGAGGCACCTAAAGGAACGGTGCGTCAGTCTCCACATTTCTTTCATTTCCTTTATGAAAATTAAAGAAAAAAACTTCCCCTGAATATTCTTGTGATATTTTTGGTGAGTGAAACAGTAATCTCAGCAAAGTTCAATCTTGGTATCAGAAAGCAGAATTTCAGGTTGTTTGGCCTACTTGCCATTTAATATCAAAGACACAAGATTTATTAGCATTTACTCCTAATGAGAAAATAGTCATCATTGATGGTCTAAGACCATTATATTATTGTCTGATGAACTATCATGTTGTTTCTAGCATATTATGAAATAAAATTTCAGACAAAGATCGAATATTTACCAGGAAAATGGTCAACATTTGACAGCCTCTGAGAAGCTATACATCTATGTAGATCTAAATTTTAAAGGGTACAAAGTGCTATAATAAATAATATGGGACTTTCCACTAATTATTAGCTAGTTTTAAAACATTTAAATTTATGTATGTTAGTCTTTGATGAGAAAAACTGAGATTCTGCATTGTATTATAAAGTTAACCTACAACAGTCACTTTATTATATTATAAAATATTTTTACCAGGAGAAAAGTCCTTAGCTATATTGATAACTCTATAAGGGTCTATACAAATTTTTATGGCTCTGAAGTAAACACATCATGGTCATCCAGGTGATAATCATTGCAAAGGAAATTAGAACAAACCTCTGTGGAAAAATAGATGAAGGCCTGAGGCGAGCGTCATGGATTTCCAGCACAAACACTCTGGCAAATACCATTTCCTGTGACAATTAACAAAAAATCCAAACCTTTTGAAATTATATAAAAGCTTTTGCACTATCTAAACATACTAATAAACTCTCTTTTTAAAATGACAGCATACAAAGTAAGTATAAATTTAACTTTAATTCTGTGCTTAACAATGTCAAAAGCAACTGGGTCTTCTAAGTTTCCTGCCAGTGAAGTTTGAGGCATCAAGCCTCGCCTTAATGTTAATCAAGGCTGAATTCAAGATATCTGGAGCTTATAATTTTCTTATTCCACTTAAAGAGGTAGAGAAGTTTACTGAGCAGCCTATTAGGGAGTGTTTCAGATATTCCAGCTAATATCAAGTAGTGTTTTCTAACAATAGGAGCTCTTAGTAAAAAAGAGTAGGCCACTTTGGAAGGTAACAGGTTTGCTTCACTGGAAGTGACAGATGCCTTTCCTGGAAGATGGAGGTGAGGTCATCTAATATCCCACTCACCTACAAGACTCAGAAAGCACCAGCCCAAGGGTTCTAGGTGCTGGTGACTTGGGGATCCTCCAGGGTCCCTTCTCACCCCCAACACACCTTTTGAAATTGGGTATGATTGAAATTGCATTTAAGGAAAATTATAATTGTATATCTCTCATCCACCTAATTCACAGAAATGTGCGTAGGCCAACTGCGATGCTGACAAGGAGCTAAGTCGAGACTCTCTGTGCCCTCCCCCCACCTGGAACATACCGAGTCCTCCCGGGTTCACCCTCCTGCTTCCAAATCCCGAGTGGCCTAGCACTGAGACTGCAGGGCCTACGGTGTGAAGGAGGAAATGCCCTCCACTCCTCAACCCCCAGGCTTCCTTCCAAAACCCGACTTCCCACTCCCAGGAGGCTGGGCTGAAGCCATCACTCTCCACTCCAGTCTGAGGCTCAGAGAAAGAGGAGTAGGAAGTGGGAGGCTTGTGCTCTGGGGTTGGGGGAGACAGGGGGCCTTTGTTTTGTTTTTGTTCCTTGCCAGCTGGCCCACAGCTGGAGGTTGGGCTGGGCAAACAGGTGCTGGGCAACTTCTGGGGAGACTCGGGGCCTCCTTATTGGCCGTTGCAAAGCCCTGGAGAAAAAGATGTTTCCAAGAACTGCGAGATAAGAGGAAGTGGTCAGAGGTCACTGGGAAGGATTAACTAGAGGAGACCACTTCACATACCCTCTAGCCTTCTTCTCCAGGTGGGTCTCCAGCAGTGGCAGCTACTAAAACTGGTCTAGGTGTGGGAACAAGGTGAATTAGGCAGAGTCCCACTCAGGGAAAGTCCCTCAACAGCCATGCCCTCACTGCCCCACCTATGCAGGGGGCTCGACCCCTTCTAGTGATCTTTCTTATTTTCAAGGTTCTAGAGTGACTCCAATCTAATCTTAGTCATACTGTCATCATCCCCATTTGCAAAGAAAATTCTGTGTTCCTGTCTAACTCTAGCAAGCTATGAATTTAGGATATAGCCTGTGCCCTTTGGCAAACTTACTGTCTCCTTAAGAATTTTGTGCCAGATTTCTTCCTTTTGCCCCTCCAGACTGCTGTCTATGCCTCTTCACTCTGCCAAGTGCTCTGGGAGATGGATCTGGATGGATAGTGGCCCCTGCTCTCTGGCTCTGGGCGGACTCAGTGGGAGACCAGACAGGGAGGAGAGCTGTGTCCGGCCCAGCTGTGTCGGTGCTGCTGGAGGCCCAGGCCCCCCACTGTACTGCCAGCACCCCTCCCTACCCTGCCCACCTTTGCTCCGGGTTCCGGACCCTCAGTGTAGTCAGGAGTGGTACAAACTTCCCTGTTGCGAGGGCAGGAGTCCACTTCACTTTCCTTCGTGGTTCCACACACCCGACCACACCTTTATAAATGGGCCCCTTACAAACTCTGCTCTAGTGTCCTCATTTGCATGTGTCCTCTGTTTACTGCTGGGACCTGAAACACATATGTCACTCATGTAAAACAGTCAACTACATAGGAGAAAAGAATATGTTAATGCATAATGCTATTGGTAAGAATGATAGATTTCTGAGATGGAGAAATCAATCTTGCTGCAAGATCCCAACCAACCCCATGGGCCACCTTGATGAGCCAGTGAGGACATGAAATTCATAGTCAGGGCAGTGCCCATGTCCCTCAAGCCTCCTGATGAGGCTGTAGACAAAATAGTAAAAAGGTTTTGGCTTTGCTATTGCCTGCCCTCAATGTTTTCTTTCACAGTGGACTCTCATGCATAGAGGAAAGACAGCATTAGAAGTCACTACCACATGGGATGCAGGGAATCAGGCATTTTCTTCTTTGGGCAGAAGTTCTGAAAGCTCCAGAAGGTCTCGCCTACCTGGGCCAGAGATGCCGAAGGTATCTGCAGGGTGATAGGCAGACCCAGGAAGCACACGGGGTAGATGGAGCCTGCTCCGCCCACTCCAAGTGTCGTTCTTACTGTGCTTACTTTGCTTTATATATATATATTTTTTATTTCAGCATATTACGGGGGTACAAATGTTTAGGTTACATATATTGCCTTTGCCTCACCTGAGTCAGAGCTTCAAGCATGTCTATCCCTCAGATGGTGCATACCACGCCCATTACGTGTGTATATACCCATCCCCTCCACCCCCCTCTCCCCTGCCTGACACCCGATTAATGTTATTCCTCTATCTGGACATAAGTGTTGAACAGTTAAGTCAGTTAATACCAATTTGGTGGTGAGTACATGTGGTGCTTGTTTTTCTATTCTTGGGATACTTAGTAGAATGGGCTCCAGCTCCATCCAGGATAATACAAGAGGTGCTAGATCACCATTGTTTTTTGTGGCTGAGTAGAACTCCATGGTATATATATACCACATTTTATTAGTCCACTCATGTATTGATGGGCACTTGGGTTGTTTCTGCATCTTTGCAATTGTGAATTGTGCTATTACAAACATTCTAGTGTAGATGCTTTTTTATAGAATGTCTTTTGTTCCTTTGGCTGGATGCCCAATAATGGGATTGCTGGATCAAATGGTATTTCTATTTTTAGCTGTTTGAGGTATCTCCATGTAACTTTCCATAAATGTTGTACTAGTTTGCAGTCCCACCAGCAGTGTATGAGTGTTCCTATCTCACTGAGTCCACACCAGCATTTATTGTTTTGTGACTTTTTGATAAAGGTCATTCTCACTGGAAGTAAGTGATATCTCATTGTGGTTTGGATTTGCATTTCCCTGATGATGAGAGATGTTGAGCATTTTTTCATATGTTTGTTGGCCATTAGTCTGTCTTCTTTTCAAAAGTTTCTGTTCATGTCCTTTGCCCACTTTTTGCTAGGGTTGTTTGATTTTTTCTTGCTGATTTTCCTGAGTTCTATACAGATTCTAGTTAATCAGTCCTTTATCGAGTGTGTAGCATGCAAATATTTTCTCCCATTCTGTAAGTTGTCTGTTTGCTCTCGTGATAGTTTCCTTGGCTGTGCAGAAGTTTTTTAATTTGATTAGGTCCCGTTTGTTGATATTTGTTGGTGGTGGGATTGCCTTTGGGGTCTTGTTCATAAATTCTTTCCCTAGGTCAATATCTATCAGAGTTTTTCCAACATTTTCTTCTAGAATTTTTATAGTTTCATGCCTTAGGTTTAAGTCTGTTATCCACCATGAGTTGATTTTTGTGAGAGGTGAACGAGCTAAGAAAAAAAGTGGAAGCAACCTCAATGCCCAGCCATTATGGCCCACCAATACAGTGGAATGTCTAGGATAATTATGAAAATGTGCATAAATATGGGGAGTCATTTATGTACAAGGTTAAGTGAATAAAGCAGAACATTAAATGGTGTATATGCCATGTTTACAACTCTGAAAAATATGTCTGTCCGTAGAGAAATTCTGGAAGCATAAAACCAAAATAAGTGAATAGTTGTGTTAATGTAATAATACCATGGTGATACATACCTATATTTATAGTCTCTTGTGTCTTTGTTGGAAGAGATAGTCCTCCTTGGGCCCCTTGATGACTGCGAGGCCCTCACAGTCCTTTAGTCGGGCCATTTCTCAAGGTTTTCTGTGCAGCTGGTGACCCTGAGAGATGAGGTAACATTCCACCCTTCCCCCCAACCCTCTTGACAAAGAGCAGTTTGCTTACTGCTTACTAAAAAGCAGAGGGTCCCCCAAGCACCATGTTCTGCTACATGCACAGCACCCATCTCAGCCCACTGTCACCTGTGTGGGGACAGGGGCTGGAAGAATGGACCCAGACATGCTCATGGACATGCTGCTTGCACTGTGAGTCATGAAGTCTTCTGTCTCTGACGCGTCAAAGGCTCCTGTCTTCTGCCAGCATCCATGAAATATTGATTGCTGACTTACTAGCTTGTAGGGAGGATAAAATCAAATTCCAGACCAATAGTCTTTAACATTATTGCAAAATCAATTTGAAATTACAGTTGACCCTTAAGAAATGAGGGTCCACTTATATGTGGACTTTTTCCAATAAATATAGTTGGCCCTCCCTGTTGGCGAATGCTGCATCTGCAACCAAATACAGATTCGGGTTGAAAATATAGTATTTGCGGGATGTCAAATCTGGTATGCAGAGGGCTTTTTGTATCCACAGGTTGCAGATTCCCCAGGGCCGACTGTGGGACTTGAGTATGGAAGGATTTGGGTATCTACCAGCAGTCCTGGAGCCAATTCCCACAGATTATGAGGGATGACTCTATTTGTCTAATATTTCTGTTTCCCACCAAAGTATAGATTTTAACAATAAGAATGACATGTGTGTTGTGCGCTGCTGTGTTCCCAGCAGCTGGGGGACCTTGGCACAACAGATATTCCCTCATGGTTGGATTGCAGGGGCAGAGGTGTGTAAGGAGCAAGTTCTGAGAAGGAATTCAAACCCAAATGCAGGGTTCGAAGGCCAGGTTGACCCTTTGCAATCATCTCTCCTTATTGTTCAATAACAATTAAAACCACCACCATTTTTCGAACACCTACAGGCCAAGCCTCTCTTCTGGATGGTTTTGAAAAGTTATCACAAATGCTCATCCCTCCATTTTCCAAGTTATGTATACAAACCGCTTTCACACCCAGTGGCTCCCGCCACAGCTCTGAGAGTCACATCCTGCAGGCATTAGAAACCCACGCGGAGCCCCCGGGGACTACCGGCTAATACTCACTGAGGGCCTGTGCGCCCCCCACTGCTCTGGGCTCCAGACATGGACCCCCTGTTTAACCAGCACAACTATTTTGCACACAGGTAACTTTATTGTCCTTCTTTTACAGTGGAGGAAATTAAAGCACAAAGAGGCGAACTAACTTGTCCATTCTCACCCTGCTCCTGGGTGGCAGTGTTGGAATAAAAGCCAGCACTCACGGTCCAGGCCAGAGCTCCCACCGGCTAGGCTGTGTTGTTCAAAGAAGAGGAAAAGAGGGTGGATGGGAGCGGGTCACTCTGTTGAGATCAGCTCGCTCATATGTGGCAGAGCTAGGATTGAAGCTCACCTTACTTGGAACACTACTCTGGCCTGAAACCAAATTCTAGATCCAATAGTCGTAACCAACCCCAAAAAGTTTTCCTTGACCTGCCTCTGTGGTCCGAGTGCCCTTGCAGCTCACACACCTCAAGTTTCTAGTTGCTTTTGCCAATTCCGCCGACCCAGTGGCTCCTGCAAAAGCTGTTCCCTCTGTCCCATGGCCCCAAACAAACTTTAGACAGAATTTCTGAGCACGCTCAGGGGGCTGGTTACTACAGCACAAAAGAGATCATAGTTCTCATGTTGGTGCTCCTAAATCTGAGGGCATGATTCAGAGATGGCAGCTCAGAGCCAAGGGACAGGCTGGAGGCTGTGTCTGGCCCCATGGCTGTGTGACTCTGCGATCAGAGTCTGTCACGTGCCCCTCAGAGCATCTTCAGCTGTCAGTCGCCCGGGTCCTTCCTCTCTGCTGCTCACCGGAGTCTCTTGCATCGTTTCCACATGGCACACATTTGTGACTCCCTTTGAAGGACAAGAGCTTTTCAGTCCCCATCAGACCTGCCAAGTCAGTGCTTCTTTGCCCCCAGTTTCTTCCCATGGCCTTTGGCTGCCCTGGGCCCCTTCCGGCTTTCCTGATGAGCCTCGCGTCAAAGCTTTCTCACCCTGTGTTTACTTCTCCCAGGTCCCTGTGCCCATCTGTGATAAAGGATGCTTATATTTTTGCCACTGAAGTTAAAATTTTAGTTATCCAGTTAATATTCTTTTCTTCCAGAAAACCTAATGCCTTAACTCTGTTAAAAATGTGTTTGTTAGGAAAGACTACTATGCCCCCAATATCAGCATCCTTAGAGATAAGACATGAGCCCACTGATCTATAGGATATTAACCTTGGAAGTGCCAATCCTTTCTTTGTATACGGTACACAAGAGCCTAAATGCGCTAGGGTTTCATTTACTTATTAAGTCAACAAATATTTATTTTTTGACCACTTACTATGTGCCAGGCAGTGTGCTAGGTGCTAAGAAGACAACAATGAACAAGAAAACAATATGTACTCAAGTTGTTAGTGGTCTAGAAAAGAAGATGGATGTGTATGAGGGATGTAAGTTATGCCATAATACGTCAACACACACGAGTGAGTGATAAACCACGTGGGGAGATCCCGGCCGGCTTCACAAAGGAGATGGCATTGAGCTGAGAGCGTCACGTGCGCTTCAGCCCACGGGTGGTTCGATGACTCCTTTTCCCCACAGCCCCAGGCGGGAGTTGACACAAAGATAGGTCAGAGAATGAGATCATGAAGTTTCTCTCTCAGTTCCAAGCGGCAAAGGGTCCTCTAGAGGGAGCCAGACGACAGCAGGAGGCAGGCAGGCCTCGTGGCAGCTCTGTGCAAGCATGTGTGTGCACATGTGTGCGTCTGTGGCAGAGGCCTCCTCTACAAAGCGATTTTGTTTTAACATTGTTGTTTCCAACTCCCAAATCACCACATATGCACTGTCCATAATTCTACAAATCAGAATTTTTTTTCTTTCCAAGCAATTTATTAACATCCCTTGATTTAGAAATGAACCCCAAGTCTGTTATTAGTTCCTGAGTGTGGGTAACACTTCCAAATCTTTCCATGAAGGTGAACATTAGGGCCCTCACTGGTGAGATCCCTTCCTCATTTGAATGCTGACTCTCACATTAGCGTGACCGTGTTTTTGAAGGTTTTTTTAAGGACAACACAGCCTTTGAGGGCTGCCTCTGAATTCATACTTCAGAACACAGGTCACAGGTTTTTTGTGTGTTTTTTATTTTTTTTCTCCTCCCCTGGTACGGTTCAGGGAAAGGAGGTTCAAAATAGAAGGACCCTTTGCAAAAACTGACATTGAAAACAGCCCCGCCAGAACTGCCCCAGTCTGCCATGTGGGGCTTGTTCCCAGGCCAACAGAACGACAGAACTGCTACTCTGTGAGTGAGTAAGAGTGTGAATGTGTCACAGAAAATCCTTCGTGGTCCATAGATATGCTGAACCAAATGTGAGGTGTGGTTGGTTGTCACGGAGTTTCTAAGAGTAAAAAAGAGAAAGCAGAAAAGTACATCTTGTTCTCTTAAGCTCAGGAGCTAGGTTTAAACTCAGTCTCCACATAAAATTTCAGAAAAAGCCCTTTTTCCTTGAAGGCCAGTCCTTTCCTATCAAGCGACTCGCTCTGTCCTTTGCAGGAGGAAGGCAAACCTCTCAGCGAGGCCAGAGCTCCCGAGAAAGGTCCACGGAACCCACCGATGACAGGGCTGCCAGTTCTCTGCTCCATCTCTAGGCCTTTGCTGTGAGGGCCACACCTTCCCTCCTGAAATCCTCTTTTCTTTTAGCTTCTGTCACTGTGTTCCTTTGCTCTGTCCTACCTTTGTGACATTGTTTCCTCCCGCCTTTGTGCTGGCCCCAATTTTGAGTCTCTCCCAAGACTTTCCGACAATCCTCTGCTCCACACCAGGGGGCCACTTGGCTTCAATTGAGGCTTCGGAACCTCCCCTCACATTCCCAGTGCGCCCCAGTCCCCAACATCCCCCCCACAGGCCCCACCAGTACAAACTGCCCGGCTTCTCCAGGGTCCCTTAGCCCTCTGGAGTCACCATTTTTTTTAATAGGCACCTGCATTAGTTTTCCAGAGCTATGAACAAAGAACCACAAGCTGGGAGGCTTTGGCAGAAACTTTATTCTCGCACGGTTCTGGAAGCCAGAAGTCTGAGAGCAATTTGCTGGCAGTGCTGATTCTTCCTGAGGGCTTCTCGTGGTTTGCTGGCATATTTGGTGCTCGTGATCTCTGCCTTCATCCTCCCCATGTGTGCGCCTGCGTCTCCAAATATCTCCTTTTTATAAGGACACCAGTCATATTGCACTGGCACCACCCTCACGACGTCATTTTAACTTGATCGTCCCTGTAAAGACCCTGTCTCTAAATAAAGTCACATTGTGAAGTACTGGAGGTTTGAACTTCAACATATAACTGTGGCAGTGAGGACCTCAATTCAACCCATAACAACGTCCAGGCGAGAAATCTGAGGCTTGGCCTGGTGTCTTCCTGCTTGGTGCTCGTGAATTCCAGCCCTCAGCCAGGTCTCCTGGCCTCTCGCCTTGTCCACGTCCCAGCCTGTGCCTTCACCTCCAGGTGGCCTCTGCCCAAACCTGCCTCCTGCAACCAATCCTCTGCAAACTGCTATAGGCCTGAACCCGTAAAGTACTAGTTTCATTACATTGCCCTAGTGCTCCAGGGACAGTCAGTGGCTCCCTAGTACTTCCAAAATCAAGTCAGAAGCCTCTGCCTGCCTCATCCCGAAGCTCTCCCGATGTCCCTGGTAGGTGGTTGTGCCCTGGGGAGGCTGGCCCAGTCTCAGAGGCCACATGACAGCCCCTGGCACCTGCTTCCCAGCTACAGGCCAGCCTAAGTCTCACTTCTTCAGTGATAATTTCCCTGATGCTTATCTGTCCTTTCTTAGAATCTTACTAGGGCTGCAGCCAATACCTTACAGCTCTTTTCTTGGTGCTTTTGCTCTTTCCTGTGTGCAGGGCTCTCCAAGCAGGCTGGGAGCCACCCAACGACGGAGCTGTGCCTGGTGCTTTGCTGTGCCCTCCTCCCTACCTAGCATGTGTCTCAGATGGACCAGAGAGTAATGCATGTGCATTGAGAGAGTTGGCAATCTGAGCACTGATCTAACGATTTCAGAGTGCATGGTGATGCCAAGGGCAGGACTCTGAGCCCACCAGGACCTTTACTAACTTCATTTGTGTGGCTGCACCTGGCTTTCCCCTTCCTTGGAGAGCTGAGATGGCCACGGGCATGTTCTCTAGCTCGTCGGGGAATGAAGAGAGGCCCAGAGGCCCCGACACCATCTCACACACACGGTCGTGTCCTGGGGCCCAAAGTTCTTTTCAGAGAAGTGTGCTGTTGGCCTCCACCTACACAGGAAGAGTGGCTTGGATCTCCAGGGGCAGCGTCAGTGCAGACATCGGAGGTACCTGGGTACGTTTGGTCATGATCCCTGGATGGTGACGTGCCTGTGCCCCCGACAAAGGAATGACCCAGTGTATCTCCACATCCTGCCCGAAGGGCAAGGATTTAACCCTACCCAGCATCCACTGCACTGTGAAAACATGGCTCAAAGACTCCTAACACATGGGCTTCCTGACTACCGTTAGCAACAAGAAAGGTCACTGGCCAAAGAGCCACCCCAAGGTCAGAGGCCATTGCCTGTCCAGGTGCCATCCAAAGCAGCCCTCGGACAGTGACCATGTCTACTTGAACAACTACAGCCTCAGCAGGCCAGAGACAGATGCTACCGCGTAACAGAAATGCAAAGAGAGCAGACATCTGAAGGCCTCGGAAGTGAGAAAGGCTCCAGCCGCTCCCGGTTCTTGCTGGAAGCCTGGATCTGCCAGGGTGGCAGGAGCCCTTGGGAGCCGGCTGCTGCTGCTGGGCCTGGGCAGAAGGCAGGAGGAAAACCAGGGCTGTATCTCACTGCGACTAGTGTTTGTGTTAGAAATGGAGTTGGCTAAGGCTGGACATTCACACCCTCAGAATGGGACCCTAAAGACCAGCAAGGGAGGAGAACCAGCTTCTAAACAGGTCACTTCTGCCCCAAAGGAGGCCTAGCCAGGACCAGCTAAATAATTTGCAGGGCTTAGTGCAATATGAAAATGAGGGATCCCTGGTTCAAAAATTATTAAGAATGTCAAGATGGTGACAACAGAGTATTAAACCAGGCATGGGGCCCTTCTAAGTGCAGGGTCTTGTGTGACAGCCAGGTCTCAAGCCCATGGAGCCAGCCCCAGACCCCACAGTGTTCAGTCTACTGCATCCCCTGAGGCCCGGCACACCTGGGCTTTGCTGCACCAGCCCCCAGCAGGACCCTTGCAACACCTTTCCTCCCTGATGGCAGTGGCTGGGAGGTTTACTTATAATCGTGTGTCCCGTGAACACTTTTGATGTGGGTTCCGTATTAGTGTTATATATAACACTAAAAATGTTCTTAAAACGAAATGTTAACTTGGGAGCTGGACCCTTGTTTGAAAGAAGTGATTTGTCATGCAGAAGTGGAAATCATGTCATGTGTCCGGGATAGGAAGTGAATGCTTTGAGGGCCGGGATGGGGCCAGGAGGAAAGCAGCTCAGTGACTGTGGGGCCGCAGCTGGGCCTGGGGGAGGCAGGACCCAGACAGAGAGAAGGGAGTGAGCCTGCCAGGAGGGGGCAAAGGTAGACCCAAGGACTCAAGTCAGGAGGAACCCACCTGTGCCCAGGGAGTGGGATGGTGGTGGCCACCCAGAATGGGAGGGAACCAGAGAATCACTGGGAGGCCATGCTGGCTGATCCAATGCACATCAGTGTGGCCTGTATAGCCAAGGGCTGCGTCACACGGGTGTGCGTGTGTGTGCATGTGTGTGCATGTGCTGGCATACAGAATCTGATCATTTTATGATGGAGGATGCCTGAAAACCAGGCAGACAGTGGCAGCTTGTGTCACGGTTGTGTGCTCTGGTTTTAGAGCCAGACTGCTTAACTCCGAAGCTCAGTGCTGCCACTCTCTAGCTGGGTGACCGACCTTGGCAAAATTCTGGACCTTGGTTTCTTCATCTGTACAATGGGAATAATAGTAGCATGCACTTTCTTAGGGCTGTTCATCGGGGGATTAAATGAATTAACACATGTATTGTGTTCTGGTGCCCGGGACATAGTGAATACTCCACAGATGTCACCAGTTGTTAATTGTAGTTAAATCATAATCACTGAAGAGCATCATTCCTAAGTCATATTATTGTCCGAGATAGCTCTGGGGGTGCAATTGCTGCCTCATGAGTTTTAAGAAGTGAGGCACCTTGGGGCATTCCCACTGACGAGCGACTCCCATGCACAGCGCTGCGCTTCCCCCGGGCGCTGTGACCAGTCTTCCACATCCCCGGTGCCCAGAGGAGCACTGTGCGTGTTTCAGACGGCAACTTCCTTAATGTGCACCTGCTGGGTTTCCTCCTCTAGCCCCTCTTTGTCTCCTTTTCTCATCTGACTTTAGACTCTTGAGCATATTAACAAGCTTGAGAAAAGTTTCCCGTCTTTTTTAGCTACGACATGATTCAGCACACTTCTCACCATTCTCTTATTCTGGGCATGTGGGTTTTCTTGACATTTTTAGGGAACTAGTTCTATGTGTTTGTCTTATGTGACTTACTGTGACACCGGAAATAGATTCTGTGATTAATTGTAGTGTTGCTTTTTTTTTCTTCTAAAGCCACACTCACATTAAGGGGCATCTGTCATTTCTTTGATATCTTTAGAGTACTTTTTGCAGCTTATTATCTGAAAGCCAGGATTCAGAGGAAGGATTAGTACAATTCTCATAACAGCAGTCAGTTGGATGCTGAGAGAATGTGCTCAAGATTACAAAGCAATTCAGAGGAAAAATATCAAGATTTGATTTTTAAAATACTAATGTATTGAATCTCATGCAAGAATGAAATATCAGGAAATACACAATGGCCCAGTTATTTTGTTATGGTGGAATTAAAACTCATATATTACCAGAAACTGCATCTTCCTTCTGTGATAACTGGGACAAATGCTTAGCTGAGGCTTTCTGGGATGTGGTAGCATATGATGAGAAGCAACAGAAAGAGGCATCTGGAATAGCGGTTACTTTGTTCTGCTGTATTGTTTCCTTCTATAAGGGTGGTAGGAACCTTAATGGGAAAGAGGAGCAAGGACAATGACAAGACACTTGCTCCTAGAGATACGAAGAGGGACCAAGAATTAGAGGATGATAAGGAATTACTGTCGATGTGGTTGAGGATGATTGTGAAGTCATTGCATAATGAAACACAAGGAGAGAAACCTCACGATGTCTGTAAATATCTAATGTCCGAAATATTTTAGCAAAACTAAAATAAGTAGATGAGAAGAATAAAGTTGGAGGACTCACACTACCTGATTTCAAGAATTATTACAAAACTACAGCAATTAAGACCATGTGGTATTCTCCTAAAGATAGACTAACAGATCAGTGGATTAGAAAAGAGAGTCCAGAAATAGACCCACACAAATATGGCCCACTGACATTTAACACCAGTGCATAAACAGCTCCATGGGGAAAGGTGAGCCATTTCAACAGATGGTGCTGGGAAATTGTATATCCATATGAGAAAAGGTGAACTTCAAGTGGGACTTCATACCTGATACCAAAGATGACTCAGGATGGATCAGAGACCTAAAGATAAAACATAAACTTTTATAAAACTCTAGAAGAAAACACAACGGTTAGCATTTGGGTATATGCCTTTGCAGTATTCTATTCATATAAAATTGTGTCAGACTGTACATACCACATTTGTAACCAGCTTTTTGACACTTAATATCATGTAATTCACATTTTTCCATGTCTTTCAGGTTCCTCCTGCCCCTTCGCTGCATGCTGACTCTGCAAGGCCATGACCTGGGTTCTGATACAGACGAGAGCTGTGTGGCAGAAAATGCATAAAGAACTGGGCTATTTGAGAGGGAACTCAGAAGCATGTTTGGTGGTCCAGCTTAGGGGCCCATGGTGGTCCCATGGGGTGGCCCTGGAATGAAGAGTATGGGTCCTTCTGCGATGACAACCCTCAGAACTGTGTTGGAAAGTCACACAGCTCACACAGAATCCTGAAAAGAAAACAGAAAAAGAGAGCTGCACTTCATGAGTCACCTGCTGCAACGTGGGGGCCAGAACCTTTCTGACATCAAGAGTATTTGACTTTTTTCCTCTGGTCCCACTGCACGTGTTTTCCAGAACCACAACACCCTGCAGTGTCTATGTCTATGCCTGTCACTGTCTTATTTAAGAAAACCCCAAACCACACAAATTGTAATAGACAAAAGTATTTTGAATTCCACCCTTTGGGTCTTTTATCGCATAAAAAATTATGCCTGGGTGTAGGTGGGTTGACCCTGGTGAATTCATGATGGGAAATGGTCATATGACTTCCTTCTGGAGGAGAGGCCTGTAGGGGAGGGAGTGCTTGACCCCAGACCAGGAGACACTGAGATATATTTAGCTTCTCAAAACCATGAGCTGCTGGGGTTGAGTCAGACCAGTTCTGCGCCTCTGTGTGTCCTGAGGCATCACTTGCTCTACTGAGAAGATTCTATTCTCTGTCTCAGTTTCTCTCTCTGGATATGAGGCTCACTCCATGAGAACAGGAGCTGGGCCACATCTGTTTTGTTTACTTCTGTATTCGAAGCATTGAGCAGAGTGCCTAGCATCTGATGGTTATGAAATAAAAGATGTATTGAATGACAATGAATGAATGAATAGATGTATATATGGATAGATGGATGGATGGGTAGAATGGATGGAGGGATAGGCAGAGGGATGAAAGGATGGATAGGTGGATGGATGGATGGATGAATAAGATGGACAGGTGGATAGATAGATGGAAGGGTAGATATGTGGATGGGTAGATGGATGGATGGGTGAGTGGACTGGTCGGTAGAGATGAGATGGTATGACTTATCATTGGTCTCGTAGTTCAGTTGGGGTGCTTTGTGGAAGCATTGAAGCCAGGTTTTGTTCTCATACACCCCAAACATCAGGCTTATGTTTAGACAATGTTTGCTCTTTGTCATGAGAGGGCACCTGGTAATGAACTCTCCTCTGACTTTTCTGCATTCCTTGTAAGACCCCTGAAGTTGCTCATTAACGATGACAACGACATACTGAACAACCCTGCAGGAGCTCCAGCCTGGTCCAGCAATCTGCATTTGTCCATCAGGTTCACACAGGTGTGGCCAGTGGCTGGCATGGGCCAACCACGTTTCAGCCCTGAGGCGATGTGACTCTAGCCCACCCAAGAGGCCGCCAGCATCTGCTTACCCCAGGGGCCGTGAGCAACCTTCTCCCTCACAGAAGAGCCTGTGGGCATTTCCCCCTCTGTGGGTGCTGGTTTGCTTCCTTTCTCATACAGAGAAATGTTCATAGGGAGTCCCAGCCAAAGGCAAAGAAAGTAAGCATTAGGTCATCTTATACAGGGATAGCAACATGAAGTACGGCTCCTCTTGGAGCTCCTTTTATTTAAAAAGTTGGAACCTTTCAGGACTCTCATTCCCACCCTGGCATATCCCTTGGGAGTCTGACTACATTTCCACCGTTGGAAGAGCTCACATTACCGGGAACAAACACTGAAGAGACACTTGCTTTCTTTCAACTCTCTAAAAGTTGATTGAGGGCTGAATATGCAGGTGCCCTGAGTTCTTGCCCAAAGGCAATTTACACTTTGATCTGAGAGAAAGGACTGTGAGCAGGCAAGAAGGCAAGGCACGCAGATGGGAGGTGGGCCCCACACCCTCCAGTCCAAGAGGGAAGGGGCGTTGCCCTCTGCTTCCAGGTGGGAGGTCAGGTCCCCCACCAGCTCCTGAAGTTCATGTCTCTGTAAAAGGGAGAGTTCGCATCGGTGAAAGGTAATGGTATTACACAAAGAACTCTGACAAACGTGTCAGAAATTGTTAACAAAATAGAGTTGGAACCACCTACAGCGAAATACATTCGGGGAGGGGGGGGGGATTTAGGCAGCAAGTTCAAGTATCTGAAACTCAGTTGCAAATTCAGGAGTAAACAACAAAAGAGCTCTAAACAGAAAACTAGATGTGACCAGGTCTGGGCGCCGCTCCCCAGCGCCCTTCGCTGGCGCTCTGCTCAGTCCTACTGCGCGTAGTTCTCACAAGCCACGGGGTCCTGCCCAGTAGTCAACACTTACTACTAACGGGATGAAAACAGAAAGTATTCTGCTGGGGAAAGAAACTGAATTTAGGGGAGAAAAGGAAACTGAAAGTGAAGAACTACATAAAAACTATTTTAAAAGATTCGGCATAAGAACCCAAGAGGCAGATGATTTACTATTTGAGTAGCCAATAGTCTACCTTCCTGGCTCCCCAAAGTGCTGTTTTATTACAGCACAGTACAGTTCAAACACTACTCAATTTCCTAATACATTGTGCTAGATAGATGTTTGGAACACTCAATGATTTTCTCTTAGATTTAATGGTGTAAATAATGGTCATGTTTTCAGATCAGCCTATAAGCCATAATACAACTGCACTATTTATGAGTTGCACAAAATGTAGTAGGACGCAGTTCTAGAGCCACTGTGTTCTTTTAGACACGTGAAAGCCGTATGGCAATGGTGATAAAATAGGCCCACAGCTGACGAGGCTCCCTGAGCTGCCGCTTGGTCCCGAACCCAGGCCCACTGGGTGGAGGTTGAGTCTCCCTTACAACCAGGGCCTTTGCCTGGTTTCCTCTGCCGATGGCGGGGGCCTAGGGAAGGGAGAAGCAGGCTGGGGATGCTGTATGGGAAAGGACGGAAGGCTGGCACTTGTGTCAGTAAGGCCGGAAGAGAAGTGACTTGCTGCTAGGATAGCAGTAAGGGCTTTCTTGCTGATTTACAGCGTCTGTCCTTGACTGGACCACTGAGGACAAGGTCTGACCCTCTACCTCCCCTGCACCTACTGCCTGGGACGTGGTTTCTGAGCAAATGAAACCGTGAAGGGACATTGATGTCCTGTCCTAAAGAGAGGCAGCCACTGAGAGAGCCCCAGGGTGGAGGGACAGTATCCCCTTCACCTGCTCCCAGGATTTCTAAGCTGTGGGGCTGCGGTCGCAGGGTCACAGAGCCGGCCATGAGGCAGCAGCCACGAGCCACCATGGGCCTCAGCACCCCTCTGAGAAAGCTGATGAGGAAGAGGAATGAGAAGAGAAAAAAGAGGGAACTTATTCCCACAAGGAGAAGCACCCAGGCCACTCGGTGCTCGCTGGCAGTGGCAGGGTGGAGAGAGAATCTGGTGGCCGGAGGTGAACACACTTAGGTCAGGGACAGGTTAAAATGAATGTTCCCACTGAAAAATATCTCAAGCCTTAGGAAAAAAAAGATTAAACTGTGTTTAGTACCTATCTGAGAGACAGAAAAGTATTCACAGCACTTTAGAAAGAACACCCAAAGGAGTTAACATTTTAAAAAATACATTATTTCTCAAGGCAGGACTTTTCCCTTAATTAAAAAATGCACTGACATGCTAGGTAAATGAGGTGCTATTATATCTTCCAGGCTGAAGGTTGTTTTAACAGCCTGTTAGAAAGAAAAAGGGAGAGACAGCTTTAGGGCAAGTCCTCCCATCCACAGCTAGTACATGCCTGTGGAAGCTTTTTAAATGTCTCTGAATTTTCAGGTTCAGAAACAACGAAAATGATCTTCAGCTACACCCACCACAGGAAAACAGCTGCAAGAACCAAAACTGAAGAATGCTGTAACACAGAGAACCAAAACTAATATGGCTGAAAGTAGACTGCGATTTGCAGGTTTAGCTCATCACTGAGTAGCTTGTTGGACAAGCAGGAGAAAGATAAATCAACAGCGGGGAAAGACAGAATGGTGGTTTTCAAATGGCCCATGTAGTCATCCAAACAGATGGTGCTGTTCTCAAGCCTTTGCTGGAATCTCACCTGAGGGTTGTCATTCCAGGAATTTTGGCCAGCATGGGGCACACTGGTTATCCTCAAAATATCCAGATTCCAGAACACAGTAGAAAAACCACAGACTGAAAAAATACAACAAAAAGTTAAAATCCTTAACATAAAAGAGCTCCTAAAAGTCACTACGGAAAACAAAAACAACTCAATTAAAAAAGTAGAAGACAAAGGATATGAGCAGGCCATTCATAGAAGAATTACAAATGGCTGATAGAGATTTTAAAAGATTTGCACCACCCCCCGCGGGGCAGGGTCACTGAACCCTGATAACAAGACACCACCTCCAGGAATCAGAGCATCAGAAGGTAAGAAGCTGGCAAGAACCCCTGCTGTGGTGTGGAGAGTGCAGGCGTCTGCGGGCCCTGGGCCCCGGAGCTTGAGGCCTCACACAATAAGCTGGGGTGAAAGGGCACACATAAAATTTTGTCTGTCTTTGTGTGTGTGTATCTGACAGATAGACGCCAATTAAGCCAAATCTAATTGTTTGTATTATTACTGTGCTTATTGAGCACCTGCTGTGTGCCGGGACTTCACCCGTGTTGTCGCTCGTTCTCCCAGCAGCCTGCAGGACGGGGGCTGCTGTCCCTCTGCTGCGGGTGAGCAGAGTCCAGCCAGCCCAGGGCTCCGCACCTTCCCACCGAGGCAGCAGGGCCGGCTCTCCGACCGGGCCCTCCCCAGTCTGATGCCTACCTTTCCAAATAGCACGGTTCTCAATTGACAAACAAACATGCAAAACACAATAAAATTCAGCCAATGTACAAGTATATTTCAGTAGTTTCACATTAATTAAACAAAGGATTATTGCCTGTGTGTTCCGCACCAGAAATCATCTGTGCATATACCGCTTAAATAGATGAACTGAACAGTGTCCGTCTTGGGGCCCTGGATGTCCCCCAGCAGGGCCCAGGGGTGCTCCTGGTGGTCCCTGCCCACGTTCTTCCGGCCGGGCCACCACCGTTCCTATGCGGCGGTTTCCCTGCAGGGCCGGTGGTTAAGCGCCGGCGGCCGCGGCCGTCCCCGTGCTACTGCGGGACGCAGAGCCTCTCCCCTCTCCGTCATCTCTGCTCCCCCCTCCGCCAGGGCTGCGGCTTGCCTGGCCGCGTGCGCGAGTCTGTCTCAGACAGGCCACGGGGACCCTCCCACCTGGCTGCCCACCCAGTGCCTGGACCTCCCCTCCAGTTACTCCAGGAAAAGGGCGCCGCTTACCATTCAGCTACTCTTTCAAATCTGGAATCAGAAACTAATTAATGTTGCTGTAGTCAGACATTTTTCCCCCACAAAAAGCCCATGAAAGAGAGTGCCCAGAGAAGCCAGAGCTGTGCCAGCCCGGCCTCACGTGGCCCTCGCCGTCTCGAGAAAACAGGCCCTTCCTGTCTGCCGCCTCCGCCCCGCAGCCTCGCCAGCCTCAGCCCCGGGCGCCCAGTTCCCCTCAGGCATTTTCTGAATATTCTTCTAACACCCTCCCATCGCCTGCAGCTCAGTGTGTCTAAAACTGGACACGGTCCTCTGCTTCTCAGCCGGCCAGCCCTCCCGGCCTGCAGCCTCGACTCACCGCCAGGCTTCCTTCCCCTGGGGCGGCCCGGCCCAGGTCATGCCAGTGCGGAGGTCTCCCCCGCCCCGTGGCTCTCAGCCCGCGCTCTCCTCTCTCCTTTGCTCAGCCACCAGCAACTCCAGGCCTCTCTTCCTCTGGCGGGGTCCTGACTGGCGAGACAACACCTCCAGAAGGTTCCGCAGTTCTGTGGTCCTCTGGAGCCACCTCTACTTCATTAAACACCTGAGTGACTCCTGGCTGCTCACCTGTGCGCTGCACCCCTCCTGGCAGCCTGAGTCCCGGGCAGGTCCTGGGCACACAGCACACGGCGACTGCGCCATGATCGTTTGTGGACAGGATGTTTGCTTGTGGGAGGTGGGGGCAGGGACTAGATTGACAGATGGGTGGAGGGACATCCTATTAGAGTACCACTGATGGCCCCGTCTCGTGGTTGGACATCAGTAGAATCTAAGAGTATCAACGTCTGGAGGTCTGATGTAGGCTATGGAATCCCTCCTCGGAAAAGTGAATAAACCCACAAAATGATGGCTCTAGTTTCAGGGTCCTAGGCCTCCTGTGGCCTGCCCATACTCTCCAGGTCAGAGAGCTCTGCTCCTTCCTTGCATGCAATTGGACACGTCACTGTCAAATTAATCTTGCTGAAATGTGTCAAGAATTACATCAGAATGTGCTACAGGGTGAGTATTCCTTGTCCAAAATGCTTGGGACCAGAAGTGTTTCAGATTTTGGAACATTTGCATTATACTTACGGGTTCAGCATGCCTGATCTGAAAATCTGAAATCAAATTAGAGATACCCAACCTGTACTGAGCAGAGCAAATCCAAATTCTTTGGCTTGGCACTTGGGGCTATTTTTGTGCCCATAAACGCAATGTCCACTATCCCAAAATGTAACTAGGCCACTGATGCCCCAGAGGGCTGTGTGACTGCCACCGTCATAGCACCCTTCTCAGAGGCATGGCCCCCAGCGGTGCCCTGAGCATGTGGCCACAGGACATGTGGCCACAGGTGCTTAGGTCAGTGGTCTGGGGAGGCTTGTGGGGAGGCCACGCAAGAGCACCTGTGCTGACCAGCTTTCTTTCCCGCTCCAACTTGCACGCTGTTCCCTTTACTCAGTGTGTGGTTCTGCTTCCCAGGGGACATGTGCCAACCTCAGGACACATTTTTGGTTGTCAAAACTGGGAAGGGGGGTGCTGCTGGCCTGCTGCTCAACATCCTACGGCGCACAGGACAGCTCCCACAACCAGGAACCTTCCTGGTCTGCAGGACCCTCCCCACCAGTGGTCAGTCCCGAAGCCCTTCTGCAAGGTCCACCTCCTCACTGAGACCTTCCCAGGCTCCGTCTGGCCTTCCAGGCTCTTCCCTTTCCTTCAAGCCCGTCCCACAGAGGTGGCATCTCTCCCCTGACAAACCAGCACCTGATGCTTGAGTAGATATCACCAAACCTCACACCTGTCTTATCCCGTATCCTCAGTTAGGTTCTAGGTCATTGCAGACAGGAAGATTCAATTCTCTATGGGCCTGAGTGCCAGGGCAACATGTGATAAATACGTGTTGACCCGTGTCATTTCCTGAAGCACAGAATAAAAAATAAAGTTTCTTAAATTTACTGCCTCCTTGCAAGGATATCAGGATATAGGAGCAGAAGAATCTTGTTTAAATGTAAAAGGGAAGTTCTAGAATTTCCACAGAATTTAAATTCTTCTTGTTGTAAGGAATAAACCTGGTAATGGAACTCAAATATCAGCTTGGGCCACCCTCTCCTTTGAAATTTAAATAAAATTTGGTGCAGCCCCCATCCTGCACACCACAGGGAATCAGCATCCCCCCAGGACTCTCTGGGAATTCTGTGTTCAGGCCCTGCGTCCACCTGCGGGCACCTGCTCCTGAATCCCCTCCCCCACCCCATGTCGCTCTCCCCACACCCGCCTACTGTCCATCCCACCTCTCCTTCCTGCCCTAGCAGCCCCGCCTGGCGCTGGGACCCCCTCCCGACTCCCTGGAATCCTCCTGCAGGGAGTTTATATGTTTAAGAGTCTTCACAGAAGGTTAAAAGTACAGGGACTACAGAGCCGAGAATTAAGTAGTAGACAGCCCTAATTTGTTTATTTTGACAGCCCTATTTTTAAAAGTCCCTCAGCAACCCCAGTCCAGGCCTTTCTCAGTGGGACTACAGCCTCCCGCTGTGTGACTTTGCACCTCATCTGCCTTCCTTCTCTTCCCCAAATCCTTCCTGGCCCCCGTCATCCAACTCCTGGCAACTTCTCTGCAGGGCAACCGAGGACTCCCCGGGCTTTTTCCCCTTCTCCACCCCAAGCAGGCAGGATGGTATGTCTTTGACAAAGGCAGTTCTTTCCCTAAAAGAGAGACTCTGGTTTCTTCTGTTCATGGAGCTGAGTTCTGGTGAGCAGAGTCAGCCAGAGTGGTGGTGCTGTCACCGGAGAGACAGCAGAGCTCAGCGGAAGAAGAGCGTGGCCTTGGCGCCGGCACAGCCAGGCGCACGGGCTCCCAAGAGGGAGGGGAGGTCGCTGTTATGGGTCTCTGTTCCAAATGGCTCTCACTGCTTGGCTGTGCGGCATCCAAGCGCTTTTCTTTTTTACCAAACCATGGGGGTGGGGTCACTGTAAAAGTCGCACGTGTGGGCAGGGCTGGCCGTAGGGCTGGCTGACGGGAGCCGCGGCTGGCGCGCACATCCCGGGATGCCCGCAAGCGCCTCGCTTTGGCACTGAAGAAATGCGCAGACGACAGGGCACTTGGCGGAATGCTCGCTGTGCTGATGTGTAACGAGGGCTACAGAGGTTCTAGTTCTTATTTTGTCAGTGATACACCCTCAGTATTCAACAACTAGGAAAAAAGTTTTCTAAAAAGGGGATGAAACTTGTAATCTCACTATGAGGAATGACACTGTGACTATGTCAGTGCGTTTCCTGCTCTTCTAAGAAGGATCTTTAGGAAACAGGGGCTTTTCATCTCTAGTGAGATGCTTGGGTCAGGTTCACACCCCATCCCATCCCCACCCCCAGCCAAAACCCTTCTTACCTTGCAGGGCCAGTCCCTGAATGTCAGAAACTGTCTGCTCCTGCCCTGAGGAAGCCCCACGTCCCATCCTTTGAGTTCTTGTGGATACTCCCTAGGCAACTCAGAGCATGAGTCCTCTTTGCCCCTTAAAATTAATTGAGTTATTTAATAAATACAAGGTGAGCATCCCTTAATCCAAAAATCCCAAATCCCAAATTCTCCAAAATCTGAAACCTTTTGAGCACCAACATGATGCAGAAAGGAAATGCTCATTGGAGCATTTCAGCTTTTAGGTTTTTAGACTAGGGATGCTCAACCAGTATGTATTCTGCAAATATTCCAAAACCAGAAAACAATCTGAAATTGAAAACACTCTGGTCACAAACATTTTGGATAAGGAATACTCACCCTGCACTTCCTGAGTGCCAGCAAGTGGTGCTGGGCACTGTCTGGGCACCAGGACGCAGTGGGAACAAGACAGTCAGAGGCGTCTGTGCTTCTCCCTCGTAGAGGACAGGGCAAGGAGGTGGGCGGCGAGTCTCTCCACTTTTCTGGGCCTCATTTCCTCCCGAGCAAATAAACTGAGAATGCCAGACCCCACATTAGACACCTTCAGAACTGTCGGAAGTCATTTGAAACACTTCTCTGTCCTAAGTAGAAGCATGTCTTCAGGTTTCTTTTTTTTTTTTTTAATTCTAATAAGCTCTGCATTCTACTTGTTGGTATGTCCAAGCGGTTTTGAATATAAAAACATCTAAAATGTTTATGGAATAAAACTGATGCTCTGGGGAAATATCCCTTGATTACCTAGTGGCTACACATCAGCTCTGGAAAAGACACCCCAGCCTGAGGCTGGAGAATCTCTTTTCCTGCCCTGATGGAACATGGAGATGACTGTGAAGCTTTCTTGGTGGGCAGCGCACGCCAGGCTAGATATCCAGACTCTGGTGCCTGCCGTGGGCAGCAGAAACCACTGAGTGGGAGTCAGTTTTCAGAAAAAGGAAGCTGGAGACAAACTGCCCAGCCATGCCTCAGACGGGCCCTGCGGTCTGAGCTCCAATCCTTTACAGGTGAAATTATTGAGTGCCTGTTTGCAGCTCCTGAACTCTGTTCGTGTTCTGATGTGACCCCCTCAGCTTGGTCCCTAGCTCACAGGTGTGAAAACAAAATCTGAGAGGGAAGGTAATTTGCTCAAGGTCACCTGACTAGGGGACTAAAATGATGTCCCCTAGTGTAGATTGGGTACTTCTTCCACTATTCTACATTCCCTCTCTGGAACCTATAATCCTCATAATTTCTTTAAATGGATGGGCATGCTGGAAGAGTCACAAATGGCTCTGTGTCTTGTTTTTTTACCAGGATATTAAGCCAGGTAGCTGAAGGAGACCAAAAAGCCACCTGGGAGCCAGCACATCCATTGACTGTATTTTTCTTTGGCAGTTTCACTGCCACTAGATGGACAGCATGAGTCCAGCAATTATTGCACAGGATTTGCTGGGCACCCCCGGGCCCCTTGCCCCACACTCACCTGTAGGCACAGGTGGCCACTTGGCTCCCCTCAGTTGACCTGGCCTATGCCCTGCCCATGTCAAAGTAGCCAGGGTGTGTAAGCTATGCCAGGAGTCCCCTAGGAAGGAAAAAGGGGAAGAGCTGTGTCCTAAAGAAAGCCCAAGTGCACTTCATGGGGCAAGTACTGTGCTCTGCTTTGGAGACCATCCACAGCTGCTGGAGTCGCCTGCCACAGGCTCCCACCTGCGGACCTTGCCGAGGCCGCAGGCAGCATCCTCTCCTCTCTGCGGACTAATGGTCCTCCTGCCCCTCGTCCTCCGCAAAAGGAGCTTCAGTTTCCTAATGTGTAAAGTGTGAATACTAACAGCCTTCCTCCATGGATTTTTTTCCCTTTGCATTGTGAGAACTGAGCCTGGACTATCTTTAGTTTGATTCCCTTCGACTCCTGTGTCCCCACTTGAAACTCAATGGTTCTCAGAATAATCCAGGTTCGGCTGTGTCTGCTAGGAGAGGGCGGCAGGGTGCTGAGCAGGGCCAGAGCTTTGCTGTCTGGGGTGTCAGAGGGCAGGAGCACGGGGCGGGCTGAGCAAGACGCTGGGCTCCTGCGTGTCAGAGGAGCCCTGGGACAGGAGGGAGAGGCTTCAGGCAAAGGGGGACAGAGTGGGAGAATTTCTCTTTGGCCCACAAGGGAGCCTTTCTCTGTGGAAGGGGAAATCACAAAAATGACTGCCCTGTAAATAGCTACATCGCATACCAATTTTAAAATACTGGTGAGATCGGCTCTTCACTGATGATATGATGTTATATCTGGAAAATCCCAAGGACTCAACCAAGAGACTCCTGGAATTAATTAATGAATTCAGTAAAGTCTCAGGTTACAAAATAATCAGAGGCATTCATATATGCCAATAACATTCAATCAGAGAACCAAATTAAGGACTCAATACCCTTCAAAACAGCAACAAAGAAAATAAAATATCTAGGAATACATTTAACTAAAGAGGTAAAGGACTTCTATAGAGAGAACTATGAAACACTGAGGAAGGAAATTGCAGAACATGTAAATAGGTGGAAAACCATACCATGCTCGTGGATTGGAAGAATCAACATTGTTAAAATGTCTATACTACCCAAAGTAATCTATAGATTCAATGCAATCCCTATTAAATTACCAACATCAGTTTTCACAGATTTAGAAAAAATAATTGTACGCTTTGTATGGAATCAGAGAAGACCCCGTATAGCAAAAGCAATTTTAAGCAATAAAAACAAAATGGGAGGTATTAATTTGCCAGACTTCAAACTACACTACAAGGCTGTGGTTCTTAAAACTACCTGGTATTGGCACAAGTGCAGGGACACAGACCAGTGGAACAGAACAGAAATTCCAAATATAAAACCATCCTCATATAGCCATCTAATCTTTGACAAAATAGACAAAAACATACTCTGGGGACAAGAATCCCTATTCAATAAATGGGGCCGGGAAAACTAGATAGCCACATGTAGAAGACTGAAACAGGACCCACAGATTTCACCTCTCACAAAAATCAAATCACAGTGGATAACAGATTTAAACCTTAAGCGGGAAATGATTAGAATTCTAGAAGAAAATGTAGGAAAGACTCTTACAGACATTGGTCTAGGCAAAGAATTTATGAAGAAAACCCCTAAGGCAATCACAGCAACAACAAAAATAAACGAATGGGACCTGATTAAATTAAAAAGCTTCTGCACAGCCAAAGAAACAGTCACGAAAATAAACAGACAGCCTACAGAATGGGAAAAAATTTTCGCATACTACACATCAGATAAAAGTCTGATAACAAGAATCTATTTAGAACTCAGGAAAATCAGCATGAAAAAATCAAACAACCCTATCAAAAAGTGGGCAAACGACATGAATAGAAATTTTTCAAAAGAAGATATAAGAATGGCTAACAAACATATGAAAAAATGCTCAACATCCCTAATCATCAGGGAAATGCAAATCAAAACCACAATGAGATACCACTTAACTCCGGTGAGAATGGCCTTTATCAAAAAATCCCAAAACAACACATGTTGGCGTGGGTGCAGAGAGACAGGAACACTCATACACTGCTGGTGGGACTGCAAACTAGTGCAACCCCTGTGGAAAGCATTATGGAGATACCTTAAACAGATTGAAGTAGACCTACCATTCGATTCAGCAATCCCATTATTGGGCATCTACCCAGAACAAAAGTCATTCTATAACAAAGACACCTGTACCTGAATGTTTATAGCAGCACAATTCACAATCGCAAAGATGTGGAAACAACCCAAATGCCCATCAATCCACGAATGGATTAGTAAACTGTGGTATATGTATACCATGAAGTATTACTCAGCTATAAGAAATAACAATGATACAACATCGCTTTGGTTCTCCTGGAGAGAACTGGAACCCATTATATTAAGTGAAGTATCCAAAGAATGGAAAACCAAGCATCACATGTACTCACCAGAAAATTGGTTTCCCTGATCATCACCTAAATGCACATCGGGGAAGGATACCAATTAAATATCAGACTGAGGTGGGGGGTGGGGGGAGGGGATGGGTGTATGCCTACATGATGAGTGCGTTGCGCACCGTCTGGGGAATGGTCTTTCTTGAGGGTGCTGACTCGGGGAGGTGGGGGGTCGGGGGAGGGGATGGAGGTATGACTGCATGGTGAGTGCCAGGTGCACTGTCTGGAGAATGGACACGCCTGAGGCTCTGACTCAGGGGGATGGGCAGGACAAGGACAATGTATATAATCTGAGCTTTTGTACCCCCATGAAGAGCTGAAATAAAAAAATAAAATACTGGTGAGATCGGTAAAAAGAGAAAGGGAAGGAGATCACGTATATCATGAAACCAAGCCATAAATAATGAAAGCACCAGTTACTCCCGAGGAGTATCTGTTTCTAACTGACTTTCTGTTGGGGGCAGGGAGAGACAGGTATAAGCAGAAACAGCAGCATCCAAGCAGCAGTCGCCCTGGGTGAGCAATACTCAAATATCACAAGATACTTCTACGTAATGTACATGAAGGCCCAGCCTGCGGAGGTCCCAGCCTCGAGATTTGTTTCCTGGCTCTGCCCAGTTGTTCTCCAGACGACCGAGGGTCCCTCAGGAGGCTGGGTGCCCGACCTGCACTTCCTGAGCCCACCGTCTCCCTGGAAGCTCAGCCCCCACTCTGTCCTTGTCCCTCTCCGACACAGACCCAAATGTGCAGTTCACTCCCCTTCTGTGGCTCACTGGCCAGGGTGTGCCTGGTGCTGCACAACATAGTTCAGCTCAGGGGGACCCTCGGTGGATGGCGGGGAGGCGACTGGCACACTTCTGCAGATGCCCTTCCCTCCTGCTCCCTGCTGCCTTCCCACCTCACCCCTCCCTCAGCCTCCCGCCCCTCAACTCAGGCCCTACCCCTGCTTGTCAAAAACCCAAAAGTGCCTTGCTAAGAAGAGTGGCTTGACCCTTTAGAGACATGAAAAGATTTTCAGGTTCTTTGAAAATTTCCTTTTTTCCCCACTTCTCCACACCCTGCCCCGCCCCCCAGGGTAGATAAGTGCATGGGGGAAATGGGAGAAGTCCGGAGACCAGCTCTCGCCCCGTCCTGCCGCCCTCCCAACTGTGAGTCCTAACGAGTTTTCTCCCACATTATTTCAGAATAACTTTACTATAGTGGCATAAAGTTTATAAGCCTATTAATATTTGTTTGCTCTGGATTCATTTTGCGCTAACCAGGCGGGCTGTCTGACACCGTGTGGCAGAATCAGTGTCAGCAGGTTTCTTCCACGGTCATCACGCAAGGCCCGAGTGCAGGCGCTTCAGACACAGAGCTCCTTTCCCAGCCATCCCCCTTACCATGGTCACCTGTCCTGAGCGCGCTCCTAGCTTCCACTGGCAAGGCCCTGATACAAGAGGCTGGGAGCCCAGGGACTCCAGGTAGAGTGCCGGAATGGGGCTCTGAGGACGGCAGGCCAGGGGCTGAGGAGGGAGAAGGCAGACAGGAAGGCCCGCGGGAGGGCTGAGGAGGGAGAAGGCGGACAGGAAGGCCCACGCGAGGGCTGAGGAGGGAGAAGGCGGACAGGAAGGCCCACGGGAGGGCTGAGGAGGGAGAAGGCGGACAGGAAGGCCCACGCGAGGGCTGAGCAGGGAGAAGGCAGACAGGAAGGCCCGCGGGAGGGCTGAGGAGGGAGAAGGCGGACAGGAAGGCCCGCGGGAGGGCTGAGGAGGGAGAAGGCGGACAGGAAGGCCCACGCGAGGGCTGAGGAGGGAGAAGGCGGACAGGAAGGCCCGCGGGAGGGCTGAGGAGGGAGAAGGCGGACAGGAAGGCCCGCGGGAGGGCTGAGGAGGGAGAAGGCGGACAGGAAGGCCCGCGGGAGGGCTGAGGAGGGAGAAGGCGGACAGGAAGGCCCGCGGGAGGGCTGAGGAGGGAGAAGGCGGACAGGAAGGCCCACGGGAGGGCTGAGGAGGGAGAAGGCGGACAGGAAGGCCCACGGGAGGGCTGAGGAGGGAGAAGGCGGACAGGAAGGCCCACGGGAGGGCTGAGGAGGGAGAAGGCGGACAGGAAGGCCCACGCGAGGGCTGAGCAGGGAGAAGGCGGACAGGAAGGCCCGCGGGAGGGCTGAGGAGGGAGAAGGCGGACAGGAAGGCCCGCGGGAGGGCTGAGGAGGGAGAAGGCGGACAGGAAGGCCCACGCGAGGGCTGAGGAGGGAGAAGGCGGACAGGAAGGCCCGCGGGAGGGCTGAGGAGGGAGAAGGCGGACAGGAAGGCCCGCGGGAGGGCTGAGGAGGGAGAAGGCAGACAGGAAGGCCCGCGGGAGGGCTGAGGAGGGAGAAGGCGGACAGGAAGGCCCGCGGGAGGGCTGAGGAGGGAGAAGGCAGACAGGAAGGCCCACGCGAGGGCTGAGGAGGGAGAAGGCGGACAGGAAGGCCCACGGGAGGGCTGAGGAGGGAGAGGGCAGACAGGAAGGCCCACGCGAGGGCTGAGGAGGGAGAAGGCGGACAGGAAGGCCCACGGGAGGGCTGAGGAGGGAGAGGGCAGACAGGAAGGCCCACGGGAGGGCTGAGGAGGGAGAGGGCAGACAGGAAGGCCCACGCGAGGGCTGAGGAGGGAGAAGGCGGACAGGAAGGCCCACGCGAGGGCTGAGCAGGGAGAAGGCAGACAGGAAGGCCCGCGGGAGGGCTGAGGAGGGAGAAGGCGGACAGGAAGGCCCGCGGGAGGGCTGAGGAGGGAGAAGGCGGACAGGAAGGCCCGCGGGAGGGCTGAGGAGGGAGAAGGCGGACAGGAAGGCCCACGCGGGAGGGCTGAGCAGGGAGAAGGGGGACAGGAAGGGCCACGCGAGGGCTGAGGAGGGAGAGGGCGGACAGGAAGGCCCACACGAGGGCTGAGGAGGGAGAAGGCGGACAGGAAGGCCCGCAGGAGGACTGAGGACTGCACAGTGGAACTTGAACAGTGAGAGCCCATGTCCTCTTTTTAGTCTCTTTTCTGCACGGTAATCCTCACATGAGACCTTCCCGCCTTAGGAGGTGCGTAAACCTGGAGGAGCTCATCTCAGCTGTGCTTATGGAGCAAAGGGGAAGGTGAGGAACTAAGTACAGAGTGGTCAGCAGGCCAAGAAAGGGGAAGGGACACAGATGGCCTCGCAACCAGGCAGAGACATGGGATAAGAACCACAATGGGATGTGGACAGCCCCGCTGCAGGTCTGGTGGGTCAGGTCTCAGGGTTGATTGGTTCATCCGTACAGCCCTAAAATGTCTTGAAGTGTCCGAAGGGAAGGACAACCATCATCAAGAAGTTTAAGTTGTCACATCACCTACAAACACATACGCCGGCGGTGGTACGCCCTTGAGCAAAGGACTCCACCAGGCCAAGTATCAGTTTCCTCACCTGCACAATGGGAATGAAAATACCCCATCCTACGTGATGCTGTGAGGATTACGTGAGATTATGTTCCAGATATCTTGGCACAGTGTTGACATATGGGAAGGTCTCACTAAATAAATGTCAGCTTCTACCAGGCTGCAGATGATGATCCAAACGCAAGGTACAGGCTGGGCAAGGAGATGAAGAACTCATGTTAGTGAAATAAAACTGAGGGTCAGGCTAGGAGACACATGTCAGCCCAGGAAGTTGTTTGAATGATTGTAGATAAGAAAGAGTCCAGGCCATTAGCTCGACTTTGCAGCGTTTCAGCCTGTGATGGCAGGTGTGGCAGACCATGTGGTCTCTCCTCAGACCATCCTAGCTACAGTGTCCCCTCTGCAAAGAGCAATCTTGGCCAACAGTGAGAACAGGAAGCGATGAACAATGCCCAGTCCACTGGCCAACTGCAGTGGAAGGGGAATTCTCCCAGCCATTATTGCAATTCCCCAAACTGGAAACTTGGCCAAGTGGCCGGAGATTAGAAAGGGGCCTTTACTTGTCAACCTGAGGCACCTGCTTGGGTTTCAGGCGGGGTCCCACTCTGAGCTTCTGCTGTGCACAGGCAGGCTTATTGTTCCTGGACTGACTCAAGGAACCACTAATGACCTTTGACTCACCAGCTCTTCCTGCAGCTTCTCTGTACCATGAGTACCTCTGCCCCTGGAGCTCACCAATGATAGAAATCACAAGCGACAGTATTTAAACACATCCTAGGTGTCAAGCACCTACAGAGTGCCAAGCGTAATTACATCATTACAACAACCCTGAGAAGAGCAGACTTTGGTTATCCCCTTGTTACAGAGGATGAGCCTGGGCTGCCACGGCTGGATAAATGGCTCGAGATCACATTCTGCAGGTAGCAGGCAAAGTGCAAGCCCAAGCTGCCTGGACCCCAAGTCCACGTTCTTACTTGGACAACTGAGACTGAGCAGCTCTCGGCCCACTTAACTTAGGGCTAGGATCAATATTGTAGTTACTTCATTGAATAAATGCCCATCTGGTGTGATTTGAAAGGTAGCAAATGGCTGTTTATTTCAAGCAAACAAGCAACAATAACTAAAATATAGTCCGTATTTCCTGAAATTCCTATATTGCTCATTTCTTTAGATCAGCACCTTGAGACTCTGTGAAGATGCTGTCTACTAGGAAAGGAAACTGCGCCTGTGAAAGCGTGCTCCGGCCGGGGCCGCGCGGGGGCTTCCCTCGGGTGTGAGAGCCAGCGCCCCAGGGACAGCCGCATCCCTTGCTTCAAACGTCACCCTTGCAGATGCCCCCAAAACCCTCTGGTCTCTTTCTTGAGCTATACTTTAAGAAATTTATATGTTTTATATACATTTAAGTACATATTGTGTATAGATATATAGTATATATAACATTTATATATTTTTTTATACTTCTGTTTTCCTGAGGTAGACTCACTATCCGTGCAGTTTGACAACATCTTCACCCAGCTATCTCTCTGGCTCTTGTCAACCTCAAAACCAAACCTGTTTTCTTTTATCCTAACCAGGCCCTCTTCTGACTTCTCTATTTCAGTCAGTGTCTGCACCATTTTCTTCAGACACTGGGAAACTCAGTCATTCAGGATTCTCCCTTCAGTTTCTCTCTCCACATCCAACTGACGTTTAAGTCCTACAGACTCTACCTGCGGAGCATTCCCTTGAGCAGCGGCCCTGCACTTCCCACCACTGGGCTTCAGTCTTGCCCCAGTGCTCATCCCCAACGCCAGCTTCCCCTGCCTCCAGCTAGCACCTCGGGCCTGGGCGTCAGCTGCAGCCCTCTGTGGCTCTGGTCACCTGCTTCCCATGCACATGCCAGGCCCTCCCCTCAGCCTGGCTGGCAGCCCGTCCCCAGAGTGGCTCTAACCTACCTCCGTGCCATCTTCTCCCACGCCTGTGGGCCAGGCGCCCGTTCCCAGACGACCCCTAATCTCCCTGCCCCCACTGCAGCCCATGCAGTTCTCTCCTCCTTTGGAATGTTCTCTCCTTTCTCTCCACATAGACACCCCTTAATTTTCATTCTTCAGCATCTCTCAAAGGCTCATTTTCACCAGGGCCTTTGCTGGTTGCCCTTGAATAGCTCTGCACCGGGCACAAAGAGCAGGCTTGGGGACAGGACATCTGAGTCTGAATCCAAACCCTTCACTTAGCAGTTGGGTCTTTATGGAGAAGTCAGCTCTAAAATGGGCTCTGAATGCACTGGGAGGCAATGATCTGGAATGACGGAAATCAGGATGACTTAGAAGCCAGAAGGACATGTGTTTGCATTTCAGCTCTGTCCCTTGTTAGCTACATGGCTGTGGTCAAATTCCCTGGGTTGTAATTTGATTTTCTTATGGGCAAAAGATGGGAACAATAATATCTCTTTCGGAGGATCGTGTGAGGGTTAGAATCAGCCGGTATCAAGTGCGTAGTGCCTGCCCCTCCACAGTGGCACCTGCCATCGCGTCTTGAGCAGTGCCTCCAGACCACAGAGTGTCACATACGTGTGCTTTGACTGCCTCCCCCTGCCCTCCCCCACCCCCAGCATTTAAAGAAACTTGTCACGTTTGCTATGTGTTTTAAGATGGTCTTCTCCTGAGACTGAACTGCGAACTCCCTGACCAGGGACTACTTCTAACTTTGCTGAGCCTAGCACCCCACCCGGCACACAGCAACAGCTCAGCAAGTGTTGGATTTAGTAAAAGTTAGGAGCAAAAAGGCGCCCAGTCAAGTGTGGAGCATGGAGGGGTGTCCGTGGAGGCCCTGCAGGGGAGCCCCGGGTCAGCCAAGGGGCAGCCTGAGAACAGGGAGGCCCAGGGCACAGAGCAGATGGTGATGTGGCTGCTGACCAAGGTTTTCAGGTTTGCCAGCTTCTCGACTGGCCCGGCTGAGAAGGGTGCAAAGAGGGGGTGTGGGGCTGCGTGCTGAGGGGCCCCAGTGGAGCAGAGCCTGCAGCCACCTGGCTGGAGTTCAAGTTCAGGTTCTGCCCCTCACTGGCTCCCTGAGCCTCCGTTGACTCATCCATGAGGCCAAATAAGAATGACATCACCACACCAACTCCACAGGCTTCTGAGACGAGCACCTCTATGTGAAGAGCCTGACGCCAAGTTTTCATCTTTGAGTCTGACGACTGAGAGGCCTGAGGGGAAGGACCGAGGGCAGGATTAGCCTAATCTCTGTTCCCATAGAAACCGCACTGCATCACATCACCTCTCACCGTCCCTGTCCTCCCGCGGGCTAATACCAGAAGTGATGCTCTAAATCCTGTGTCATGACCACCTGCATCCAGGTCCCTATGGGCTGCAGGGGCCCCAGCACAAACCAAGAAACCCCACAGCTGCCAACTTGTTGCCCAAGTTCACACTTGAAGAAAGCCAGCAACCCAGGCTCGTCTGACTCCAAAACCCATTCTCTCCCCCTGAGGCCACGGGGACTCAAGGTGATGACGATGTAGTCCCAGTTCTTAGGAAACTTGCAGGCTAATCCCAGCCTTCAGGAAAGAGATGAACTGATGGCATGATGTGGTCAGATGGAAGAGTTACCACGTGCCCTTAATGACCAAAAGTTAACACCTAAAAAGCCCCACATTCTTTACTGATAGACTCCTGCCTCCTGCCCACTGCTGTTAGCTGAGGGAACACCCCTCCCCACCCTCTTCTGAAAAGAGGAACAGAGCAGAAATCTGGCAAAATTCCCCATGTCTGCCCCCGGTGTCTGTCCTTTGGAGAACGTGGAGAAATGGGTGTTCCAGAACCTTCCTCTCCAACTGAGGCTCGAATTCATGTTACAGAAAGTGGAACCACACAACACGGGAGGTGTGTGACACTTCACAGCGTGAGAACCTGTCCTTGTCACAGGGACACACCCCTTTTAGCACCAGCATGTGTGTGAAGGGAGGGTGCAGTATCTCAGGGCCCGAGGGCTGCAAAGTGCCAGGGGAGAGGGCACGGCTCCCCTCAGCAGGGTGGGCTCATAACTTGGTCTGTTGACTCTAGAGAGTTATCATGTGACACTGATTTTCAGCATTTAAGGAACTTAAGATCCTCACAGCAGCACCCAGTTACATTCTGATGGGTTTAATCTGAATAAAAGCACCAGCTGGAAGAAACAGAGGCCTCTGCTGCTTATAAGACAAGGCAGTGCATCATAGAATATAAGTGCTGGGAGCAACTTTGAAGATTTACTCAGTCCAACCCTCTTCGTTTTGCAGGTAAAGAGACTGAGGCCCAGAGACATGAAGGGACGTGCCTAGGGTCACACAGCCAGCTCATGGCACGATCGGGCCGAATTCTCTTGGCAGCAACTGAGCAGTCTCTCCGCTCTAGCCCGCTGGAGAACGACACAGCACAGTGCCAGGGGGAAGTGAGGAAGCTCCTGCATGGACCCCAAAGCCACCATGCAGACATGGCCTCATCTAAAGCCATAGCCTTCCCAACCCTCTTCCCCAACTTGAGTCCAGCCTTTCCTGGCCTTGGGTACGAGAGTGATGTACCAGCATCCGTAAGAAGGGCCACGTGCTGTTCCTTTTCTATGCTCTCTCCTCTCACTTCCCACTTCTCTCCTGCCCAGCACTTAGCTCCACGCACCAGACAGGATGGGGAGCAGAGCCGAGGGAGCGGTGCTGGGCGCACGGCCACCACGTGGCCTGGTGTGGCGCATCAGTGTTGATGGGGCAGGTGGAAGGAAGAAGAATGAATGAATGAAGAGTGTGTATTTTCATTTTTACAGCTTAATATTCTAAATTTATAAAAATGGGTGAGACTGTTTAAATATAAGCACCAGAAAAAATTATTTCACGTTTGTTCATATATAATTTTTTAAGTGTTCAGAATGCATTTTATATCCTTAAATATTATTTCATATATTTATTCATACAGGTCCTGTGTTTTCTGTTAGTTATTCCTAAATATTTTTCCCAATTTTTAAAAAATTGCACACCTACAGAAAAGATAAAAGAATGGTACAAGGAAGGTCTGCTTACCCTTCAGCGTAGCTCGATTGGCTACTAACATTTGCCACATGTGCACACGTGCTGTCCCTCTCTCTTTCTCTGTGTCTCACTCGCTCCGTCTTGCAAACTATTTGAAAGTAGGTTGCATAGGTCATATCACATGCCCCTAAAAACTTCGGGATGTATTTCTTAACAACGAGGACATTCTCCTACATAACCACAACACTATGATCACACCCAAGAAATTTAATGTAATTTAGTTCAGAGCACAATGTGTAGGGAAAAAACTGAATGTTAATAGCCTACTTCCAGTTACTGGGGAAATTCAGCCTCCACTTTGGCCTGTTGACTTGACTCAGCAGTCTGGTTTCGCGTTATGGCAAGTCCCAGGCACTGCAATCTGCCCCTCACCTCACTTCAGCACTGCAGGCTCGGAACTCTTCATGCCTGGGGGCACAGACCTTGAAGAAACAAGCTCAAGTCTGGCCTCTGGCCTCCTCGGGCAACGTCATGAAATGTGAGTAGTAGACTAGTGTTGGAGATGTCTGGGAACCAGAGGGAAGCAAGACAATTCTTGTTGATGGAAAAATATATATAGCTTATTTATATTTTGTGGCAGCCTCTCAAACACAGAGAGTCGAGCAGATGCATTTTTCACATGACAGCTGTGATGTGTTTGCTCTGCCTTCCAATGTGCCATTTCCAGCTTCAAGGGCATGTGGCATGCTCCTACTTTCCTGGAAATGCCCCTCAGGCTCCACTTAGCTCACTGTGGGAAACTACAGCTGAGCAGGAAGCAGAGGCAGAGTGATGCCAGGAGAAACCGTGTGCCCAAACGGCCACTTGAAACAGCCACTAACATGAAACCAGGGTCATTCACTGAGAAAATGAGACTAGCAACTTTTTTAAAGTTTTACAAAGTTATCAAAGACATAAAGAAGCAATTTGTCACCACCTCTAGCGAGGGTCCCTGGAACACTCCTGTCTCTGAAACTCCTTCAAGAGACAGCCATAGTGAGTTTGGAACAAATAATACTGGGAAGCCCAGTTGGGATTAAGGAGCATTTGAGGACGGAGAGCTCAGTCAATAGATAACTTTGGTGACGGCTGCATCGAAGTGCTCAAGTTCAGTTATTTAAATGTAAAGGTGGCATCTGGGGACAGAATACACCTTCTGATAAGAAAAGAAACCTGTTTGTTTTCTGAAACTGGTAAAATTGTAAGGCATTTGTAATTCCCAGAGCTGAAAGAGCTCTATCTACTACCATAGGAAGTGAAGAATCTGTGGTTGTGTATTGGTAAGATGACTAACAAGAAAAAATGAATGACCTGCACATGCACATTAACAAATGGGAAACTTCTACTTTGGCCTCTTAATAATTGTTTTTATTTGTCTCAATATTTTCCTCAAAAGAAAAAAAATGCAAGTGAGCTGTGAAGACAGATAGTTGACATCTGTTCAAGATACAAAGTATTGTAAAAAGTATTTTATTATGGCCAGAAAGAAAACAGTTTTTAAGCAGGTACGCAAAGTTTGAAGAGCTTCTAAACCCAATGGATCTGTTGAGAGTGGAAATCTAGATAGTTGTATCTGTCACAATTTTCAGATGGACATTAGCCACAGTGTATATTTATGAGATTCTCTTTGTGTGTATAAAGAGTCAATGTTCTTTTCCTTTTTCTGACAATGGAAAATGTCATAATGATACATCCAACTATATAATCTCCTACCTCTTATTCCTTAATATATTTGTCTGAAATCACGTATCTGACTTTCCCTGTCTCCATGAGGCCCAGGGAGCACAATTCGGGGAAGGCCTTACTCTGGCATCCCCTTCCCTCCCAAGGGCCCCCCACACAAAGGCAGAGCAGTCAGGTATCTGCAGCCTGATGACCCCAGCTCTAAAAACAAGACAATTTTTTATCTTGTGCCTTTTCATATGAATTCTGGGGTATAGTTTATTTCCATTGAAAGACTGGATAAAAGTAGTCTGGTAAAAACCACATTAGAATTAAACTGCTTAGCTAGTCACACTTGTAGCTTAACTCCTAATTTATTGTTGTCATGATTGAGGCAACAATGAGAATCAATAACAAGAGCCTTCCCTGTCAATTTCCAACAATGTCTGGGCAGAGGGATTGGGCCCCAGTTGCTCTGACCCCTCCAGTCTCCCCAGAGCAGAGCGAGGCAGCCCTTTCCAAGGACACGTATTTGCCCCTTCAAACATAGACCCTCTCTGATATGTTCTCTTTGGCAGGTGACAGCTTCCCTGGAAGTAGTTTTGAAGGAAGTCTGCATCCATGTGGCTGGTGTCAAGCTTACTTGGTATTTAACCTGTGTTCAACTCTCATATTGTTTTGTCACCATGTCCTGTAAGTCTCCCTGGGGACCAGAGCTCCCGCAGCACCCAGCGTGGCCACCTGCGTGCAGTGGGTACGGATTCCATGTGACCCCGATTTTGATGTTAATTATGACCACTCTCCACTACTGTTCCCCGTGATATTTCCAGGAGTATTTAGGCGCGCGAGGTGGGGAGTCATGAATTGGAGAGGAAACCTCTTAGCCGCTTTGATGCTCCTCGTGCCTCTTTCAAAATTTCCTACATCAGTGGAAAACAAGCACCTTTTTCTAAGAAGCACGAGCTATTCTTTACCCTCTTGACAAACACCAGTCACATGTGCTTAATGACAGAGATACATTCTGAGGAAGGCGTCGTTAGGAGATTTCGTTGTGGGAGTGTCACAGAGTGGACTTGGCTAGGACAGCCTCTGTCACCAGGCTGTGCAGTGTGGCCCACGGCTCCCGGGCTACACACCCGCAAGGACGTGACTGTACTGAATACTGCAGGCAATCGTAACAGGATGGCAAGTGTTGTTGTATCTAAACATAACTAAACATGGGAAAAGTACAGCAAAAATATGGCATAAAAGTTTTAAAAAACGGTGTCCCTGGTAGAGGACACTTACCGTGACAGGAGCTTGCAGGACAGGGAGTCGCTTGTGGCGCGTCAGTGGGTGGGAGCTGAGGGAATGTGAAGGCCAGGACGTTACTGTGCACGACTGTAGACTTTATAATCATACATACATGTGCTACACTAAATTTATAAAAAAATAAAGTAACTGCACTTTATGAGGACAGCTACGATGTCACTAGGAGATGGAAACTTTCCAGCTCCGTTATGAGCTTACAGGACCACCGCTGGACACGTGGCCTGTCATTGACGGAAATGTCAGTACACGGCGCATTACTGAGTGGGAAATAGAGAAGACCTTTCTGAGCTACAGCTGAGTCAGCCACCACCACAGGGCCCCTGCGACTGCTCTGACCCAACCTGGCATCCCTGACCCTGTCAACCAGTCCCTGACCCCACCCCTGACCCCACACCCAGCTAACCCGGGAGCCAGTGGGTGCGGGGACAGGAACATGGTGCCTGAGACAGACGCCTCTCTCTTGTTGGCCTGGAGGTGCCCACACCTCATTCTGAGAATTGCCTGCAGGTGGCTTTGCTCTGGGTGTCTGCACTGGCATAGCACAAAGAAAGGGTTCTAGGGAGGGGTGGGAGGTGCAGGAGGCTGGCTGAGGAGTTGCCCGTGTCTCTGTCACAGAACCCAATGAATGGCTCCAGGTTGCGGGTAAAGCTTCACTGCAGCACCATAACTCAGCCTGTCGTCTTGTCTAACGAGGACGTAAGCCACTTTCTTCCCCCAGTGTGTGTTTCCGCCGCGGCGGTGCCTCATCAACATCCACTATGCCCTGAATTCTTTCTGGCCATTGAATGCACCTGTTATAAAGTCCTGATGCTCAGCTTCCACTGCAGATCAACGGAACCTGAGTCTCTGGAGATGCAGCCTAAGCCTCTCTCTTTTTTGGAAGCTCGATATGTGATTCGAACGCACAGCCGGAGTTAAGGACCACGGGGCTAAACCCATCGTGGTTATCCCAACTCTCTTGCTGGTAACTGGTTTTGGAACATTCACATGACTCTGTCCTAGCCACTGAGGCATGAGGAGAGGTCTGCAGGAAGCTTCTGGAAAAGAGCCTATAACTTCTAAGGAGGACACAGTATTTCCTCTGCCTTGTCAGGACCTGAAACTCGGCAGAGCCGCTACTTAGAAAGCACTAGTGCTTCAGGAGTGAAGCATATGGGGACACAGCCCGGCGTACGGTGTCTGGAGTTTGCCCTAACTCTGGGCTCCTCATGGTAGGTGATAACACAAAGCCTTATTATTATACTTAAGCTTACTTGAGGCTTGGTTGTGAGTTATTTGTAGAGAAAAACATTCTTACCAATTCCTGGGGGTGTTCTTTCTGCCCCTGGGGAAAGAGCCTAGGAACCAGGTTTCTGGTTCAGGCACCCACTTCCTGATAAACACCTTAGTGCATTTCCTCTGCCCCTGCACCAGGTTCTAGAAGGTCTGTGAGGCCCCCCTGATGCCAAGTCTGGATGCCGGGGAGGGTGAGTTGCTGCAAGTCACACTCGATTGTTACATCTCTTCAGGAAACCGAGGTGCTTTCCGCCATATATGACCAGTTGATCGCCAGGCTCCGAATCAGACGCTGTGGATCCATGTGCCCCTGCTCTCTCGACACCAGCCCTGTAGATGAGACCACCATCCCATTTTCAGAAGAGGAAAGTGAGGCCCAGAGAGGGCGCACAGTGGCGAAGCCGGGGTCGGGACACTCTCTTCAGTAGAGCACAGCAGCTGCGTGTCTGCCAGGTGAGCGGCAGGTGTGGTCACTGGGAGGTGGCCGTGAAGCCGTGTGGTGCACAGGGTGGAGAGACACTGCCTGCCTTCGGTGTCAGGCACATGGGAGCCCATCTCTGCTGTGTGAGTGTCTGTCAGAGTGACCTCAGCAAAGCAGCCTACCCTTTGGGCTCAGCTTTCTCGATGTAACATGGGGGATAGAACATCCTCCCCATATTTATTATGCAAAGGCAGCGGGTGGGACCTGTCTGCCGGGCTCAGCAAATGTCAGCTGTATTCGCTCATCCTCCGAGGGCTCCGCTCTCAATGCCCAGCTACTTACCCACAACCCGCAGGGGCGGTGGCGGAGAGTCACTGACACGCGAGCGTGTGTCCACGTGGCAAGTGCAGGAAGGCAGAGGGAGGTGGACCCCACAGGGCAAGTGGCACAGGGGCTGGACGGAGCCCATGGGGGAGAGTGCCCTGGAACAGACCGACATGGAATCCTAGTGGAGGGCTCCTGGGGGAGCCCTCGCCCGGCAGCTCCAGGGGACCAGGCTCCTTCGTGGCGCAGGGCTGGTTGAGTGGCTCTGCCCTGGTCCGTAGGGCCTGACACGGGGAAAGCCTGACTGGCTGATGGCTTTAGCATCTATGATTCAGGCTTCTCTAAATTTGCTGGCTCTGTGGAGGGACAGTGCAAAATAGAGCTGTCTCCAGAAATCAGTCATACCCTGCGCCTTTGTGCTGCGTCTGAACGTCTTGACAGGGCCTTTTGAAAAACAGGCTCAGGGAGAGGGGACTGAGTCATCCCCGGCTGATCAGCCCTTGCTTGTCAGGGCCAGGGGCCCGCTGCCCACCTCATGTCTCCGGGAGGTGGCACAGTGGCCCCTGCTAATGGAGAGCTGCCACCAGCTGGCCCCCAGCCATGATGTCGTCTCAGGGGGTGAAAAAGGGTTTGTTCTCTAGGGAATATAAAGTGGAAATTCCCCAGGTACTGAGTCCAGTCTCTTAGCCCTATTGCCCCCCAGTTGGAACTTAACACTGAGTGGTGCCTGTCCCTGGGGACTAGGTGATAGGAAGCCTGGTGTCCTAAGTCATAACCGCAGGCCCAGATGGGGAACACGCTGTTCCAAAGGCTCCAACTGTGGGACCCCTTGGAAACGTAGAAAGGACCTGAGCTGGTGGCTCACAAGCTGTTCCTCCGAAGAGTCCTTGCACATCTTTTTTTCCAACTATGCATTGGCAGTATTAAATATAAAAATAAATTTTATTCTATGGATGCCCGTTTTGTGCCTGCATTGTACAAGGTTCTTAGCCTATCTTGTTGCCAACTTGCACAGCAACTCTGTGAGGCAGGTATTACTGTCACCACTTTAGAGATTAGGAAACCAAGCAGAAGTGGAAATAGGAGCTCGGAGAAAGTGGCAGAGCAAGCTCCAAATCCAGGGCTCTCTGAGAACACGCAGACCGTACCCTGCCCTCTTCATCTGTGGCCTCTCTCCTCCACGGGCTGCACGGCTGCTCCAGTTTTCTCGAGTGAAACATCGACCCCCCCATCCCAGCTTTGCATCCCCCCTCATATATCTGCGCCTCACCCTCCTCCCAAGCCAGGGCCTGGTCCCGCCTTGTCTGCCAGAGCAGCAGCACCCTAGTGAGGTGCCTGCCGCGCTCCGTCCCCGCACCAAAGGACCCTCCTGCCCGTGCTCCACGCACCTGCCGCCCAGCAGCGCACCTCGCAGGGTGGTGCCTGCGGGAGCGTGAGAGGGAGGGTGGGGCTGCCCGTCCCCTCCTGTGACTCCCCTTGCAAAGCCCCAGAACCCCCCCACCCCGACCCCCCCAGCGTCTCGCAGGCTTCAGGTGCGGTGCTGGGAGCGCCAGCCCTAACGCGGGGCGCTGGGCGTGCTGGACCCAGGCCCTTCACCAACCCGCCCAGCACTTGTCAGAGGGGCACGGTGGCTCCCAGCAGGGCCGTTATGAAAATCAGATTAAAAAAAAAACTTATTTGGCATCTTTCCCATTATTGTTCAAACAGTGGTAGTTATTGTATTTGCCTTCAGTCACAATCCTGCTCCCTTGTGACCAAAGGTCCGCATTTCTTTCACGCAGAGCCGCCGTTCTGTGGACCTGGTGAGAAGAGAAGCCGTCCCCATTCCCTGAGACCGCAGACACCATCTCTAAAGCCCCTGTGGCTCCGGCCTGGGCCACATGGGCCTGACGTGCAGTGTGCAGGGCGGGGCCTTCCGACTCAGACTCCCTGCGTTGGTGCCAAAATTCACAGGTGAGGGCTCTGTTCCCAGCAAGACGACCCTCACTCAGACACCAGCTGCAGGCTCTGGGGTCCCCAGGCCACCTGTACACCTGACCAGGTGGCTACAAAATCAGGTTCCCATGACCCCTTCAGATTTGATAATTCACTAGAATGACTCGCAGAACTCAGGAAAGCACCACACAGACAACAACGGTTTTATCACAAAGGATACAACTCACAACCGGCCAAAGAAAGGGACTCTACGGCTCAGTCTGGGAAGGTTCTGAGGCAAAGCCCCACGTCTTCAGGGCACATCGCCCTCCTGCTGCACAGATGCGCTCACCAGCCAGGCAGCTCCACCAAGCTTCGGGTGTCCAGAGCTTTCCCTGGGATTTCATGACACAGTCATGGTAGGTTGAGCCATTGGCCTGGGGGCTAAACTGTCTCCAGTCCCCTTCCCTCCTGGAGGTCAGGCTCAAAGCCCTGGCCCTCGAGTGACATTGTTGGTCCTTCCATCATGGCCATTGCCCATCCTGAAGCCATCCAGAGCCCAAACCATGGGTCACCTCATTAGCACGAACTCTCAGGGCGCCCCATGAATTACAGACACTCCTACCCTCAGGAAATTCTAAGGATTTAGAGGCTCTCTCCCAGGAGCTGAGGACACAGGCCAGTGAGATTCTTTACCACACAGGAGCAGTGTGGGTGTAGTGGGAGTATTTGTGTACACATGCACGTGTCCCCAGTTCTCTAGAGGGTAAAACTACAGCTCCTTAGCATCTCACACAAAGCGCGTCATCATCCCTCATCCCTCCACGGCCAGTGCTCTTGGCCTCCCCGGGGAAGCTCTCTCCAGCTCCTTGGAGCAGGACTGGGTGTTCAGCCTTTGGGAAACCCAACCTTCTTTGACATGTTTCTGTAATCACAATTACTATGACTTACTGTAACTTTTCTATTCAATACAATGGTCTTCCCCACTTGATTACAATGATTTTTTGGCTACAAGCAACAGAAAAAAACTGGCTTAAAGCATAGGACATTCCTAGGTTACTTAAGAAGTTCAGAGGTAGCTGGGCCAAGTGGTCTTCGTTTAACATGGAAGGTGGTAACTGCAGTGTCACCGGCCATCGTGTACTTCCACAGCAGGGTCCTAGGCAGGAAGGGAGGGAGGAGCAAAAGGACTCTGTCCTCGTGTCCCTGTCTCCCTCATTGGGGAGGAGCATTTCCAAGCGGCCTCCAGCAGGCTTCCTTTGCACGCCCCTGGCCAACACAGGGTCACCAGTTCCCTCCTGGACCAACTCCCAGCCGAGGGAATGAGCTGCTGCCTCTGTCGGAGCCGATCAAGAGCCGTTCCTTCGAGCCACACGTGTTGTGCCCTGAGCATAGCCAGGTCCCCTGGAAGGACGGTGGTGGGAGTGGCTGGTGGGTCTGTGACATGGAGGGGTGCAGAGCGTGTCCTTCAGCGAGAGGAAGGCAGCAGGGCACAGCAGAGAAGGAAGAAGCCGGCCGTAGGCGGAAGGAAACAAGGAAGAAAGATTTCAACCAAACAGGAACACCAGGTTCCAGCTTGTAGATACTTTTTAAATTGAATGGACTTTACAACTAAACCCTATGTAAGATTCCTGGTCATTTATCAGCCTGACTCACTACAGCTTCACAGTGTTCAAAGTTTTTGAAGCAAGCAGATTTCGTGTGTGTGTGTGTGTGTGTGTGTGTGTGTGTGTGTGTGTATAAAACCTTGATTGTTTGGGTTTTCTTCATTCTGTGGGTCAGTATATAACAAAGACAATCCATTTCTACCCAGAAATGACTTGCACTGCACACTTTTTTGCCTAATCCCTCATTTTCTCTTGGGAAAAATGTTCCTTGGCTCTGTAGAAGGAAGAGACGTGTTTCTTTGGAGACTGACATGGGACAGGAGAGAATTAAATAATGTACTCCTAAGAACGTAATTTTTTCAAAGGAGTAATATCCCCAGTCCTCACTGTGTGCAGTCCTTGCTGAAGTGCTCCTCAGGGTCAGAGTCTCCTCCGCGCTGTGTTCTGGAAAGCCTGGATTGCCAGCGCTCCTCCTCTGATGCCTGTGTCGGAAGGATGTCTAAACGTGGAGTGGGGACCGGGCATGGTGGCTCCCACCTGTAATCCTAGGACTCTGAGAGGCCCAGGTGGGAGGATCGCTTGAGAGCAAGAGTTAAAGACCAGCCTGCGCAAGAGCGAGACCCCGTCTCTGCTAAAAATAGAAACAAAACATTAGCCAGGCGTTGTGGCGAGCACTTGTAGTCCCAGTTACTTGGGAGGCTGAGGCAAAAGGATCGCTTGAGCCCAGAAATTTGAGGTTGCTGCGAGCTAGGCTGATGCCAAGGCACTCTAGCCTGGGCAACAGAGCAAGACTGTCAGAGAAAGAGAGAAAGAAGAAAGAAAGAGAAAAAGAAAGAAATGAAGGAAGGAAGGAAGGAAGGGAGGTAGGAAGGAAGAAAGGAGGGAGGGAAGGAAGCAAGGGAGGGGAAAGAAAGAAAGAGGCAGAGGGAGGGAAGGAAGGAGAGAGAGAAAGAAAGAAAGAAGGAAAGAAAGAGAAAAAAGGAAGAGAAAAAGAAAAGAAAAAAGAGCAGAGTGGGGCTCAGCCGGGCAGTGGGCGGGGTGTGGGTCCCAGCCAGGTTCAATGGTTTTGACAATGAAACTCACCTGGTGTGTGTTATTTGGCTTTGTTCTTCAGGTTTAGATGCTTCCCAAAGTCAAACTGAAACCCTCTGAACTGGTGTTGAAAAAGAGGCTGACCCTTTACTAATGTATGTGCTTCAAATCCCGTGAACTGAAACCAGTGGACTTCCCACAGCCCGGTGGGGCCCACCTTCCCAACCAGCAGCCCCCTGGAGCCACGAGCCCACAAGGTAGCACCTGTGCTCAGTGCTGACTCAGCATGGAGGGTGCTGGACCCCAAAACACGCTCCATTCACTTCAGACTCTGTCCCTTTAACCTATTTCCAGTACTCAGTGTTAAAGTAAATTCTTCCAATTTATACCCAAATAAAATTAAAAATAAATATACATACATACACATATATAAATATATACAAACACATATCTATGTACACACACACACGATTCTGAGTCTTGCCTTTTCATTTATTATGACTTGAAGAACTTGCCACGTTGCACATTTAGCTCATATCACTTCATTCTGTTTAAAAGCTGCAAAATATTTATCTAGTCTTTCTCCTATTTATGGACATAGGAGTCCCGTCATGTTTTTAGCCTTGCAAATAATGCTGCAATTAACATGGACATATAGATAGACAGACAGATAGATGGTAGATAGACAGACAGGAGATAAACAGACATTGATAGATATTTATCTCTCATATCTATCTATGGATATTAATATCTAAGGTTGATATACCTCTATCTATAAGATCTCTCTATATCTATATATTCTTAAAAACACATTCCCAGAGAGTAAATTGCCTGGAAAAGGATATATGCATTTTACATTTTAACAGGAATTCCTTTATTGCCCACCAGAATTGCTGTACAAATGTACCCCTCACCAGCAGTGAGAGGCTGCCTGATACACCGCCCCCGTGCTGGGTTTGTCAAGCTGTGTTTGTTGCCAATGTTATGAAAATAGCTAGTTATTCTGCACTGATATGTTGACTTGCATTTCTTTAATCACGAATGTAAATGAGAAATCTGTCCCATATCTGTTGGTCATGAACTGGCTGTTGATAGTTTCTAGTTTTCAATACAATTTTCCTCCATTCTGTATTCATATGGCAGAGTTCTTTGTACAATAAGGAAAGAGCCCACGGTTGATCATCTGAGTTGCAAACCTTCCTCCCTGTATCGTTTCTTTTTGGTTTTATGTATTTTTTACGTAAAAGTTTAAACATTTTGTTTTTATAAAATTTGTCAATAAATTTTATTACTTCTGGCATTCCTGACCAGCAAGAACTGCTGCAGGAGCTTCCTGTAGACTTTTCCACTTCATCGGCGGTGCATGTGTCATGGCCACCCCTGGAGGCCAGGGAGGCTGAGCATGCGCAGTGCTTACATCCGAATAGAGGCAGGAAAGGGAGGAGGAGGGTGAGGGCCGGGTTAGCCAACAGCGTCTGCCACAGGGATTCTTCTCTGATTCCCTTGGTCCATCCTTCCCTTCTGTCTGCATCTCCCATTTGTGGTCCTTGGTGCCTTTTGAGACGTTTCCAGTCCTGCTAACAGTGACCGCGATGGGAGCATTTCTCTCTCTTTGGTCACAACAGACGCTACATTATTTTTTATTTGCTTTTTTATATTATAATTCTCAATTCTTATGTAATGAACATAACGTAATAATTTTATGTTTTAAAAGAACAATGGATGTGGAAAAATCAAATCGCAATAATATGGAAATTTAACTCTTACTGGGTAAACAGAAAAGATCCCGGTTCATTTATGTTGAAACCAATGTGGGGGTGAGAACACGGGAAACACGCGCTACAGAATCACGAACTGACTCGGGACCCTGGAGAGGTCATTTAGTCCAACAACTTCTTTCTAGTCACAAAGGCCCAAAGAAACAAAGGCCCCAAGACTTGGTCAGTGACGCTCAGCACATCAGTGGACAAGTGTCAGCAAAAGCCCAGGTCCCCACTCCCGTGCAGTGCTCCCTACTCTACCACATTCCTCCTCGCACATAAACGAATACATCATTTTGAATGTTTAGAAACCTGCAGGCCATAGCGTAATAAGTATCCTCGCTCCTTTGAGAAGGGAGTCCAGGTGGCGCCACGAAGCTTTCCGGAGGCCCCGTGGGGCTGCCCCTCGGCCTCGGCTGACTGGGCGCGAGCCCAGCTTGTGCTTGGTGCTCTCTGCCCAGAGCAGGGCTCGCCCAGCCGTGGCGGAGGCCGCCAGTCACTGAGCACTGTGTGTGCCAGCACGGAGCCCCACTGCCCTTACTCCTCACAGCAGCTCTGCAAAGGAGAGATGATTAGGCCTATTTTAGGATGCGGATATTGTTAGGGGTGCACTGTGTCTCCTACAAGGGCATGAAGAATTGAAACTCTCACCCCTAACACCTCGGAATGTGGCCTTATTTGGGAAAGGGTCGTTGCTGATGTAATTAGTGACATTAAGAGGAGGTCAAGCCAGAGCAGAGGGGGCCCTCTGTCCAGTGTGGCTGCTGTCCTGGTAAGGAGGAGCCAGACCCACAGAGAGAAGTCCCTGTGGTGACGGAGGCAGAAACTGGATTGACGCACCTGCAGGGCAAAGAGCGCCGAGGGCTGCCAGCAACCACCGCAGCTGGGAGAGAGCAGAATCCCGCCTTCGCCTTGATCCTGGACTTCCAGCCCAGAACTGTGAGGCAATACCCACCTGTTGCTTCCAGCCACCCCGTGTGTGGCAGTTTGTCACGGACAGCCCCGGGAATCGAACGCACATACAGAAGCTCACAAAATAGGAAGCATGCCCAAAGCCGCTCCGCCAACAAGTGGCTCGGCCAGGGCTCAAATTGGGGTCCTCCTGGTTCCAAAAGAATCATGTTTCATCTGTGCTCCACTCTGCCCATCCAAGCCCAGGCAGCCGGGAGGGCAAGTGTGACTACTGCTGCCCCGCAGAGAACGCCCAGGGGGAGGGAGGAGAGAGCCCAGGAGAGCGCTTTCTCTCCGCGCTGTGCGGGCAGGCTGGCCCAGAGCAATCGCCATCACCTAGAATGACCAGGGCTCCGATGTGCAGCAGGAAAGGTTTGTCCTGGGAACACACACTGAGTTAGACAAGGCTTGGTAACAGCAATAGCAAAGGCAGAAGAGTAGCTCAGATGAGAGCGTCACACTTTCTAGGGTGTTTGGCAAACATCATCCTGGTTTAAGAATTTCCACGTTTTCATACATGGTGAATGTCACTGTCCCCAAGCAAACACTACTCCTCGCCAGGGTTTCTCACATGAAGAACCTGAGGCTCAGAGGGTGAGTGACTTTCCTAGACACCCAGCAGGGGGTGGGGATCTGGATGCCGACCCACAGGACTGGCTCTGCACCCCGTGCTGCCCTAACAGAAAGTCTGCAGGGGGCTGGGCTCAGGATATGGACTTTGCTGTGTGCAATAGGTAGCTCACTTCCGCACTGGTTCTCCTACCAGGGTCTCACCGTCCGCTTCCTGGGAAGACGCATTTATTTGTTGTTTGGACTTTGGGCCCAGAAGCCTTTACTAATATTGTGACCAGGAGAAGGAGGGTCGCCTGGGTGGATCCTAGACAGCAGGGAGCAGAGAGGCTGGAGGCTGAGGGAGGGGAAGGGGAGGAGGTGAAGGTGGTGCCCGCCTCCCTCTGCTGGGAAGTGGGTGCTCAAAAACAGCTAGTCTACAACAGCCCCTCCTTTCCCCAAATCGGGTGTCTGCTGCTTGGTACCAAGCGCCCCAACCTCTCCTCTCCCCTCCTGTTTCCTGTCCCCTAAAGCTGAAGCCTTGTCCTCACTGATGCTGGAGGGAAGCAGGTGGGAGAGGGAGGTGCCTGGGGGGCAGCTTGCGGGCCAGGGAGGGGCCTCCAGTGGGTGGCACTTTGGGCAGCATTCTCAGCTTGGCCACTGTCAGTAAGTTGTCCCCAAACCCTTCCTCAGGAATTCGTGGCTCTTTTTAAGATGTCTCTGTTTCCTTCCCGTGTCCTGTCCTTTTCCACAGTGAACCCCGAGGGGCTTGGAGAGAGTCAGGAGTCAGGGTTCTTCTCAAAGTGTCCAGTTTAGATTCACGAACAGAAATATTTTCCATTCAAAAAAACAAAGAGACTAAAAGACGACTGTGGAAACTTCCTGGGGTGAACTCATCTTCTTCCAGCTCTCTCTCTCTCTCTCTCCCTGTCTGTCTGTCTCTCCCATCTCTCTGTCTCTCTCCCTCCCTCTCTCTCTCTCTGCTGTCTGTCTGTCTGTCTGTCTCCCCCCCCTCCCCCCTCATTTTCCAGTTTTTCAGACATCACAGAGCAGAAAAGAAACTTATCTTTGCGCCCCCCACACACTGAAGACTGTGGGGGGCAGTGAGGTTAATCATTTCACAGAGAGAAACTTCTCTCTGTGGGGGGCAGAGAGGGAAGAGGTCGAATTCTTTACTCACTGAAATTGACGAAACTAGAGGAGCAGAGTCTATACAAGCAGGCAAGAGAAATACTGAAAGAACAGCCCAACCTGTGCCCTTCCCGGCCTGTGGAGACCCGCATCTCTGGGGAATTTTATCTGGGCAGTGGGGAAAAGAGGCTTCTAGAAAGAACTGTTACAATCAAGTAAACACTTTGCATTTCTGTCCCCAAACCTATGCAGACAATAAATGGAATTTTCTCGATGCTCAGTAACTGGAATCAATTTCTCCCTGAGTGCCCGTTTCACCTGTTGGCAGAAGCCTATTTTCAGCCAACTCAGGCCCCCGCCCCTCCCCACCCAGCACTGTGCTGCACACAGAGGCCAAGTGCACTTTGCACAGCACCCACCACCTCCAGGAAGTCCCTCTGGCTGGTGCCGTGCTGGGCACCTGGAAACCTCCCTCGCAGCCTCGGCCCATCTCCCAGATACACTGTTCTGTTTTTCCTGTCTTGGTAATTCCCTTTTACCCTGCAGCCATTTCCCTGTTGCCATTGTGCCACGAGTCACCCAGGGCTTCAGAGAAAGTCTGTTCACAGGGAAAAGGCAGAAACCCTGTGCCTGTGTCACTCTCTGGTCCCACGGAGAAGGACAGCTCCTAAATTGCTGCCAGGCTGTTTGATTTTTGTCATCATCCCTATGACTTCAGGATGCTGAAGGATCAACCAAAAACTAGAGTCTTGGCCCTGAACAGTGATATCCCATGTTTTGCTCATAATATTTATAACACACACACACACATATACACACATGCACACACACGCACACACCCCTTGCCTCCACTGTTGGTCACTGCAGGAGCTTGGAGGTTCCCATCACGAATGGTAGAAGTATAAATGGTAATAGGTGGTAGGTATCAAAAATCTTAAAGCACTGAATACCTATCAGTTCTGCAGGAAGATTTTTAATCCTGTATAAAAAATTACATATGCACCTAAAAATGTATGTACACAATTGTGGTGTTATATGATATGATACCACAATATATATTTTTTATTTATATATGTATATAAACATATAACTCTAGACTACAGGCAATTTAAACATTTTTTCTTTTTGTAAAATATTTACAATGTATTTTCTGTATCTGTATTATATATAATCAAAATTCACTGGATGGCCAGTGGAACCTAGAATCATTTTGAATATTCTGTTCTTTCCATCAAAATGTTTTCCCCAACAGAAAGCCCAACAGAAGGCAGCCCAGCACCAGCCTTCACGAGTAACTAGCGCAGGCTGAAAGAACGCATTTCACAGTAGCAAGAAACATGTTGTGTTCCTCACACCTGCCCAAGCTAGCAACGAGGCAGGTGTTTGTTTTTAAGCCGGAGCTTACAGAAAATACCTCCTGCTGAATTCAAAATGAATTCACGCACACACAAAAAAATCAGAAAAAAACCTTCCAAAACAAACAAATTCTACTCTCTAGTGCGCACCCTTTCAGGGAACACTAAATTTGCTTTCTAGTTGAGCACCCAATACCTCCCCTTCGTTCCTCTTAGCAAATGAGTCACTGAACTCACAGTCACAGGAACCAGACAGACCTCGCTGATCGCTGGCAACACTGAAATCCAAGAACAGAGAAACTGCGCCAGCCGGAGACCAAGCCTGGGGGGCAGCACTGAAAAGGACAAGGGAACCGTCTCCCACAAGGACTCAGATGCACACGGAAGTGGCATTTAATAATATACATACACCGTAAAGAATCGTGAAGAAAAAATTGTAGTTTGGAAGTTTCTTAGTAAAAGGAGAGGGAGTTTTTACTATGTATCATTATATTAATATATTAATATTAATTAATATTAATTTTTGGAAGACTGTACTTCACAGAAATGAAAAACTATTTGACATAGAGGAAATTGAAACTAAAAATAAAACACATTTATTCAACTTGGGGAATTAATTTTATTTTTGCTTTGATTTAAGACATTTCAATATGTTAACTTTAAGTTTTTAATTAAATGAAAGATACACATGACTATTCTTATTTTATGAATAAGTTGGCCTTTCATCGGAGACGGAAGCCCTGTGCATGAGCCCCACAGTTGTAGTTTTGAGGGATAGTGCAGATGACACCAGAATTTCAGCTCCTTCAATATTTTTGAACTTGTTTTCATCCATCCCTAAGACTCTGCAATTCATTAGATGCAGTCAAAATACCTCCTTATGGTGGCACTATGAAGAGAAGGAACCACCTTACTTGGCCTGCTGGCCTCCTGCCTGGAGACGCAGGTGACAGGTTTGGTCCTTGGCCACTCTGGGACCTCATGCCCTCATCTTTCAGAGGGGAATGATGACAGTATCCCAGGATCTTCTCAGTACTGTTGAAAGATCAAAACTAGACAATGGGCCAGTGCAGGGTATTGTTATTACTTGGTGTCAAGAGCTGATGACCACCAGAATGAAGAGCCATCAGAATGAATGACGTTGACAATGCCATATGTTATTTCCCTGCTTCTGGGTAAACTCTCCACCAGGGTGCAGCTGGGCATCCAGGGGGTCAGCTGTGGGCTACTTCTTAGAACTCCATGGGAGTCCCACCACTTTCCATGAAATTAAGAACTTCATTCCACACCTGCCTACCATTTTTATTTTGACAGAAAAAATCCTTCTCCCCGCTCTGGCCTTGGAAACACTGCCACTGCCACCGGCCCTCCATCTGCGGAAACAGCCCTTCTCGCAACCCTTGCTGGAGTCCGCCTGCGTCCTCGGGGAATTGCATTGCACGATTCAAGTCCCCTCCTCCCCAATGCCCTGTCCCTGCATTCGTGTTCAGCTGGCAGAGGGGAGCTCAGTGTATGCTCCGATTCCTCCCCGAGTTGTGCAAAGGTTCCTTGACCCTCTCGGGACAATTTTCTGAATTGGGTTGGTTGACAGGGCAGGCCAACGGAGAGGATGTGGACAACTGGCAAATTGGGACAAATGTCAAATTCATTCAAATGTTTTTAAATCTGTTGCTGTCTTTCACATTTTTCTCCTGAGAATCATATAAAATTAGAGCTGGAATGACCCACCCCTCATTTGATGATGAGAAAACTGAGGCTCAGAGAAATGAAGCGGCCCCTGGAACCAGGTTAAAGGACTAGTTACGCCGAATCTCAGTCTCCGGGACGTCTGGCCTCCGCCGTCCTCCCGAGATCACCTCCCGGAACAGTGACAGCTTCCTCTCCGGAAACCTGTGCCCTGCACCTTGTCCAGGACGTCGAGGCGCTGGACCAGGCACCACTGCCCGGAGTAGGAAGGGGACGGGGTGGGGGCAGGCGGGGCCGCAGCCCGGTGTCTCGGTGCAGGGACGTCTCGGTGGGGACTTCCCGGGCACCGCAAGTCGCCCGCTGTGCTTCCAGAGCCCAGCTCGGTGACCACAGCCTCCGCGCTGAACCCCTTAGGCTTGTATCTGTTCGCCATAGTAAGAGGCGCTCGTCACCTCCCCTAGTCAGTCTCCCGGTTCCATTTTTTTTTTTTTTTTTTTTTGAGACAGAGTGTCACTTTGTTGCCCAGGCTAGAGTGAGTGCCGTGGCGTCAGCCTCGCTCACAGCAACCTCAAACTCCTGGGCTTAAGCGATCCTCCTGCCTCAGCCTCCCGAGTAGCTGGGACTACAGGCATGTGCCACCATGCCCGGCTAATTTTTTCTATATATATTTTTAGTTGTCCAGATAGTTTATTTCTATTTTTTTTTTTTTAGTAGAGACGGGGTCTCGCTCAGGCTGGTCTCGAACTCCTGACCTCGAGCGATCCACCCGCCTCGGCCTCCCAGAGGGCTAGGATTACAGGCGTGAGCCACCGCGCCCGGCCTGGTTCCATTTTTCTTATTTCCCTGTGGCGCTTGACCGGAAATTAAAAAATATAATAATATTAAAGACAGACCAGCCGGGCTTATGCTCGGAACCAGTTCCCAGGGCTGTGTTTTCCGGAGCAGGGATCTGGCGCAGTCGGTCCGCCCTGGGGAGGGCGCCGGGCCGGGCGCACCCCGGGGACCCCCGCGTCCCCCGGGACGCCGCGAACCGCGCCACTGGTCTTGTGGCCTTTCCTCTGTGAACGATATTGAAGGTCATTTCACAGTTGCATCGGTATAATGACAGATATACCCCAGGTTAGATTCACTGTATGTATTCACAATTAGTATGTGTATTTTTCTTCTGATTTCAAAAGAAATAAAAGGCAAACATTTTTGAGGCTCCTGAAAGCAGCCGTGGCCCCAGGCACCGGCTCCTGCGCGGATGGAGCAGCGGCCTGGTCAGAGCCGGATGGGCTGCAGGCAAGCCCCGCAGCTGAGTTCCAGAACGCCTGTCTCCAGCTCTCTGCAATGGGGATAATCGCCCGTCTTTCGCCCGGGGCTGCCGTGAGGATGGACAAGACAACCGTCTGTTAGTCCCCTCAGCTCCTGGGAGACTGGCCTGCAGCCTTTCTGGTCTGCACCAATTCTTGGACTTGTCCCCTCCGAAATCAGAGACAAACCACCAGTGAATGGCACAGCCATTAGCAAGATCCAGTTTTCCTCATTCTCAGATAATTTTTCTCCCACTGTGCCACACTCCCTCTGCTCTGGTCAACATGTCAGAGCAGCACTAAAACCTCCCTCCAGGTCAAACGCTCTCACACTCCCTCCACCTGCTGTTGCACAAACACAAGCTACCCAGGTTAGAATAATCACCTTGGGCACCTTTTTAAAAATTCACTAACTAAAAGTGCTGCTCCAACCCTGAGAGACAGAGGAGGAACGTGTGCCCCAATTAGTGGTGAGACTAAGAAAGACTCATGCATCCTGGGGCCTGCCTTACTCATTTGTCATGAAAAATTGCGAAAGACTTTGAAATGTGCAAAAGAAAAGTGGTGGGTGATGTTTATAAATCTATATATCTACGACTCTTGAACAAGATGGGTCTGAACTGTGCGAGTCCACTCACACTAGGATTTTTTTCAGTAAAAGCTATCCTGAGTGCATCTGCCTCTCCAGCCTCCCCTTCCACCTCCTCCGCCTCCCGATTTCTAAGGATCCTATCAGATGAGGAACCTGGGGAAAGAATGCCCAAGGGCTTGCTGCTCTTCCTCCTTCATTTGGTTGTGGAGTCAACGTACATTGCACTGAGTTCCTACAGTGTGGTGGGGACACAGGGACGAACAAGATTGCAGTTCCGGGCCCAGGAACTCGAGTCCCGTCACACTGTGAAGTACGGCATCGCCTAGCGTGTTTCCTAGCCTGTCTCACTGGCTGAGATCTGCTTGTGGGCAGGGACGTTACGTGGAGACTCTTTGGACCGTGAGCGGCAGACACGTGCTGGGCTAACGGAAGCGAAAGAGGAGATTTACTCTAAGGAGCCAGGGGCACGGAGTATTTCAGGAAAGTGCTGAGCTGGAATATAACTGGGCCTCAGTAAAAGACTAGAGATGTGACTGTGAGTGAGGAGGGACATCCAGAAAGCCGCCTCTCTCCGTCTGCCTCCGCTTCTCCTTGCCAGCCTGCTTCATTCTTTAGTTTTGCAGCAGCTGCTGCTTGGTAGAAAACAGCTTTGGCAACCACCGTATTCCATCCGGAAGAAGACAGGCTGTTTCGCTCTCAGCCCCATTCCGAATTCCCAGGGATTCCCGTGGCCAGGCTGGAGTGGGGGGTGGGCGAGGCTACGTCACTCGCTGGCGCCTCGTCCCTCCGCCACAGAGGGGGTAGGAGAGACCCACGCCCAGAAAGGCCTCCAGGCCCCCAGCCCTGACCGGCGATCGGTGCCAGCCTGCTTGTCTGTGTGGGCCTGGCTCTAGCCCGGACGGGCACTCGGGGCATGCTCTCTGTATGAATGCACAGATGAATACCACCAATACAAAGTGACATTACCGGGAAAGAAGGCCACACCCAGTGAACCCCACTTTGAAATAAACTAGGAGAATGTTAGCAGAAGAGAGTAGGCCACACGGTCCTGAACAGAGGCTCCTAGAAGGCAGTGGCACTTGACGCCAGACACTGTGTTTGCCATCGTGTGCTACTGCCATGCGATGGGAGCAGAGCTGTCACGTCTCTTGGAATACCTGTGCGCTTTCTTCAGAGGCATCAGACGAGTAGGAAGTGGTAATGCAATGACATCTCTTTTGAGTTTTCAGGGAATTAGAAGTCTTACTCGGAGCTTTTGACGTCCCTTTAAAAATACTAACATCAACAAGGAACCACCAACATGGACGAGCCCAAAGAAAATTTCTAATGGAGAATCGTGGCATTTTAGAGCTAAGATGAGCCTGTCCCAGTGTCTCATTCTTCACCCTAATTTTACCAAAGAGGGTCAACTACTCGCTGCCAGCTAGAGACGGAGGGTCCCCTGGCTCAGTGTTCTGGAGAATCTCAAGCTTCAGTTGCCACCAAAGTCATGTGTATATGACACCTAAAGGCTGCACCGTCAGCCAGAGCTGCAGAGGAGACCGAGAGCAAATTCACATGTAAAGACCACCTACTACCAGCTCATCACCGCTGATGCTGGCCCCGAGCTGGGCATGCCCACGCTGAGCTGCATGTCAGTGTGTCAAGTTATTTGTTTGGTATCGTCTAAATTAGTTCTGCCATGCTGATACATTGACCTGATTTGTGCTCAAATGCCTTCATGGTCACAGGCCTGGCTGACAAGTGCTGTGTCAAAGTGTTGGGTCTGCCTCGGTGTTCCCTGGTCCTCGGTTCCCAGCCTTGGGGATGAGTCCCGGTATTGAGTTGAGCCAATGATGGAGTGATCATAAACACAAAGCCATCCCACACACGCAGCGTGTATTGCAAAGCGAGAGTACGTCTCAGAGGGAGGGATGGGTCATTCTCCATGAGTGGAGAAAACCGGAAGCCTTAGCACACACTGTCTTTCATATGCTCGCTAGTGTGTCCCGCTCTCTCCTAGGTGACTGACAGGCTGGGGTTACATAACAGGTTGGGGTTATATAACAGTTTCCTTTCTAGACATGCTTCTTCCCAGAATCCTTCATCAGAAACCTACCAGGGTTCAAAACTATAACGGTAATTAGATTGTAATGAGTCCTAGGTCAGTTGAAGTCACTAGGAGCTCCTCACCGCACTTGCTCCCTCCAGGGAAAAGTTCTCTGGTCACAGGTATCTGATACTACAGTTTCTTTTCTGCGTTCTGATTGGTCCCCGCTCTCCACCTTTAGCCACTTCCCCTGCCTGCCTTGCCCTCTGTTTGCCCGCCACCCAGACCTAACAAAAGCGAGGACACACAGGTCTGAGCCCTGCTGGCCCTGGGGTGGGGGCCTAAAAGAGGTCTCAGATTTGTATTTACACTGTCAGCCCAGTAGGCAGCGTATGGAGACACGGTGGTGGGAGAGCTGTAATATTTATGTTACATTATATTTACTTAATATATAGCTATAGAAATATTTATTTCCTATAGTTATATAAATGTGTTACATATTAGTTTGATTTAATATGAAATTACATTTAATATTATATGCATATATACACACACAGTTCGTGATGGGGTATACTTTCCCTGAGCTCATCTATTTCATATCTCACGGGCCTTTTAAAGGAAAGTAATCTGCCATTTAAAAAAAATATTTTTAAATTATTGATCTTAAATCAATAATCTAAAACTTTAATGTGGATCTAAAATTCCTTGAGGACAAAAGTTTGGAAGAAATTGTTCAGTACGAGAATTCCACTTGCATTATCGAAGGACAACATACCCATTTACAAAGTCAATGCATTTTCATCTAAAACGCTGCATGCATTCCAGAAAAAAAAAAATACGTCCTGGAGAAGCAGTTTCTTTTTTGCAATTAATTTTATCTTTCTCTGACTGTTTTTGGTTGACTAATCATGAGAAATCTCCCCTCGATGAGGGAATTCTAACTTTGATGGGGAAAAGAAAACTCCCAATTTCTCTTTAAGAGGAAGCCTGTGCCTCAGACGTGTAATCACCTTCCTGGAAGAACAGTATCTCCTGATTAGTGGATTTTTTTAAACTCAAAAAATTAGTCTTTTAATGTTTAAAAGTCAAAACTGTTGCTAGAATTTATAAAGTGAACATATTTTAAAGATTACCTTTGTAAGTTAAATGTCAACGTGGAAAAAATGTTATGATGGAGCTAAGCATTGATGTCATAAAATTGAGTTTTTTACATTTAAAAATATATCTGTGGGCTGGAATATTTAATGTCAGGGAGGCCTCTAAGGTGCTCCCCAGGACAGCAGAAGGTGTGGTCCAAGCCCTCTAACAGCAGCCCTGAAGATGCTCCATATCTCGATCAGTCAAGTATTCAAAGTCTGAACCCTCGAATATTGTGCACTACATGCAAATTATACTCCAGTCAAAAAAAAAAAAAAAAAAAAAGCAGAGTGAGTCAGTGAGTGGAGTAGAGCCAGCTGCTCTCCCTGTCCCAGAGGCCCGAACTGTGCCCAGCTCTCGCACAGGGCTCTGAACTAGCCGGGCTCAGCTTTGGACGAGGTGGCTGAAGATGGGGGCCAGTGGTCCGAGCTACTCCTCACCTCCATGCTTGGTGCTGAAGGTGGATGCTCATCGCCCCTCCTGACGTTCCCCTCACGTGGAGTGGAGCACTCAGTTGCTTCCACTCATTGGATCACACCTCATCACCTGGTTGAATTTGGAAAGACAAACTGAAGGTACCTGGCTGTCCCCTCCCTCCTTCTTGCTCCTGGGAACAAGATGCTCGAGGACACATGCGTTCCGCTGCCCAGCGGTAAGTCCTGCAGAGGCAGACCTCCCGCCGGGACCACCTGTGACATTGGCGTGGCTGGGCAGGGAAGCCTAAGCTATGCCTTCGTTACTAGTCACCAGCCCAGCAGACGTACTTCTCAGTGAGTTGCAGCCTGGGGCGGAATGAACGGGGCTGATGAGGAGGCTCCACAAAGACCCAGCGCTGACCAGCACAGACTCAGCCCTCTGCTTCTCCAGGACAGCCTGGGGCCCTTGCTTTCAGCCTCACAAAACCTGGTAGAATTATTATGTAAAAGTATTGGCTGGTCTTTATTTGCTCACTTTTCAATGTCTTTCATTTCGAAGGAAAATCAAACCCGTTGTTGGGGTCTGAGAATGCTAATTCAGCCTGGCAAGGTGGCTCAGGCTTGTAATCCTAGCACTCTGGGAGGCTGAGACGGGAGGATCCCTTGAGGTCAGGAGTTCCAGACCGGCCTGAGGAAGAGCGAGACCCTCATCTCTACTAAAAATAGAAAAATTAGCTGGACGTTGTGTTGCGTGCCTGTAATCCCTGCTACTGGGGAAGCTGAGGCAGGAGGATTGCTTGATCCCAGGAGTTTGAGGTTGCTGTGAGCTAGGCTGACACCATGGCACTCTAGCCCAGGAGACAGAGCAAGACTCTGTCTTTAAAATAAAAAAAGACAGAGAGAGAGAAAGCATGCTAATTTACCACACTCCTCCCTGTTAGGGCTTTGCGAACTGATACAGAAACCAGATGCAAATCAACAGATTGGCTTTATTCCTGGTAAGGCTGGATTAAAAATCTCGGCTCAGACCCAAGGTCCAAATGGACCCAACCTACCCGTAGCCACCCACCCGAGGCAGGCCAGCCGCGGGCCTCCCTGGCGAGGGCAGCACCGGGCCCCTTGGGCTCGCCCCGTGGAGGGGAGGAGACAGGTGCATCCGTGGCCAGCCTGTTCAGAACAGCTGTGAGAGACAGAGCACCCCACGGGGAGGAGCAGTGATCTCCACCTGGTGCCCCTAACCCTTAACGGGCAGCAAGACTTGTCATCTATGCTGAGTAGTTAGACAGGGGTGAGGAGGAGAAGAAAAAATGTTCTTTCCAATACTTCCGGAAGGTCAGAAGTTTCCTTTTCCTGGGCCAAGGCAGGGGCAGGTGGGGACAGGGAGGATAGGTCCTTTTTGGTAGGTCATTCCAGTAGGTCACTGAGAATGCTGTCATGGGCCAACCTGTCCTATTGAACTCGGACCCCCTTGATGACCTGCTTTAAATTTAATCACCTCGTTACAGGCCCTGTCTCCAGGGGCAGTCACATTCTGAGGTGCTGGGGGTCAGGGCTTCAACTTGTGAATTTTGAGGGGTACACCATCCAACCCACAGCAGCCATGAACTTGAATATATATATTATATATGTGGTTACGGGCTTTGAATAATAATTTGAGAGATGCCTTCTCTCCAGTTTAAATGTTCCTTCATTACCTCAGGATCCAGTTAACTTTATCTCCAGATAAACATGTGATATTTGCACCTCCAAGCTCTTAAAAATACGTAAATCCCCTTCTGTTTTTAGAATTCTAAGCAGGTTCTTGGTGAGCCTCTCTCTAGTATCAATAAAGAATTGAACTCTGGGCCTAGAATTTTCCAGCAGTCCCCGGCATGTAGCATAAGCAGAGGATCTTGTTCAACAATTCTGGGACACAAGAGGACTCGTTGGCAAGCGTTCACACTGGGTGACTTGACTCCAGGGACAGAGGGGAACAAGGGCTGGCACTACGTGGTGCTGGGAAGGAAAGTTCTGTCAGAGTCCACCGCCCATTCCTAGGGGTTGGGTGGGGAGCAGTACGCGGGTCTGTCACCAGAGGGCCTCAGCACCAAGCCTCACAGCCGGCCGGCCCCCCTTACACGGGATCTCCACTGCCTTTTAGAAAAGGACAGTCAGTCCTGCCTTGCAGATGATAACTTTGCATAATATGTAGAAGCATTTAGATGGTCAAGGTAGGGGGACTATGAATCCTTTCCTTTATAATCAGAAGTAAAATTAGGACTTTTGTTTCCCCAGCTCTGTAAAATGACCATGGTTGACATTGTAGGAGTCACCTCTTTTGAAAGGGCTGCATTGTCCCCACGTGTCCCTGGATATAGAAGACTGAGGGTCTATCTCAGTGAATTCTTAAGTGTCCAGGGAGGCTCGGGGACTGTCATTTTAGAAGGTTCCTACTGGCTGAAGCTCTGTGTGCACTGTACATTCTGAGCAACGGGCATTTTATACCCATTTTGAAGATAAAGATAACTGAGGCCCAGAGTGGCTGAACTGCATGCAGATGGTGGAGTTGGGGTTTGGACCTAGGCTGCTTGGCCGCAAATCTCATAAGCTGTGCTGTCACCCCCCAGGATACCCTTAGATCAATCCCAACCCTCTGGGCAATTTAGAAAGCTCTGGGGACCTTTATAATTGGCAGTGCATGGCCCCACCTAGAGCCACAGATTAAACTGGCCCAGGGGCAGGCCATCACTATCACCCCTGGAGGGATCTGAGTGCTCCCAGGAGATTCTAACGAGCAGCCTCTGGAGAACCACCGCCTCGGATGAAAAGCACGTGGGAAGGTCAGAGCTACAAAACGTGCCCTCAGCAAGGCGCGTGGGAAGTCATTCAGTAGAAACTTGCAGATCAGCTTGGCTTGGGCAAAAACACCAGTCCCTGCACTGGCCTGGTTTGAGGGGTGAGGCCAAACCTTGGTGCCCCTATCAACTGCTCAGAACACACTGAGCCTGCCCAGGGACTGAGACTTGGGGCTGTGTTCCAGTCAATGAAAGGATGTGATTGAGTAGCTAAAATGTGCCAGGCGCTGGGCTGTTTTGGAGGGGACACAAAAAGAATAATTGCTCCCACCTTGTCCTTTGGAATCAGAAAATCTAGCTGTGGGGACACGGCCCAGCTTTTAAAAAAAAAAAAAAGGCAAATATACTCCAATGTGTGGTAAGATCCAAGTGAGTGAAGGCCAGAGGAGAGCTGAGGTAGTCAGGGAGGGCCTCCAGGAGGAGGTAAGACTGAGGAGCAGAACGGACTTCAAACAGGATTCAGGATGTGGAGGGCTTTTCAGGAGAGGGCCAAAGAGCGGGCAGGCGCGAGTGCTAGCCAGGCTGAAGCCCAGGGCTGAGGGCAGTCACCCAGGGCACGGTCCTCTGTGGGCGTGGCCACGGAGGGCAAGGTCGTTCAGGGGTGAGGACACCAAGGGCGTGGTCCAGCAGGAGCCCCGGGGGTCCGGTCAGGTTTGGGAAGCAGCGTGCAGATGTCATTCCCCAAGCATAGAGGCTGTTGGAGGTGTTGGGTAGGAAAGACCCACGAAGAAAGAGGTCTGGACAGAGATTCCTCAAGTGTGTGCCCACCTCAGCTGTCCTAGCGTCCCCAGCCGTAGGGTCCCTGCAGCCAAGCGCTGGGCCATAGTGACGGGCGGGTGCTGGGAAGGAGAAGACAGGCGTCTGCAGCCCTGTCCGAATCCCCTGGTCCCCGACACTCTCTCCAAGTCTCCGGTGTGAAGTAGGTGACCCCTTGCCCGGGACAGAGGTATGTGCCGTTTCCTGCTCCTTCCTGGGGCTCTGCAGGCAGAAGGCAGGATGTGGTGGTCGCTCTGCTCTCGGGGAAGCCGGGCTCAAGCGGCTCCAGCCCCCCTTTCCCACCTGAGGCAGGGCTGGGGGTGGGGCCCACGCATGGAACGGTTCTCAGGGTGCGTCGGCAAGGCCTGTCTTTGCAGCAGACGAGAGCCCCTTCCCCCGTCCCGGGAGCGACCCCTCTGGAGGCAGCGGGCTTTCTCCCACCATCCTCCCTTCTCTGGAAACACCCAGATGCCCCGAGTCCCTGCCCCTGCCTGGGAATTGCGGGGGCCGGGAGAGCCCCTGAGCCCCTGGCTGCGGCTGCAGAGGGCAGGGCTGGGCTCCTGGCTGCTGCCACTCGTGTGCGTGTCTTTGCCGTTTTCACTTAAGCTGGCAGAGTCTGTGGCTGTTTTGCATTCAGAAGAGCGAGAGTAACTCCGCTGGCTCTTTTTTCCCCACCTGCCGGCCCCAGCCCCGCTGCATCCAGCTGCTCCCTTCGGGCTGTCGCTGCCCCCGATGCTAAAGATGGACGAGGGCCCCGTGCCTGACACTTGCCTTGAACTGAGCAGCATTTGCTTGGGCTCCTTGCATCACTGTCGTCCAGTCCGCTGTCGCTTGGTCTCCGCAGGGGCTGCTCTGTGCTTCCGCTGCCGGGCTCCCAATCCAGCCCCACCCACACCTTGCCCTTTGCCCATAATCTCACCCAAAACGGCCTGCCCTCACCCTCGCCCTCTGGGTGTGGGCAGGTTGACCACTGCCTCCCTCCCTTTAGGAGGGACCTTCTAGCCCACTTGTGGGCGCGTCTTACCCCGTTATCCTCTGACTCTTTCCTCTCCAGGGTGTCACGTCTCCTTCCTAGGTCTCTGGGTGTCCCCCGCCCTCCCGCCGTGTGTGACTTCAGCCACTCCTAGGCTTCACCTCCCACCATGCCTTAAACCTGGCTGCAGCTCTCACCTGGCCCCTCAGCCTCAGACATCTGCACCCCACACACCCTCCTCCTCCTCCTGGTGGCAGCCCCGGGTTCTCCTCTCGGGATCTGCCCTCTGCCCTTCTGTCCAGGAGGTTCAGGGATATGTGATGTGCCCACTGCTCTGAGAAAGGCGTGTGACCCAGAGACGGGCACGGGCCTCAGACCAGCCAGGAAGGAGAAATGCGGCCTCTCGTTAGGACGCACGGCTGGGCGTGCCAAGCTGGTTGAATATAAGCTGAGCTGCTGGGGCCACACTGCTGCCACGTCAGGGCCCCTGCCTGGGGTTGCAGGCAGCACAAAGAAAGCAGAACCAGGAGATGGACACGGTGGACTTGAACACTAGCCCTGGGGTTTCTGGATCTAGCCGCATGTAAAGCCACTTTCTGGACTTTTCCATGATGCAGGCTAACACAGTCTCATTTTTGTCGAAGCTGGCATGAGTTGGATTTTTGTCACTTGCTAATAAAGGTACCTCGAACAAGATGGAACCTGCAATCAAGGTCCATTTGCCACCAGCTGCTCAGGCTGGCTTCCTGGCCCCCAGGGACAACGCTGACAGGTTGACCAAGCCTGCATCCTAATCTTCCTTAACCAAGCGGCACTGAGTGTGACCTCTCTGTCATTCCTCTCTTCTCATCCCACTGCACCGTCATTCCCTCCTGCCTAGACGATCGTGATCGTTTCCCCGCTGGCTTTGTGTCACACATTGCTGCTAGGATGTTGCCAGAGCGCAGCTCTGACACGCTGATGCTCTCAAGAAGCTTCAGTGGCTCCCACCTCCCGCGAGAAAACAGCCTGGGTGCTCCAAGCTCTCGCAGCTCCTCGACTCGCCCTGCATCTCTTCACTGTTGCTTTGGGGTCAGCCAGAGGCCCCACCTTCCAGCCACGGCCCATGCCACTCTGACATGATGGGACACCCGTGGCCAGTCTCCCTGCTCCCTGTGCTCCTTCACGTGACCACATGGGTTGAAATCGTCCCTCCATGAATTTGGTCTACATGTCCCCGGCCAGCAGTGTCCCCACCTCTGAACGCCCTGCGTGCACCAGGCTTGCCACGCTGCTCAACAATGTCCTTCTGGTGCTAGGGCTACTTGCGGACACCTTTGCTCCGCTGAGCTTCTGGAGGGCAGAGCCTGTGTCTTGCTGGCCTGAGATTTCCTCCCCTGAGGAGCCAGGGTCTGCGCACATCTGCCGGGTGAAGGAAGGGATAGATGCCTGCCTAGGACGCCGCCTGCTCCCAGCCCCACCCCCGGCCTCCAGCAGTCGGCTTCCAGGGGAGCCCCTTCCTCCTCCCCTGCCAGGTCCCCCAACCCTTCCTCCAGACATAATTGCTTCGCACCTCTGAGACGCCTGTCTGCAAACACTCTTCTTGCTTTTTACCCCTCAGTTAAACACACTAAAAATACGTATATAGATAATACATAACAGGAAACTTTGGCAGGGTGTAATTTAATTTTAGTAAAAAGCAGCAGTGTGTTTTCTTCCTTTTCTTTGCATCCTCCCCCTGTTTCTCCCTCCCTCACCTGCATGCCCTTCTCCCTGCCCCCTGCTGGGCCCTCTGACCCCCACCCCTCTCTCCCCTACAGTCAGGAAGGGTTCACTGCCACGGCCAGCTTTCTCCAGCAGAGTCCAGACCCTCTAGAATCAGGGGTAACTCGGACAGAGGGAGTGAGGTAGGAGAAAAGGCAGGTGGCAATATCTGGAACATTCCAGAGGACCAGCACAAGGCAGGTGTGGGAAAGATCTGCTTGCTGGTGTCGCCCCGTTGGGGACCACTTGTCCCGAGCTTCGAGGAAGGGCGGACGTCCTCCCGAGCAGGGCAGGGCAGGGGCACCCGCACAGAGGCACCAAGAGCCCGACACTCACCATACGTAGCTGAGTCCTGGCCTCCACCGGGAGCCTGGGGGCAGGGTTTGGCACAGGCCTTGTGCGGTGAAGCTCCAAGGACGCCAAACCCAACCATTGGCGCTAGCTCCACTGAGCCTCACTAGCTCTGACCATGAAACTCGGTGACTGTTGCAGGAGGGCAGCAAATCAGCTGCGTTCAGATCCAGGACAGCCAGTAAGCCCTGGACGCGAGGTTAGCAGGAGGACGGGCCCCCAGGACATTAGCGGCCAGGCCTGAAACACTGATGGGGTGGGGGCCATAGGTCAGGCCTTGGTATGGAAACAAAATTCTGGGCATGGACAGGGAGGGCCTCAGAGACAGGAGCGTGGACAGTGCCACCAGACCAGCAGGGAGCCCAGGCAGGACCAAGGAGCTCAGGGAGGCTGGCTGGGCTGAGCTCAGGGCTGGCCTCGGCAGTATGACCCAGGCAGTGGCCCAGAGCTTGTCTGTGCTTGGAAGGGGCCCTGTGCTTGGAGTCTAATGCTCTGGGGGCCCAGTCTTGAAACTCTTTATGATATTGTCTTTGGACCAGGGTTTGTGAGTCAAGTGCCACAGGACAGTGGAGGGAGCACTGGGGGATTGGGGCCTCGGCTCCCGCATGGTCCTGCCTCTCTCTCCCTCCCTCCCTCTCCTGCCTCCTGGGCAGCCCACTCCCCCTCTCTTGCCTATCGATCGCAGCCCCCAGGGTGTGGATGTAGGGAGGGTCGGGTGTGGGCTGCACATTCGGGGTTGTGGGCACTTGCACACAAGCATCCCCCACCCCAGGGAGTATGACCTTAGAGAGCAAATAAAAAACACCATGACTCTCAGAGAGAAATATAGAAGAAAGGAAAAGGTTGTTTCCTGCTTTTTGAACAAAAGCCCCACATTTTCATTTTGCACTGGGTCCCACACGTTATGTAGACAGCCCTGGCTAAGGAACAAGCGAGTATCAGAAGACAGGTGGCCTGAAGCACCTGCTCTGAGACTCAGTGCTGAGGTCCAGCCCAGCCACAGCTTCTTAGAAGTTCCCTTCCAGGGGGTGGAGGGTCTGAGCCAGAGTGGGGTGGGAACACCTGTGCCGATATAGGCAGGTGAGTAAGGAGGCCCCACAGTGGTCCTGAAGGAAGGTTTGGGCACATGTCCTAGGACTCAGATTGTTATTCCAGCCCAAACAATGGCCCTAACATGAATGTTTGCAAAGAATTTGCCTTAGTGTTAGCCTAAGGGTGAACTAGAAGTATACCTGAGGGGAGGAATCTGGGATAGTCTTTAACTTCTGGAACCCTGTTTTTCCTGGGCTTTAGCAAATTCTCTGGGAATTTGCTAAATAATGCATATGGCTGGGTCCCACCTCCTGAGATCCTGAATCAGAAGATCTGAAATGGAATTTTTAACAAGCAACCCAGAGAATTCACTTTTAACAGGAAAGTGAGTGGGTGAGATGTCCACACTGAGGCACCTGACAAGGGGGAGAAGAAATGGCCTTGGAGGTTCTGTGCCAGCTGATGCCTCATGGAGCAGAGATGAGCCATCCCTGCAGAGCCCTGCCCAAACCCACGGTGTTGGTGGTGTTTGTTATGCAACTGCAACAGTTGGGAATTCACCAAGTGACCTTGGAAATATATGCACTAAATATATATGTGCCAAGTCACATGTTTCCATGTTTCATAAAATCCATGTGCTCCTAGTTTTCTGTAACTGCTTTCGAGTGGACAACATACACCACCTATGTTCTGGACCTTCTGTTTTAGAATTTTTCTGGTGGGCAATTTCACCCTAACAAGACCACTCATTAGCCGGCTGACCTGGGCAAATCATTTCAATGCTCGTCCCTGCTCTGAAGGGGTAAGGATTTTTTCCTCCCCCTTCCCATTTCACTGGACTTAGGTGAAGACAAGAAACAAAAACTGCAGGAGAACATTCTCCAGTAACACACCGAGAATGAGGAAGGGAAAAAGTGGGGCCCAACTAAACAACAACATTCAATGAATTAAAACAGTATCTGAGAAGTGAGATGACTAACTTTTTTTATTTTCCTGCAGCTCCTAAATTTTCCACACTGAGCAGGCATTTCTTTCATGTAAATTCCCACAAAGGAGCCCTGTCAGGTCCAGGGAAGAGGCAGGCGGGGCTGGATAGCAGCTGCAGCCCCTCGCTGGCCCCTTGGCCTGGGAAGCAAGTGCCACCAGCAGCACCAGCACCGTGTGTGGGACACTAATTCCTGCCCCGACAGCAGGGCCAGGCTGGAGGCAGCAAACAGCAAGCACCAGGGATGTCACTTCCCTATTCAGCTGCAGCTTCCTTCCCGTAAAAGTAAAACGGGAAAGGAGTGACCACTTGTTTCTTATTTAGGATGCTGACTTTGGCAGCCTAGAATTGGTGGGGACTGTTTTGTTGTTGTTAAAGAGCAACCTTCAATTACAAGTTTAAAATAAACCTGGTCATCCTCCCAACTCTGGCTCCTCGCAGAGGTGGTAACGGGAGGAGGGAGTGGCCCGAGAGCCCTGTGCCCAAGGCTCGGCCCCAAGACGGCGGGCAGGCAGCTGGCGCTGGTGCCCAGCAATCGGGGGGCCCGCTCGCTCCTTGACCCTCTCAAAGCAGCCTTGGAATCCATGAGTGTGAGCAAAAATGCAGAAACCCCAAACAAGACTTTCGGGTGACTCGTGTTCAGGCAGTGACCATGTCTCCTGCAGGCTGGAGTGGGAGCCCTGGGAGCAGAGCCTGGGATCTGCACACGCTAAATACCGTCTGGGCTTCGCGTTGCTCCTCCTGAGACGGATTCTGTCTTCAGGGGTCAGGAGCCACACAGCAGTCTCTGCGGCTGGCGGCTCGGTCCACTTTCTTCTGAACCAAGCTTTGGGGTCCACACCAGAGCTTCTCAGACTTTACTGTGCACACAGATCCCTGTGTTAAAATGGGGGTTCTGACTCAGCAGGTCTGGGTGGGCCTGAGGTTCTTGTTTCTAACAAGCTCCCAGGGGATGCTGGTGCTGCTGGTCCTCGGACCATGCGCGAGTAGCAGAGCAGCGAGCGGCTGGGCCTCATCCTGGGTACTAGGTCTGCACGGCCAGCTCCCTCAGCCCCTGGCCCCGCGCCCTCATCCACTGGAGGAGGCTGTGATGCAGAGTGGGGACGTGCGACGAGTACCAAGTCCACAATGGGGTCCTGGGGCCAGGGGGCGCCCAGTAGGCTGAGTGGGAAGGCGTCTGGATTATAGAGCTGGAGGAGGTCAGGGAGGAGGAGGTGGCAAGGCTCCACAGGCTGCGAGGACAGTGCCTGCAACTCAGGTGATCTCCCACCAGCCCCTCCTGGAATGAACTTGCCCTGTGGAAGCTCTGCTGTGTTCCCATAAGACTCTGCAGAAACAATGAGAGACCCTAACATGCACCTTATGGACATTAACTCATCTAACCCAGAAGACAATCCCATGAGGCAGGTACTATTGCTATTCCCTTCTGAGGGATGGGAAATGGAGGCACAAGGCCATTCGCTGGCCCTAAGAGGCAGAGCCGGGATTTGCACACCAGCCAGCTTGTCCCAGGAGACGTGGCTCTTGGCCATTTCTCTACCCGGCCTCTTGAACACAGGGGCAGGCGGCTGGCTGTGTCTCCAGGCAGAAGGACCTGAGGTTTGGGGTCCCCTTATCCAGGGCTGGTTCACCCCACCTGCCACCTGGGTAAACTCCCACATAGGCATGCCCTCCTCTGAGCTCCCACATGTACATGCATGTTGGTTACGTTGTCTTTCAAACACGGGATGTTCTTCCCATTTAAATGAGGCACCCAGAGTAGTCAATTCACAGAGACAGAGAATAGAGTAGAGGTCGCAGCGGCTGTGGCAGGGGGTGGGGATGGGCAGTTGGTGTTTAATGGGAACAGAGTATCAGTTTGGGAAGATGAAAATATTCTGGAGGTGGATGATGGTGATGTGACAGTGATGGTGATGATGCACTTAAAACGGTTAAGATGGTAACTTTTATGTTATGTGTTATTATTACCCTGAGACAGTGTCTCACTCTGTTGCCCAGGCTGGAGTGCAGTGGCGTTATCATAGCTCACTGCAACCTCCAACTCCTGGGTGCAAGTGATCCTCCTGCCTCAGCCTCCTGAGTAGCTGGGACTATGGGTGCGTGCCACCACACCTGGCTAATTTTTTTTCCAAAATTTTTTTGTAGAGATGGGGTCTTGCTATGTTGCCCAGGCTGGACTCAAACTCCTGGCCTCAAGTGATCCTCCTGCCTGAGCCTCCCAAAGTGCTGGGATTATAGGTGTGAGCGACCTCCCCTGGCCTGTTATGTGTATCTTATCACTCACACAAACAACATGTGCTGTTCTAACTTGAGATCAATTGCAAGAGGTAACTGTCCCTTAAAGCTACTTCCAGGAGTGGGGGGTGGGGGGCAGTGACAAAAGGACACATCAGAATGGCCCTGCTGGGGCCGATGGTTGCTTCATGGGTGAAGAGCACCGACTTGGAGTGAAGTGGGTCAAAGTCGAAAGCAGCCCACCACGTACTAGCCCTGGCTCCTCCAGAAAGTCCCAGTTTGTCATCATTAAATCATGGATTAACGACCTTCATCAGGATTAGTGTGCGGGCCAGTTGGGCAGTGCGTGTGGGAGTGGTCCGCGCAGGCAGGCGATGATACGTCAGACTCGGACGTCTGTCTGTGTTGCCTGCTCACTTTGTGCCCTGCTGTCAAAAACCGGCTGTCAAAAACAAGGGCAGGGCTATCTGGATTCACATTCACTCGGACCGCAAGCCCGTCTTGCTCAGGCTGCGCTGGCTGGCTGCAGCCGGGATCTCAATCCCAAGGCTGTCCCTCCCGCTCAGGGAGTCCCACCGAGGTCTTTTTGCGCTGGCCCTTGTTCCTCACTCACCTTCTCAGGGAGTGGCTGTCAGCCAGCGGTCGCAGCGTTTCCTGGAGCCTCTGCTGGGTGTGTGGATGTCAGGAATGGCAGGCGGGGCCCGGGCCTGGACGAGGGCCGGCGTCAGGACGGAGGGGCAGGCCCAGTAGCTGGCGGGGCAGGGATGGGGGGAGGCTGGTGTTTCTTTGGGACCCCACAGATGAGCAGGTGACTCCAGTGCCCCTGCCAGCAGCCACTTGCTGGAAATGGGGTGCCTGCGTGGGGCAGACAGGTAGGATCACGGAGTCTTGTCCTTGGGAACATACCCTCGACCCACCCATTATTTGTCAGGAGGGAAGGCCCCTCTTTTTTTTTTTTGAGACAGAGTCTCGCTGTGTTGCCCGGGGTAGAGTGAGTGCCGTGGCATCAGCCTAGCTCACAGCAACCTCAAACTCCTAGGCTCAAGCGATCCTCCTGCCTCAGCCTCCCGAGTAGCTGGGACTACAGGCATGCGCCACCATGCCCGGCTAATTTTTTCTATATATATTTTTAGTTGTCCAGATAATTTTTATTTCTATTTTTAGTAGAGACGGAGTCTCGCTCAGGCTGGTCTCGAACTCCTGACCTGGAGCGATCCACCCGCCTCGGCCTCCCAGAGTGCTAGGATTACAGGCGTGAGCCACCGCGCCCGGCCGGAAGGCCCCTCTTTCAAAAGTTAATTCCTAACACCTAGAGAAAGTCACAGTTAACCTCCAAGACTGTGTTCTGCGTGGACTTCTCCGTAGCTCACACACCGTGTTTGATTACTCATCCAGCCTCACTGGCTCGGTTTGAAAACGCACCCTAAATCCAGCCTCTTCTCAGCGGCTTCACCCCCATCACTCTGTTGGAGCCGCTCACACTTTGCGTGAGTGATAAGGTGCACGTTTCTTTTTTGCTCTGTGGCCCAGGCTGGAGAGTGGTGGCTGCCACCGTAGCTCATTGCAGCCTGGAACTCTAGGGCTAAGCGATGTGCCCGCCTCAGCCTCCAGAATAGCTACCATACTCGGCTATTTAAAAAAATTTCTTTGTAAAGAAGGGGTCTCTCCATGTTGTGCATGCTGGTCTCAAACTCCGGGGTTCAAGCAATCTTCCCGCCTCAGCCTCCCAAAGTGCTGGGGTTATAGGTGTGAACCACCATGCCTGGCCCACCGCCATCTTTTGCCTGCAATACTGTGGCCCTGCTGTGGTGGTCCCTCTCTCTCCCCCCACCGTCAGTGTGAGGCCAGCGTCCCCACTGCGCCCTCGCCCGCTGCTCAGGGCACTCCAGTCTCGCTGGCATCCTGCAGGGGCCTTGCTCTCCGGTGTCCCCTCTAGACATCTGCGTGGGTGAGTTCCTTACTGCTGGCTGTCCTTCAGGCCTGTCTGGCCCTCCTGCCCCCGCCCCCTCATGGCTTCCTCTTCCCCTTGGATGACTCTGACATTATCTTCCACCTAATCTGTTTACTGTCCATCTCCCACTGTTGGTGCTTCAATTCCACAAGCACAGTCTGTTCTGCTCTGCGCTGTCTCCTCAGAGCCCATGACAGTGCTGGGCACACAGCGGCCACCCTGCACATGCTGCTGAATAAATGCACAATCAAGGTTAACTGGGTCTTGGGAAGGAATAGACAACTGAACGTCCCCAAAAGCTCAGTGTCGTCCACCGGCCATATCCACTTTACTTCTGACACCTACAAAACAAAACTGATTTTTAAACATAGGCTCCTTTCCCTTTCCCCATCTTCTAACAGGTGAAGTAAACATGAGAGTTCAAAGGGCGGAAGCAGAGAGAGCCACAGGTGGGGCTATCGGTGTTGCTCGGGATTCTTCGAAGGCACTACAGAAACCCAAACCAAGGTTATTCTTAATGATGAGGCTCATATTAATATAAATCACTATCAGAGCCTAAAAATAAATTCTGCAAAATGTGCCCACTCTGCATGTGTCCAACTCCCTCCTCCAGGCCAGCCAAGGAAGAAGCCGACACGGGTTCGAGGGCCTTCACTGCTTGCACAGGCCCTGCCTGCCCTCCGGCCACGTCCACCCCCACCTTGGCAGCCGCATGTCCCCAGGCCCTGCCGGCCAGTGCCTGGCACGAAAGGGTAGTTAGGCTCAGCCCTGCGCAGGGAGACGGGACGCCCTAGCATGAGGGCCTGGGGACGGAATGGTCTGTGGGGAGCTCTGGGGTCTCCGGAAGGGGCAGCTCATTCCCCTCGAGGCTGAGATGGCCCCAGCCCGGCTTCAATTCCTCGGTGCTGGAAACAGAAGCGATAGCCCAGGGTGACAGCGTTTTTAAGTAACCGGCAGCTTTTAATTCCCTCGATGTCTTCACCTCCTGACTGCCTTCTCTGAGGTCCCCTGCGCCACACACAGTGGTGGGGGGGAGGGGGGGTTGGCTGTGGGGTTGGAGCTCCAGGGTCTTTGCTGTCTCAGCCGCGGGGACTGCCCCTTGCCTCCCAGTGACCAGGTGGGGATGGTCCCAATTCCGTCAGGAAACCGAGTCCATCCACATGGGGGCTGTAAACAGTGCTCAGAGCGGCCAGCAGGACGCCCCCCAGGCTACAGGGCTGTCCCCCGTAAGCTGCTTTTGTTGTCACCTCTGAGTTATTTGGCTGTTTTATTTAATACAAGTCAGGACCTTCACTGTTATTTCACCACAGCCAGTCTCCTGGTGACGGAGGGGTCAGGGGACACCCAACAGAGGGGCCTGGGAAGGGTTAAGGACCACAGGCCCACAACTCTGGTCCGCAGCGACCTGGCACTTAGAAGTACATAGTGTATTACTCGATGCATAATTCCAGCGTATCCACAATTAGCTTCCTCCGTAACCAACTTCCTTCAGTGTTGCTTGAGAACCACTTCCTGGTCAGGGGACATGGGGTTTTGCCCAGTGCTGTTTTGTGACAGATTCCCCCACCGTGGGCTCTCAGCTGTCCCTCCCTGGCTCACTGAAACAGGCCTGCACTAGCAGATTTGTTCTCCCTCCACCTGGTGCTGACTCAGTCCCTTGCGATGGGCTTGGAGGAAGAGCAAGGGGCAAGGTGGACTTAGAGGGAGCACCGAAAACAGAATCGCTGGCTTTAGTGGCTCCTAAACAATGACCGAGAGTAGCCTGCACCACGGTGCTCCCCTTGGTCTCATCTGCTGGCCTTGTGCACCCAGGACGGAGTCTCTCGTTCTGAAGCTCAGATGGAGGCAATTCCAGTCTCTCAAGGCAGCCCCACAACCGCAGCCACTCGCTTGCTCAAGACGCTGCCCCGGTGACGGCACTTCCCTGGGAACCCAGGGTGCCCGCAGTGTCAGGAAGCAGGCCTGTGCGCCCCGGGCGGGCTGCGGTTGGGGACGGGATCACAGCAAATCACAGGACGGCCACGTGACTGGCAATCTGCCGCTTTTAAAATATAACATTTATTGCTTAGATGGTTTGATACAGAACAGCTTTCTTTTCATTCTGAATTTGGAAGTTCTATACAACTGAATACAAGAGGAATAAAAAGTACCAAAACCAAACTTGTGATTCTCTGTTCATGTGGCATAAACCAGTTTTGTACATAACATGTAGCAGCAGTTTTTAAGTTCCCTTTAGAGAAATATGAATTCTACACATTTATTATTGTTTCCTGTTTAATGCATGGGCTGAAATCTCTAGGATCAACTTCCTTCTTGAAAGAGAGGAGAGGAAAGAGACGAACAGAGGGTCAGAACACATGATGAATCTTTCTGAAACTGGCATCTGACTGTTACGTAGCTTCCCCAGTGCTGCTTGGAAAACAGCCCCTTGGGGTCTTTTTTGTTTTGTTTTCACAGCCAGGTGTTTCATGTAGTGACTGAATCTCAGCATTGTGTCCATTAATGAAAGAGAAAAAACAAAAGAGAAAAAACTTGCACCTCAAAAAACTTTTCAGAAGATCCATATATATATATTTTTTTGTAAAAGCCCTGAGAGAAGGAGAAAGAGAATCAAACAAAATGTATAGAAACAAATTAGCTAGACATGCAATCTAAGCTATGATTCACCCAGAGTTTAAACAAATCACAAATTTCACAGTTTAATATTGGGGGAGGGGCACAACAACAAATAATACATTTCTCAACCTCACTAATAAAATATGGCAAGACCCTATTGACTACGAGGGTACAGATGAAGGCTAAATAAAGCTTTAAATCAATAGTGATTATTGCGAGCTGTGCCCCGGCTGCACACGGCCGGGCGCCGATCACTGCTACATCTCACCGCGGCGTAGCGTTTAGTCACGGCTTCTCCCCACAATATTGCGAGTTTAGTGTGGGGAGTTGCAGAGAAAAACAAAACACAAAGAAACCCCAAATAATAACAACAACAAAAATAACAACAACAATCGTAATAATAATAAAAAAAAAACCTAAGGGATGTATGAACTGGTTTTCACTAAGTAGACCAAGGGATCATTGGTTCTGATTTGCATTCACCTCTACAGTAAATAAAACTTTGTTTTTAAACTGGTTCATACATCCCTAATACAGTTAAAATCATATATACCTCAACCTTTTTCCTTTCATATGCAAAGATATCACTTTTCATTATCTCACGACTATCTACCTTCCTTTGAAGTCTGGCGGGTTGGATTCCAGCCGCTAGACACGATGAAGTGGGGGACAGGGGCGTGTGTGGCTCTGTGTGCACAAGTCTCAGTAAAGGAGCCCAAGGGGCCGTGGAGGGCTGGGGGAGGGACGTGGGACAGGGGGACATGGGGCAGAGGGACGCCTCCCCAGGGGAGGCAGGAGGCTGCCCACGGAGCGCACACAGGGAGTCCCCGGCAGCAGGCTGGCTCGGCGTCCTCGAGCTCAGCTACAGTAGGATATATTCTCCTCGCTGCAAGCCCCAGCGAGGGAGTCTATCGCCTGCACAGGATACTCATGGGTCAAAAGAATCCTGCCTTTTTGCACCCAGGGGTTCGGGCTATTTAAGAAACTAGAACAGCACATTTATCTTCAAGCACCAACCCCAAATCGCAGGAAGGTAAATATAAATCTATTTCTCATCTGACACCTTACGTGTGTAGTTTTATTACCAGTAGTAGTATTTCCTCGCTTTGCAAATGACAGTAGCACAGCTGGGTAAGGCTTGGACTCACGGGGCTTAGCAGGAAGACTGGGGATACTTGCTCGTGAATGACGTGCTCCTCACTGCCTTGCTTTCTCGAAAGCCATCTCTGCAGTGCTCTGGGCACAGCCTGGCTTCTCCACGCCTGCGCCCCAGACGCATGCAGCCTTGCTCTCCCCTCTCTGAGCTGCTCCTTGGCCGTGTTCGGGAGGGCCGCTCACGGCCCCTGCTGGGTTCTGCAGTCACGGAAGAAAGGCTTGTCTGAGTGTAGCAGAAGAGCTGCCACCAAGGGGGCCAGCGGCAGCCACAGGCAAAGGTTTACATGGGTACCCGGGGGCAGCGCAGGTCTCCAGGACAAATATTGCCCATTTGTTTCTGCTGACTGCAGAGACCAGGAAACTGATGAACTAAAAATAATATTAATAATAACATTAATAATACATATACCGAAAGGGGAGAGAGGGAAAATCAAATATATGCCATCCATATATGTTTTCCAGAGTCAAGTTGCTGGGGGCAGGGGGGTTAAACTCTTCTTTTTGAATTAAGAACGAATGTCTTGAAACTTGAACAGTAACCACGTCTAATGCCAAAAGAATAGAAACACACACAAGGTTGAAGCTAGAATCTTTCCTGGCTTTGGCTTGAAACCATATTGGAAACCGTCATCAACCACATCCTGTAATACCAAAGACCAGAGGACAGCTCCACAATGTAGCAAACAGAAAAAAAAAAAAAGGGTCTATTTGAGAAATTATCATCTTATCCACCTCTCTTCTGGTCACTCATGAAATTCACATCATTGTCTTCCAGTTATTGGCGACGGGTATCCAAGGGCATGTTTTTCTTCTGTTTCACAGGTTCTCAAGGACAAGCTCACACACACAACACAAGGGGAACGTTAATGCTCAAATGAACAGGTCCTCTCCAGACAACTCATTAAAATATTTGTTTTCTTTTTTAAAGAAGTCATTTTGGAAAAACAACCCCTGTGATGAGGCGCAGGATCTGGTGAGTAGTTAAGGCACTGGGATGGGCGTGCAGTGGCCGCGCACGCCCGTGGCGAGGCTATGGCACTGGGGGGCAGCCACACTCGCGCGTCTCTCGCTCGCTCCCCGACGGCGGAGGGCACCGAGGAAACCTCGTGAGTGCAGATTCGGACGCTTTGCTCTGCTGGCTTTTGTCTGTGTGCTGAGGGGGACGGGCAGCCTGTCATTCCATCCCCAGGAGCTGCGAGGCACCGTCGCTGGCCAGGGCAGGCTGGGCAGGCCTCTTGCTGCGCGGCTCCAGCGGGTCTTGCGCTGGGGCTGCGGGGCTCTCGGGGTCAGGGTCGCCCAGGCCAGGCTCGGCTGCCCGCCCCGCCGCGGCCTTCTCCTCCCTGCGGCTGCAATCCTTGGCTGAGCTGGCCAAGCTCTCCTTCCGGCTCCGGGTGACGGCCATGTGGTTGCTGGTGTTGGGAGCCGACTCGGCCTCGTTCTCCGAGACGGGGTTGTTGCCGCTGTGGGTGGACTCGTTCTCACTGTCCTCCTCACCCCGCTCGTCCTTGTCGCTGTCCTTCCCGTGGTGTTTGGCGTGCCTGGCTTTCTGGTGGATCCGCTGGTGGCGAACAAGGCTGTGCTTCAAGGTGAAGGTTCGCTCGCAGGTCTGACATTTGTACGGCCTCTCCCCTGGAGAACAGGAGAAAGAGATTGTGCGTCCGTTAGTGCTAAGGCCACCGGTACCGATCTCCCTGGGCAGTGCCAGGTGGGGATGAGGGCTCCCTCTCCTACTCAGCGAGAGCTCTCTTCTTCCTCTGAACTGGCAAACTGGAGAGGACACATATAGGGGCCATGCTTCTCTCCTGCTGCTCTCTCAACATGAGTGTTCTACAGACTCAGCCAGGAAACCAGAATCCCGGAAGCAGAGGCCTCGGGGACACACAGACTGGCTTCGATCACAGCCTGGGAAAGAGTCTAGTGGTGGGACAGGCACAGACAGGAACAGGGGTCTCCGGGGCCTCTGCAGGGACAGCAGCACCACTAGGTCAAAGGCAGGAGATGCTCCCCGTGTCTGATGTGGAGCACCCGGGCTTTCCTGACGGCTCACGCACCGAGCCAGGAGCAGCTGGGACTGCCACCTGTCGAGCCCAGGAGTACCTCTGAGCCACGCATGTAGCCTTCACACCCCAGCGTGGGGCTGGTGTGGGGGCCACACACCTGCTGTGGGCTGTGCTGTGAGGGAGACGGAAGCTGAGACCAAGACCAGGGCCTGGGGCTTATTGAGGAGGGAGGAAGGATATTTCTATCTTTTGGCTTCACAAGCATAACCAGGTCTCCTTTCTCCTGCCTAAACAAAGGCTCCTGCTTTGGGGTCTGCAGCCTGCCCTCTGTGGGTGGTGGGCGAGCCCCGGGAGGAGCACGGGAGTCCTGCTGTGCTTGTGTGGCCGCAGAGGAGCCAGTCACCTCAGCCCGGCGGCTACGCAGCCAAGAAAGGAAAAACCACCTGACCCTAACAGATGACACAGTGCCTTCCCCACAGGGGCCTGGGGCAGCAGGCGTCTTTCCTGCCACAAGACTAGCCCTGATGAGACCACGTGGCCCCATGTGCCTAGCGTTCACCTTCTTCTAGACACCTGCCCAAGACAGGGCAGCCACCACCCCATTCTACAGATGGGAAGACCGAGGCTTGGAGGACTAAGGGACTGATCCCAACGCTCTCAAAAGCACCACTGCTGAGGGACCACTCTCCTGCCTTGCTATAGGAGGCCTACACCACTTTCAAGGGCCAAGGGGACAATTCCTTCAACTCCTGGTTTCCCCGGGGCCTCTTCAGAGGGGACACCGGCAACCTCAGTGAGTGCCCTACTGGCAGCCGCCTGCACCGGCTTCCGTCACCGGGGGCCCAGCTCGTCTCCCGCCCCTTACCTGTGTGCGACCGCATGTGCCGGGTCAGGTCCTGCAGCGACCAGAACCGCTTGTTGCACACGCTGCAGACTTTCTTCCTCTTGTCTGCCTTGCTGGTCATGCTTCTGGGGGAGTCTGTCTTTGGTTTCTTGTCATCATCACTCTTCTCCGAGGACCTCTTCTCAGCCGTGCCCTCCCCATCGGAGGGGCCCTCGGCCTCCTCCCCGCCCGGGGCCGGCTCCAGCGCCATCGCCTCGGGCTCCGTGGGCTTCTCGTTGGGCTCAGGGCTGGGCGGTGGCCTCTCCGCCACTCCACCCTCGCCTTCTGCGGGCGGCACACCCTTCTCCTCCCCGGGCTCCTGGCAGCCGTGTGCCTTCCTGTGGCGGCTCAGGGTGCCCAGGAACTTGAAGCTCTTCCCGCAGGTGTCACAGGCGTGCTTCTGGTCCTGCGGGGCAGAGCCGCCGCCGCCTACAGTGCCCGCCTCGCCCTCGGCCAGCTTGAAGTCCATGAGCTTGCTGGCGAAGTCCAGGTCCAGGCTCTTGTTGCTGGCCGTGTCTTCCTCCGCGCCGTCAGCGTCCCCAGCTCTCTCCTCCGGGCCCCGCTCCTCCTCTGCCTTCGGGTTCTCCTGGGCCCCCTTCTCTTCCCCACACACAGGGGAGGCCGATCCCTCCTGGGCTTCCTCCGCAGGGGGGTCCCCTGAGCCTTGGCCGAGCCCAGCGGCTCCCTGGGATGGCGGCTGCTCCCCGTCCCTCGAGGTGAGATCCAGCACTTCGCCTGCCGTGGCCGACGGCTCTGCGTCTGACTGGCTGTCTGTGTGGGCAAGCACAGTGCGGGAGGAGTTCAGAGGGGATGCCACCAAGGACACGCCTTCCAAGGATGCCACCCCAGCAGCCCCTACCCCAGACACAGTAAGGACTTCTCTCACCCCACAGTCTCAACACCCCTTACATCCCCGAGGAGGACCAAGATGAACCTGGGGACTTCAGAAAGGCAAAAACAGCCTCCACATCCTCGCAGGTGGGTTCCCAGGGCTGGCTGGGCCTCCACTGCCACACACAGGGACGCTCAGCTGGCCCCACCCCGCAGGAAGGTGTGAGTGACTCAGGCAGCGCAGACAGGGGCTGCGAGGTAGGAGAGGGGTGCATTCCAGAGACTCGCAGCACTAGGGAGGTTGAGGAAGCCAAGTTGTAAGTTATTTTTCCAGTGCAAAGAGATTACACAAACATGCAACATTCACAGGACCACCCAGAATCCTCCAAGCATGGTCTCTGAAGAGTGTCCTAGGAAATGGCCCCAAGCCTGCATTCTGTGTCCCTATATGGCACATACGCTCCTGCCTGAGAGCTCACTTCCAGGTAAAGAGTTCAGAGGCTACAGGAGGCGCATGCACACTTGAAGGTTTCCGCTGCTGTCAGCCCCGTGGGGTGGTGGGAACATCACAAAGGGAAGGGACCCCCTGAATGCCAGGGTCAGCAAGGGCACAGGGGGAGGGGAGCCGACCGTGAAGGGCTGTGGGTGGCTTAGAGATGAGGGATTCTGGGTTGCAGGCTCTCTTGGACCCTGACTTCCCACCTCTTGATTCATTCCTATCTGTCCACTGCCCACAGCAAAATTACATGTGGGAAGTCCACCAGTTTTCAAGGATCCTCTTAAGGGAGGGCACTGTGGCAACATTAATGACACCCAACAGTGTCAAAAGCACTGCCTCGCCTTTTCTTGATTCAGGTTGAACTAGGACTTAATGACTTTTTTTAAATGTGCTGTAGCAGTGAATCCCAAGCTGGCCAGGACCTGCTGTTTAGCTGTAGGTTGAGTGGCTAACTTACTACTGCAGGGGTTCGGGAGTTCCTCGGAGACTCAGGCGAATGGGATTCCTTTTCTTGACAGCACATGTATTAGACGCTATATATTAGATTCTCCATACGCCAGACCTGATTACAGGGCTTGGGCCGGCACAGGGTCATGCACCTAACCTGGATTCGCACTTGATGTGACCAGACATAGCACAATGTCAACTCTCATCTATTATTCCTTTTTAATGACCCATTCGCAATCATTTGCCATCAAGGTGGCCATGGGGGCTGGGGTAAGGAGCTGGTCCTGCCTCCTCCCATGGTGTAAAGAGATAACAGCTGCCCTGCCTGGGGCTTCTGGCTTACCTACAACCGTCTGCACAACTTCCACTCATTTCATTTCATTCCTTTTATTCTGACTGCGCCTTTTGGCAGCCACTGTTTGGGTATCAAAGGATGTTTCAGAAGGAAACGTAACTATGGTGTGAATATAAAATTTTTGACAAGAAATGATTTCTGAAAATTATCTGAAAGCTTAAAGAATATGAATCCTGATAGACACACACCAATGTTTAGGCCACATTCTAAAGAAAACCTAAATGTTCATTTTCTTGAATTGTTTCAATAGAGAGCATCCATAGAATGGATTTTGGTATAAACTTTACCATAAAAATACAAAATGCTCAATCTATTTGTTGACTTTGTGGCATTTTTTTTAAAAAAAGGTTTACTCTCTGGTTACTTTCTCTTTCTCTCAGTATAGCCTATGCTGTTTCCATTAATTTGTTTTTCTCAGCAAAGAACATGGATTATTTTAACTGTACAGAACATATTTAAAACAATAAAACTCGAAAAAAATCAAAATGAATTCTGAAACCAAATCCAAGTAAATATACTAATCCAACTGTTCCTGCTTTGGGCCTTCCTTTGTGGGAACAATGCAGTGTTCACCCAAGTACAACACAGGCCAACTCACTTCTCTTCGGACAAAGGAGCCTTGGTTGTATTTTACCAAACTCCCACTGGGGGGAGTGTTTTAGCAGGGTAGCCCATGCCCTTCAAGTTCCAAGCAACTCCAAGTGATTTTTTTTTTTTTTTTTTTTTTTTTGAGACAGAGTCTCACTCTGTTGCCTGGTAGAGTGCCGTGGCATCAGCTTAGTTCACAGCAACCTCAAACTCCTGGGCTCAAGAGATCCCCCTGCCTCAGCCTCCCAAGTAGCTGGGACTACAGGTGTGTGCCACTATGCCAGGCTAATTTTTTTTTTTTATGTTTTTAGTTGCCCAACCAAATTTCTTTCTATTTTTTAGTAGAGACGGGATCTCACTCTTGCTCAGGCTGGTCTTGAATTCCTGAGCTCAAGCAATCCTCCTGCCTCGGCCTCCCAGAGTGCTAGGATTACAGGCACGAGCCACCATGCCCGGCTAACTCCAACTGATTTTTTAAAATTACTTATTTATTATTTTTTAGAGATGAGGTCTTGCTGTGTTACCCAGGCTGGAGTGCAGTGGTACCATCATAGCACCACTGCACTCCTTGAGTTGCAGCCTTGAATGCCTGGGCTCAAGCTATCCTCCCGTCTCAACTTCCCGAGCTGCAGGAACTACAGGCATGCACCACCACAGCAGGCTAATTTTTATTATTTTTTATAGAGATGGGGTCTTGCTATGTTGCCCAGGCTGGTCTTGAACTCATGGCTGCAAGCAATCTTCCTACCTGGGCCTCCCAAAGTACTGGGATTACAGGTGTGAGCCACTGTGCCCTGCCCCAACTGAGTTTTATTAGTGACTCTTGTGAACAACAGCCTTCACCTCTTCACATATCGTGAATACGTAACTTATAAGGCCAGGTCCTATTTAGATACCTACCCTCCTCAACACCCAGAATCCTAAATGCAGGTAGCTGAGCTGATGACTTTTTATATGAAATGCTACCTTAAAAACATGCATTTCTCCTCTGTCCATCAGTTCCTCATTTGTGCCATTAAACATCTAAGAAAACTGCTAGAGGAAGCAGAAGGAATCCTAGTAGACTATAAACTTGAAGCTCCCCCTACAGGACGCTGGAGACTACCCTATTCAGCACAACAATTAAAGCTTATTGCTTCCTAAACTGAAATGTTCCTCCACAGATGGGGCAGGCAACCAATCTAAATAGTTACCTGATTGGGCAGCCACCTCGGTGGCAAGGACAAAGGGCGTCCCCCAAGGGCAAAGTGGGCCAGGACACCTCTCTGCCCAGGAGAGAAGAGTTTCAGTTTAAAGCTGAATATTCAATATGGTCCCATTTAAGAGAGACCCACCCACCACTGTGGCATTTGTAGCATTCTTTTGAGGGAAAATCTGGGGACATTTTATTGAACGACCTTATATGACTGAAAAGTCAGACCTACATTATAAAACATGTCAAGGAATTTTAACAAAATGTGATCTAGGCTAGGCATATAAGCCTAGAAAACTCCTCAAGAACTTCCTTGGTCATTTCCTGCCTTTTGAAAAAAAATAGTCTTCCTCCAAAGCCTCACTTCTAGCTTCATGGGAGGGAGCCCATATGAAGCCTTCACCCCACCCCCATCAGCTTTACCTGGTTTTAAAATTCCTCCTCGAAATCACCAAACTCTACTTCCCTAACCCCCTTTCTCTCCCTCTGAAATCTCAGGCCTTTTTCTCACCATGGATTGTGGCCACAATTAAACCAAACATTTTCTCTTTGCTGGTTTCGCATTACAACTTTCAGTGACTTTTCTTTTTCTAGAGGCTTTGTCCCTTCAAGAAAACCTGTACAATTTCTGGGGCAGGGTGGAGGTGGGGACGGGCTTTGATGGGATTTGGAAAAACAAAAACTTTTAACTGTGAACTCATAAATACACCCATAGCGTAAAACCTGGTGCTGAGCTGAAGCTGAGACCGTGACTCCGACTTAGCTTTGTGTCTGCAGCTTCAAGGCTGCCCTCAGGTCAGCAGGAGTCCCAGTGAGCTCCCCTGTGGTCAAGTGGCTGAAAGCAACATGCACACCCAGTGTGAGCTCCTACACTTTAAAGAATTGTTTGCAAACACGGGAACCCAAGGGCTCCCTTCAACTCCCTCCATTACCAACTGCTTTCCCGCCTTGGGAACTGCTTTGGGAAGAATCACACGGCCGCTTTCTAAACCAGGCAGAGAGAACACGTTCCAGACTAACAGGTAAGATGGTGGCCGGCAGTTAAATTAAACATTAGTAGGATGGTCTGCAGCAAATGTGTGCTCTGCCGGCATCGCTGTGGCTTTCCGTGGGTTGAAAAGCAGATCATCCTTGGCTCATGGAGATCTAAGTTACGGCAAGATTCTGTGGGCATCCACGCTTTTCTTTACTCAAGATCCTGGTGAATTCTGCGGAGATGGGAGCTGGGGAAGGAGTGAGCAAACTAGCCTACACTTTTATACCCTCAGAGGGTCTGATCCAGACCGGAGGGCCAGGCAGGCAAGCGCACTCATGATTAGCTTCCCCGGGGCTCGGCGGGAGGCTGGGGAAGGGCGGAGCGTGGCTTCCCCAGTGGTGACGGATGGCCTTCCTGGAGGTGCTCTGTTCAGACGTGCCTGGCTCCCTCCGTAACTGAGACACGAACAAGAGGGCTGGGGGCTAGGGCCAATGCCCCACCTCTGTCCACACCGACTCCCGGGGCAGAGGGCAGGGTGTCTCCCCAAACACACGCCACCCCCCCACTAAGGACACAATTACACCCCAGGAGAACACAGGAGAATCTCCCTGGCTTCAAGCAACGGGGAGCTTTCTAGGCCTGAAGGGCTGAATCCAGCACTGTCCCTACCCAGCGCCAACTGGGGCAGTGTCTGAGCATCTGTAGCAGGCTGTCTTTTGTTTTGTTGTTCTGGGGGGTGGAAGGTGGAGAACCTGGGCAGTCAGAGAGGGTGGAGCGTACTGAATAGAGGACACGAGTAAATACAGAAGCTGTAAGGGAAGGAAAGGCGGCGAAAGACCTGTTGGGCAGCCGTTAATCGCTCTGGGAGGGCTGGAGGGGGAAGCACACGTCAGCACAGAGAACGATACCCGGATTCAGGGCAAGCAGAGATATATTAAAGAACGGACATGCAGAGTGCTTTTTCAAACAGGACACAGTTTTGTACCAGGAAGAGAGTTATTGAAAAGAAAAACACTGTGTTCCTTCCTACCCAGGGCTCACACCCCTAGTTCCTGCAACTGCCCTGGCATCCCGGGGGGCCCATCCCTGCTCCTGAGCAGGCTGCAGAGGCTGGGGTTCCCCAAACCTGTGAGCTTTCACATCCCTTTTGGACGTGTTCACACCAAGTGCTAAAAATTGTAGCTCTCCCCTTATATCCCGCCTCCCAGCAGCAGGAACAAAGGCATCTTCTGCTGGGAGGGAGACATCTTCCCTGGCAGACCTGAAAAGTCACCTAGGGGCACAGCCATTGTTTCCCGAACTCCCTGGGCTTCTGGCTCAAGAGCCAGTCCTGCCGTTCATCCCACTGATCCGACCCAGGACTTATGCTCCCGATCCTCGTCAGGGCCCACCTTTCTGGGCTGCCAGCTCTGGGGCCTACTGAGCAGCCCCACCACGGCTCAGACACCGGGGTTTGCTGCAACTCTTAACTGACCTCCTGCCTCTCCCTCTCTCTCAGTTCTCCATCACCTGGCGGCACTACCTGTGCTATCATGGGATCCAACATCACTCTCTTTTGACTGGGGGATAAGCCCGTTTCTTCTCAGGGAACAGGTGGTAACTCCGTGTTTGCGCAACTGGTGGCGTTCACAGTTAGATTTGGTAGAAAAGAAGGCATCGCATTTTTGACAAGGGAAGGGTTTCTGACCTGAAGCAGGAAAAAAAATATATATTTATCTGGCTTTCTATTGCAATGAAAAAGAAAAGTCGCTTTTGATTCACTCTCCTGGGAATATTGGCATTTGTTTCCCCCCCTCCTCCACCCTTTCCTTTCAAGAAAATAAACAAAACACATTTTTAAAAAGATTGAGAACACCAATAACTAAAATGGTCACTCTCCGTTCTCCTGAGTGGCAACGGAGTGAGGTTTTGACTTAAGAATACTGCAAGAAAGATAACAATGAAACCAAGATTTGTATGTTTACAGTAAAACAATGGTATTACAATTAAAAGTATCACACAATAATAAAAGATAAAAGCAAATGCAGGGATTTTAGCAGCGAGAAGACACCTATGTTCTACCACAAAGAGAAAGACGCCCTTCGGTGGTCTCTAGTGTGGTGAGTACACTGTAATTACAGATGCTGGGAGATCACATGGGACGAGCAAGCTGCCCAGGCCCTCCTGAATATCTTGGGGGGCCACACAGGCCCTGCCCAGGGGGCCAGCTCCCTCCTGACCTAGGCGGGGTGTGGCCCTCCCACACTGAGTTTCCCAGGACAACTCCTGTCTTACTTGCCGAGATGTCCTGAAGTGACCTCTGCTCAAGGTCACTGTGGTCCTAGCTGGCAAGAGACAGGAGGTCTTCTCGTTACATTAAAGGCTCTTTGTTCCCCTCGCTTGGTAGTAAATGAGTGACCAGCACAGAACGAAGTCTGCATGAGATCATATGCTCCACTCGACAGATGTGCGTGCAAGAGAACACGCTGGCAGGCCCCGCACCGCCCCCACCCCACAGACCGGCGGACCCCTGCGAGAGGTGCAGCCCTCCCTCCCCTCAGTTTTCTGCTTTGGTCTGCCTATCCTCTTTTATTTGGATGCCTTTTGTACTGTAAACACTGGGTTTCAAAATGCAATCAAAGCTCCGCTGCAACTTGTCCTGGATTCCTATGGATGGATGTGAGGGAAAGAGAAAGGGCAAGAGGAAAAGGAGGGGGAGTGGCTAAGAAGGGAGGAGGGCAGGGAGGGGAGGAGGAGTGCCGGAGGAGTAGAGGAATGGGGACGGGATGAGGGGCTCCAGGAGAGAGAAGACAGTGGCACGTCATTTGCTGTATCATCAGGTTCTTCCTCTCACTCCCTCTCCGCAATCACTAGATTCTGGGGTCCCAGTTTCCAATATTACAGGGCAAAAGGTTTTATGTACTGACAAACAGGACTTCAGAGCCGGGGTCTGGTACTGGTGTCTTGTAACCTTGAGACTGCCACAATCAAACACGTGAGTCAACAACTGGCAGGAAGAGTCAACCAGCACAGCTCCCTGGAAACACAAATCACGGGGCCTGCAGACTCCGCTCCAACTGACATCCGCGGAAGCCTGAACCACTGCAAGCGCCCACGGCCATACACCACTGCGCCTGTACGGCAGGGGCCTGGCACCCAGGGTGGCCAGAAGGGACGTTGTCTCAGAAGGAAGGACTAGGCTCGACTGGCACTGCCACGCTGCACAATTCCAAGAGGCACTGTTCATACAGCGTGCGAAGGTGTGGACCCAGCACCTCTGACGTGACAGCTCGGCCACGCTTGTGCAGCAGGAGTAGTCAAAGAGCGCTGAGCTGAAAGAGGCTTTAAGATGATGCTTCCAAATCCCCTGGGGGGCTTTTTAAGAATACAGATGCCTGCAACAATTAAAGGGCGAATCAGAAACCCAGATACCTGGTCTGCGTACTGTTGAGGAGCTCCTCAAGGGTCCCTGCACATAATGTGGAAAACCCACCGAATGCTTTAAAACTGCGGTCACCAAGCCCTGGGCAGCAGACCGGTACTGGTCATGGCCTGTTAGGAATCCGGCCACACAGCAGGAGGTGATCGGCAAGCGAAGCTTTATCTGTATTTACAGCTGCTCCCCGTCACCTCCTCCCAGGTCCATGAAAAATTGTCTTCCATGAAATTGGTCTCTGGTGCCAAAAAGGTTGGGGACTACAGCTTTGAAGTGTCCCCTCATGTAGTTCTGCAGGTGTTTTCTGCTAAATTTGTAAAAAACCATTCACGTTAAAAAAAAAAAATACATATCATACTTTTCATTGACTAGTCTGTAAAGTATTTCAATGTTCATGGCGCATCTTTCAAATTACTTCTTGTTTTTCATTAAAAATGGAACGTGGTATTTAATAATTTCAAGTAAGAATAAAACACTTTTCCTTTAACTTTTATCGTTAAAAGTGTTTTATTGTTAAAAGGCAACATTGCAGCTTCTCTGAGTCTGACCAGGTGGAGCGGAAGGAAACCAGGCCCAGAGGAAAACAAGGCAGACACTGCTATGCCAGGATTCTTGATTTCAAAAAAAGCGGCTGGCTTCTCGCTGCCACCTATTATTACATGATTACTCTGTAACTGTCACACCAGTGAATGTGTCACCTACACAACTGGTTAGGACAGTCAGGCTGACATCCTGTGATGAAGATTCCTATGAATGCTAAATGCAGGAGAAAATTTAATGATGCAAAATGCTAAATCCAATTATGAAGCTTCCCAAAGTGTACCCACAATGAGTGACCTGTGTACCCAAGGCCTATGACATCGCCTACATTCATGCCTGAATGTAAGGCATCTCATATATGACTGTCGCACCTCTGCCAAACTGGAGTTTCACAAGCCTACAAACCGACACCCAATAGTTCCTTTCTCTAGTTGAATGTAAGCATTCCTTATAGGACTCTCGCATTTATTCCAAACTTCACTTCACCAGAATAAAACCCGACCACGGATACCTGCTTTCTCTATGTAAATGTGAGCGTTCCTAGACATGACTTTCGCCCTTCCTCCAAACTAGGGTTTACCCAGCCTACAAACCACCCTCCACTAGTTGCTTGCTTTACATGAATGTAACGTGCCCAGAGAATACTCTTGCACTTCCTCCAAAGGACAGTTTAGGAAGCCACAATGTGAGTGTCAGCACTATCAGCCAGCTAGCTTTCATTCTCAGAGGACAGACAAGAAAGGAAAACAGGCAACTTACACTACACGGTATTATCCAACAGAGGTAAGAGCAAGGGAAGAGTGAACAGCAAGAATAAGTGTGCCGAGATCGTGACCTTGGCCACCGAGACCAAGAACACAGAACTGAAAATGTCACTCTTCACTTTTCAAAGAAAATCAGGGTTAGAAAGCTGGGTTATAACAAGGATGGAAAACCTGGGAGTTACTTCTGTTTTTTCTTAAAAAGAAGATACAACTTGAGCCTCACCCCACCCCCCGCCCCCGGCTTCCTCTCCTTCCTCTGCCACCCTCCTGTGAAGGCGCCTGTCTTTGGGTATTTTCTCTCTGTGTTTGGCAGAGGTGTACATGGGGCTGGGTTAAAATGGCCAAAGCTGCCACTTAACAAAGTTAAAAATAGCCAAATACAACTGGTGTGGGAGGGGCTTTCCACACTCAGGTTTGGACTCCTGGATTTCAACTCCGACGCTCGCCGCCCATCAGCACTGGGAGGCTGGGAGCAGCACTGTCAACGAGAAGAGCTCAAGGTGTCCACCCCTGAGCAAGTGAGTGAGCAGGGGAGCCCCGAATGGACGTTCCAGGGTCCCAACTCCGTCACTGCGGGACGAGGAACCAGAGCAAAGAGGGGGAGGAAGAAAATTGGGACAGAGGCTGGAACGGACTGGCTGTGTTTTCTGGCACTCCCTCCTCCACCTGTGGCCTAAAAACACATAAGATGCTCCCAGAAGGTAAAGGCAGAACAGTGCACTTTTGTCTCGTGAGGGGGTGGCACGTTCAGGGAGGGAAAGGTAAGGAACCAGGAACTGTCCCCATCAGCAGGAAGCTGCGGGCTGGGAGAAAGCTGGAGGGCAGTGGAAGGCGGAAAGGCAGGTGTGTGTGGGACCGTGGCCAGGGGTGTGAACAGTTGAGGGCCATGCCAGCTTCCTCCTCAGACACAGTTCCTGGAGCCTGAGCCCGGAGCGGGAAAGGGCTGAGGCCATGCACTCCCTGCCTGCGGCCAGCAGGTGGCCCCTCGCGGGACGCTTAACATCAGCTCTACCTCTTGCTGGCCCTTTGCACAGTGGCTGGACTGCGGATCACGTGTGTGAGACAAAGTAGGGTAATTCCGTGAATTTGCTGAGAGGGTGGGAGGAGGCCGACCTCAAGGTATAGACAGTGTGCTTAAATCGCAGTCTAAAACCGGACGCTGCTCAACACTCCTGGCTGGAACTCAGCCAGATGTTAACACCACACTGAAAAACAAAAAACATCTTCCATGTATAACACCTTTGTTTGCAGGGCGGTTGCAGAGTCAGGGTTGAATTTCCGTACTCTTAACTCACGCCTAGGGAGCCAGGGGTCCGCAAAGCCCTGAGCGACAGCAGAGCTGCCCACCAGGAGGAGGTCAGCTCTGTGGCGAGAGGGGCCGCTCAGATGGTTTCCTCGGCTCTTTCTAGTCCTAACGCTCGATGGATGCACAATGTTCTCACTCACTGGCACAGAACACTCAATATAACGTGATTTAATAGAGATGATGCTGAGATTGTCCCTAGAAACCAAACAGTGAAGCACAGCAGAGGAAATTAACAGAGCCCAGTGGGCACCGGCCTTTAAACAGCGTCTGTGCAGGTAGCTAACAATTCCGCAGTCAGCAGGTCTTGAGGTAGTTAACAGCATTCTGATCCACGGCAACATTCCTCCTCTATCTCAAACCACTTCCCATACTTCTGCACTCGGACCTGTGAGGACACAGGGAGGCACAGAAGGTGCACCCTGTCCACCTGCACATGGAGGACCAGGTGGCCACATGTGCCCTGACCCTGGGGCAGCTGCAGGGAGCTCCACCCTGGCTTGCACTGCAGCTCTCCTCCTCATTCCCAATGACTGCGGCCAGGTTATCCACCTCCCCACCTAGGCCCCGATTTCCTCCTGGCCAGATGTGGACATCGCCCTCCCAGGACTGTCGTGAAGACTGGCTCTTGGTAGGTTTCTTCATCCTACCCAGACAGGGCGTTCAGGGATGGGGCAAAAACATGCACATCTATTAAGGTTATCAGGAACTCTGAAGGGAGAAGAGGCAGAGTGGACTCATATTTACATCTACCCTATGCCTTCTTACATGAACCTCCCACTTCCCGACGCTACCAAATTTTAAACCAACACTGACATTTTGGCATCAAAAGCCAAGTAATCCTGAGTGGAGCCCAGGTGGGAATGCCCATCAGGCATCTGCAAAGGCACAGGCACAACTATTGAAAGGAAATCCTGGCCACCCCAGTCCCCTCACGGAGACCATCCGTTTGCTGGGAATAGAAAGGTCCGAGAATAAATGGCCTCATCTGGGGAAGGTGTACACAGTAGCCACTAGGCACAGGCCTCTCGTCTGGGAGGTGCAGGGAGAGGCGCTGCGGGAGGACGGGCAAGAGCCAAGCCGGCCATCAGATCCAGACCATCTGCTCTCTGAAAAGCGGTAACAGAAACACTCACTTCATAGACTCTTGGCAGGCGACAAACAGGTGTCTCCCAAAATGAGTAGCCGAAGAGACTGCTAAGTGGGCCACCTTCTCTTGAAGATGCCTTTGCCTTCCTGAACTGCTGTTGTCATTAGAAGGCTTGCTTTACTTTGTCAGGCTTAAATTATTTCAATGGGAAGAAAATGACAGCCTGAGAAGGCAGTATGTACTTTGCCAATCTATTAACAGAAATCCTGGTTCCCGTGAAGTGAGTTGTCCCTGGACAGGCGCTCCTCATTTGCTACCAATCGACTCCTGGATTCGAGTCTCCACCACACCAGAGAGAAATGCCACATCTATGTGGCAATCTCTCGCCGCCGGTGTGGCCTTAGAGAGACCCCAACCCTCCCAGCCATGACTCCCAGCTTCCCTTCCCTCCCCTGGCTCCACTCTGCGCCCCACCTGCTACTGCACCTTGCATAGCAGAAGCAGCTTTCTATGAGCTTCTCCAAAGCTCCACAGCATCATCAACCCTAAACAACGTGTTTCCACTTGGGCACAGTGAATTCCCACTAGCTTCCCCTCACCGTACTGCTGCTGCTGTAAAATGTCCGATTCTCTGGGGTTGCCACAGTTAGCAAGTAAAAATCCAAGATGTGCAGTTAAATTTGAATGTCAGATAAACACCAAAAAATTTTTAGTGTAATGACTTTCCATGCAATATTTGAGATAATAGTAAAAAAATATTTGATGTTTCTCTGACATTAAAATTTAACTGTATTTTATCTGGCAATCCTACACCATACATGCAGTGCCATTTGGTTTTAGGTCCCATCTATTTTTTAATATTTGGGTTATAAACTCCAAAAGGGTAAAAAAATCTTAATTTACCCTTATTCGATGATATAAATCCTATGAGAATATTCAAAAAATTATAATTAAGATGGGAGTTGTTATAGCCATTTGAATATCAGAAGTACCAAGTATAAAATTTTTTTAAGTATTTTCCTATCCTAATCTTCTCTTTAAAAATCAACTTCTAGAAACCAGTGTTTAAACAATATTTTTTAAAAAATTTAAAAATTTTTAGATTTTTATTTTTATCAGAGACAAGGTCTCACTCTGTCACCTAGGCTGGAGTATAGTGACACAATCACAGGTCACTGCAGCCTTGACCTCCTAGGCTCAAACGATCCTCCAACCTCAGCCTCCTGAGAAGCTGGGATGACAGGTGTCCACCACCATGCCTGGCTAATTTTTAAAAACATTTTTTTATAGAGACAGGGTCTTACCCAGGCTAGTCTCAAACTCCTGGGCCCAAGCGATCCTCGCCAGTCAGCCTCCTGAAGTGCTGGGATTACACATGTGAGCCCCCCAACTCAGCCTGAACAATACTTTTGGGATACCTTTTTGGCAATTTATGTCTGTTACTTAGAATATTATTTACACTTGGGTGTTTCTCCAGAACAGCTGACAATTTTAGTACAAATAAAATTGAAAAAATAATTCTACCACCACCCATCACTGATTTTCACAATAAACAGGGGAAGGAAGATGCGACCACCTTAGTGAACTAAAAGAAAATGACCAACCTCACAATTTGCAATATTTCTCTTTAAAAATATATGGCAGCCAAAATAATTTCAGAGTGATCAAAACTTAAATAGCTGCACTGAGGACACCAGATGGAATGTCTTGTGTCAAAGCACCGAGCTCATTATGCCCCAATACCTTCATACAAAGTCCCGACTCTGGAGCCACCTCCATGCTTAACCAGTAGAGAATCGCACTACCTTCTCCAAGAGGGACGGGTGGATGGATGTGAGTGATCCGAGGGCCTATGACCACTTTCACTGAAAACACCCCAGGCTGAACACTTCCCTTCACCAGTGGCTCTGGGAGGGCTCAGCTCATGGCACAGGCCACTGTGGGTACTAAGAGCACATGAAAAAACCTCACAGCACCACCAGGCAGCCTGTGGCTTCGGACACCGAGGAAGAAGCGAAGCTCGGAGTGAACGGAGCTGGGAGAAAGCCCCTCACTTTCCACCCCACCCCTCGCTCTCCTGCTGGCTGGAGCACAGCCTCCCCCAGGAAGTACGACTCACCGCCTGGGAGCCCAGCGGGCCCTCTTACCAGTGTGTGTGAGCATGTGCCTCTGCAGGGAGCTGGCCCAAGGGAAGACCCGGGGACAGTGGGGACAGTTGATCTTCTGCAGGCAGTTGGTGTAGGAGTTCCGCTTTGCCCTCAGCAGCTTGTCTTCTGGGGGGCTGCCCTGCTCTTCATCACTGGGCCCGTGGTGGTCTGCGGCCACCTCATCCTGAGCATCCTCCTCTGCAGTCTGCAGAAACGGACTGAACTTGTTGGTGTCCGTGGTGGCCAGCATCTTCTCAATGCTGGCAAACTCCCCGCTGGAGTCTAGGTCCACCCCACCACTGTTGGCTCGGGGTCGGCTCCTTGTCCCCCTCTTGCGGCCCCTCTTCTTTGATGAGCCACCTGGCCCCTGCTCTGTGGGTGAGGCCACCTCCGGGCTGCTGGCGGGAGGGGGTGGGTCGGTGGACTCTTTTGGGCTTGTGGCGGGGGCAGTGGTGGCTTTGGGGGCAGAGCCTCCTAAGCCATCCAAAGCCATGTTACTCCCAGTGCTCGTGGGTCCCGGGTCTGTCACCTTGGTTTTCAGCAGGGTAGGGGCCGAGGACACGGATGAGATGATCTGGGCGATGGAGGCCAGTGGGGGCAGCTCTTCCGTCATGGGGGGCTTTGGCAAGAGCAGAGGGGGCTTCGGCCGCAATGGCCGCAGCAAGGCTGGGCTGCTCAGGAGGGCTGAGTTGCCCAAGAGGGGTGGGCTGCTGACAAGAGCTGAGGAGTAGACAGGCACAGCCAGCTGAACGGAGCCCTGGAGGGGCTGAGCGTGGGGATCCAGGGTGGTGGCTGTTGTAACAGCCGCTGCAGGGCCTGCAGGGCTTTCCAGTATCCCACTGGGTCCCAAAGTCGCTGGCAGGGAAGGGCAGCCTGGTGGACAAGGAGAGGGCTGCTCACCGCTCCCTGAGTCCTGATCCGGCTTCTTGGCTTCACTGGGAGCATCTGTATCCTTATCTCCCTTCCTGAAGTTCTTGGGGATGGACAGGTCGATGGGCTCCATGGAGCAGTCATAGGGGACCAGGGTGGAAGGGCTCAGGAAGGAGGAGACGTTTTCCTGCTTCACTTGGACCAGGGCCAGGCCCTTCTGAGAAAAGTCCAGGGGCTCGTTGAAGTCCACGGCAAAGCTGCTGGGGGGCTCCGACTTGACCGGGACGTGAGGAGACAGAGGCTGGGCGGGGCCCCCGTGAAGAAAGCCATTTTGGGGCTCTGGGAAGGCTACGAGGGGCTTGCGGTCCCCAAAGGCAGTGCAGCCTCCCTCCTCGCCCCTCCCCGAGGCCTCGGCAGACGGCGCCTCCACGGGGCCCAGGCCACCATCGGCCGCCAGCACATAGCTCTCGATGTCGTGCTCGGGCACGTGCAGGTGCTGCTTAAGGATGTGGTGGATGCAGTTGCGTTTGGCCGCGAAGGCGGCGCTGCACTCCTTGCACTCGAAGGGTTTGCGGCCCTTGTGGCCGCCACCCAGGCCGCGGCCGCAGTGCGTGCGCATGTGGATGCGCAGGGCGCGGTAGTGCTTCAGGTCCTCCCCGCACAGCCGGCACACGGTGTCTGGGGCGCAGAAGGCGTCCACCAGCTCCGCCGCGCTGCTGCTCACGTACTCGATGTTTTTCTCGATCTCCTTGCGGGTGGCCTTGAGGTGCTTCTTGCGTAGATGCCGCTCGCAGTTGGCCTTGACAGTGAAGGGGTAGTGGCAGATCTTGCAGATGTAGGGCCGCTCCCCACTGTGAGTGCGCAGATGGCGGATGAGCGCGGCCTTGTCCGCGGCGATGTAGTCGCAGATGTTGCACTGGTACGGCGAGATGCCCAGGTGGGAGCGCACGTGCGCGCGCAGCACCCCGGAGAAGGCGAACACCTGGTTGCAGAAGCGGCAGGGGTAGAGCACCTTGCGCATGGCGGGCGTCTTCTTGCCACCGGGCGCTGTCATGATGGCCTTGAGCTCCCCCTCGGTGATCTCTTGCTTGATCTTGGCCTCCATGCTCAGCGGCAGCAGGGCCTCGATGATACTGTCCTGCTCCAACTGCGTCTTCATCTCAGGTTGGCCGGGCAGATCCACCCGTGGCTGCTGCAGGAAGAGCTGCGTGGCTGCGTTTGGCGGGGCCCCGGACTTGGACTGCAGCAGGTGCGCGTTGGAGGCCGCTTCCACCGAGCCTTTGAGGAGCTTCAGGGGTGGCGGCGGGAGGCTGGGGCTGATGCAGCCGGGGGAGGCCTGCTGGGCATTGATGAGAGGCGGGGGCGTGGAGGTGGCCACCACTGTCCGTGGTGTGACCAGGGGCTTTGGCTTCAGAGGGGGCATGTGCTTGAAAATCGCCTGCAGGGGGGCGGCAGGGGCCTTGGACAGAGGCGGAAGACTGATCTGAGGGGGAGCCGAGGCTGCCATCTTCAGAATCTGCTGGATGTCCGCCAGCTCGATGGCTGACTCGCCAGAGATGGGCTTGACCACGATGCTACTGTCCGGCTGGATGATGAAGCCCTTCTGGAAGGGCTGCAGGGACAGATGCTTCATGCTCTCCTTGGTCGCAGGGAGGACCGTGAGAGAACCGCCCAGGGAAGCAGCTTCGAAAGGAGACAGACTCAGCACGCTGGTGCAGCCGGGCTCCTGAGGTAGCTGACACTTGAGTGTCTGGAGCTGTATTGCTTGGTTGTCATCTGGCAGGGGCTCCGTGGCGGGGGCAGGCCTGATGTCTTTGGTGTGCTGCAGGCCCAGGAAGGCCAGGAAGACCTTCTGGTCCAGGGCGTCACCAGGCAGGCTCTTGGCCTGCAGTTTCTCCTGCCCCTGGTCCGCAGCAGTGTGGGTCTGCTTGTGCAGGGCGAGCGAGGAGAACATGGGGAACGCCTTGTCGCAGGTGTCACAGACGAAGCGGTGCTGCTCACTGATGCACCTTCGCAGGTTTGTTTCACACCAGGCCTGTGGGAACCACCGGCAAAATCAAGGGCACAAAGGTGAGGATTGAGAAAGAAATCGCTAAACAGAGATGCACAAAGTATTTGTTATACAATTGCCCCAGTTTCTCCATAATATAAAAGGAGCTGACTGCTTGCTTGCTAACCCCAGATTGAGTAAGGAAAGCCACAAAAATGTTAAGAATCATGTTTGTTTGATGAATGACGTTACTCGCCAGGGTATCTCACCAGAGGACTGAAGTACATTTAAGTAACAATACCATGAAGGTAGACTTCTTTTTAAAAATAGGTGCCTTCACTTATAACTTTGACTCAAAGGATATAAAAGCAATTCATGTAACCAAAACATTTGTACCCCTGTAATATTCTGAGATTGAAAAAAAAAGGTTTCAGAAAATAAACTCTCAAAGATAGGAATCTGGCCCACTTAGGTTAAAAGGTATTGGTAACTGATAGTGGTAGCTCATTATTTTCATAGGCAAAATATGTATTTGTCTATTTTTATTTCTTTTTGCTTGGAATGAAATGTCTTTGAAAAACCAAGTGGCTGTTACAATTGATTGTTATAGTGGGAATAATAAAAAGGACTTTGGTTAAAAAAAATGGGTGCCTTGCAAAACTAACTGATGGCGACAGAGGCTGGAGCACAGGCTACCTCTGTGATTGTGGGAGAGGGGACATTGCCTGGGAGGGGCATGAAGGAAGGTCATCAGGGGCTGCATGGGTATACGCATATGGAACAATCCATTGAGCGTGAGGCTTGCGCACTTGAAGAATTTCACTGTTGACACCTTCTATCTCAATTTTTAAAAGTGGAAAAATAATTTCAAAGTAGTTTTAGTAGATGCTTTATAACAGTGGTCCCCAAGCACCAGGGACTAGTTTCATGGAAGACAATTTTTTCATGGAAGCGAGGGGGGCAAGGGGGGGCAGGGAATGGTGAGCAATGGGGAGTGGCTGTAAATACAGATGAAGCTTCCCTCCCCAGCCCTGCCGTTCACCTCCTGCTGTGCGGCCCAGTTCCTAACAGGCCGTGGACTAGTACCAATCTGTGGCCCTGGGGTTGGGGACCACAGCTTTACAAGCAGAGAACAAATAGGGTTTCTTTCTTACTCAGGTCAACAATGACCCAAATCATTTTTAATAGAAACTATAATATTGGAAATATTTATCTGTAATGCAAATAATAAAGATTTTTAAAAATGCAAATTCAAATTATGATAGGGCTGAGATGGTTTACAATTCACAACTTTAAATGCCAAAGCCCCAAGAACAGGCAGAAGGCAATGATGAGCTAGATTCACAGGCAAGCTAATAGGAAATTCAACCTAAAATAAAAGACCACCCATCCCTCTCAACCCAACAACTCAAGGAAGACTGAAAGGGCCAAGCTGAATTGTAAGAGAAAAGGTGTAATGAAAAAGACAAATACCAACCAAGGAAAGGAAACCTCCAGCTAAGGAAGTTTAGTCCAACTAGGTACATGGACCATGGAGGCACCTGCCAGTTGGTTCCACGGGCTGATGAGAATACCTGAGAAATGCGAGGAAACTTCCTACAGGAGAAGTCAGTGAATCCTAAGTCATGGAAGCCAGCAGGAATTGAAGGGTTGTTCTGTATGAAAGGCCTTCCCATTGCATCCCTGGGAAGCTGTTTGTGGACAAGTGCATTGTGGCGCAGCAGTCCTCGATTTGTTCGGAAGGTGACGCAGCAAATGTCACATCTAAGAGAAGAGAGGGACAAGATATGAGGAGGCAGCTGAGTAGGAGTGTCCACAGTCCATGAGCCTTATTACATTTTTTGTTGCTTCATTTCAACTGAACAAAATAAAAATGATAGGATATCAAGAAGCGAGACTGCATGGTTAGCACCAAAAAACTTCCTTTTTAAAAAAAAAAAAAATTATATTCTACCAACTTCTGGATATCAAATCTTTGCAGGCAGCACAAGATGTACATATGACCCAAACATCCAATGTCTATACCACAAGAAGACAGCTGGCAACCTGAAGCCACCGTTGCAGACCTGCTTGTTCTTATCCAAATCATGCAGTGTAGACAGAGGGATCAGAAGGAGACGTTTTCTCCCTCTTTTAGCTCAATGGATTCTAATTACTATGTAAATGTTTAAAAGTCAAAGAAGAATACATTTATGTAGCATCTAGAGCACTCACATGAGCATCCCTGGCATCTGATAGGGATAAAATGATTATTTTAAATTCTCCAACTGAATTAGAAGTGACAGTGATTGCGTGTTAAATTGTCATATTATTATCATCACCATCTGAAAGATAACCATAGCTCTCATCTACTGAGCCCATGCTAAGTGCAAGGCACCCTGCCAGGGTAGCAAATATGACAACTCTGGCAGGCAGGTACATGTCACGACCCTCATCTTACAGATGAAAACGCTGGGAATCAAAAGTGTTAAGCAACGTGACTGAGATAACATAGCCAGTAAGAAGTAAAGACAAAATGTGAGCCCAGCTTCCTGCTGTCTCCCCTTCCTTGAAAGACTTCACTTTAGAGATGATCTTCGCTATCCTAAATGTTCTGGGCCACACAGATGCATAGCAAACACCACTTTATGATACTGTCTCTGTTATTCATACCAGTACCAGTGTTGACTTTTAGGTCTTCACTGAGAACTATATTAAAAATGATACAATAATTATGATATTATCAACATCCCCTAGACCTGCAATGAATACAGTGGCAACTAAAGCCACACGTGGCTGTTTCAGTTTAAATTAATTAAAATTCCTCCATCACATCAGCCTCGTTATAGGGGCTCCACTGTGTTGGGCAGCACAGATGTAGCTCGTTTCCACGGCTGCACACGGCTCTGTCAGACAGCGCTGGGCGCCAAGCATCACTCCGTGTATCGACACACAGATGTATTTGGTCCTCATAAAACCTCTAAGGTAAGCTCCCTTATCCCTATTTTACAGAGAGGTAAAGCAACTCGCTCACATTGGCACTGCATATACCTCAATGGAAACTTTTTTTGCTTTGAAATTCTCTGAAAATAAACAGATAACAAAATCACCCACAAAGCAGCTGAACTCACTTTCCCCAAGTGCTGAAAGAAAGAAGCGCCAGGTATGTGCAGCCGTGCTCACCCTATTACGCCGTGGCGGGTGCGGCAGACTCAATCCCACCACCCAGCCACCTCTCCCGGCTCCTCTCCCCACGGAGATTCCTGCCATCAGCCAACCGCATTTAGAACGCGGGGTTCCCACGAGCCACGCATAACACAATGCTTCTTTTGAGGGAATTCTGCTGAGCTCACCAGTGTGGTCAAGGCACCGGGGAAAGGATGGATCCAGATAACCCAGAACACTTTTAGGGACTGGAAATCCTCAAGCTGGGAGCCCAGATGCCTAAGTTCCCAGAGGTCTGAGTCACAGGCTGTGAGACAGATTCAGCAGGGAAGCAGAACACGCAGGTTGTTTTCCTGGCTAGAACATGCTCAAGGCTCCAAGCTGCGGGGAGGGTGACCCTCGGAGGCTACCCTGGAGATGGAGCTCCCTCTCTTCCACCACCCCGACGTCAGGCCCCCCAGCTCAAGCTCAGCTGCACACTCCGCATGGTCACCAAACCATCATCTTGCCACCCGTCAGCTGAATGCTCTATATGGACTGAAAGATGACAGAAATGTCTGAATCAGATATGTAATGAGTATTTATAAATGAAATATGGGGTACCTTCGATTTGTTTTGAAATTATCTGGGTTGGGGAAGAGACGGGACAAACTTCACTATGAGCTAATAATTCCTGAAACTGAATGAGGGTATATGGGGGTTCCTATTGTTCTCTCTACTTTTGTGTATGTTTGAAACATTCCTTAATATGTCTAGACGAGAGAAATATCACATAACAAATGGCTAACGGAGTGGGCTGACTTTTTTGCCTCTTTTCCCAAGCTTTAACGATGTCCAGACCACTATCTGTAGCAGGTGTATGTGGGGGGTCAATTCATAAAAACTCCAGAAGACAAATCCCTACACGGAATGCCCTCGTGGCACACGCAGCACGAAGAGGCCCACTGCCTCAGCAAGACCGTGTTTCTTCCAGCACACCCACCACACGAGGGGCTGGGGCTCAGGAAGCCTCCACAAATGTGGGATTTATACTTGGGGCAGGCTGGGCGCTTATGCCTATGGCACCTTCTGGCTTGGCACTTTATGAACCCCAGAGAGTCCAGGGAGCTGTGGGGCCTGGAAGTTGGCCTGTGCCTTCCCTGAGAGGTGAGAACAGGGAGGAGAGGGAAGAAAGACTCAAGCCAAGCCAAGTATAAAGGCAGCGAGACCTGTCACCCCGAGGATCCTGCAGGTGTTTCCCCCTGAAGTCTACAATAATTCACTCTTCTTGTAATAATTAGCACTTACTACCTATATTTTGTGTAGAGTATTTGCAGAGTGCTTTAAATTAATTTTTATTAGTGCTGTGCACTGTCCTGGATGCTGGGGCATTGCGACACACACCTATACTCATTTCATCTGAATGATCCAGTGAGATAAAAAATGTCAGTGAGAACAAGTGAGTCTGTGGTCACTCGGCCACACCTGCAGTCCTGCATGTATCCCCAGCACGCCTCTCCTGAGTACAGCGGAACTCCAGCTGGCAGAGAAGGCTTGCTAATCAGACCAGTCAAAAGAAGAGCTCACAAAATAAATCATACACACCTTAAATATTGTATTTAACCAAACACATACACACATGATTTGTTTAAATTAACATGCCATTATGCATTTAATGTAAACATAAATGACTATCACAAAATAATGATCCTTACTATTATGGACTCTATTTACAAATTCACCTATTTGCTAAAATTTACTTGTAAATCCAAAATCAATACTTGTGGTGCTTTTGCGGTCATCACAGACATGTGCAGAGTCATGATAATTTGGGTTGCCTGATGCACACGTTTCTAGCTGAGGTAGGAAGACACTACTCTGCCTTCATTTCAGCTCATGCTGTACATAAATGTCCTTTTGCTATCTATTCTGTGCCATGGTTTTCACATTTTTGTGCCTTTTTTGCTGGTGATTTCAATGTTTAAAATGTCCCCAGGAGTAGTGGAAGTGCTGTCTGATGTCCCTAAGCAAACGAGGCCACGGGATGTGCCTTGTGAAGAAAAGCATGTGTGTTACATGAGCTTCATCCAGGCACGAGTGATGGTGCTATCGGCCACTGAGTTCAATGTTAGTGAATCAACAATATATATTAAATAAGGTACCTTTAAACAGAAACACACAAAAAACAAGGTTATATATTGATCAGCTGATGAAAATGTGACGAGGCTCTCAGGAACCTAACCCTAGGAGCAGTGGTTCAGTGTTCACCGCTACTTCACAGAATCCACCCAGCACACCACAGAACCCACCGTGCAGACATTCGCCAGACTTCTAGGGGGGGCCGAGGACTCGTGTTCGAGTCTTGTTCCACTGACTAAAGTTCCATGTCATCGTTACTGCATGAATCATATTCACAACGCAATATCTTTGATTTCCAGTTTTACATTCTTTAAAGTGGAGCAAGAACTCAGATTTTTACAAACCAAGCTAAAGCACAACCCTAGATTTTTACGATCATTTCTCTCAACTGTGCACAGGTAGCTCACCTATCCTAAATTTGACAGCAGTTAAAAAAACTTTCTTTGCAATGTGCACTGCAAACAAGCCTTTCCAACTTAAGTTTCTACAGAGACTCTTCTTTTCTTAAACAATATTTCACTGGCTTACATAAAATTTAATTAAATTATAGTAAATGATTACAAGTGTTACTGACACAAACAGGCTGGGAAGAAATAATACTGACTCTCGGTAGCATGCAAGTCAACTACAAAAGGGGGGCAGGTGGGCCTGAGAAGTGACCTGCAAACATCCTGAGCTGTGAACCATATCTTACCAGTAAAATAATTTTTGAGTGTGTGGCCTGTATCTGTTTGCTGTTTAACTGAGAAATGTGTATGTGTGTATATATCTGCATATGCATTTATACAAATAACATATATTAGCATGTATATACATAATGTGCCAGGTATATTATAAAATATAAAAGTAGAAATTTTTTAAAAGATGAGATTTAAAAAAGTTCTATTTTTCCTCCCCATGCCCCGGAGATCCTCCTGAACACTCTCCATTTTTGAGACTGCTGTATTCGTGCATAGCTGAATGGCTATGAATACTTAGTGTGACATCAACAAGTAGGTTTTGCAGAGGGAATGGAGAATGCCTCTTATTATGGCAATTAGATTTAGAAGGTGCTGTGCCTCTATGGCAGCAATGAATTTTTAACAACATGGAGTTTTCATCACTTATCTCTGTGTCTATCTCTTCCTCTATTCTCTCACTCACTCTCTAATCCCTCCTGTTTCTGGACAGAGATTCACACATAGCAGGTGCTCAATCAGCATATGGCAAAACTACCCCGTACCAGTCACAGCTCTGTGTCCCTGTGGTAGGCAGCTGTGGAGCAGTGAGGGGCAGGCAGATGGGCTCAGGGACCACAGTCACTAGGGTGGGAGTGGAGAGTTCAGATTGTGTGACTTTGTCTGCATTTTAGTTGCTGGCTATGTAAAATTTCCCAAACGTGCTTGAGATAAGATCCCCTGATGACCCTGTTAAAAAGGCAGATTCCTGGATCCCACCCCAGACCTGTTGAAATCAGAGTAACTGGAAGATGGGTGTAAGAATCTGTACATGAATAGGCACACCAGCTGACTCTTAGACAAGTTTGGGAAACAAATTATAGTGAGAATTAAGTGCAAGAATCTAGAATCTAGAAACATCTTAAGCTACAAGCCTATTAGAGCTCCCAGAGAATAGAAACTGCCAAAACTCATCTTTGTAATCTTTCCCCTTTCTTCTCCAAGCCTCAGTTTCCCTTCTCATCTGTAACAGGGAGATCTCTGCAGTCACAGCGAGTAACAGATAACAAAGTGCTTTGAAGACTGCTAGGTGCAATTCCAAATTTAACCATTATTTTATCTTGCTAGGAGAAAAAAGAAATGAGGAAAAGCCCATTTCCTGGAACGTTTTAGCAAATATGAAAATGCAAGAAAAACTGAGTTTTAATTTCAAATGGATGTGTTCTTTCTTTTCTCAAGAACTTCACAATCGACCTCACTCTTCTGTGTAATCTTGAGACTCATGGGGAGAAATTATTGTTCTTTCTGGCCAGCCCTCTGTCCTGTCCCACCTGCTTTTTCTCAGAGAAAAGGGCTCGCTCCCCCGGCCCACACACGTGCTCGGCTTCCTCACAGATGCTAAGCACGATCTGGAGGCACACGCCGCACCTTCTTTCTCGTGGGATTTCAACCAAGGCGCTCTTATTTCACTTCTGAAAAGATACAGAATGTCATCTCACAACCAAGTGGCTCCAAAGTGGCAGGGAAAACAAAAATCCTTCTTTGAAACCAGAAGCACACCACGGGGTTGGTTGAAAGGAAGAAAGAAACACCCACAGAAAAAGACCTGCCTCCCTGCCTCACTCAGCACCTGGTGATAGATCTTAAATAAAACCAGCAGAAAACCATCGCCCAGAAACATTTGGATCATCCTTTATCAGGCAGAGACACTCAGGTTCAACCAGCCTTCCCAAGGCCCCTGGGAGAACACTTTGCAACCTTGTTTCTAAGCAGCTCTTCAAGGACAATGGAGGTCATTGTAAATCTGTGGACCAAGTTGCTGGATGCAGAGTCAGCGGCAGGCACCAGGGTATTTGCAGACCTCACTTGGGCTTCATTAAGTCTGCCTTCATTAAGACCCCTGCATTGGCCAGTGGTCTCCACAACTTCCTCCTCACCCCTGTTGTGGTGTGTAATTCAACCCTGCTGAGAACTTATAAAGAGCATGATTACAAAATACTTAGATGGGGTAGAACTACACTCAGAGTCACAGGAGAGGGGAGAGCTGTAGGACAAACTTCATTTGCAAGAGACCTTGACAACGTGCCAGAGGGAAATTGCACAAATCTGACTGGCTGCCTTTTGATTTTCCGGCAATAGACACTGCCCTGTGCTGCACACTGAGGGCAACTTTTCCAAACGGAAACTAGCTTCACTGTCAGTAAGGTCAATGTATTTTGTGGAAAGGGTATCTATCTGTAGGATTTAAAGAAACCCCATAGACCTTTCTAAAAACAAAACTTTCTTTTTCTTTTAAAAATCACATATGGAAATAGGTTACTCTCAGGAAAGGAAAAGAAAATTCCTCAGTGGACAAGCCTCCAAATGACAGTTTACGGTGAGATTACACATGGACCGCAAGACGGACATTCAGCCCAACCGCAGCTTACAGAAGCTGCTCAGAATACGTGAGCTCCAAACCACTGCTCACAGAAATAAGTGTCTCTGTATCCCAAGGCAGTGCACAAGATCCGATTTCACCCAGAAAACACCTGAATTCTAGCACGTAAGCCAACGTTTCTGAAGGAGGACGAGCAATTTTAATTTAGAATGCTGGCGTGGCTCTGACCATTCCCCACCCCCAGGTATGCCACCCCAGCCCCGGAACTGCAGGGTCCTGCTCGGCTGTGGCAGTTTGTTTCGGGGAGCAGGGGCTGCAGCAGTTATGAGGAGTGGGTGGCAGGGGAGGGCTGTGGTGCTGGGCGTGCGGAGGGGAAGCAGCTGCCTGCAGCTTATCTCCCTCCCTGCTTCCCGCAGCACCGCTTGTCACCGAGGGTCCTGGGGGTGTGAAGCACAGAGACGGGGAGCCTGGGGACCCAGGGGAAGGAAACGCCTCCCAGCAGCATGAGGTGAGCCAAGTTTCCATGTGGCTGCCATCACTGGGGCTTGGGGGCCCATGACCAGAGAGAGCCTTTGACATGTGCTTAGAGAAGTACCTTTCAGTTGTCAGTGGTGTAGGCAGGTGCTGTCACAGCAAGAATTAGTTCTAAACTCTCATATCCACAGCCCTTCCTGTCTCTTCTTCAAAAATCAAACAGACAAGCAAAACCCCACAGCACACTGCCTCTGGCTTTTGCCAGGCAGGAAAGAGCACAATGCTACTGTGGTCAGAGAAGTCTGACTCCCACAAGGGCCGAACTCCACTCTGTCCTGGAGTCACAGAGACCCAACCCTGCCAGCCACTGCTTGACCACATGCCTTGAGTCACCAAAGGCAGAGAGGACAGCAAGATGAAGGGTGGAATGAACCAGCTCCCACAGGTCAAGGAAACACTCTCATTGGTTGGCTGAGGTTTTGCCCTTTCAATTCTCAAAACACTTTAATGCAACAAATAATGTTCTCGTCTACACTCAGATTCACTCTCGGTCCTAAAAAAAAAAACGGTAAAATCAAATTTTTAAAAAGTCATTGAACTGAGAACTCACTGTCTTAGAGCATGCCTAATTAGACAGGGCACTGCACTAAGATATCTGTTCTTTTGACAGCAAATGTCCTTATAAGAACACGGGATATTCTTCTTTCTTTATAAGGAGAAATGGTAAAGACCCAGCCCCAAATAAAGCCAGCATTGTGACAGCTCACAGTAGGGCTATGTTACTTATCAGGAACAACCAGCACCATTAAAAGCATCAGCCCTGAAATGAATCTGGAATCTGTAACCACTAACTGGAGCGGAGCAGTTGCCCAAATAACCTTCAGGAAGTGCCTAAAATGGGGAGGGAGCATGTATACATGCTACAGATTAAGGGTCAAGCCCGAAGGCAAATTCATCAGCAATGTGATTTATAGAAATAGAAAACAAGGACACGAAAAGTCTTCTTTTCTTCTTCTTCTTAACCTTGTGGCTAAAGAATTTTAAGATTAGCTCCCTCAAGTGCTTGCTACAGTAACATTTTATCATCTGGTGACCTTAACTCTCCAGCACAAGAGGAAAACCCTGAAGGCAACAAAAAAGGCTTAACAGAGCAGCCCAAAGAGATAATAAACCTCTCAGGTGTTTCCTTGAGGCCTCCTCACTGTTACATAATTCCATCAGTTCCCCCACTGCCGCAGCTGAGGGCAGACACATGACCTCCCCCTAATCAGCAAAAATGGGTTAATTTTTTTTGTTGTTAAGACACTAAACATATTTTGGAAAAACTGCATTGGCAAATTTCAAACTTCAGAAAACTGATTTCTTTAGAATCCCAGGTTTCCCCAACAATCTTACAGAAAATGACACATGGTTCTATTATTTCAAGGTGTCAAGTCCCTTCAAGTTTCTAAATATCTGCTTTTCAACACAGTTGGATTACAAAACTTGGGAGGCAGGCCTCAAATCAGACTTAAATAGCGACTTGGTTTCCCAGTCTTTACTGAAGCGAAACTAGATAAAAGTGGCTCTTTATAAAAATAAAGAGTGAAGGACAAATTGCTTTCATGTCCTCTGTGAAGGAAATCGTACTTGGGAGAAGCCCTGGGAATTTAACTCCTCAATTCCATTAAAATGGGATGACCACAGAGTGGCACAACAAACATTAACATGTTAGAAGGTTTAAAATATTAAAAAAGACACGCATCCTAAATAATAGTATCAGAAGAAAGCAGTTTGTTATCTGTTACAGCCTGAGGATTGTGAATTTTCCCTCTCTATCCTTACAACAGTCTTCAAATCTATTTTCCAGATGGGGAAACTGAGCCCCCACTCGCCGAGGTCACAGAGACAGCCATGGAGCCAGCTGGCTTCACTCCACTCTGGACGCTGCGCATTCGGAGGACAGCTATTTGCAGTCACGCCAGCTACTGCCATGACCTGTGCAGCATCCTTGGTGCCCACATGGCTCAGCAGGGAGCACTTCCTAACGCTGCTGCTCCCACTCTTTGCAACCCCAATCAGCAGAACCTGCGAAATACCTGCTGAGAGGCTGCAATTCAAATTGGCCACTTCCTTGAGATACTGAATTCCTTCCTCATTATAGTGTTTTAATCGAGAGACTGGCATTCCTTCTTAAAAGGGATTTCATGCTTCGTGTTTTCCTGTTCTGTCTCCAGAGGCCAGAAGGAGTAAGTACAAACAACCTCTCCCCTGGAGCCCCACCCGGCTCAGACATTCCTCTCCCCTCAGCCCACCCTCCCTTGCCCATCCCAGGGCAGAGAACTGACATCCAACAGCTGCACTAATCTCTCCCAGTTGCTGCGAGCCACAGTGACGGCCCTGTGACAGGGCCCTGGCCGGGTAGCCCTCCCTTCCCACACCCCAGGAATCTGCACACCGCAGCCCAGTGCCCTGCTCCAACTGCTGAGCCAAAGCAGTGTGGCTGCAGCACGGGGCAGAGTCGGAGGGACCTCACAAGGGCTGGGCTAGTCCCCACTCTGGCCCTTGGGTGGGGTGGGGGACAGGGCAGTCCTGACCAGGGTGCCTCTACCTGCCGGCTGGAGAAGGAATCGTTCCCTCCCAGAAGGCCCCCAGTCCACAGCTCCCAGAAGTGTTTTAAATGTTTCCACCTGGCCAAGCCTCAGATCCCTAGACTCTTAAATGAAAGATGCTGACACATATTTTGTTATACCTTCTCCCTATTTTTCAGATGCCATTCAACAAAGGTGGGACCAATGCCATGTGGATGAGTCTTAGGGTCTCTCTGCAGGTGGTGGGTGTGCAGTGAAAGAAGGTGAACATTCCTTGGAACAGTGAATAATTCAGAAGAAAGGAGCTTCCAGCATCTCCCTCTGGTGGCCACACTGCTAAGATGCATGGCAGAGGGGTGGCCCTCAGCCTGTCCTCCCAGCTGCAGCAACGCTCCCGCTCCCCACTCAAGGAGCCAGGGGTGCTGGCCAGAGCCCCCTTGGGCTGCCCACGTACCAATTCCTGACACAGATTTGAGGGCACCGCCTTGATCTTTAAAATCACTTCAGAGACGACCAAGATGGATAATGTGACCAGATGGAGGAGGCCCTTGACCAGGAGGAAACACAGTGAAGCACCACAACCTCTGCTGTAAAGTCTGAAAGAGAAGCTTTGCACCGACCAGACCCCTCTGCCTGGACAATGGGCAGAACATGCCCTTCTTGACCCTGAATCTGCCCCGCACTTTGTTTTATAACCAACCACCCGTTTGCTAGTTGTCTGACGAGCCTATAGTCCATGTCTCAAACGCTACTGTTGTCCTCAAGCCTGGGCAAGTGCCTGGCACACAGGAAGGACTCCATCGCTTGTTAGATATATTTTAACTGAAATAATGTGAACATTACTTATTACATGATCTCCTTTAATCGAGGAGACATCTAAGATTGTACAAGAACTTTGGCCAAGTCTCAGCCTCAGCAGCAGCTGCGTTGACACGGTGACCATCCAGCCACCGCCCCACCTGGCCCAGCGACAAGGCATTCACACACAAGACAGGGCCCTCTGTGCCCACCCCAGCATAGGTGGCTTGTCTGAAACCTGCTCTGCGGGCTGTTAAGCACTTGAATTGTGGCTGGCTCGTATCGAGGTGGGCTGGGATTGCACCACACACGCTGGATTTCAAAGAGTCGGTATATGAAAGTGAGAATGTAAACCACATCAATAATAATTTTTATTTAATCAGTATAAAAATTGACATATTTTGACTATATTGTGTAATCAATAAAGCATTATTCACTTTGTCTGTTTCTTTTTACTTTTTAAAACACGGCTACTAGAAAATTTCAAATGACACTCACGGCTTGGATTCTACTTTTCCTGGCCAGTGCTGAGCTGGACTCTCCCCCCAGCTGACTTAACTCACAGCAGGTGCGGCCACCACTCTTCTATTCGGATAGCCAGCAAGGTGTTCAGTGCCCAGGGAAGCCTTCACACAGGGGACCTCTGTGCACCCACCTGCTCTCTGAACACTCGGTCCCTCGCCTCTGATTCCAAACACCAGCTCCCTAGAAACCCGACACTGCCCCCTTCCCTGCCTTCTTCCCTCGTCTCAGGAGCTGTATGGAGGGGGATGATTTACTGCTGGTCGTGCCAGGGTGCAACCAATACCCGGCCCTAAGAGCGAGCATCTCTACAAGCAGCTCCGTGTCTTCCTTTTGTTCCACACCAACGCTTCGTTCACTGCCAACACAGCGGATCGAGGGCAAACGGACTCGGTGTTTACAGGAGTTTGGATTTCCAACGCTTTTTATTAAGGAACAACGGGCACCGTGCCAGCTCTGGTGGGCGGGGAAGGGAGACGAGGGCAGGAGAGAGAAGGCAACAGCTGTTTGGAGTTACGAACTTTCTGTCTGAGCTGGGAGCATCCCACTGTGGTTCTGCTGCCCTTGGGGTTTGGAATGGAGCTGGTGTCTATTTTAGTTCTGGGTTAACAAGCACTCTCTCCCACCAGCTACCGTCCCAGGTCACCGCCTGGCGAGGCCCCGCAGGCTCGGGTGGCCCCGGGCCTCCTCCGATAGCAGGCTATTATGGGGAACGGCAGAGCAGAGAGGAGAAAAGGGAAATTATGTTCTGTAATCAACTCCTTTTGGTTTCCAGACGGCACCCCACCCACCTAGCAACAGTTACAGACAGAGCCACCAGGCGGGGGACGGGCTGTTCACCTCCACATAGGGTGCCGGGGACCTCTTTCCACCAGCCGTCCCCTCGCCAGCTGCTGCACGGCCAGGGGATGGGAGGCTGCCTGGAGGGGCTGAGTCTCCACCAAGCTGCACAACCTTCCCAGCCAAGCCCTCACCAAACACAGGTGTTAGTACTGAAGAGGTGAGGAAACCCTCCTCTGTTAGCCGGACGGCCCGTCTGCGCCACCAGCCTGACAACCCATCGAATGGTCCCCGTCCTGGCCGGGAACCAAACGACCAGCATCCGGTGCAGTCCCACCCCGTCCTCGCTGAGGGGGAAGCCCGGCCCCTCCCGGGAGCAGGTCCTCGCCCTGAAGGCCAGTCCCAGAACTGGACGGCTGTCGGGTGGGGACGCAGAGTGGCAGCTGGGGTCCCACAAGCGGTCCCCACTCTGCCCGTGACTCTCCCAGTGCAGCTGCCTGGAAGCCTCAGCTCTGTTCGCTCAGGCCCTGGGTCTGCAGAGCACTCAGTGTTCACCGACCACCGCGAGCCCACGTCCTGGGGATGCTGGGGACGTAAATGGAACCGCGAAGTCAAGTTCCCGAATCTCTCAGAACTAGAGGCCTGCAAAGCCACATGCTTGCTCCCGGTAGACAGAAGAAAACAACCGCCAAGAGCCTGGTGTTAGGAACACAGGGCATGAAGGGTGAGGAAGCTGAGATGCAGATGCAGCCAGCTGAGGCCGTGCGTGAGCAGAGCGAGGACTGGGGTGTGGGGCCCGGTGAGCAGCCCGCACCCGCGCCCACACGGCGGGCAGCGTCCTGAGCCCGCGCACTTCCCTAAGACGTTTCATAGCATTTCAGTTGCTCAGCAGTTTAAATTCTTCATAAATTCCTTTTCCCTCACCAACAGAAAGATGTCAAGCTAATGTGATTAAGGATGCTGATATTTGACCTGGCTTCGAATTACCATATAATTTGGCTTTTCCCCATAACACACAAGCTTTGAGCTTGCTCAGACCCTTTTATTCCTAAGTCTCAGCTGAACGCATGTGCTCGGGAAGGAAATCCGGTTCATACATCAGGGATTCAGGCAAACAGACACCCCAGTCCCTACGTTCCCGAGCTGTTGTCTAAGACCCAAAGCTGCAGCACGTGTGGGCCGCCCTCTGTTCCTGAACGGACCCTCGGCTGTGTGTGACGCCCAGGATGGGTGACTTTCAGGTCTCTCAAATTCAGCAGAAGCTCCTACGCAGCCTGTTATTCTTTTCAACGCCTAAAATCTCTGGTAGTCTAACGTATCTGAAGTGGTAATTCTGTAGGAAAAATTTCTAAATCTGACTGTTCATCTATCTGCTGTTCACCAAGAACACAGGTCTTTCTGCCTGAGGAGTTATCAGAGAAGGTAGAGAGAGAAGACAGGTTCCCCCTGAATTCTGCTGGGAAGTCCTGTCACCACCCACGTGTTCTGCCTGGCGAGGCTGAGGGTCAGGAACGCTGGAGCTGGGGGGGGGGGGGGAGGGCCTGCACTTGGAGCTGGAACAGCAGAACAATCATCTGTGGCTATTTTACTGAAACGTAACAGGCTTCACTTTTGGTCGAATATCTTACACTAAGTAGAACTTTCTCTTGCCCCGAAATACTTTCTTAGGTTTCTATGATACTGGTCCAGCTCAGTCTGAACTTCAAAAAAGCAGTCCAAAGTTCCCAGTAGGTCCTAGTGCTGTGCCAGTGCGCGCAACCCATGGGCCACCCCTGTCCCAACCACATATTCACATACAGCTGACAATCACTGGGGCTGCAACATCCTATGCAAAGAAAATGCATCTGTTGTCCAAAAGCACCGTCATAGGAGACTGTCCAGCGTGCAGGGGGCTCACTGGTGACACTCAAGGGGCCTCGCAAGGAGCACAGGAGGCAGAGTGAACCCCATGCACACCCCCACCGCTGCAGCCATCCTCTGACAACTCTCAGCCTGACTTCTCCCCACACCAACACCCCACTTAACTGCCTTGGCAATGTCGTCACACACAAGCTCAATCGGGAGCTCGGGGCAGAATAACGGGAAACAAGAACATGTTAAATGCCAGAAGAAACAAGGGTGAGAAAAACCCAGCTCACCCCTTCTCCTACCTTAGTGGGTTATCTGAATGCGTCTCTATGTGGGTCTCCAGTCCATACTTGCAAACAAACTCCTTGAAACATATTGGGCAGTGAAAGACTTCACCAGCCTTCTTCTCCAAGTCACCTGACTGCCCATCTTCCACCATCTTAGGGAAAAGGGAAAAATGAAGTCATAAAGGAGGTCTCCCACATGGCTCGGCCTCAGCAGAGACGCCAGGGCTAGAGACTTCTGCGGAAAGGAAAGGGTTGCGTTCCCCACCCCTGGGTATTAAGGATACGGCTGACCATTCATTCACTCTCACAACAAATATGGAACACCACCCTTAACTCATCAGCCCATCCACCGATCCATCCCTCCATCCCCTGGACACATTCTCATGCAACACCTGGTGTCTGCCAGGCACTGGGCATCAAAGAGTGAGAAGAAAAGAGTCCCTAATGCTTATGAAGCTTCCATTCTAACTAGAAAAAAATATATAAGAAGCATGGAAACCATTCTAAAAGCTCTTCATTTCATCTGTGGGCTCAGTGGAGGAGCTCCAAAGAGGAAGCGCACACAGGTACTCTTTTCTTAGACACTTCATAGAAACAGTGTGGGAAAACACAGGTTAAAAGCTTAGGATGGATGTCTGCCAAGTCGCCATGCTGGGAAAATAAAGATTAGAGGCGTCTCTGACAACAGTCCCCTGAAGAGGCGCGTCTGTGCTGGGAGCCGAGAGGACCTTTTTAGCTGGTGCTGGGTCTTCTCTCTCTGACTCGGCATCGTGACTCAGTTTCCTCTTGGAGGACAGCCGCCTGCGCTTCAGCGGAGACGGAGGAGCTGCAGCTGTGGCACTGCTAGGGTCCTTCTCGTGGATCTTCATATGTCTGAAAAGAACACACACACAGAGTGATCTAACAAAGCAGTCATTTCACTTCTTTCTTTCAAATTGCTTATATTTGGGATTGGTACTTAAAATATTTTAGTTAAGAGATACAGGGTGTAAATTATACAGTAACTTCTTTTTAAAACTTTATAATTTCCTTGAACCTCTCTTAAAGCTTTTGCAAGTGCTACCCCAAAGTGCTGCTCAACGTCTTGCTGTTTGTTGGAAGATGGTCATGAGCTTAACTGGCATTAGTGAGATGAAAACAAACTATCTGGTGACCTGATCTACATATTCAGACAAAAAAATACTATTTTAGGACACATAATTCTATGGAATAATGAATTCCCAGATATCTAAACTGTTCCATGAGCTCGTAAACCACATAACTCTGCATCTGCTCCAGAATCCACCCCCACCTCCCGCCAACTACCCACTCACTGTACATATCTCTCTCTTCTGCCTTTGGAAGCATTTTGGGGTCAAATCTGAGACGTGCTGACAGAGCACATGTCCAGAGTGCTTAAGACCTGAAAGCCTTTCCATGTTGCTCATGGTATTATGTAGATTTATAGATCCTGAGAGTAGTTCAGACAGTAGAATGAGAAACTCAGGACTAGGATACATATATAAAAGGAAAGTCTTACATATAATATGTTTATGTCTGTTCCAAAAAGAGAGTCTTCTGGGTGACCCAATTTAAGTAACCTTCCTTTATTAAATTCTAAAACAAACATCCAAAGAAGAAGGTCCCAAGATACATAGGAAAAGAATGACATTACAAATAGATAGCCTCAATTTCCCTCTTTTGCAACATAAAAATTGGGCAGGCATGGTGGTGCATGCCTATAATCCCAACTACTTGGGAGGCTGAGGCAGAAGGATCATTTGACCCAGCAGTTCAAGGCTGCAGTGAGCTAGGATGACGCCACTACACTCCAGCCTGGGCGACAGAGTGAGACCCTGTCTCTCAAAAAAAAAAAAAAAAAAAGTTTAGCTTTGTTAATGACAATTGTCATCAGCATCAGCATCCCTTGACTGGGGTTGGACGGTGCGAGACGGGTGACTGCGGCCACCGCTCTTGGTGAATAACTTACACTGCAGAGTTGTCTTACTTGAGACGTTATCAGGACTGGGGAAAGACAGCAAGCTTTTCATGAACTGTCCTGTCACAGAGTTCTGCTTCCTCTGTGCCATGTTGAGAGTCAGGCTGCGGATGTGAAGGCCAAGACGGAGGGGAAGGCTGGTGAGTCATGAGCAGCACCCATGATTTCGGGTGGCTGGGATGATGCCTTTCCCACCCCTAACCCCGCCAGGGCACAGAGCCCTCTCGTCTGTGCACGTGCGTCACAGGAGACTGCCACGGGCCTTCTCTGGCTGGGGCACCACAGACACAGTCTTGAAGGCAGAGGGTAGCCCCACGTGAGCCCTGCCAGAGCAGCGCCAGCCCCACCGCCCCCACCAGCTAGACCTGCTGGAGACGCGGCCTAAGCTTCCAGGACGTGGGACTCAGAGGCGGAGGCTCAGGCCAAGCCTCTGCTTTCCTAGAGGGAATCCGTGTGGTGGGGCAGAAAGATCTAGTGAGAGAGCATGAAAAGGAGTCACAGACAACCCCCGTGCTGTGCCCACACAACTCCTTGCCTAGATTGGTAAGAAAGATGCTTTATCATTCAGTTCTCGGCCACTTCAAGGCCTTCAGGAAGTTAATGGAAGCAAAGAGCTTTGTTCCAAGTACCTGCTCCATTCCACAGTGACCGTGATTTGAGACCATCACTTAATATCAGCGTTTAGAGGGGAAAAGGCTGGCAAGTTTCTTTTAGCATTTATTACTTGGCACACCTCAATTTTGGAAATGCTATTTTTTTTCTTTAAAAAGCATCTAAGAATTGAGGAAGTATGATAATATAAGGGATGTATTATAAATTAATATTAAACCTGCCCTTTCAATAAATTACTCAAAATTAGTTTTAATTAACAAAATTCACACTCTTTTCTACAGCTGATACGATGAGAACATTAGAAATTACAGATCGACAACTGTAAACAGCTCATGGGCCCATTTCAAGCTACATCTTTTCAATCATATGACACAATATTTCTAGAAATACAAAATGATGCTTTATTTATTCTGTTCCTGGGATTTATGAGAGAAGCTGTTTTCACAAAGTAGAGGAAGAGGAGGGTCTAGATCGCTGTCTGCACTTTGCAGAAGTGGCAGCTGAGGTGCAGAGAGGCTGAGCTGTCAGTGGCCTCACAGCCTGAGCCAACCCAGGTGTGCGACTCTGTCATTCACGCCCGTCCCCAGCCCCCACCTCCCTCCAAAGGCCATGCCAGCCAGTTGACTATTATGGATCGCCGGCTGGAATCTTAGGGCTATAACCTGAACCTGGACATGCCTCTGTGGTGGACTGTGGCCCAAGGTGGAACAACTGGTACCAAACTCTAAACAAATTTGCACAGGGGAGAGAAGGGGGCAAGGAGCCCTTGGCTCAGGCAAAGAACGTCCCCCACCTCCAGGATCGCTCAAGGACTGCAGAGCCGCTGTCCTCGTCTGAAAACCAGGGCTGCCCTTGAACCGCACCACTTCTAGAGGCAGCAGGAGGACAGCGGGTCAGCGCAGCCTAACGGACAGCGGCCCACGCCAGTCCACTGCCTGAGCCTCGACAGGGCCTCGGCGTCACGGCATGGGCCCTGCTCCGGCTGCCGGCCACCACACGGGCAGTTCTCACTTTGTCCTCCCAACCATGTGATGACCAACAGCAGCAGGCTCCTTTAAGACCTCAATTCAGCCAATGGTGAACTTCCAGGGCTGGAGAGGTCCAGCCAGGTCTGATGTTGGACATGATGTAGTCAGAGACTACCCCAGCTGCCCCCTACCCTGCTTCCCTGGCCTCTGACAGCAGGAGTGGCAACTTCAGCTGCCCATTTCCTCCCAAAAGCTCATGGGAAGTGGACAATGATGGGCCTCTAATGGCCTCTTCCCCTCAGGGTGTGGCCAGAACAGAAAGCAGGGGTGGCCAGGAAGAGACAATCCTAGTCTTTAGAAGGCATGGACATGTTTTTGTCTCAGGTTTAATTTAATCCAGCTAATTTCCAAGTGTCAATGAATGACAACGAGCCTCCGGGCTGGATGGGAGCCCCACTCTGCACAGAGAGTCCCGCTCCACGGCAGACTGGAGACGTCACCATTTACTTCCGCTGGAATACTTCCAGCAACAAGGACTTCTCCATTTTCACCAGTTGTTCTAATTGTTAAAAACCATCTTCCCCACGTTGAGTCAGAGATTCTGTCCTTGCTTTAAATGACTACCTGTCCTCAGGGGCAACACAGCATCCGCTACATTCTCTTCCATGAGGCAGCCCTTCAAACAGTGCAAGGGCATGACTGCATTTCTCCAAAGTTTTCCCTTTCCAAAATTAAATGACTCCAGCCTCCCCTACCCCAGCTCTGCCCGCGAGTCTGTCGAATTACACTGGCTGCTAACTAACCTTGGAATACTCGCCAGTTTGCAGATATCCTTCAAGAAATGCTGGATCCAGACACAAACACCAGGGTGCACAGCTGGGACTACGCCCTCCAGAGGCTACATAAACGGAGTCTGGGTTGGTTCTGCTGTGTGTGTTTGGCAGGGTGCTACATCCCCCAGTTCCTGCTGTTGTCAACAATGATCCCCATGATCCTTCGTGCAAAGTGCTGTCAAACCACATCTCCCCCACTCTGTAACTGAGCCGTCACTGGGTGGGTTTTCACCTTATGGCTGGCAAGGATAGGAGATCTTACGACATGCAGCATTGGTGTGGTTCAGAAGACTGGGACTGTCACGCGGTGCTGGTGGGAGTGAAGATCAGTAGGCACCTTTCTGCAAAGTGGCTGAGCAACAGGATCAGGATTTTAAACACGTATGTCCTTTGCCCCAGTGATTCCACTTCTAGAAATTTGTCTTAAGGACTAGTAATTAGACAAGTGTGCAAAAACTCTAGATACAAGGATTGATGTAACATCATAATTCACCGCTAGATAAGCTGCACAAACACTAATGACGACACTGGTCCTAACACCTTAGACTGGCCACTCTGCTTTCCCTCTCGCCCTCCTGTTGTCCGTTCTCTACACAGCAGCCAGACTGAGCTTCTAAAACAAAGGTCCAGGGCCGGGCGCGGTGGCTCACACCTGTAATCCTAGCACTCTGGGAGGCCGAGGTGGGTGGATCGCTCGAGGTCAGGAGTTCGAGACCAGCCTGAGCAAGAGTGAGACCCCGTCTCTACTAAAAATAGAAAGAAATTATCTGGCCAACTAAAAATACATATACAAAAAATTAGCCGGGCATGGAGGCGCATGTCTGTAGTCCCAGCTGCTTGGGAGGCTGAGGCAGGAGGATTGCTTAAGCCCAGGAGTTTGAGGTTGCTGTGAGCTAGGATGACGCCACGGCACTCACTCTAGCCCGGGCAACAGAGCGAGACTCTGTCTCAAAAAAAAAAAAACAAACAAAAAAACCACAAAAAAAACAAAGGTCCAATTGCACTTCTCCCTGCTTAAACTCCTCTGACGCTCCTGTTCTTAGAATTAAACCTGGCCCCCACCTACTTCCCGGACCTCGTTAGTGAGCACTCTTCATCCCAAGGCCCTTTCGGACACAGTCGCCCTCTCTGGGTCCCTCAAGTCCATCCAGCTAGTTTCGGACTCTGGGACTCAGGCACTTGCTGCTCCTTCTGCCTGGGAGGCAGCTCCCCAGACCTTCCCAGGCCGGGCTCCTGCCGTCCAGGTTTCAGGTCACACACGCCTCCTGCGAGGCCGTCCCGAGCCCCCATGCCCCACCCATGCAGACGCTCTCAGGCCCCCCACGCAGTTCTGCTCCCTCCAGAGCACACTGCAGGAAACGAACAGATCCTGTATTTAGCCCTCACCCTCGATCGAAAGAAGTTCCATTACAGCAAGAACCCAGCGTCTTTTCTCTGCACTAGCCCCTGGACACACAGTAGGCAGTCACTAAGCATGGGCCAAAAGGCTGGATGGAAGACGAAACAAATAAATATCTGCTCAACCCTTGAATGGGGTGGGGGGGGGGACGAAGGAAGGAAGGAAGGAAGGAAGGAAGGAAGGAAGGAAGGAAGGAAGGAAGGAAGGAGATATGTAGAAAATGTCTGTTTCACTCAGAGTATCACTATAACGTGTCCTCAGGTTCCAAGTCACTTTAGAATTTACCTTACTAAGCTTTAGTGTAAACAAACTCAATATGAGATTGTACAGTAAACAGTGCCCCACTGAAGGGACTTTAATGAAAAACACCCTAACAATGAATGCTGAAGATACATGTTAATTTATTTTTTACTGGAATTATCTGGACTCGTTGATTCAAAACAGTACTTACACTCACAGTAAAGTTAATGTAAAAATCAAAGTATTCTTCTGTATTTGCATAAAGTTCTAGAGTCTTCCTTTGAAGGCATGACATTTCAACAGTAGGAATCCTAACACACTGTGGTCTAAAGAAGGAATTTTATCAGAACTTCTGGAGTCAAGAGAAGTTTTCTCCTATTCATAACACCCGGAGGGGCTTTTATAGTGATGAACAAACACAAATATTACAGATTTATTTTAAACTGGAGGGAAAAAAATCTAAAAATCTAAATCTGATTACTTCTTAGCACTGATAGGAGTCTACTTTGAATCTTGAGGTGGATACTGATTTTCAACTTCTAAGTTTTCCTCCTGTAAATGTAATCATTTGCTTTCTAGACTTTGAGAAGGTCCATTTTAGTAGGGTGGGCTGTTCGTGAGAACACTGAAGAGATCAGAGCTAAACCCAACAGTACAGCTTGTACGGGGGCTGAATGCCAATGCAGTAACCCCAGAGAGACAGACCAATCCCTAAAACCCCCCTCCCAACCTCCCGGAACGTCTTCCTTTCCAGTTCCAAATATAGGAACTTTCTGCTGACCTTTCTTAGGCATGTTCAGTCATTAGATTTGGGAATGGGGTTAAGCTCTTAGCCATTCAAGCACTGCTTGCTCTGAGCAGCAAGTGGGAATTTGGGTAAAGAAGCAATCTGGGTGGGAAGATGGTGTAGCGCAGAGAGAACACACGATGCAATGAAGTTTTGGGGTGGTTTTTGAGCTGTACCACACTTTAGACGTTAGATCCTGGTTCTGCCACTTAGTAATCATGGGGACTTCACAGTAATTTAGGCTACGTCAGGTGCAGTTTCACATTTGTAAAACGGGGACAATACTACCAGTCTGCTGGAACGCTGGTTTTCAAACTACAGACCTGTGACCAGCAGCATGGGCATCTACCTGGGAGTGCGTCACCAATGCAAATCCTCAGGCCCCTCCCCAGACCTGCAGCCTGGGAGGCTCTGGGCCAGGGCCCAGCAGTCTGCATTCCAGGAGCCCTGCAGGTGACACTGAAGCCTGCCCAAGGGTGAGCCACAGGATCGCAGTGAACTTCTCCAGCCTTTGCACTGTTTGCAGTTTTGGTTCACAATTTGACTAGGATGTTGACATTTTTGGATACAAGCACTAAACCTCTCCCAGACCCATCTTCCAATACACCAGCAGTGTCTGCGTCAGTTTACCAGGCATAAATCCCTATCCAAAAAAGGCGGGAAATTTTTTAAAATTCTTCTGCCGACAAAATCCTCTGGGAAACTCTCAAGTTCAAAAGTGACACAAACCAAAGATTACAAAGAGAAGGCTAGTGGTAGCTGTCCTCACAGGTCTCAGACATTCTTCAAGCTCTCCTGTACCTAATTTCCATGTGAAGGTTAAACCTCAGAAGAGGCTGAGACACTCCAGTATTTGCTAACTTTTCAGTCTTAATTTCTTCATAGGTTTATTAACAGAGGAGCTGAATTATTGGATCCTCTAAGCAGATGGCATTATAAGGAAGGCCACTCCATCAGTACACAGGGCACTGTACACAGAGCGCTCAGCACTGCCTGGGGCCCGCCACACTGAAGGCAGCAGGCTCAAACAGGTCCTGGCAGCCTGGTGACAGCTACATCCTCATCCATACCTGGTGCTCGCATTTCTTGTCCAACAAAGCCTTGTGATAACCAAAGAGGGAATGAGTAAGATTAAGAAGAATCAGAGCTATACAACCTACATTTCTGGCCAAAGAAAAGGACGTCTCCAGAAAGATTTGTGCATGTTTTCATAACAAATGCCCAGGAGAGCAGTTTACAGCACAGGGCTGTAAGTGATGCCCGCAATGCCAATCAAGTTTGCTGCAAGGAGACGGGGGATGGAGAGCGAAGACAGAGCGCGAGAGGGCGGGGGAGGACAGCAAGGCAACAACCCAGCGGTTCCTGGTGTGGCCCCACCTGTAAGTGCAGAGGCCCCTTCTAGTAATTCAGCTGTTGTTCAGGTTCAGTCATGCTTGTCCAGAAGGCAGGTCACACCAGCTGTGCCAGGGTGTGGAGGAAGGTTTGACGATGCGTAAGCACCTGTGCTGACCCAAGAGGCTGCACTCTCAGAAAAGTCCAGAAGTCATCCTGGCATGAAGGGTACACCTGTGTCTGCAGGCGCGCTGTGGGAACGCGTCGGCTGGGTGGCTCTCGGGGCTGTTGGGATGCTCTGGGTGAAACGCCTTGGGCACTGCACCCACCTACTGCTGGCCGGTTAGATCCCACGTCCTCTGATGTGGACCACGTAGCCGGCAGAGCCTACAACAAAGTGAAGTGCTTTGCACCTCCGTCTCGATACCGAAGTTTTTCCCCATTGTCTCTGCTCAGGGAGGTGTCTGTAAAGATCACACCCTCCACGGCACAGATTCCCTCTACGAGAGCCTCCTTCCCCGCAGTACTGGGGCAACTTGTCCCAGGAGAAGAGAATTTCTCTCTTCTGTTGACTGCAGCATAGCACTCTGATGGAGCCAGTGTACGGACAAAGCTAAATCTCAGTTAAGGAACCTTAATTCAGAGTAGGGCTGTGCCAAGGTCCATTTTCACATTCCTCATTAACAAACGCTTGTGGGGATGCTCTATCTCCACTGCTCGCCAACCCTGCGCCCTCTCTGGCTCCAGACTCAGGGCCACAGTCCTTCCGGCCAGAAAATGTTTCTGCTCTCCCATCTCAGTCCCTCCGCAGTGCCTGGACAGGGCAGTTCCTTCTCTATCTTGGTCCTGGTTAAAGACTCTTTGGGAATCTTGGAACAAACACTTCCTCACTGATGGACTGAGCTAGGATTATCATGCCTGAAGAATACTTTTTCCCACCTCAAGGTCCCAGCCACCCCTCTGGCAGGAGAAGGACGCCGGTGGCTGCTGCAGTTCGCCCCTCCCCACCCTCCGGAAGCCGCTGGCTTTGGAAGAGAGGGGAGGCCTGGCATTCTCTAGCTGTTAGCTGTCTGCTTAGGAAACAGAGGGCCCCTCTCTGCAGATTCTGGAGCTCCTCCCTCCTCCCCTGACTTTCAGAGGTTGGGGGCTTGGCAGTCGGCCCACGTCAGCCAATGTCAACCTTTTAAAAATCTTCACTCCAGACACGATTCCCAACTACTGCACCTTGAAATCAGCACACCCTAAACCCTCTTGCACTTTTCTTTTTCCTTTACATGCTCTTGTTTTGCCAAAATAATTTTTCATTTGCTACCCTCTCCATATATGGTTTGGTTCCCCCATACCTGTTTAGAAAACCCACAAAGATACATACTACACTACATATTTCCATGCAAAATCACAGCTTCTTAAAAAAAAAAAAATGACCTTGGAGGTGAGAGTTGACTTCTCCCTCTCACCCAGAGAGAACTCTCATTTACACAGAGCTGAGACTGGACCTTCCCTGGGTGAATCTGGAGAAACAAGTAGAAAGTTACCATCTCCCCACCTGACAGTCCCTTAAAACATCTCAGGAAAGCCACTCCTTCCCCGGGCTGCACTCCTATATAGCTGCGGGTCCAAATCCCAGAGCCACAGCTGGCCTGTCCCAAGAGTCAGCCCTGTATTTACAGTCTTGTGTGATGGAACCCCAACCAAAGTCGCCATTCCCAAAGTGGCCTCATCAGCCCAGCGCTGTTACCGTTGAGGGGAGTAACTGCCTGCCCCGCCAGAGACTGGCTTCCCCTGGCAGTGCTAGAATCCCACACACCAACCCCTAAAGCCAGGAAGCCTGGCAGAATGGGAATGCTAAAGTCACAGAGACCGTTTCTCACTTCAGCCTTGAAGCAGGTTCACCTTAAGTTTCTTCAAGAAGGCAGAACCTAATCATTCACATTCGTTTTCTTTCTGCAGAAAGAGATGACTGTCTTCATAAGAGGGTAGTGTGCAGACACCCTCCACCTTTTCCAAAAGAGGAATGAGAATGAGCAGGCGGGGCCATTCGAGATGGTCTGCCCCACGCCAAGGAGGAACGCGGAAGGTACAGTTGGTGGCTGCAGGGAAGGAGTATGTGGAACAGAAACGTCACTACTGTCCTGGGGATACCATGTTATAGTGTGCAGGGGCCAGCGAAAAACAGTGGAGCAGGAAGGGGGAACCACGGGTGGAGAGAGAATGAATATAAATGAATCCAAAGAGAAACGTCACCTGCCAAAACCAGCTAGGCAACAGGGCCCCTTCTGTACAACTGAGACAGTCTCTGCAGCTACTCTGATCTAAAACGGTGGACATGGTACACATGTGGTCTCTGCTTTCCAGAGTGACACACAAAATCAAATGACATGCTCTGAGGGTGGAGCAGCATGCTATCCTACCAACAGACACCCAGGGAGAGGGGAGAGTCAAGGAAGACGGGCTTCCATCTTGGCTGAACCCAGCATCTCAGACCTCAGTTTCCCGCCCATAAAATTGGAACAGCAACCTCTTGAGCGAGCTGAGTTATGTAAGCAGGAAGAATAAGAATTAAGTGCTGACACCACATACCAATGAACCCATTATGCAACTGCATCTCTGGTTTAAGGAAATACAAAATCTCTCCACTGAGGGCTGACAACCTCTCTCTCCATTATAAGCACCTCAAAGCCCCCAAAAGAAGCCGAGGAGAACTGCCCACAGGCACACACACATGCCAAGGGTGAGAATGGGATCCCGTGCCATAAACACACACGTTAAGATTTCTGTGCTTCTAGTTCACTTTTTTTTTGGGGGGGGCAGATGTTGCCGCTAATCACCTTCCTTAACGAATCAGAAAAAGGCTAACAGTGAATGGGCATGCTTCAATGTTTGCTAGCACCAGCTTGTTCAGCCCAAACAGGTTGGACGGGTTGGATATTTAAACAAAGGCGGAAGAATGCAAGGTATAAAGACCTAAGAAGTGCAGCAGTGGAGCTGTAGCCAGCACAGGCAGGTTTCAGTCTGTGATCTAACACTGGAAGGCAGGCGCCCTCTCCTCCTCTGGACTTTGCCACTTTTATGCCGTAAAACTAACCTGGACACACAATGGGGGTCTGTTCAAAGTTCTCAGAGCACCAGACCAGGGGCACAGTGGGAGAGGGGACCAGGGCAGGTCCCGCTCTCCACTCCTCATCCTACCCCAGCAAACCCATCCCTTACCTTCCCTGACCTAATTTCTAGCTCTCACAACTGTTCAAGTGTGGGCAAGCATGATGCTCCAAGTTTTGATGCCATCCACCAGTTTTACCTGGTAAGACTGAGCTTTTGAAATATTTGAACAAGATAGTCAAAAGTACTGTACTGCCTGCATTAAAGAGAAAATTTCTTTTGCATCTGCTTGATCTTCAAGAAACAAACTAACAAAACATCACTTCTGCCAAAACAGGAAAACATTTAAGTTATAAATATTAGTGTCCAGTTGTCCAAACACTTAAAAAAAACCTCACCTATTTAATATGAACCAGATCATAAATTTGAGAACCAGTGATGGGACCAAAACGGCTTGACTGGCGTTTGGATAGTTTTATGAGCTCTCTCTCCCTTTGGCACAATTGAGCTCGAACTGGTCCTTCAGAGAGAAATTCGGAGTCAAAAGTAAGCACCAGCCACACAGTACATTTTTCAAATGTTCTTTCAAAAAAATTAAATAAGCTGCGCTGATTGCTAAGGGATATAAGAAAAGAAAACCAACACAAAGTAAAAGGGAAGACGTTTTGAAGAATGTCAAGTCCAGCAAACACAAAACAGGCTACACAAGAGATTGTCAATTAAAATCAGTCAACTTTCAGATTTGATATTTTCTTATGCTTTTTATCTTATTTGAATGATAAAATTCTGTGACAATTCACTCTCGCCTACTCTTTTTCTCAGAGAATAGTGATAGCTGTTTACTATTCACAGATCTAAAATCAAAGTAAAAATTCTGTGAAGGACCACAGACTCTCATCTAATAGTACAAATGCAAATCCACATTAAAAATTATAAAAACACCATAGAACAAGCGATCACACCCCCAAAAAGGGAAATGTTCAAATAACAGTGAGGATTTGGCCAATTCAGAAATGGACACTTAGGCATATGCCACACAGCAATTCCGCGAGGCACCGTTACGGGTTCTCAGAATGCTGCCTAGGCTACCCCACCGCTAAAGCGTACAGAGTCCCCTTTCTGGCTTTTGTAAATCCACATGCTTAACTGGCACCCAGAAGGGCTAAATATCTTAAGGGAGAAAAGAAAGGAAGGGAACTACAATTTGTGGAGCACCTAATGTGAGCCAGAGGCTTGGGCACCTATGGTAGCAGTTAACCCCCACAACAGATTCTGTGAGTGAAACGTCACCCCCTTAAAGGTGAAGAGATGGAGACTCCCACCAGTCCACGGAGTGGCCTTTATCAGCCCAGCCAGAAAGGAAGGAAGAGCTATCAGAGAACTCGGAAACATCACAGAAAATATCACCTTTATTTAAACCACGACTGAAGTGAATATGAAGCACACAGATTTCAGATCCAGCCAATGAGATATAAAGAAAGGCTGAAATTGCTTAAATACAATCACACAATAAACTTATGTGCTGAAAGCTTAATAACGCTATCAGAGGAAAACTGGTAGCTTAGACATTCTGCTGTGATAAACAGATTTGTAAATGTTTACTCCTGAGGGAAGATTATAGGCCTCTTAATGATGTAAACTCACAAGAGTGTGAAAAGCATATTAAGTGGGATATTACAACAGAATTATGTCTACTTCAGTATACAGAGTACTAAATATGCTGAAAATTGCTTTGATACCAAGTACATGATATCATCATGCAACTAAAGCACCAAATATTCACCAGATACCCAACATACATAAGGAGATACGTATATGTCCAAAAACAACAGAAAAAAGAAAAAGAAACATATATATATCCAGCACAGTTCATGCAGTTATGCTGACTACGTATACACCATTAAAGTCACATTTACACGGACTCCTCAATAATCTTTGCAGAGAGCTGCCTGTGTGGTCACAGAACATTTATGATCTTCTAAGTGGAGTTAAGCATGCTAAGATCTCTGAGCATCCCTGAAGGACATTTCCTTCTGAATTGTCTTTCCCCCTTGGTTGGTTTTTCTTTTTCACAGAAATATTTCAAGGGAGACAAAACATTCACAAAGTCCTGGATAAGGTGACCCACAGATTTTTATCCTACAAATAATTTCTTCCCATGTGAACTGTCCTGATACCTGCCTTCCTATACAGAAATATGTCAGGAGGAACAGGCACCAGGATTAAGAGATTCCTTGTGCGATGAGACTGACTGAGCCTCTGAGTGGTCACTTCCACCCTTGAGAAGCAGCAAGTGCCAGAACTAGCTGTAAGGTGTCCTTAGAAACTTGAAATGACCATGACAGAAGTTCATGGGGCCCTGCCGTTTGCTGGGCACCGAGGGTAAAGAAGTGACTGTTCCCTGCTCTGGGAGACACTGTCCTACCTCTGCTCCTTCTCTCATTTAATACTGGCCACCTGTTCCAGATACCCAAGTGCAGTTGTGCATGCCAAGGCTGGCTTGGCCTCAGCATCTGAGAGTAGCATACTAAATTCAGAGCCTCTGTGCTCTCATTTGTCATGGACTAGGTCACATTTCTGTGCAGCTAATATTTTCTTCAAGCATAATAGGAACACATAAGCCTCCGTTCCTGAAGACTATCTGTTGTCCAGAGGCATCCTCAGGGCCCATGTCCCCTATACTTAGCAACAGAAAAAAATCACATCCATGGCAGTGAGAAAGCAAGCCTGTGACAAAACAACTAGACGGTGTTCCAAGGATTTCCCTTTCTCATTGTCACCCTTCTAACGACAGCTGATATGAGAACACATCCCTGTGCTTGGGAGAACAAATGGAGAAGAAGTTAGTCATGAAAGCTTGCCCCTGCCAGGGTCTTTGGCATGTCCTTAAAAATAATACACACTCCACAACTCTGTTTATAGCTCCAAAGTCTATAGTCTGTAAAATGAGGAGCAAAGTGGGAATGAATTTCCTATTTTCCCAAGGCAATTATGGTCTGCAAAAGAAAAATACTCATTTTAGAGACAGGCTTTATTCCAAATGAGGTACATTTCAATTCTCTGTTTCAAGTATCACTTCTTCATTGCACCACAGCCCAGCACTTTCTGGAACAAGCTTTGCACACTGTGAAGCTCAATGCCCTTTTTCCTATATCAAGCACTCCCAGAGGGCGTGCTCTGGCTCAGTTTCTCAAGTTTGTTTTGGAAGACAAGCACCGCTCAATCCAAATTTTCAACGTGGGAGCAACTGATAAAGAGTTCTGGGAAGTTAAAAGCTGGAGCCACGGAGATATTTCCATGCCGTGTGTTTTGTACTTGATGGCAACCTATTATTCTGCTCAGGAAATAAGATGTGGTTAGAAAGGTTTGGGATAAAGGATTTTCAAACCTCAAAAACACGAGAATCCGCAGACAGGGAAGTGGCAACTCAAAAAACCATACCAGATACGGTAATAAATTAAGGAGGTCTCACCCCCAACCTTTCTCAAATCTAGCTGGAGTTAGTGTCACTCTCATCTCCCTACTTACCAAGATATGATTACTTTTAAAGAAGTATAAGAAGCTACAGGCTTTATCAGTGCTATAAGGCAACTGTCCAAGTGACGACACATAGTTTAATGTACTATCTCACTCTGTGAAGTCTATTTTATTTTACCAACGTAACAATTCCACTGAGGGTCCTCTTACAGAACTAAGATAATGGGAACTCTACAAAAAGACTGATTAGTCTTATAAACAAAGATAACTAACACATATACATAAAATGACTAGTGACTAAAGGAAAGAGTGAGTTGCTCTATAAAGAGTACCTCTGTATCAGCTAAGACTAACTCGAAACTTGAAAAGGACGGAGTCCTCAGACTCCATGTTATGAAATGTATAATGTGACCCTCTGAGTGTTTCAGCAGCAAGAATTCTGGAGTGGAGCCTAGATCTGCCCCACGCAGCCAAAACAGGAGGGCCGGGCTCATCTGGAAGAGTGTGCACACACTCAGAGAGCGTGCAGCCCACATGTGCGTGTGCGTGGCCTGCAGAGCAGGGCGTGAGCAGCAGGCAGGGGAAGGGTGAACTGCGTGGTCCACGACTGTGCTGTGTCCAGACCAGCCTTGAGGAATCAAGCCCTAGGCGAAAGAGAAATCTAGAAATCCATACTACAGGGAATGACAGCACAGCAGAGGCCCTACCCAACCTGTGCCCCTCAAGGGACAGATTGAAAAATCAGAACACGGAGCCATGTCAGATGAATTGGCACAGTTGAGAGAGGGCCCAGAACAGGTTATAAAGAAGATGGAACAGAGATACCCGGACACCAGGGGAAGCCAAAGCAGCAATTCAATTCTCTGATCCCTCAGCTCGGAGTTGGCTCCGGAGCCCTCACCAGGGGGTTTCTCGGTGCTACTCGACCCCAGCAGGTGCCAGCAAACCTTGGGAAACAGGGGCAGAAGAAGGGAAGTGAGAAAAAGAACTTTGGTGCTAAGCAGCAAACTCTCACAGTCGACTGACTTCCTTCTAGGCCCATCAGGAACAGGGTTTGCATTACTCTGTTTAGTGCCTGCACGTGTCCCAGGGCGGTCTGGGCCCTGATTAAGGTAACACAGGGACATGCTTGGGAGACAGCATAGCTCATTGCTGGGGCTCAGATTCTGGAACACATCCACCAGGGCAAATAAATCTAATTCCACTCTCTCTGGCACATTTTTGTAAGTGTTTAAACATTTTTGTAATTTTTTTCCCCAAAAGTACAGTTTTGCCAACAAATGAAGGTGATAATGACTTTACTGTGATTGATTACCAAAACCTGAATGTTCTGTTAACCCATTATTTGCAATATTCTGCACAGAAGACAAAATAAATGTAGTGTGAAAACCTCAAATATTCCAAATAAGTTTCTGTTGCTTAAATTACAGATTTAGTATAGCAAAAAGCAAAACAAACAAGTTTAAAAAAATACCCTCTCAATTTATCTGGCACTATATGAATGTTTACTCACTTTATTTTCCTTCCATGGCACATATAACATTAATATTAATAACGATTTATTTATATGTACTATTTAACAAGCACTACCCTAAGTGCTTTGCAGGTATTAATTCATTAATTGCCACACCATTCCCACGAGGTAGGTACAGATAATACTACCTTTTACAGATGAAGTAACTGAGACACAGAGAAGTCAAATAACTTGTCTAGGGTCACACAGGCAGTAGTGGAACTTTTCTCACAGATTGTCACTCTGGTGCTTTCAGTTCTAACAATAAAGACTCAGAAACATCCCCCACCTGGGACACATCCAGGTATACTGTAAGCCTTCAGAACTCTTTTACAAACATTATTTCATTTGAGTCCAAGTTCTAAATAAGGTATTACTAAGTCATTTTGTTAAAGTGTCAAAAAATTAAGAGATTTGTGCAAAGTTCTACAGAATTAGGACTAGAACTCCACCCACAACAATTTAGTCCTCTCCTCCGAATCAAGATGCCTCAAAATAAACTAAGCACAAACCCAAAAATTACCACAAACTAACATTCCTAAGGCCTGCTTTAAAAAAATATTTATAAACAACTCTAAAATACAGTAATCATAAATGAGAAATATATCTTAGGATAATATCAAGGGTTATGGTATAGAAAATACAAGATCATTTCTAAGCCTATTCAAGTACATCCAAACACACAGTAATAAATTCAGTTAAAACAGTTGCCCCAAAACTATTCCATGCTCACCATACACAGTGGACTACACCAGCAGGAAGAGTTTAAGGTTGAAAGTAATGCTCTATGACAGCATGGAAGTGTGCTGAGAATGGGGAAAAAAGTGAAAGAGTGCTTTTTTTCTAACATGCAAAGTGACACAAAAGCTCCATCAATTATTTGTCACATACAGGTCGAGCATCCCTAATTTGAAAATCTGAAATCTGAATAACTCCAAAATTTGAAACTTTCTGAGTGCTGACATGATGCCGCAAATGAAAATTTCACATCTTACCTCATGTGATCGGTTGCAGTCAAAATTTTGTTTCATACACAAAATATTATACAAAATTAGCTTCAGGCTATGTGGTAAGGTATATATTAAACATAAATAAATGTTGTGTTTAGATTTGAGTCCAGGTCCCATCCAAAAGATATCTCATTATATATATGGAAATATTCCAAAATCCAAAAAATCAGAAATCTGAAGCACTCTGGTCCCAAGCATTTTAGGTAAGTGACACTAAGCCTTGAAGCAGTTAACAGCATGGCCTCTGAAACCAGGCAGCCTATGTTCAAATCCCAGCACTGTTACTTTGACCCTTTCTTTATCTGAAAAATGGGATAATAATTATACAATCCTTACAACGTAGAACACAGAAAAATAAAATGGGGAGCAACAAGGAAATGGAAGATTTGAATGATGCTATAAACCAAGCAGACCTAACAGCCCATCTATAGGATACTCCACCCAACAGTAGCAGAATATATACTCTTCTCAAACAGACATGTGACATTCCCCAGGATAGACCAGATGCTAGGCGATAAAATAAGCCTCAATAAATTCACAAGGACTGCAATCGTACAAGGTATGTTCCCAGACTGTAATGGAAATTAGAAATCAGTAACAGGAAGAAATTTGGGAAGTCACAAATGTGTGAAAATTGAACACACTCCTAAATAACCAATGGGTCAAAGAAGAAATCACAAGAAAAAACAGAAAATACCCTGAGATGCATGAAAAAGAAAACACAACATATAAAAACTTATGGGAAACAACTAAAGCAATGTTTAAAGGCAAAGTATAGCTGTAAATGCCTATATTTAAAAAGCTCTACTGGACATGGTGGCATGTGCCTGTAGTCCCAGTGACTTGGGAGACTGAGGAAGGAGGATTGCTTAAGCACAGGAGTTTGATACCACCCTGGGCAACATAGCAAGACCCCACCTAAAAAAAAATACATACACAAAAACTACAACCAAAACAAACACAACAAAGTTCTTAAATCAATAATCTAGTCTTTTTTTAAGCCTCTTAATTTTTATTTGTTCTTACATCTGTCAATTCTTTATTAATTCATACGTACTCAGCAAATATGTATTAATGTTATTGCCTAAAACTACCAACTCTCATCAGTTTTACTATTGTAACTTATTTTATTTAAAAAAAATCACTATACACACACACATATATACACACACGTGTGTGTGTGTGTGTGTGTGTGTGTGTGTGTATATATATATGGCAACACCTAGAGTATTTTTGGTTATTGCAACCTGAGGCATGGTGTTACCAACATCTAGTCAATAATCTAAGCCTTATATTTTACAACACTGATATAAGGGCAAACTAAAACTAAAGCAAGCAGAAGAGGGGAAACAATAATGCTTCTTATAGCAGAAAACATACAAAATAGAGAACAGAAAAACCGTAGAAGAAAACCAATAAAACCAAATGCAAGTTCTTTGAAAAGATCAATAAAACTAACAAACATGTAGGTAGACTGACTAAGGGAAAAAAGGGAGAAGACTCAAATTACTAAAATCAGGAATAAAAGGATGTTACAACTGACCTTACAGAATAAACAGCATCATAAGGGGATATTATGAACAACTGTGTGATAACCTGTTAGCTCACTGACATTAAATGGCCAAAATTCCTAGAAAGACACAAACTACTGCAACTGACTCAAAAAGAAATTGAAAATCTAAACGGACCTATAATAAGTAAAGAGATTAAATTAGTAATTAAAAAAAACTACCCAGAAAGAAAAGCCCAGATCGCTTCACTGGTGAATTCTACCAAGCATTTAAAGAAGAATTAATTAATACCAACCCTTCACAATTTTTTCCAAAAAATACAGGAGGAGGGAATGTTTCCCAGTTTATTCTATGAGGCTAGTATTATTCTGATACCAAAACCAAACATATCAAGAGAAAAGAAAACTGCAGACCAGTATCTCTTATGAATATAAACTCAAAAATCTTTAACAAAATACTAACAAACTAAATCTATCAACATATGTAAATGATTATACACTACTGACCTAGTGGGATTTACCCTAGGAATAAGGGCAGTTTAACATTCAGAATAGAATGGAATAGGGGAAAAAAGGACAAAAACAACCCGACCACAGATACAAAAAAAATCATTTGACAAAAACACTCAACAGCCTAGGATGAGAAAGGAACTTCTTCAAACTGATAAAGGTTATTTATGAAAAACCCACAACTAACATATGTAATACAGGAAGACTGAATGCTTTCTCCATAAGGTCAGAAACAAGAAAAAGATGTCCATTCTCTTCACTTCTATTTGACGTTACACTGGTGGTTCTAGCTAGGGCAAGTAGGCAAGAAAAAGAATATAGACATGATACAGAAAATCCTAAGAAATCCACTAAATAGGCCAGGCACCGTGGCTCATGCCTGTAGCAGGCACTCTGGGAGGCCAAGGTGGGAGGATCGCTTGAGCTCAGGAGCTCAAGACCTGCCTGAGCAAGAGTGAGATTCCGCCTCAACAAAAAAAAAAAAAAAAGAAAAAAGAAAAATTAGCCAGGCGTGATGACACGCCCATGTAGTCCCAGCTACTCAGGAGGCTGAGGCAGGAAGATTGCTTGAGCCCAGGAGCTTGGGGCTGCAGTGAGCTACAACGGCACCACTGCACTTTAGCCAGGGCGACAGTGAGACTGTCTCAAAAAAAAAAAAAAAAAAAAATTAAAATTCTATTAAACATTAATAACTATTAGAATGAATAAATGAAGTCGGCAAGGTTTCAGGAAATAAGATCAATATATACATTTCAACTGTATATCAATACACTATCAATGAACAATTTTAAAATGAAATTAGAAAACAATTCTACTTATAATAGCATGAAAAAGAATAAAATATTTGTTGTACTCTGAAAACTATGAGACACTGTTGAAAAATTCAGGAAGACTTAAATGAAAAAACATCCCATGTTCATGGATCAAAAGGCTTAATATTGTTAAAATGGCAATATCCCTCAAATTGATCTATAGACTGAACACAATCCTTATAATTATCACAGCTAGTTGCATTTTTTGCAAAAATCGACAAGCTCATCCTGGTATTCATATAAAAATTAATGCAACCTAGTAACAGAACAGCTAAAATGATTTTGAGAAAGATCTAATTTGAAAGACTCACACTTCTTGATTTTAAAACTTACCAAAAAGCTGTAGTAATCAATACAGTGTGGTGCTGGTCTCAGGAGAGATATATAGATGAATGGAACATAACTGACAGTATAGAAATAAACCCTTACATTTATGGTCAACTGAATTTTGACAATTGTGGGAAGACAATTCAATGGGGAAAGAACAATCTTTTTCAACAAATAGTGCAAAACACTAAATTGGAGCCCTTCTTTACACTATACACAAATACTAACTCAAAATAGATCATAACCTTAAATGTAAGAACTAAAACTATGAAACTCATGAGATACCACTTCATACTTACTAGAGTGGCTTTACTGAAAAAGACAGAAGTTACAAGTGTTGGCAAGGACAGAAACTAGAAACCTCGTGCGTTACTGGTGGGAATGTACAATGGTGCAGCCCACTTTGGAAAACAGTTTGGCAATTCCTTGAAACATTAAATATGGAGTTACCACTTGACCCAGCAAATCCATTCCTAAGTGTCTGCCAAGAAAAATAAAAAGCATGTCCACACAAAAAGTTGTACAAGAATGTTCACAGCAGCATTTTTCATCATAACCAAAACATGGAAATAATGCAAATGTCTTATCAGCAGATGAAGGGATAAATAAAACATGGTATATCCATACAATGAACTATTATTTGACAATAAAAAAGAAACTAAAACCCATTGAATTGTACACGTTACATGTGTGAAATGTATGGTATATAAACTATATCTCAATTAAGATGCAAAATAAAATAAATGGAAAGTGCATAGCCCAGGTGCCTGATACCCAGGGTACTAGAGCCTCCGTGATAACTACTTGTGAAGTACGCTGCCAGATACATCACTATGGGAGACAGGAACTATGGTTTTCACAGGTGTGTTTAACATGGTTGTTTATATGTTCAATCACAGACATTGTCTCAAAGTGGAAATTATGCAAATTAGGACTGATTGATTGGGCCTAAGATCAAAAAGGTCTCAAGGAGGATCACAAATGGTCAATGGCCAGAGCCAAAACAGCGACAAGGTCCTTCTCCTCACTAATGCACCACGGCCCCTCTAACTTAGACCTGGTGGCCCATGGGGAGTTCCAATGAATGGGGGCTCAGTAGGAAAAAGTGGGGAAACCACCCAAGAGGGGAACAGACAATACCTCCAAGACCAGATTTTGAAAAGGGTAAGTATGTAAAATACAAAGGACTTTTTGTGAGGAGTGGAGGGTAGGAAGAGTAGGCCTAAACAGAAGGCAAAATGATACCAACAGGCCGAATTAGTGGTAAAAAACCAAAAGGCTAAAATGCAAAATATCATATTAAAAAATGACACTGTTCAATTCCTTCTTTGCATCCAAAAACACTCCTAAGAGGAGATGAGGGGCAAACAGAAAAGCCCATTCATGAAATTTATGAGAGAAAAAAAAAAGCAAAACATTTTGTAAAACTTCTTAAACTATTTGCTCAGGCCTACAGTCCCAGCTCCTGGGGAGGCTAGGAGTTGAGACCAGCCTGGGCAACATAGTGAGACCCTGTCTCTTAAAAAAAATTTTTTTTAATTCTTAAAATATTCATAACCTTTTATGAAGTTATACTCTACCCCATGTTTAGGAGTTTAGACTGGGAAATCCACAGCCTTTAAATTATTGCAACATTACTTAGAAATGAAAATAACAATAAATAACATTTACTGAGTGCTTACTTTATACCAGAAACTGTGTGCAAAACTCATTATTGCCTAATCCTTCTCCTAATCCAATGAAGTAGACACTATTAAAAAATCTCATCTTAAAGACAAGGAAACTGAGGCACAAAGAAGTTAAGTAACATGCTCAAGGATAGGAAATTTACAAGTAGCAGCGGACACTTGAATTCGGGGCCTAATTCCCAAATGAAGAAACTTACCACTGTACCAGTGGGTCTCAAGTGTACCATCAATGGCACATAAAATGATTTTTTAGGTAGAATAAACTGACCCATCTCATTTTAGCATTTATATATAACCAAATGTAACTAGCATATCAATTTTGTAACAGTTACATAAGGTTTTCTTTTGAAATAAATGTGTAAAAAATTTTGTTCAACTTTTTAAAGACAGCATGATAATGACTGGACAGAAATATGAAAAAATAGAAATAGTCTAATTCTCTGAGAAGGAGAAATTTGGAATGCCTTTTTTTCCCCTTTTCCTAGAATTTCCATCTTCCTAAAATGTTTATGCAAAAAAAAGTCAGCATCCAAAAATTCTTCCTGTTCCAACCCTTCAAAATATATACAATCACTCTATAAAGTGTATTTTCTATTGGTTTATCTCACAGAATTTTAATATGCCCACCACTGTGCTCTTTCCCACCTCCTAGTGAGCACTTTCTCTTTCAGAAAGTAATTTCTTGACATTTATCACATTTTCTTTTTCTTCATTTTATCCTAGCTTATGCCCTGAAGCTCCAGGACCAGGACACCTAACTATTTATTAAAAGGTTCCAGAAATTTTTTTGCAAGGAAAAGGTCTGCGGGAACCTGGTAGGCATATGCAAATATTTTTAAGAGGGCAAAATTACATAAATGCTACTCCTTGAGGGCTCCTTGGATGTGATAAGCTGTCCACCTCTGGCACCCAAACAAACAAACTCCAATTGGCAGAGGGACAATGACTCTGTGTTTTATCCCAAAAAACCCTAAAGAGCCACAGACCTAGCCCGGGTACTTCTGTTCCCCATGATCAGGCACCTCTGATATCCTGCAGATAGTACGCACAGGCAAACAAAACCATCTCGGGCTTTTCCATAGAGTGAACAGAACTCAAGAATTCTCTGCACCTTTAGGCAAGTCCTATCATGGCTCAGAGGCCACCGTACTGTCTGTCGACCTCCAGATACCAGCCAGCTATGCAGGCAAAGGGCACCCTCACCCACCTGTGCATGTTCCCATTGGTGGTAAACGACTGGCCACACACGGTGCACTTGTAAGGCCTCTCGCCAGAGTGCACCAGCATGTGGCGATCCAGGGAGCTGGCCGAGCTCAGTGACTTCCCACAGATGCTGCACGAGTGGTCAGCTCCTCCAGTGTCCGTGTTGTGCTGCAGAGAGCAATTATGGCAGTGGTCACTTAAGAAGGAGGGTCAAAAACATGGCTCTCAGGAAATGCAGATCCAGAGTTTCATTAAAAAAAAACGAAACAAAAAAAAAACAGTGAAGTTCCTTGGCTATTTTTTTTGTTTCATTTTAAATGTCTTCCTGAAGGGCCAAAATATATCAGGAACACAGGCAAATAAATATTTTGTATAATCTTCTTCCACTCTCATGTTCCTGTTTTGAAAATACTTCTATTATAAGGCTCAGACAGAAATGGGGTCTTTGCAGGTCTTTCCTTGAAACATACGTAGATTAACTGACCACGTATGTTAACTCCTAAGAGCAGGCCTCTCAGTGATGAAGCAAGTATGTAAAATTCCATCCTCACATTAAGAGTCAACATCCCTTCTTCAAATTTGATGACTCGGGCCTGCTGTCAGAGAAAGAGAACTGAAACCTGCATAGAGTCGAGAGTTGGCATCTGAAGTATGGTAAGAAGGAACATTTCTATCCAAACCCAAGTTACTTTAGTAACTTGATGTTATTACTCAGTACTCTGTTATGATTTTAACAGATCATCAATCATCAATCCTTCAGTGTTCATCAATATTCTGTCATGAATCAGCCACTGAAGGAGGGGAAGAAGGAGAAATCTCGTAATTAAGGAGAAAAGCCAAAAAAGATCCCAAATCAAGAAATTCCCTGCAGCATAACATAAGTTTATACCAACATAAAAGAAGAGGGGTCACACCTATAATCCCATTATATTGTAAGGGATTTGGTTCACACTGACAAGCCACACACAATGAAAAGTCTTCTGTTATATGGGTGGTCAGTTAACTAGATGTTTGTTAAATTCCGAAAAGGTATTCTTTGTTGACCTGGTGCTTTGTGACAGTAACACGAAAACACACAAAAATCATTTCCATAGCCACCCCTCAAAACTATTAAGACACTAAATCTAAATTAGGCACAGCCACAACTCATCTGTTAAAATCCATCACCGTGCCCTCCATTAATGAAGAATAACTTAAAACAAAAATAGAAAAGTGTCTGCCCACCTGGCGAATGTGCATAGTCAGCTGGTGCTGGGTAGTGCAAATCTTTTCACACAGGGGGCAGTTATAGGAAGACTTCTCCTCTTTCGTTTCCTAAAATGAGAAATTAAAAGGAAGATAAATTTCAAATCACAGTGAACTAGTGCCTTTGCTTTCTGTAACAAGCACCTGTGTCTAAGTAGCTGCGAGCATGGGCTCTGGAGCCTGCCCAGGTGTGAGCTTGGGCAGGTCACTGTCCTGTCTGTCCTCAGTTTCCTCATTTGTAAAATGGGAAAAACCACCATCTACCACAGCATGCTGTGATACGGATTAAATTAATTAACACATGCAAAGCACTAGAACAGTGCCTGGTTCATAGTAAGTGCTCAATAAATGTTATCATTCTTATTACACGGACATCATTTAATTAATCATCTGTCGTGGCAAAAAATTAACTGTCCAGTCAAGGAAGAGCTGAAAGGGAATATGTTTCTACTTAAGTCTCATCCAGGCTCCAGGCAGTGGCTTTCAAGGCCCTGAAGAGGTAAGGAGGTTCTCATCAGAGAAACCCACCCTAGCAATAGCAGAGGCCCCCAGCACCCAGCTGTGTACCCAATGGGCATGACATGGCTCCTCTGCCCAATGCTGGCATCTGCTCGACACTAATCCCAAAAAATAACTAAAAATATAAGAAAATGTAAGAAGAATGCAGTCCCTTGTGAAGACCTTGATAAGAATGACAACCCAAAGTGAAGACTTCACAGAGGGTGACAAAAACCCAGCTCACTACTTGCTGAGGTGGCTCATTTATGCTCCCTCAAAACACACAGGACAAGCTTCCTTCAAGCAGTATGCTTTACCTTTTTAAGGAGAAGGCCAGCCTCCTCCACCAGTCCTATGTGACAGCTCCTCTTTCCAAATGATTCCTGGAGAGTTGCTAGGACATGCCCATCATTGACTCCTCACCCACACAGTTGCTAAGCACCACGGGTCCCTGTTCCCATTTCCCAAACTAGCTGGACCCAGAGTTGGACATCTCTCCCAGGAATCTATAACTGGGATGCTCAGGGACTAGTATCAGTGGGTTTCTGAAGATCAGCTTTTTGAAATACACACTTCTAGACCAGATTCTCAACATGCTGAATCAGAATCATGGAGGAAGGGGGAATCAAACCCCAGAAATCTGTTTGTCTCAAAAGCTCCCCCAAAGATGCTAAACTGTGCCCAGGTTCGGGGATGACTATGTCACTAAGTTAGGTGACCACTAGCACTTGAATTGAGGGTTCAAGTAGAGTTGGGGCTGGGTCCCAGCACCTTGGCAAGCCTAAGCCATGAGAAAGCAGCTGGAGAAGACAGGAGACCAGGTAGCCTGGGGTGTGGTGGGAAGGAGGACACTGGCTCTAGGGCTAGATGCTCTGTCCAGGCTATAGGTCACTTCCTGTCCTTAGGCATCTTTCAACAGATCTCTTTTCACTTGTATGCATTTAAATAAGTTTCTGTTCCTTGCAAATAATACCAATCATTGAGCACTTACTATGTTCTAAAATCTGTATACACAGAAATGTCAGTTTTTTTTCACAACCATTAAGCACAGCCACCATTATGAATCCCATTTTCTGGACGAGGAAACTGGGGTATGCAGAGACAAGTAAACTGCTCCAAGTTGGAGAACTATTAAGTAGTAGACACAGCATTAAAACTCAGGCCAGATGCTCACAGCCCATGCCCTAAACCACTATGCTATATAAAGTATAACCCAAAAATGGATTAACCCCAAGACACAGAAAGGAAACACCCTTGTGGTTGCTCATGAGAGATGATGAAAATAAAAGTCACCCGGAAGACTATAAACACAAATGGCGCCATAAACCAGATGGGTGGGGTGGAAGCATGATGGCGTCTAGTTTGTAGCAACCTCCTCTCTCACGCCTCTTCAAAGACTAGCAAGTCTCACTCCAAACGATAGGAACCTTTTCCTAATCTGTGGAAATGGGTTTGAGAACCAGGTACTCCACACATCCTCTCACTCTAAAATTAAAAAGAATTAAGGATATGAATTCTACATAAGTTGGCAGTAAAAAACATTCCCAGTCTCACCTAGCTGCTCACATACTTCTAGTCCTCTCAGAGGTATAATTGTTGGGGGGCGAGGGGGTTGTTACACCTTCTCAGCCCAGTTCTACAACTATAGACAGAATCGAGCTAGCCAAAGACCTCACACAGAAAAACAAAATTAAAAGCAACAGCAACAAAAGAAGAGCACTTGATATAATAATGAGGGATGTCTCATGGCAAGGCCAAAAGTTGGGGTAGAGTTCAAACTCTGGGGGGTATTATTTTTAAATTATTAGATCAGATATATATATATATATACATATATATATACACACACACACACACATATATATATATATATATATATTTTTTTTTTTTTTTTTTTAAGAGATGAGGGTCGCACTATGTGCCCAGGCTGGTCTCTTGAATTCCTAGGCTCAAGCAATCTTCCTGCCTCAGCTTCCCTAGCTGGGATTACAGGTGTGTACCACAGCACCCAGCTAATAATACATATATATTTTTTTAAATGTTGAAAAAAGATTCACCAGTAGAATATAAATATATCTAAAAAACTCCAAGGGACCAGCCTCTTGAGGGGACAAATTTTTTTAAAAATTCATCTTGTGTTCACCTTGAAGTAGACACCAGACAAACTGTGCAACTGGTGGGGCTGACTGGTATTGACACTGGGGTTGATCATTAACTGGCACCCAAACCTCTGAGGCTGGTCCTGTAATTGGCGCTAGAGAGTGTAATACAGGTCCACAAAATCCAAGGGGGTCTGGAAGGAGGTCTGTGGGCTCAGATTTAATATTTTAAAACAAACCAAATTTTAAAAGAAAAGAGAGCATTGTGATGCTGGAAGAGAGGCCCTACTGGAGATTTCTGGATCCAGTTATTACAGCCTTGCTGGTGGAAGGAGCACACTTCCTGAGCTGAAAGATAAAATTAGCAGCTAATGTGATAACTAACCATTCCATAATGAAACAATCTGGCACCCTTGTCAGCATCCGGCTGGGGCTAATCTGTCCTGGAACTCTGAGCTCCTACCGAGGGGACTTTCCCTAGGCTCGCTCTCTTAGCCCTCCCCCTCCAGACCCCAGGTAAGGAAGACGCTTCCTGCTTCCCTGAACTTTCTCCTCACTGTGTTGTGTTTTTAGATTAAGCACTGTATTTACCAGGCTCTCTCTGGTTCAGACGTCCCTTTCAAAAATGAAGCCAGAGCACCAGATCCCTGGAGGAGAAAGGAGGGGGATGGGAGTGGCCCAGTTACACCTGCACAGTTGCAGCCTCTTCACACCTGAAGAGACAACCTCCACTGAGCATGCAGCCATGGGAGGTGCTGTGGGCATCCTCCAGGGCCCTAATTACCAAAACCAAACTACAACCTGGACTTGGGCCAACTCTGTGTTATTTAAGGAAAAGCTCTTCCCTATTACTCCACTTATTCCTGGTAAAGCAGAGAAAGATGAGGAGGATGCTGACCTTGACTATCTCATTCATCCCAAAATCCCTGACACCAGACACAGTAGCCAGCTGAACACAGGAGCTGGGTATATATTGTTTGATGGGTGGAGAGATGGATGGATAGATGAATAGACAGATGGTCACATGAGAGTGGAAATAAACCTTTTCTTCCCAGAGCTAGCACTCCTTCTCGACTCAGGCCACAGTCATACAAGCTGAATATTTTCTCAGGCACCCATAGAAGAGAGGCATACGGAGACAAGGAAAAAAAGAAAGAAAAAAGCATCAATGCTCCTACAACATCACAGAACGCTGCCCAGTTCTCAGCCTCAAGCAAGGTGTGGAGACACGCACACTCCCACACACTGGGGGAGTGGGGTTTTGGGCTGGTGCAATTTCTCCTGGAGGGCAAGTTGTTATCAAAAGCTTTAATTAACATTCTACTTCTAAGAATTTATATAGAAAACCATCACAGTTGTGTACTCACAGAATTCTGTATAAGGACAGTCACAGTAAGATTATTAATAAAAAAGAAAATATATTCACAAAAGCCCAGCAAGTTTACTTTCTTGTCCATCCCCGGTTCCTAGACAAACTCAGAACACCTCTCCCAGGTTTAGTGTAGCCCCATTAAATCAGTTAAACCAAAAATTAAACATGAAGAGGTCAACCCACATTCTATGGATTCAGAGCGAAAATGAGAATTATTCAGCCTCTACTTCCCACCTTGACCTACCCTATGTTGAAAATGTTGCCACCACGATAGCAAAAACTTTTCCAAAGTGCCCATTTGTACATTCAAGATTCATCTTTCTCAATAGAGGAGATAGGAACTTTTATGATACCATTAATCCTTCCCAATCCCACCTATTTACTCTTTCTTATGTCCCCTGATCTGATGCACACTGAAAATTGAAGAAGACTAAATATTAATAGTGTCTTAAGTGGAATTCTTTGGAGCCAAATTCTGTGCTTTTTTGAAGATGGAAAGCTGAACAGCAGCCCCAGCACAAACAGTACTAATTTGCTACCGAATCTGAAGACAATTAAAAAAAAGATATTAAGAGGGTGGCTTTGAAAGCCCAATTAAGCAGCTGTGTGAATAAGGAAACAAATCACATGCCAGCAGAGGAATCAGTCACACTCTCTGCTGTGGCCATCATGTGAAGAAAGCTTGCATTCAAATCAAATGATGGGCCAGGAATAAGGGTGCTTTCACCAACATTGACCCCTTGGCAAAGAAAATTTTCTCCATGAAAGGAAAATGACATAAGCTGTGTAAAATTTGCTCTTGAAAAATTATGAAGGCCTCCGGGTATCTTTGTTTCATTCTGAACGCTTCCAACGTTTTGTCTTAGGAAGCTGGGGAACATTTCTTGATGTTCTCATAGACTGAACCCCCCGGATATCACCACCTGGAGCACAAACGCTTACCTGGTTCCTTCTGCCAATCCGGTTTGGTCCTGGAGGCTTTGCTGGGGACCTGATGCTCTGCAGGCTCCCGCCATTCTCAGCCACCTTCCCTACGCTCATTACCGCTGACATCATGGTATTGATGGAAGACAGGTCTGAACCTTCCAAGCCAACAGGCGAACTTGACGTCATTGGGTCAGGGCTTTAAGCTTCTAAGAAGCCTCTGCCATAAAACTGAAAATGAGAAATTGCTGATGTGATCATGGGAAGTTTAGGCTTCTGTCATAGCCAGGGGGCGCTGGCCATAGCTTCTCTAACTACTCAGGACAATAATGTCCAACACCCTCCTTCTTCAGTTCATGCCCAGAATGATTAAAGCTTTCATCTAAAGGAAATCTTGGCATAGTAAAGACTAACTGATAACTTTGCCTCCTTTCTGAGTGTATGTCGCCAGCAGCACTCAAAGGTATAGGAAGCAGGTTTCTCTGCCGTTCCTAAGCTTTGTTAGGCAGAGATGGGAAAAGCCAAGCCAACAATTAAGAAACCCAGGGAGCTGCCCTCTAGCCAGCATCCTCCCAAGAACTTGTGTTCATTTACTACTCCACGAAGGTTCTAGACCTAAAAATACTGATGAGAAACTTCAGGTTTCATTTAACTCCACTGCTGCAATACAGTGATTTTACTGGGAAGCCTGAATTTTATAACAGATTTGAGAAGCCAATCTTATCAGAATTACAACCAAATTTCAAACTGACATATAAAAAGCCATTTCTTAAAAAAATACAGGTAGGTAATATACCCCAGGAAACGGAAAGAAGATCCCCCCACATACTGCTAATTACCTCCATTTTCTGCCCCAACTGATATACTATGAAATTTCCCTCCGTGATAGCGTGATAGCTGATATCCACATGGGGTAGGAAATGAGTCTGTGTTGACTTGTTTTTCTTTCTCTCGGTACCACTCGTGGATACTGGAAGGGAAGCAAAGGTTTAAAAAAAAAAAAAAAAAAAAAAGGTTCAGTGAACATCTTTTCACTTAGTGTAATCTCAGACCACTATATTCATGAGAGTACAAAAAGCACAAATGAGAGGCAACGTCTAAGTCTTTTTTTTTCTTTCCCAAACCACCCACACTCAATAGTTTTCAACCTTGACCTATGACTTACAGTGCTGCCACACTCACTCCCAACAGCCACAAAGACTGTGCAGTATTTTACTTTTTGAAGCTCAAATTTATCCACATACATCAAATTTTCTTTCACACTGTACCCTAGTTCCTCTCGGGAGCTCTCAAGCTCCACCTGCCCCCCCCCATGCCTTCACCTAACACTGACCAAAAACAAAACAGTTCAGACATTCACGAAAGGCTCAAAGTCTGGATGGTATCGTGTCAGACCTAAAATAAAGCTGGTAACACGAAAAGGAACCTTCCAAGCCAACAGGCGAACTCACTGGGACAGGGGAAACTATGGCCATGTCAAAATTAACTAGAAATACTGTAGCCAGTAGGTAAGAAGTCCATAGGTAAACTGTTTTCCTCATTTTATCTGGGAAGATATTCTATAGCTGAAGGCCTAGCAGTAATATTTAAATTATCTTTAATATCCCTATTATCCTACAGTGTGTATTAATAAATTCTACAAGTCCACAACAACCGCCAAAGACAACGCTCATCACCTCAGCTGTAAAGAGAATGCATAGAAACAACACAAGAGAGAATATGATTTCTTGCGGTTTCCTCCTCCAACTTTAGGGGATGGAACCTAGGTTACGATAAACAGCAACACCCACAGCAGCTACTAACATGCAGCCTTCCAGCTGCAATGTAAGCAATGTCTGGGGGTAGGCCTTTATAATAATGCTTCCGGCAGCTGAGAAGTACCACCCTGAAATCCTACTAAAAGGGCCAAACAGAATCTTAGGAACAGTACTTTTCAAGAGACAAAAATGTGTCTTCCTCGTGAACCAAATGGTTTTCCAAACGGCAGGGAAAAGGTCTAACTACAGAAGAATACAATTTACGATGACTAAGCCAGTCTTATCTCCATCTTTCCTGACACTGAGATGAAAGCTGTGGCCAAAATTAAAGGAAAAAGAACAAAAAATCCCAAACTGTTGTCTTTCCATGAGGTCTCCCCATGCTAGCAGATCATTTAAATTTATTAAAAATCATACTTTAAACTTCCTGTTTTTAACTGTCTTTGAAAGTTTATGTGGGTGATTTCTCTTGAGGAAAAAAAAACACGCAGACACAAGTACATACATACAAGTGTGTACAAACACAAAACCTCTTTTCTTTCTTAATCTATTCCTAACAGAAGTATCATCAGTTCCCTAGAATTTTTGTAATCAATCAGCATGTAATTATGAATTTGATTCATAAATGGATATCTTCAATACTGAATTAAACTCATTCTGTTAAATATCTCTTAATTTTAATATCCCATAATTTTAATACACAGAAAATTATGAAATAACTGGCTAGAAATCTATCTTTACTATAATTGTTATGTCAGTAAAAAGAAAATGAACGTTTCTACCAATTTATACTAAGAGTTTTGAAGAAGATCTCACTTTTGTCCTATTACTACATTTAGAAAAGAAAAATGTAGTGGAGTTTACTCAAATCTGGGAACAGGTTAAATACCTTTAGGACTAAATGTAAAATTTTAAGTTACAAAAAATATACACTAATTCTATTGATCAGTAAAGGAAGAGGGAAGGAAAGAAATAAGCAATAGGCAAATTGACAAAAATATATTCACTAAACAGAGCCAAATTGCCAGTAAGAATTCTTGCAGTCATCATGATATCAAAGATGCATTCTTGCAAGCTACCAAAGTTTCTTAAATAAACAGAATGCCTAGCAGCAGTCACTATAGCTAACTAACATAAGAGCTGAAAGTTACAAGGGCTTATCCCACTTGAAAAGGGGAAAAGTCATGCAAGCTAGTTTCCCATTTTGTCTGGACAGGAAGACATTTACTAAATGTATTTCCTCCTTGGGGATAAAGTGTAAAGTGTGACACTACCCATTGATGACACCAAGATCACCTACATTTACTTCCTTTTCCTATTTTAAATGTAAGTAAATAGCAATTTTTAAAAATAGATGTACTTCTCAGCTCTGATCTGAAAATGTAATTAAACAAAATGAAATTCCTGGCTATACTGTTTGAAAAGCAGAAGAGTCATTGGACTCATCCCCAAGAAGCTGTTTCAGAAGTAACCAACAACCAGCCCCTTGGGCTGTGACAAGATTGTACTCCAGTTTGTTCCTGTGTCTTACAATTGAGTTCTCCCTTTGGTACCACAGAGCAGGGCAGAAGGAGAAGCTGGTGCAATACACAATGCCGCCCATTGTTCTATGTTAGAAAAAAAAAATCCACCGTAACACAAAGGCTCATCTACATGATAATTTAACCAGAGCAAGTTGGCCAGTATTAGTCGATCCTACCTACCCCAGGCCCTACCCCAGACTGTACCCGAACAACAGCCCAAACCAACAAACCTAAACCCTCTGATTCTCAACCTCAGGGAATGAAAGATAGTTTAACTGTTTACGGTCTATTCACAAAGCACATTTTTCTTTCTGAATATTTACAATCCTAGAATTTTCATTCTCTCCTCTGCACCACTTCCTCTCCCTGACATCACCTCACACTGCAAAATAATGACAATAATGATGATAATTAAAAAATTCAATTAAAAACAAAAACAAAAATTACTGTCTCTGTTTTAATACAATCCTCTCAACTGGAATCAGAGAGGACTGGGAACCCAGATGAAGTTCCCGAGACATAGATGTGAACAACCCAGTCAAGTGGACTGGCTAGTGTTCCAGTTTCCAATACACAGGGTCTGGACTTGAGGGGAGGGAGGGAGAGAGAAGAGAGGAGTGAGGAGTCTGCACTGTTGCTTCCTGTGAGACAAGCCCTCAGCATCCTTTCTCAGATTTCTCATCCCACATCTCAGGCCCATCAGATCAAGAACCAGCAAGTCACAGTTATAATTTCAACACGACTTTGCACCAGAGCCTCAGGAGGACCTGGAAAAGAGGAAGGACAACTCAAAGGGTATGTGGGGAGGGCACAGGAAACTCAACATTCAACGTTACTGTGACTCAGGAAAGTCAATAAAGTTTCACTGACCTGCTTTCCTCGTGTTTTCAAGCTGCCCTCCTTACTGAGGAGCTGGCACTAGCTGGGCCCAGACGTGGGCAGGGTCACACCTCAGAGCCACCACTCTTGGAGCACAGAGTAGGAGCAACCTACAAAAACAAAAAAGGGTGACATTAAAAGGAGGTTAAGAGCAGAAATGATCCACTACTCAATATCACTGGGAGTCAAAAATTAGGACAAGAGAACCTTTCCCATCTCCTGCCTGCAATTACAAGCAAGTTGCTGGCTCTAGGCCGATTCCGCCCAGAGCTGTTCCATTAGCATCTAAGCAAGAGCCACTGGAGCTGAGTGTGCCTTGGACAGGAACCCCTTTGCCCCCAAGCACGCTCCCACAATGTTAAGGGCAATGCCAGATGAGAACCGCTTGGACCACAGGCTCCGAGTGGAGCTTGGAGCATCCTAATGGCGTGCTCATAGCAGACGCCAATGGACCGCCAATTTAATGGGAAGAGAAAAGCAAGACAGCAATCAATGCTATCAGAAACAGAGGAGGAAAAAGAAGAGAGCTGAAGAAAGTAAGATATATTCAACTAAACAGTGCCTTAACGTAAAGGACAGATTATTACATCTTTTCCCAAGTGAGGGGGGAAGTGTTTGTAATGGACGTCAAATAGGACCAACCAAACACAGACCTCTTCTTTTCTGTAGGGAAGATGCAGAAGACGCCTCCAATTACATATGCCCTTCAAGAGTCTGGGAAAGTCTGTTCTGGGGTGTCAAGGGCTGCAAAGCCCTGCCCTGGGAGAAAGCTGTGTCTGGCCCTGGGCAAAGCTGGAGAAAACTAGAACGTAGCATTTCCCAGAGCTACGGCATTCAGCCACATTCTCTCTGGCTCTGAACACAGCATCCCTAAGCTAAGCTGAGGAGTGAAGAACTGGGAGAAGACTTAAGAAGTAACATAAACCCCATGCAGACAACACCTGTCGAGAAACAACTGCTTGGCCTATTTTCTCACTTTTAGCCCCTTTTGGAGTGTCTGGAGACAAACTACCCATTCATTCCGCAAGGCAATCACTTTGAATCTTACTTGCTTTGTCCACAGTTACTGAGCACTTCTGCAGGCAAACCCTCGAGCTAGACCAGCCTGCTGGAGGTGAGAAAACCCCATCAACCCTTTCTACCAGGAAGAACTCTGCATTGATTATCCCAGGACAGTTTTTCTCCCGTACCTTCACCACAATGCTTCAATTCTCCATCTTTTCCTTGGTGCCTTTCTCTTTTGAAAAGTTCTTTGGATTTCAAATAAAGTATCAGGAAACAAGGATTAACTCCCAGGCACAGCCCCTGAATAGGCACAGAGACCCCTAAGCCTAGAAGTACCCTTATGACTACCCCGGTAGTTCTCCATGTTTCCTGCAGCAGGACCCTCCTTGAGAATCAGATGAACATACAGACACTGCCCACCCCAGGATAAGAATCCTTGTTTTACCTGATATACGACCTGCCCTCCTTTAAACTATGCATCAAGTCAACTTTATTAAAATCCTCATGGAGTTTTCAGAAATGTACAGATCATCCCCACCCATCTAAGCCTAAAGATACCTAAGGTGAAATTAAATACTGTTAAAAAAAAAAAAAGCAAAGTTATGCATTTTAAAATTAATGTCAATTTTTTTATTAGGAAGAAAGTCTAAAGAGCAGTAGCCTCATGGTTTTTTTTCCTAGAAACTGCCAAGATTGCCATATAAGTGGAGTAAAGTATAGTAAACTATAGTTCTACCCATAATTAATAAAAACATGCTTCAGGGTCAGAGACAAGTCTCTGGAATTAAAAATTTCCAGACTATAGCTAAGATTTCCACTGAAATGTAGACTTGCTTCCTTCTTTCATTTAAAAAAGATATTCAAAAAAAGTCCACCAAGAAGTTTCCCTGAAACACACAGGACACAGCAGGGAAAGGGGAATCCTTTTAGAGCAAGAAGGCCAAGCTCAGACTTGACCTTGAAACTTTCATCCTCTTGACCTTGGGTGTAAATGACTTGAATATTGAGAATGTCTTGCAATTAAGCAAAAGTAACAAGAGTCACCACCCTGTTTGTTTAGGGTTCTCTTAGGCCTAAGGGATTCACTGAACTTGAAGAGTAGAAAGTACAAGACACTTCTTGCAAGAAACTTCAAGATACCCCTTACCTCTAGCACCACCACCTCAGAGAAAAAGAAAAGGAAAAAAGAAACACTGGATGCAGTTTCGCCCTAGAGGATGACTCCTATAGGTGAAATGTGACAGGCTGGGACCCTGGGGTGCTAGTTAAGGACGCTGGCTTTCTGAATCTGCATTCCCACAGGAAGACTGGGAGAGGGCAGAAGTTCCTCAGAGATGGCTAGGGGGGAGGGTAAGGCCTGCCCCGAGCCCCCAGCTCCCAGCCCCCAGCCCTGCGGAGATAAGGGACAATGCTATGTAAAGCCAGAAAGAAAAGATTAAAGGGCGGGTCTCCAGGTCCAAGGAGATAGCAGTGAAGAGATGAAAGATAAAAAAGAAGATGGTCTGGAAACAAAGGGTGCATCCCAGCTTCTGAAAAACCTGAGGGTTCTTGGAGTGAAAGTTAAACTCTGTCCTAAGCCTAAGAGCCCTAGAACATGGAGTAAGTTTAGATGCCTAGGATGATGGTTGAGATTCTGGAACAGTGGACTTTATAACACTTAACCGGGATGGACACAGGGCTGAGCCTCCACAATGCCCACAAATGCTTGGGACAGATGATCTATGTGTCCAAGAGCTTAGCTGACCAGTCCAGGCCAACCCAGGACAGGCTGAAAGAGTTTAGTTAAGAGGAGTTCAGATATTAAAATGGCCTGAGCTACTAGGGAGCTTGACAAGCAGCAAAGGCATCTCTTGTATGATGGGCTGAGTCTTGGCTAGGCTGGGGACAGAACCAAACCAGGCTAGATGTTCCACCAGAGCCATGCCTGCTCTCCCGCTGCCTGCAAAGATCAGGGCAAAACTGTCTCTTCAAACAAGGACAGCCTCACATGCGCTCTGAGGGCCGAGACAGCTGTGATGATGGCTTTGAGTTCCAGGAAGTTGATGTGTTTCTTGGCTTGGGATTCAGGCTCTGCCTTGGATAGGGCAGCAACCCCTGAAAGTCACTGCCCCCACCCACGGCTGGCACAGGCTTTGGTAAGATGGAGCCTCAGAGTATCATGTGGTGTCTCTCAGCATCTGAGCAGGCAATGTACAACTGGGCAACATGAGACCCAGCCCGCTCTGGGTCTTCTTACCCTGGTGAGGTGGGTGCTGAGAAAAGGTGGGGGAGACACCTCTTGGCACATGCAAGACCGAAGTGTGGTGGCAATACCAGGCCCCATGACATGTATGTGGGCCTCCTCTTTGGCTGTGTGCTGAGCTCCCAGACACTCTCCCAACTCCCGTCCCTCAAGACTGTAGGAAACAGTCAGATTCTTTAACCTGTCATTCAAGGCTCTCCATGCTCTGGCCTCAGTTTCCCTTCTGGCCTTGTTGCCCACCAGTCAGTCTCCCCTGCTCAGTTCCTTTCCCCAGAATGCCATCTGCACTCTACCCCAACCCCATGGCCATCTTCTACATGATGCCTCCCTGATTTCTCCTGACCCGTGGCTCTTGGTTCCAAACTCCAGGACACACTTACCTCGAACTCTGCCATCATACTTAATAACAATCACAGCTAACAAATTTTGAGCACTGTGTGTCACATGCCAAGGGCACTGTCTCATTAAATCCTCACAATAACAACCCTGTAAGAGTTATTCCCACTGTAGAGCCACAAACCAAGGTTTAGCGGGGTTATGTCACTTGTCTCCAAGATTCTAGACCTGTTAAGTGGCAGAGCAAAGTTGAATCCAGTTTCTGAACCCTATTAAATTTCTTTTGGAGAAAATGTGTGACTCCTGGCACAGGGCTTCAGAGCCCAGATGCGCTCCCTCAGTCACGTTCTTTGACTTCTAACAATCTCATTCTGAGTCACTGCTGCCCTTCCAGATGCGCTGCGCCTGGCCTTCCACTTCCGCCTGTGTATTGTGGGAAACAGGAGCTGTCCCCTCCCACCTTCACCTCTGCCTTCCTCTCTCTGGCAAGAGGCAGGACTGGACTTCCACCTCAGACTAAAAGGTTCACTGCACCAGGCAAGAGTTTGGAAACACAACCCTTGCTGTGTAAAGCAATGGGGCACTTCATGTTCTGTACTCTTGTGTTCTAGAAGCAGCCAGGCAAGGGAGGACACAGGGAAGCCACTAGGCTCTGCCTGAAATCCCAACAGCCCGCTGCTGTCTGGAGGGCTGATCCAACTGGTCCAACACGGCAGGGACCCTCCTCCACAGCCACCCCAAAGAGCAGCAGGACCGCAGCCCTTTGTAGGAGACGCAAGTTCTCAGGCCCACCCCAGACCTACAGAATCAGAAACCCTGCAGGGCTAGGCCAAGCAGTCTGTGTGTCAACAGCTCTCCAGAGGGTTCCAGCCTTGAAAACCGGCTCAAGAAGAAGGGTAGCACAGAGCCAACCTTCTCCACAGGAGATGTGGGAGGAGCTGCTGATGTATCACACCCCAGCCTCAGGGCAAAAATCAAGATGCTGGAGCAGAGAAAAGATCCAATTCTAACTTTGGCTTTATCTACCACAATAAAAAAAAACATAATAAATAAATAAGGGGATGAATCTATGCAGGACCTATTTATTGCTTCCTCAGGATGAGAAGGAGACCTTCACATGGGGCAGGGCGGGGCAGGCAGCCTGCACCCCCAGAGTGGCACAACCAGTGGGCCTGGGCCTTCACTTGGCCCTGGGTCCTAAAAGCCATCTATCCACCGAATGGCATTCGCCAAGCCTGGGCGACTCTCTGAAAAGCTCCCTTGAGGGTGTTGTGGAATGGCCTCCAAACTGGAGCCCTTTGGCCAGGATTTCTGGAGGCCCTGAGTACCCTCCCTGGCTTCTCTGCTGCCCCTGGGCAGTAAGGAATGTGCAATAGGGCAGACAGCAGAGGAGAGGAGAGGAGAGTTAGGTGGGATGACCCCCGAGGGCAAGCAACCCTGAGGCTCCCTCCCGAAGCCTTAGAAACAGCTCACCATCTACCATCTGTCCCATCAGGACCCACACGCGGAGGATGGAAAAGGAACCAAGATCACTCCCACGGGACAAAGTGGCGCTCCTTACTCTGACTACATTTCAGGCACCCCTGTGGTCTTGACCTGGAACATTCTACCAGGAATAACAAGCTGCTGACATGCCTTTTTAAAAGGAACGTCAGCTGTCCTTCGGTAAAAGAAGACTTTAATATTTAGTAAAGTGTAGGGGAAGGAGTGGAATGACAGGTTCCACATGGGAAGCAATTTCTCTTAAAAATAAAAATCATTTGGACATTTTAACTGTTATATTAAATACAACTTCAGCAGGGTGGCACGTGTTGACTGGGAAGACAAGGGTTCCTGCCTACCAACCTTATCTACGTCAGTCAGATTAAACTGTATACAGAAAGCATGAACTGCTGGAAAGGTGGCGAGATTTTTCTGGTAGATGCTAGATAAAACCATCCTGTGATACCCCATTCTTCTTCCTGCACCTCTCCGCGGGCTCTGTGCTGCTCCAGAGGAAGGAAATCAGCAGAGCCCCGATTACAAGCTTTTCTGCTGGTATATGAAGACTGAAAAAGCTGACTCCACTTCTTGCAGTTCTTCTCCCGGGAGCACGTGTTCCTGCCAGGACCTAACCACTGCCAGACTCCAGGGGTTGAGACACAGCGGCCACATGGCAGCCATTTGTCACACGGCACCCTGCTCCCCTGGGAGGGGGACCCGGCGCCCAGCTGTGGGAAGAGCAGAGTCCCTGGACCACTCTCAGACTTTTCCTAAACTCTGTTTTTCAGCCTGCCCACCAGGATCTGGTATTTGATCATTTTCTTGCCTAACTTAGCAGAAACCTGTATCGCTCTCCACTCTGTGCAAGGAGGCTGGTGGTAGAGGGGGTGGGCAGCCAAGGCAGCCAGAGTCTGAATGAGGGGGCACCCACACTGGACCTCAGGGGGCAGAGAGCAGACACCCTCACCCACCCCCAGGACAGGGAAGGGTCTCCTGGGCCAAGGCTGAATCCTACAGGGAATTAAGTTTAGCAGCTCCACCCCATCCCACCCTGAAACCTGCTCTGCTGGCTTATCAGGTAGACACAGGTACAAAAGGGTGGGAGGAGAGGCCTCTACAACACATCTTGGTTGAGGAATTTAAAAACAGAAAAGAAGGATGTTGCTAAAGTAATAGAAAACAGGACAAGTCAGAGTATATCACAAGTCCAGTGTGTATCCAATTATGTTTCTTCCAGAGCCTGTCCTTCCCTGATAACTCGGGGATATTAGGTATTTGTGATATAAACTGTGCTACAAATGTGTTAGGCATTTTACATATATTTAATCCTTACCCAAATCTTAGAAGGCAATGATTAGGTTATTTGCTGGATATAACATGGCTCAAAAGGGGCAGGGCCAGGATTTTAGCCTGGGGTTGTCCAACTCCAAAATTCTTATACTTTCCACTGTGCCACAAACAGGATCACTGAAAAACCATTCAGAGAAACATGATAAGCAAGCTAGAGGACTGGGAAGCCAAGACAGAGGGAAAACAGAATAGGAGATGCTCAGCCCATCAGAGAGCGCTGGAGATGCACAAAAGCCAGCTGCAAAGGCTGCAGGGCTGGTGTGTGGAAGAGGGAGGGGCGCATCCATCCTACAGGCTGGGCCCCCCACGGCAGGACCGCGTTGTGAGTGGGAAGGCAGGGAAGCAGTCTGGAACTCCATCGTTCTTTAAACCAGAGCAGCCCTCAGATGGAATGAGGCCTGATAAGGTGATGACCTCGCTATATTCAAGCAGAGGGTGGGGAACCACTAGTTTTAAAAAAATAAAACAAAAAACCCCAGTCCTGCAATGGGTGGGAGGCCAGGTTATAAGACTCCTCTGTCTTCCAGATTTTGTACTTCTGATAGTCCCTTTGACATAATACCGTAAGATTCAGAAGCACGAACAAGAATAAACCATCATAAGATAACTTAAAGAGCACATGATGTGGAGCCTTAAATCTTGGACTGGAAACTGCCTACCACCAATGGAGCCACCAAACTCTCTGCGACTCGGTTCTCTCTGGAAAGTAGGGCTGATAACACCTGTCCTCCTCACCTTACAACATAGAAATCAAAGAAGCATTTATTAAAATACTTTGCAAACAATACACACTCCAGTACCAGCTGCTGATGATACACTATCTACCTCCCAACATTCCAGGTAACTCCTGGGGTGAGTCTCCCCAATCCCTCAATTCACCGCCCTGCTTCCCCTACTGGATTGCCAAAGCTCTGGGGGCAGGAGCACAGCTTGATGATCTTTTTAAAAAATGCCTGTCCCAGCCCACAAGTTGGACAATCAAAAATAAACATGATTTGGCTTATCACAAATACAATCCTACTGACAATAATGAGTAGAACAGCTGCTGACACACTCCCCATGTTGCACAGCGAGCAGGAAATAAAACTCCTCCAGTTTCAGTTCACGGCTGAAACAAATCCTGGTCAGCTTCACATTTGCTTCGTCAAGGAAGTCCACACCATTGGCTCCCACAAGGACTGGCTCTTTCCTCCCCACATTGACCGACACCTCTCCCCACTACAGCACCCGAATACAGTGCAGCTGACACCCTGCTACCTGCCCCAGGCTCTAGGCAACTGTTTTGTAGTAATTGGATTGTTTCAGACACTTCTCTGGAGTAGATCTAGGTATCTTCAGTCACATTTACGGCTTCTGGGAAGCAGCTGGGGTAAAGTTCAGTAGCAGTTTGCAGAGAGTTTTAGGCAATATCCTGCAGCTCTTTCACAGGCCCTGAGGTCGAGGGGCAGCCTTGCTGACAGGCAGCAGCAACAGGACTGTCCACTTTTTCCCAGAGCAGGAGCTGTCTGCAAGCTAAGCAACCCTAGGGCAGGTGGTTAACCTCGGATCTGGGCTTTGAATTCCCAGAATTCAGGGCAGTTTCAGGATGACACTCCTTAGAAAACCAGAATGACTCTGTGGAAGATAAAAACGTTGTCTGAAATGCTTCTCCCCCTAACAGCTTAGAGAAGGCGATGGAAGCAGGAGATCACATCTTTCCTCGCCCACTGGAAAAATGGTCAGCTGTGGTCAAAATTTCACAGTGGGTAATCAGACATTACAAACCGTCAGCTGGCAATGACTGTGCTAGGCGAATTTACGCGCCCCAGCTCCCAGGAGCTTGACGGGCTACCCTCTATGCCATGTAACGGATGGCCTTCCCACGCCCAATTTTGCCCCTAAGAAAAGCATTCACCATTGTATCAGTGAAGGAAAACAAATGCGCTGAGATGTAAGTGGTTGACTAGTGTTTATCGCAAGCCAACCAGCCAAAAACACTGGCAAGCGATGGGTTTTCTTAAAGTAAACTGAGCAAACCCAAGTGGCTACTGAGCAGGATGGGCCACTCCTGACAGCTTGTGTGAGGCGGGAGAGGAGGTGGCAGTGGGTCCTGGAGAACACCCAGGCACACAGGCCCTCCGGGCGATGATTAGCTCACAATGACTGTGCTCCCTGGGCGGGGGGTGTCTCACCCACACAAAGGGCCACCCCCGCACCCACAACCCAGCACAGCCTGAAACAAGCATCATGTCCCTGGAGCACACCTGTTCACTTGCCTTGGACTGAGCTCACACAGGGCACCAAATGTGCCCAGGTTCTTAAATGTGGGTTCATGTTTTACCAGCTCCACCCTAGAAAAACAGATAACCCCTGGCAAGCCCCTAAACTTCCCCCAAAGGTTACAGACAACAGGAAGACCGAAAAAGGGGAGATAAATGCCAGCCAGTCAGCTCCCTTCCCTTAAACTCTCTCATACCTGGGTGATAATTCGGCTGGCATCAGTACAGCTGAGAGAAGGGCATGCAGCCGAGAAATGCACCCCTGCTGCCCAGGAGAGCCAGGCGGCTCCCAGCAACCCGCCGACACGGCCACCCTGCCTGCTCATCCGCTCAGTGCAAGGATGGCAGGACACATCCACCGGTCCCCACGGGTTACACACCTCAATGAGGAAAACTTCTGCAGCACATGGATTTGGAAATCCAAGCAAATGCCCACTTAATGCAAGCAGTGTGTACTGTGAACATTCTCAAAGCACTGGCCTCCACTAATATTTTCACGAGGTGAAGCTGGTGCTGCTTCTCAGTTCTTCAATACACTTGCAGTCATAAAACGGAGCCATCTCTTGCTCACCCCCTTTCATTTACTTGAATGCATGTGATAAAGGCACCCTTGTGTTGTTTAAAAAGAACATCCCTACTCTTTCCTTTTATCTTCCCTTAACAGTTTGCCATCCAATGATAGGAGGGGCCCAGCCTCCAACAGTCCACACTTTTATCTCCCGCTGACCACATGAAGCCAGGGGCTGGACTTCCTGCAGCTTGCCTAGAGGGGCTGTTTGACTTGTTTAAAATACTTGCCTCCAGAACACTGGAACAATGCCCCGGCAACACCTACCCAGCATCCATTTCAGCTTCCACTTCAACAGCCTGCAGGTCCAACAGACCAGCAACTCCCTGTACCTCCGCGTGGGAGAGGCTGATGCTTCCAAGAACACAACTTACTTTCCCCGCTCACTTATGTATTTTGCTTTCTGTCTGCAGCAAACACAAGAGCTATCTTTATCAAAGTCCAGAAACCCCAGAAGTTCATTACAGTAGCTCCAGTTAAACATACTTTACATAACTATTCTCAAAATAATTCAGTAGCATTTAACAGTATCCTTAACCACTGGAACTGAGAGCAGAACACCATGTGCTTGCATAAGCAAATGGCCCAGCATACACTGGACTCATTGGCCAGCCTGTGGTCTCTGATGTCCCTCCCAGCCTAAGATTTGACTCTGTGGGGATGTCTAGGTGTTTTTAGGTCTGGTCTCAAAAGTACTTCCATCTGCCTGGTGCTGAGAGCTGTCCCGTGAATACCCAGGACTCTGGACAACCGAAAAATCCACTCCTTCATGCATCAATCAAGGGGGTTGTGAGACTGTGTGTCACTCATGGGATGGGATGACCAGAGGGAATTCACACATCAGAGGACAGAGGACCTGGACTCCCTGCCACACAAGCACAGGAGTTCCATTTTCTTGGCATCCCATCAGCGTACATGAGGTGAATGTGTTCAGAAGATGATGAAATCAGACGTTTACAACAGTCCCCCCAGACAGACTTCCTTTCTGGGGTATAAAGAACCTTTTCAAAATCAGTTAAAGAAAAGAGAAACTTCCTTGCCCAAATACCCACCCTTTCACCTCTCACAATCACACAGGTAAGAGGGTGGGTGGGGGAAAGGCAATGGGGACCGTGAGGACAGATGGATGACAGTAGGTAAGGCCATGGGGAAAGGGTCTAGGGTGAAGGACAGAAGCCAATTATGGGGATTGAGCTCATGAGCCCAATGTCTATGCCAACACTCTAGGATGGAGCCAGTAGGTTTTAAGATCTTTTTCTGTGAGACAGAGCGAGACAGGGTGCGCAGCGAGCAGAGGAGGTGCCACCCCTGGAGTCCTTGCTGCCCCTGCTGCCCCTGCCGCTCCTGCAGCCCCTGCAGCCCTGCCTCCTGTGCAGCCCGGCATCCTGTGCAGCCCGGCATCCTGTGCAGCCCCTGCCACCCCTGGAGCCCCTGCAGCCCCTGCTGCCCCTGCCACCCCTGCAGCCCCTGCAGCCCTGCCTCCTGTGCAGCCCGGCATCCTGTGCAGCCCCTGCCACCCCTGGAGCCCCTGCAGCCCCTGCCGCCCCTACCACCCCTGCAGCCCGGCATCCTGTGCAGCCCTCTCCTACAGCTACAGGCCCAGCCCCGTTGGGGGACAAGAGCCAGCTAATCGGT